>NC_055993.1:121079136-121753570 GCF_018446385.1 Zingiber officinale | reverse complement strand
AGTAATTACCTTGTAACATAAAGAATGGCAAAGAGATATTTATGTGAATAGCAAACCAAAAATGCCACACAATTCAAGATGACCCTTATATATCCTACAGAATGAACAAAAAACACAATTTATATGGCAAGTGTTTGCAGTTTGAAATATGTAAAAACCTTATTAAAATAATAAAATAATTACCATAATGAATGAATTTTCAAAAGTTTAGGCTGCACTAATTTTGACTCTTGAGCATTAATTAAACCCATGTATTAGATATTTACATGCTATTGTTACTAACTTGAGACTTTTGGAAGGGTCACTTATGAATATGAAGTCCCAATTCTTCCAAATTTATACTAGCAATTCCTTTTAAACTTAAGAGTCCATTGAATTCAAGATGGTTCAACCTTGGATTTTCCTTCTTCCCTTTGTTAATAATGAGATACAAAAAAGTTTTTAGAAAAACAGAACAATGATTGATCAGTCAGGACAAGATGCAGCAGGTGAATCAATGAGAAGTGGTGTTGAGCAAGTGTCTGGTCAAATAATCTATACCTGTACCAGCATTTTACTGCACTAGGTAAATCCTGATTGATATACCATAAATACTAAAATGTAGTGGAAAAAAGAAGTTTACCTATAACATTAGGAACATAAAGATATACTGATATGGCTTCTTGATTCGATGGCCCTGCCATTGCAGCTTTCTAAATCCAAAAAAACTCCAATGAAGCCAAGAGATGCTGCAGATGCAGCACTACCTATTCCTCCCTGTAAGTTTAGCTAGTCAATAGGTGAATTATGGGCTCCATGACTTGAAACTGAAGGTCACATCCAAATAGTCAGTTCATATAGATAAGAAGATGTGTATATAACTTTGTGTGCAGATATGTATGACCTTGAGGAAACTTCAACAAAGTGCACACAAGTACAAGCAAACAAGGATTCTATCATGAAACAAAATGACTAATGCAAGAGAATTTGTTCTAACATAATATGTACAGAAAAAGAATGGATACAATTGATGTTACCATAAAATGTGACATGTTAGAAAGGGTTACTATGATATTGTGGAAATTATTGGTGCAGTCTAGCTAAAGATAAAAGAAAGTATTGCGAAAACAACTTTTTTTTATTATTAAAACAATAGTAGGCAAAAAGATACTAAAATTTATGAGTTTTTATTTCCTTATGATAAGATTAGATGATCAATGTAGAGTAGTGGTTGGTGGCTGAATATATTATGTTTCAACAGAGGAAGAACAGAATGTGGCGCATAGCATACAGTTGGCTATATCATGCAATCTTATTGTTGCTATTTCTGCAAAAGTGTGCATATTGTTATGGAATAGATAATCTCTAAATGTCAACAAAATAAGTAGCATTGACTTTTTTTGTGCAAGGATACTACATAACCACCTACAACATCTGTGAAGTTACAGCTGAACTAGGTTTACATACTCAACAATGCCCACGCTTTTTCAAAAAAAAAAAAAATGTTTTCAGCTGTTTGTAGATTGGAAGAGAATGATTTAATGCATCAAAAAGAAAAATTAATAAGGAGAGCTTAGGTGAAGTTTGAAATGGCTTCTCAGCAGTAAGGTATAAGTAGATAAAGCGAGGTAAATATATAGCATCTAATTGTGTTTGCTGAACAACACAAGAGATACAGAGGTGATTTCAAGTGCTTATGTCAATGGATTGGATTTCTGTCAATTCAGTTGCTGATAACTATAGGTGCTAGGTGTACATGGAGATCCAAAATGAACATCTATCTAGTCACTCTATTTAGAACGATAAGTGGCCAGACATTCAAAGAGTATGTTAATTGTTGACGTTATTGTTTTTCAACTGATAAAAAGCTTTAAAATGGAGGTAAGAATTGGCCAAGTGTAATACAGAAGAAGAGTACTATCATTAATTTCAAGAGAGGAAGTCAAAGTATAATAAAGTATATGAAAAAGAAGAACCTGAAAAATACTAACTATCTCGAATTGATTATTTGGCAGGAAGGAGAATCAGTCGCCAAATTCATACCTTTCAAACTCAATCAAACGCGATCCTACTTCCAATTAGGGCAAATGCTCGTCTACGACAATAACTACAAACAAATGTTTATCTACTGCCCTAAAATTTCTCTCTTTTTAACAAATCTCAATAAAACAAATGAGATCACCTAACGGAGGAGCGAAGGTAAACCAGCGGCAATAGCTGCGAAGGCAGTAGAAATAAATGCATTGAGTGCCCTAAAAAACCACTCTTTTTGACAATTCCAAGATCAAGAAACAACGAAAAGGGCGCTGCGTCAAAAAGACAGCAAAAGAAAATGAGGTAACCTGGGACTCCGGAGACGGGTCGCGATGGAGGGACAACGAAGGTCAGACGACGGGGCAGCGCAGCAGAGATTAAGGGCTTTTGTTTGTTCACATAAACAGGACTACTTGATCCTTTCCCCTTCTTGCTTGCGTAGCGACAAGACGAGGAGGCATAGATTCGATCATCCACATCTCCAGATCGTCATCAACACGCCACCGAATCATACGCCGCCAGCGTTGATGCCCGCCGCTGATTTACCAGAGCGTTGCGTGGCGGGGCCGACTCTTCCTGTCCAATCGTCCGGGGGCGATCTGTGTGCGGGCGAGAAATCCGAGTACGGACTAGACTGAGAATTCCATGGCTAGACTTTCCGTGGGCGGAATGGCCCTTCATATATATGAGAATCTGATTCTTCCATCCTTTTAACGTGAATTATTTTTCATTTTGCTCCAAATATTTAAATGTATTCTCCAAAAGTAGCCCTACAAACTATATTGTGCCACATTATGAATCAAATCTAGGGCTGTAAATGAATAGCGTTTATGAACAAATTTGGTGTTTGATTTGGTAAAAGTTTATTTATGTTCGTTCAATACACATAAGATTAATTAAACAAACAAACTTGAACAGCTCGTTATGAACAGCGTTCAAGAACAATATTCACGAATCGTATTCATTAATAAAACTCTTTTTATATGTTAAACAAATAATAAAATAAATTTTAATTATCAAACTCAATGATCAATCAAATAACTAAAAGTTTAAAACAATCAAACAAACTTGAATTGAGAGTTTGATAACTTCTAAATGTATCAAGCTCGAACCAAGCTCAAGCCAAACTTGAATTAAGAGCTTGATAATATCTAAATGAACCAAACTCAAGTCAAGTTTTAAACAAGCTCAAACTCATAAAAAATAAATCAAGCCAAGTTTGAACACTCATTTCAAAAACTTGGATCATTTTAAACTCGGCTCGACTCGGCTTGATTAGCTTATCAAACAAGCTTGAACATCCCAAATCTCGACTCGACTCGATTCAACTTGTTTAGAATCCTAATCAAATCGAACCAAATCGAACTACCAACTATCCAGGCGAATCAAATTTAGTTCGGTTAAAACTTATTTATTTACTTGCGAGTTTGTTCGAATTTATTTTTTAAAATCTAATTAAGCTCACTTGAGCTTTTTATCAAAATGATTAAGCAAGTCAAATATGTCGAATCTGATCGATTCCGATACTCATCAAGGGAAATGAAAGGAGCATTATCCATTAAGAAATTTTTTTTAATAATATATCATAACTATCTTGAATTCTAAATTTTTAATTTATCGCGTTAGGATCTAACCATAAAACCTTATCATAGGATCACTTGAGCCTTTTGAGTCAATCGATAATATTATTGTTTGTTAAATGTGTATATAGAATTAAAATTATATATATATTTTAATAAATTATGAACAATTTAAAAATATTAAAATTATTGTATTTAAATATATTTGAATAAAATATTTAAAAATAAATTTATTAGTGAAGGCTAGGGTGTCGATGCACGGGCGAGGAGGTTGATTGGAAGAATTTCTTGAATAAGAAGGCAGAAGTGCCTATGAGCATATAGAGAGGAGGAGGAGGAAGGATGTTAGTATATAGGTCAGGATATCTCTAGTGGAATCATTTCGATACTCAAATTAGTAAAATGGGTGAAAAATATTATAAATGAACAATAGTAGAATATGAAGTTCGGAATCTTATATAATACATTATCCCCACATTAATTAGTCATCACATAAATATCCAATAGTCTTATTTTGATGCATTGTGCAATCCCATCAATCATATCCTACAGCCGTAAAATCATCAATGTCGCGCGTGCTCTAACAATTATATATGCAACATTCACTATGACTTAGCCTGTGAATCATACAACCTAATGGTGCAGGCCCAATCGGTTGGATCGTGATCGTTCGATATAAGGGGGGTGAATATCGATTATGAATATTCTTTCGATAAGAGTTAAGTACAAGAATTGATAGAAATAAAATACCGACAATAGAGCAATAAGAAAGAAATCGGAGCTTTGTCGGAGTAGCGTTGCAACGTCGTAGGAGCGCAGGAGAGCAGATCGTCAATTCAGAGTTGTTGTTTTGAGCTCCGCCTTTGACCCTCCTTATATAGGAGGCTCGAGGCACCCCGGATCCCTTCCGGCCGCTCTGGTGTGACGTGGCAGGCCCAACCAGCGAGCTCCACGTGTCTACGCCGCGAACTGGATAACATTTGCCTCCAGGCACCCGGATCCCTTTCGGGCGCCCGGACCTCCTTTCTCCAGAAAGTCCTTCTCCTGCAAGATAAGGTTAGTCCGAGGTAAATATATAATGTGTATCCTGCAAAACAAAGTGTTAGCATAGTTTATAAGTTCAACATAAAGAGTATGACTTAGATTCTGTCTTTTCGAGACCGGAATCTAGTCACGTTCTCGACTTAGATATCCGAAATGGATCTAAGCCAGATCGACGCCTAATGTTCCCTTCCCGGGAACGCGTCCTCACAGTCACTCCCGACCAGTGACTTACCTCTACTTACCCGCCAGACGTTCGGTCAGCCTTTCGACCAGTTTGGACTTCTCGCTAGCTATCCGGTCAGCCCGTCGACCTAGCTGGACTTCGTGCCAAGCGTCCGGTCAGCCCGTTGATCCGCTTGGACTTCGTGCCAAATGTCTGGTCAGCCCGTCGACCCATTTGGACTTCGTGCCAAGCGTCCGATCAGCCCGTCGACCCACTTGGACTTCGTGCCAGACATCCGGTCAACCCGTCAACCTGTCTGGACTTCGCCTGCACACTCGGTCAAAGTGTTAGATAACGACAAACCTAACTTAACCTAATTTGTCATTCATCAAAACCTGAGTTAGACCGTTAGTACTAACCGCACCAATAATCTCTCCCTTTTTGATGGAATGACAACCTGGTTAAGTTAGTGAAAAGATATGCAAAAACCAAGCATGATTTTTAAGGTTTAAGTTAGTTTTTAATTTTTAAATTTGACATTTTGTTGCTCTAACTTAACCACCTATCCCTCCCCCCTTTGACATTCATCAAATAAGGACATAAGCAACAATATAGAGTACAGACAAAGTAAAAATTGTAAGAAATGATGTCAAGTCAACTTGGGGGAGTTTTAAATTCCACCATATAGTAACTTAACTTTTGTAACATAACTAAGTTTTGAAAAATACCTAATTTAGCAACATAACTTTTAAAGATAACTTTTACAAAATTAGATGAATTTGCCAACTCAAAGAGAAAGTTTTTAAAAGCTAATATTTAAGTGTAAGTTTAGGGAAGTTAAGTTTAGATAGTCTAATTTTCAAACATAAGAGTTTAAGTTTCAAATTTTAAGAAATTAAATTTTCAAACATGAGTTTTTAAAACCAAAGTTTCAAGATCAAGGTTTAAATTTTCAAAATGAGTTTCAATTTTGAAACACTTTTTACACATGAGTCTTTTTAAACCAAAGTTTCAAGATCAAGGTTTAAATTTTCAAAATCAGTTTCAATTTTCAAAAGCTTAGTTTATAAGATCCAATTTAAACCCTTAGTTTTGTAGAAGCTAGTTTTTAAAAATAGAGTTATAAAAAAGTATTCAAACATAAGTTTAAAAAGAAATTTCAAAACTAAGTTTGAAAAATCTACTTTTCAAAACTGATTAAGATTTTTCAGCACTAAGTTTGTAAAAACTTCGAATTTCAAAACCTTAGTTTATGAAATTCAATCTAAAAAAAAAATTTAGAAAAGACATTATTTTTAAGGTGGAGAAAATAATTTTGGTGCTAAGTGTGAAATTAGGTTGATTTAATCCTCCCCCTAAACCTGACATTCAAAATAGTTGTCTAACCAATTAGGTACTTACTAACTATCAGAAGATAGCAGTTTTCACTTGGTTAGTCAAGTTAAGTGCATTGTAATCAGTTAGTGTTTGACTAAACTGAATAACTTAACTTGATTAATATATGTTTGGTATTTAACACCCAGACTTATATTGATATACTGACATAAGCATCTTAAGTCCAAGCAACTGACTTATGCATCTCACCCCTTTCTATGTTTGTCAATCACAAGCAAGGTAAAACTAGGGTGTTGGTGAGATGCTCAAATGCTAGTCCTAGGGGAACATGATTTCTAAGGGATTGACCTAGTCTAAGGCTAAAAATCTTTTTGAACTTCTAAAAATAGGAAAGTTTTGAAAAATAAAACAATTTTAACCTAGGATTTAAAACAATCATTCTTGAAAACAATTTTTGAATATTGAAAATCTTAGTCTATTAAACACATCCCTAATTTTCTACGTAGATTGTTAAATTCACTTTCAGAGAGTGGTTTTGTGAATATATCTGCTAAATTTGACTTGGACTCAATGTATTTGAGTTCAATGTCACCTTTAGTAACATGATCCCTGATAAAGTGATGCATAATTTCAATGTGTTTAGTTCGGGAATGATGCACTGGATTTTTTGTTAGGTTAATTGAACTAATATTATCAATTAAAACTTTTACATTTGTAAGGTTTAAGTTAAAATCTGTTAGGGTGTGCATCATCCATAATAATTGCGCAACACACTCTCCTATAACTATATATTCTGACTCGGTTGTGGATAGAGCAACACAGTGTTGATTTCTACTAAACCAGCTGACAAGCGATAGACCCAGTAGTTGACACCCACCACTTGTGCTTTTGCGGTCTAATTTGCACCCGGCATAATCAGAGTCAGAATATCCTAACAATTCAAAGTTATTGGTTCTGGGATACCAAATTCCTACATTTGTTGTTCCTTTAAGGTATCTAAAGATTCTTTTGACTTGAGTCAAATGAGATTCTTTAGCACAGGTTTGGTATCTAGCACACATACTAACTGTAAATAAAATATCTGATCGACTTGTAGTTAAGTATAGTAGGCTACCTATGACACTCCTATAATATTTTAAATCAACTGGTTTTCCATTAGGGTCATCATCTAAGATTGTGTTCACTGCCATAGGTGTTTTTATCTCTTTAGTATTTTCCATTCCGAATCTCTTAAGTAATTCCTTAGTGTATTTTTGTTGAAAAATATAATTTCTTTCATTTGTCTGTTTGATTTGTAATCCTAAAAAATAGGTTAATTTACCTACTAGACTCATTTCAAACTCGTGTTCCATTAGGCTTGTAAATTCATCTAAAAATTCTGAATTTGTTGAACCAAAGATTATATCATCTACGTAGATTTAGGCTATAAAAATATCTTCTTTTATTAACTTGACAAATAAGGTAGGGTCAATTTAACCTTGGTTGAACCCTTTAGAGATTAGGTAAGAAGTTAGTCTTTCATACCATGCCCTAAGTGCCTGTTTAAGTCCATATAAAGCCTTTTTTAATTTGTAGACATAGTCAGGGTGTTCTAGATTTTCAAACCTAGGTGGTTGTCATACGTAGACTTCTTCTTTTATTAGTCTATTTAGGAATGCAGATTTAACGTCCATCTGATATAATCTGAACCCTTTGTGGGCTGCATAGCTAAGTAACATTCTAATGAACTCTAATCTAGCTACCAGGGCATAAGTCTCATTATAGTCAAGTCCTTCTACTTGACTAAATCCTTTAGCAACTAGTCTGGCTTTATTTCTAGTAATTTCCCCAGTTTCACTTTGTTTATTTCTAATTACCCATTTTGTTTCTATTACTTTCTTGTTTTTGGGTGGTGGTACTAAGCCCCAAACTTCATTATGCTCAAATTGAGCTAGTACTTCTTGCATAGCTATGACCCAGTCTGGGTCAAGTAGGGATTTAATTATGGTTTTGGGTTCAATTTTTGAGATTAATGATATTTGGCTTAGATTTCTAAAAGATGACCTAGTTTAAACCCTTAGGTCTGGGTCACCAATTATTTGATCGGTTGGATGATTAGGGTTGACTCTTAGGGTGCATTTGGTTCAAGTTATCATGTATAACCTTAGTTATGTGATTACCAAATAATCACATAACCAAGATTATGGGGAATAAAACATAACCAAATGTTGTTTGGTTCAACCTAGGTAATGCAACAAAAACTTGTTTGTTTGAATGTTTTAATGAATACCCTAGTTTAATATTTTACCATATTACTCTCAGTTACAAAACCAACTATACATAATATTATTATTATTATTATTATTTATTTTTATGTTTTTTTACTTTTCTTTTTCCTGTATATTTTTTTACTTTTTTATGTGTTTTTTTTAATGTTTTTATATTATTTATATTATTTATATTTATATTTATATTTTTTATTTTTTATTTTTTATTTTTTATTTTTTATTTTTAAAATTTTAATTTTAATTAATTTTTAAAATTTTTTAGAATTTTTAAATTTTTTAAAATTGTTTAAATTTTTAAAATTTAAATTTTTTATTTTTTAAAATTTATATTTTTTAAAATTATTTATTTTAAAAAAAAAATAAATTTTAAAACTTTTTAAACATTTTTTTTATTTTTTTACTTTTTTTTAATATTTTTTTACTTTTTTTCATGTTTTTTCTTATCGGAGGGTATTTTTGGTAAAAAAAAATTCGTTAACCCCGGAATAAAAAAAACCTTAGGGTGCGTTTGGTACGCGCGTTTTCTAGAAAAACAGAAAATGACAAAATGTCATTTTCTGTTTTTCTAGAAAACGCTAGTTATTTTTTTAGAAAACAAGCACGAAAAACACAAACCAAACATCATTTTTCAGAAAACGTACATTTTCCAGAAAATGAAAATGGAAAACGTGAGTACCAAACGCACCCTTAGTTTTCTTAGGTTTTCCGATTCCGGGCTGCATGACCCTTTTGCTGACGTGTCGGGCATGAAACATTACTCGGGAATCATCGAATACCTAAACCAAATAAGGTTTTTGTTGATAACCTTGGATGGATAACCAAGGTTATCAAGAATAACCCCGAACTAAATGCACCCTTATAGTTCTAGGATGTTGATTTTCTTGAGGTTGATCTTCTTCTTCATGATTTAGGGGTTGGTTGGTTCCTTCATAATTGTTTTCTTGAATAAATTCAATTGGTTGTAGTTGAGTTTGTTCTAGGTTTTTGTTGGATTCTTCAAATTTCACATTGGTAGTCTCTTCAATCCTTAAGGTAACCTTATTATAAACTCTGTAGCCCCTACTATTTAGGGAGTAACCTATAAAATTTTATTTTCTATTTTAGAGGTGAATTTTCCTAAATGTTCTCTTGTGTTTAGGATGAAGACTGGACACCCAAATACTCTAAAGTATTTTATATTGGGTTGTTTGTTATAGTAAATTTCAAAAGGGGTTTTGATGTGCGGTTTATTTAGTGTTGTTCTATTTTGTACAGGTTGTACTAACAGCTTCTGCCCAAAAATACTTAGGTAGATTATACTCATTTAGCATCGTTCTTGAAGCTTCAAGTAAGGTTCTATTTTTTCTTTCTACTATTCCATTTTGTTGGGGGGTTTTTGGACACGAAAATTCGTGATGATATCCGTTTTCAAGACAAAATTTACTAAAATTGTGGTTTTTAAATTCTCCCCCATCATCACTTCTAATTCTTTTAATTTTGATATCTTTTTCATTCTCAATTTGTTTACATAAATTTGTAAATATTTCAAAGGTTTCATCTTTATTTTTTAAGAATTTTACCCAAGTGAACCTAGAATAGTCATCTATTATTACTAGACAATATAGGCTTCCATTTATTGATTTGACTCCATGGGAGTCAAATAGATCTAAGTGTAAAAGTTCTAATGTTGAGTTGGTTTGTGATTGATTAGTTGGTTTGTGGGTATATTTTGTTTGTTTACCTTGTTGACAGGCATTACATATGGTTGAATCTAAGTTAGGTAATTTTGGTAGACCTCTAACTAATCCATTTAGTCCTTATATTTCTAAATTTCGTGTATGACATTATTCTATGTCATAACCAGGTTTCTTCTTTTTGTGTTAAGTAACACTTAGTTGAAGAAGTTGTTAAGTTGATTGCATAGATGTTGTCTTTTCTAAATCCTTTTAGGCTTATGTGAGGGTTGTCTAGGTATTTGATTAAACATTCTGTAGATAAAAACATAACCTTATACCTAGTATCACACAATTGACTGATACTTAAAAGATTATACTTGAAATTTTCAACAAGTAAAATATTTGTAATAATAAAGTCAATTTGTAGTTCGATATTACCTATACCAATTACCTTGAGTTTGTCATTGTTTCCAAAGGCAACTGTTCCTAGGCTTTTGTAGGTGAGTTGAGTGAATTTTGTGTGATCTCCAGTCATATGTTTGGAGCAACCACTGTCCAAAATCTACTTAGTTTCCTATAGTCATTCTTTAGATTTGATAAGAGTAAGTTGAATGAGAATTATTAGAGTGAATTTTTAAGTTAAGTTTAATTTTAAAATAAATTTTTAAGTTAAAAAAATTTAAGTTTAATTTTAAAATAAATTTTTAAGTAAAAAAAAATTTAAGTTTGATTTTTAAAAACAAATTTAAGTTTTAACTTTTAAAAATAATTTTTAAGTTTGAAAAAAAATTTAAGTTTAATTTTTAAAATAATTTTTATGTTTAAAAAATTTTAAGTTTAATTTTTAAAATAATTTTTATGTTTAAAAAAATTTAAGTTTAATTTTTAAAATAATTTTTAAGTTAAAAAAAATTAATTTTTAACTTTTAAAAATTTAAGTTTAATTTTTAAAATAGTTTTAAAGTAAAAAAAAATTTAAGTTTAATTTTTAAAATAATTTTTAAGTTAAAAAATTTAATTTTAATTTTTAAAATAATTTTTAAGTTAAAAAAAAATTAATTTAATTTTTATAATAATTTTTAAGTTAAAAAAATTTAAGTTTAATTTTTAAAATAGTTTTTAAGTTATAAAAAAATTAAGTTTAATTTTTAAAATGATTTTTAAGTTAAAAAAAAATTAAGTTTAAGTTAACATGTTAATTTAATTGATTTAATTAATTAATTAATTTAATTTAACTTAATTTAATTTAAATTAAATTAAATTTATTTTATTTTAATTCAATTAATTATTTAATTAATTTCATTTAGGTCCTTAGTCATCTCACCCGATCTATGTTTTCAATCAGGGAATCCTATAATTTTGTGAGATGAATTAGGTTCAATTTTAGGGTTTGTTTTTAACTTGTGTTAGATTTAGGTTTAACTTTGGGTTCAATAAATAGGCGTTCTCTGGATAAACTTCTGGGTTATGGTGAGTCACTTTGACATCATTAGAGTAACCATGCCTTCGAGGTTTTCAAAATAGTCCTATCCAATGGACTTAGTACAAAACCTTGGCCTAATTGGTTATGATCCATAAAGGGTAGCTTCGGTCAGTTCCACTTAGCCAAATGCACCAGGTCGAAGCCATATCTTCCTAGACATGCATAGACTAAGCTTCCCTAACGTACTATCATCCATAACTTCACCAGTACCATTTTTCAAGTTAAACTTGAATCCTTTTTAACTAGTCCTAATTACCATGTCGGGTAGGTTGGTTAGGGTTACTCTGCCGGGTAGGTTAGTTTTAGAGGTGTCAGCTATTCTGGAGTCTCCCCTTGAATTAATGGTCATTAATTTAATTTTTAGTTCTAGGTTTATGTCTATTTCTTTTATAATTATACTTTACTCGGTGATAGTTTAAATTTTGGTGAGTTCTAATATATTTAGATATTAAATTTTTTGGTTTAGGTTTGTCTTCTGATTTTTGATTAGGTTTATTTGACTTTACGTAATATATTATATCTTTAGAGATATAATATTGGTTAGGTCCTATTTGCGTGGTCAAATATGCTTTTGGAACCCAGGCTTTATTCGTTGGTTTGTATTGGGTTATTAATGATTTAAAAGTTTTATTTGAGTTCGACTTATATCCGAGTCCGGTTTTATTATAACATGTTTTTTGATTATTTAGGATTAAGTCTAAATTTTTTGATCTGGTAGTAAATTTTTCTAACATATTTTTTAAATTATTAATTTCTAATTTTAATGATGAATTCTCCTCCTCAAGTGTTAGATCTTGAGTTGGTTTATTATTTACAACTTGTTCCTTGAGGATTTGATTTTCCTCGAGGAGCAATTTGTTTTCATTTTCTAATTTAACTAACTTATTATTTAAGCAAGAAATAATTTTAAAAAACTTTCGGTTTAAGGTTAGGAATACCTCTTCAGAACCTTCGGAAACGAGTACGGACTCGTGGCTCGATTCGGGTTAGGACCCGTCTTCTGATTCGTCTTCCGACTCTGCTTTGCGGGACATCAGCACGAGGTGGCTCTGGTGTTTCAGATCTTCTGCTTCCGATTCGTCCGAGGAGGAGTCGTCCCACGTCGCTTTGAGGGCATTCTTTTTGGTTGGCTTCGGTTTGTCGATCTTCAGCCTTGGACACTCGTTCTTATAGTGCCCCATTTTGTTGCATCCGAAGCATGTTACGTTCCTCGAATCGGCTAGAGAACTGATCTTTTGTAGATCCTTCTTGCTGAAGCTTCTCTTCCTCCTGGTGAACATCTTCCTTACTAGGTTCACCAGGTGCTCTTCATCTTCAGAGCGTTGGTCAGAGTCCTCTTCGGGTTCAGGCTTTTTCTTCTTGGAGGAACCTGCATATAAAGCCACACCTTTCTCAGCTCCAGCATTAGTCTGCTCATGTAACTCCAATTCACAAAACAATTCATCTAATTTAAGTTTAGTTAAATTCTTAGAAATTTTGTAGGCATCCACAATGGATGCCCACAAACTATTACGTGGAAATGCGTTTAATGCATACCTGATTAGGTCTCTGTTGTTCATCTAGTGGCCTATCGTGTGGAGTCCGTTGAGGATATCCTTGATCCTCGCGTGCAGCTGACTCGCTGTTTCTCCTTCCTGCATTTTTATATTAAATATTTTATTTAATAATAAATCCCTTTTTGTAACCTTACTGTCGCTCGTTCCTTCGTGCAGCTCGATCAGTTTATCCCATAGCTCTTTAGCGTTCTGATGTGGTCCGACCTGGTTCAGCTCTTCTCTTGTTAATCCGCATTGTAATGTATTGATCGCCTTGTTCTCCGTTGATGCCTTCTTCTTTATGTCTGATGTCCATTGTTTAGGATCTAGTAGATTCCCGGAGCTGTCAACTGGCGGTTTGTAAGCCTTTGTGACGCTCAGCCACTGGTCGAAATCTGTCTTGAGATAAACCTCCATCCGCTTCTTCCAGTACGGGAAATCATCCCTGTTGAAAAGGGGAGGTCGCACTGTGCTGAAGCCCTCGATCTGCGACATTTTAATCTGCACAAAAAAAAACAAGTAGAGAGGTTCCAGGATTTGGTCTTTGATTAGTAGTGCGTGAAGAATTAAATAAAAATAACTAAATTGATGTTGCACTAATTTAGATTTAATTACAACGGAAGGAGATATCCAAAAAGGTAATAATACCAGTTTAGAATTTTACACAAAAAAACTGAAATCCGAAAATAGAAAAAAATTTAAAAACAAATCACCCCATTGTCTGATTGGTGGTTGCACCAAATCAGAGCGGTAACGACTCTGATACCACTTGTTGGATCGTGATCGTTTGATAGAGGAGGGGGTGAATATCGATTACGAAAATTCTTTCGATAAGAGTTAAGCACAAGAATTGATAGAAATAAAATACCGACAATAGAGCAATAAGAAAGAAATCGGAGCTTTGTCGGAGTGGCGTCGCAACGTCGTAGGAGTGCAGGAGAGCAGATCATCAATTCAGAGTTGTTGTTTTGAGCTCCGCCTTTGACCCTCCTTATATAGGAGGCTCGGGGCGCCTCGGATCCCTTCCGGGCGCCCTGGTGTGACGTGGCAGGCCCAACCAGCGAGCGCCACGTGTCTATGCCGCGAACTGGATAACATTTGCCTCCCGGCGCTCGGATCCCTTCCGAGCGCCCAGACCTCCTTTCTCCAGAAAGTCCTTCTCCTGCAAGACAAGGTTAGTCCGAGCCAAATATATAATGTATATTATGCAAAACAAAGTGTTAGCACATTTTATAAGTTCAACATAAAGAGTATGACTTAGATTCCGTCTTTCCGAGACCGGAATCTAGTCACGATCT
This sequence comes from Zingiber officinale, assembly GCF_018446385.1. NCBI lineage: Eukaryota > Viridiplantae > Streptophyta > Magnoliopsida > Zingiberales > Zingiberaceae > Zingiber > Zingiber officinale. The sequence continues at coordinate 121,739,197 of NC_055993.1, read as the reverse complement.
CGACTTAGATATCCGAAATAGATCTAAGCCAGATCGACGCCTAATGTTCCCTTCCCGGGAACGCGTCCTCACAGTCACTCCCCTCCAGTGATTTACCTCTACTTACCCGCCAGACGTCCGGTCAGTCCTTCGACCCGTTTGGACTTCTCGCTAGCTATCCGGTCAGCCCGTCGACCTAGCTGGACTTCGTACCAAGCGTCCGGTCAGCCCGTCGACCCGCTTGGACTTCGTGCCAAATGTCTGGTCAGTCCGTCGACCCATTTGGACTTCGTGCCAAGCGTCCGGTCAGTCCGTCGACCCACTTGGACTTCGTGCCAGACATCCGGTCAACCCGTCGACTTGTCTGGACTTCGCCTGCACACTCGGTCAGAGTGTTAGATAACGACAAACCTAACTTAACCTAATTTGTCATTCATCCAAATTTGAGTTATATCGTTAGTGCTAATCACATCAACACAATTTATTTATTGGGGCTTTAAGACTCATCACCGTTAGGAGTAGCTTTAATAGGAGCTCAATAAGAAAAGGCGATACAGAAGGAGTGAAACAGTGACTGTGTATTGCAAATATGATGGGAAAAATAATCTTTAGAATTAATGGGAGTACAGCTCGTATAGTCGAGAAAATTCGATCAGAAGAATGTACGAAAGTAGAATCCTAGTGTCAATGGAAGCAGAGATCGTGGAGTAAGGGAAATCCGACCAAAAGAATATATGTATGGGAGCATAGCCTGGAGTCCAATCGGACTAGTATGAGGGCTTTTGCCCTATCAAGGTGAGGCGTGAAGGAGGTTCACTTAATCGGCTAGTTGTCTACGCTTGATCGACACTTTACCAAAGTCGATCCTTTTAGGCTTTGACTCTCACGTTAACAAGAAGATTGACTCTAAGATCATATATGGGAGCTATCTATATACGTCGTATCGATAATTAATTTTATATAAATGTATTCATAAATTATTTAAAGTATCAAGTTCATTACTGTTAAGTTTGTTTATTTTATATTTTTTTATCTAATATTATCATGTTCTGATTGGATATAGATTATAGACGGATAAATTAGGAGGACTTCATCTAAGAACAGTAGGTCGTGCGGAATCGCAGCCATTAAGAATCGATTCATACCTACCTCTGATAAGATCACCGCAATAACCATATGTTCCGGTCAATGGAGGGTAATTTGTTTTTTTATCCATCATGAGAGGCACTGACACGACAGTTTCATGTTTTCAATGGAAGGTATGTTTTTTTTAATCGAACTAACATAAATGAGTTTCATTGAATTGAATATCAAAATTTATTCCCCAACCCTAAATATAAACTGTTTTTTTTATAAAATTAATAAATTAATTATTATTATTTGTTTTTAATTTTTTCCAATTAATATAAAAATTAAATTACAATAATCTTTATCTTGAGTCTCGATAAATAGAAAAGTTATTCGAGAATAAGTTTTTAATTTGATATCGACTTAGGTTTTTACATGCCTCAAGATCAAAAGGCAAGATCCGACATCTACATTTGCTAATGGATCAAACAGTCGTGAACTCGGATCCAACATCTAATAATGGATCAAATAATCGTGATCTCGGATCCAACATCTACATTTGCTAATAGATCAAACAACCGCGAACTTGGATCGATGCCTCGTAAAAGTTTGCATCCGAAGCGTATCTAATTCGTCTCTTCAAGCATACCATAGAAACAAGAAGCACACACACAAAAAAAGCTAAAGCCAAAGACAAAAACAAAACAATTGCATTTTATTGAAACTTTGGAGCCGTAGAATGAATCAAGACAACATGCTTGATGCATCGAAAGGGAAATTTAGCATCTAAGATGATTCAGTATCGATTGATGTAGAACAATATCGAGGATCTAAGAAGTAGAACAATATCAAAGAAGAAGAAGAAGAAGAATATCGATTTCTTACGGTTTCAGTTGATCCGTCGATGGCGTCGCCTAGGGTTGCTGCTGGGAATCGATGTATCCGGCATCGGCGAGGACTTTTTCCTTCTTTGCGATCTCGAGGTCGTGATCCACCATCATTTTGACGAGCTCGTGGAATCCGACCTTGGGCTTCCAGCCGAGTGCCTGCCGGGCCTTGGTGGAGTCGCCCTTAAGGCTGTCGACCTCGGCGGGGCGGAAGTAGCGGGGGTCGATAACGACGTGGTCCTTCCAGTCTAGTCCGACGTAGCCGAAGGCGGCCTGGAGGAACTCCTCGACGGTGTGGGACTCATCTGTGGCGACGACGTAGTCGCCGGGCTGGTCCTGCTGGAGCATCAACCACATTGCCTCGACGTAGTCGCCGGCGAAGCCCCAATCGCGGGAGGCGGAGAGGTTGCCCAGGTAGAGCTTGGTCTGGAGCCCCAGGCGGATGCGGCCTAGGGCACGGGTGATCTTGCGGGTCACGAAGTTCTCACCGCGGCGGGGACTCTCGTGGTTGAAGAGGATCCCGTTGCAGGCGAAGAGACCGTAGGCCTCGCGGTAGTTGACGGTGTACCAGTGGGCGGCGACCTTGGCGGCGGCATAGGGCGAGCGGGGGTGGAAGGGGGTGGTCTCGGACTGTGGCGGCGGGGTGGATCCGAACATCTCAGAGGAACCGGCCTGGTAGTAGCGAGCAGGGCGGGAGGACGAGCGGACGGCCTCGAGGAGTCGGAGCGCGCCGGTGGCGACGACGTCACCAGTGTAATCGGGGATCTCGAACGACACGGCGACGTGTGACTGCGCGGCGAGGTTGTAGACCTCGTCAGGAAGTAGGGTTTCCACCCAACGGCGGACAGAGGACGCGTCGGACAGGTCCGCGTAGTGAAGCTTCATCCGCGCCTTGGCGGCGATGTGAGGGTCGACGTAGAGGTGGTCGAGGCGGGCGGTGTTGAAGTTCGACGACCGCCGGATGAGTCCGTGCACCTCGTACCCCTTCCCGAGTAGGAACTCAGTCAGGTACGACCCATCCTGGCCGGTGATGCCGGTGACCAGCGCCACTTTCTGCCGCTCGCCGGACATCGACCGCGGCACCGCCTCCAGCGAACGCTCCTCCTCCGTGTGCGCCCCATTTTTGTCGCCGGCGAATTCGAGGGTCGCCATTTTCGGCTTCGAGATCTGGCGAAGATGAAAACAAAGGAAGGAAAAGGAAAAGGAAAGAGGAAAAGGAATTGAGCGACGGAAAGAGGAAGCGGAAGAAAGGTATAAATAGGAAAGAAAAAAACGGGAGAATGGATGACAAATATTTTTAAAATCTTTAAGGGATGTTTTAACAAGATTCCATTGAAATAATTCTCTCTATTTATTTTTTTCCCCTTCAATTAAGTTTGCTAATTTCTAATATTTATTGTAATACAATTTCAAAAATGTATGCAATTAATTTTGATTATTTATTTCTACATTTTGATTTGCTCTAATATATTTATTATAGTATTGTTATAACGACTGTAGCTAATATAACAGGCTGAATCAGTTCAATTTTTTTAAAATTTAATTTAATTAAAATTACTACATACGGAGTATTTTATATTATAATATTCTTTAGTAAAATTATTTAAACATAATCAAAATTATTTAATTTTTTAAAAGCATTTTGAAATAATTGTCATCCAACTAATGTTTTTTTAATTAAATTTAAATAATTATAATTAAGTTGGTTACTCAAATTGAATAAGAAATATTTTAGAGCGTTCTTTTTAGTGCATCAATTTTTAATTTTATAATAAATAGAATATTATTAATTTGTCACATTAATAATATCGTTTATAAATTTATTAATTAAATACAATAAATTTGTTATGAAATTAAAAGAATGGGTAGAGCATTAATTACTCAATCTTTTTTTAAAATTATTTAATTAATAATTAGTTGGCAACTTTAATTACTTCTCAAGCCAAAGCCTTGCAAAAGTTGCATTTTGGCCATGAAAACTTAAATATTTTCCACAATACTCGTAAGATATCTTATTCGTTGACACTTCGAATTTCAACCATGAGGTGAGAACGTGCAAGATTCATAAATCGAGTAGACGTTTTGGCATTGCCAATATTTTAAATTTCAGGGTGCAATAAAAAAAATTGTTTATTTATTATTTATTTTCTACTTCCAAGGAAGTTGCACTTTAATTCGAAAACAAGTAGTTGACTTTTCGATTTTTTTAAAAATGGGGTAATTTGAAAATTATAAAAGATTATGGGAGTATTTTGAAATTTACCCATTAATTTCGGCCTTTCTTCCTTCGGAAGCAACGAGACTCAATTCGTTGGCTTCCTCCGATCGAGCAATCAAGCAATCAACCGATCGCGAGATCGATCAGACGACGGTACGCTTCTCCCCTTCTTCTTCCTCCCCGCTCGTAGTCTGGCTCCTCGAGTTCCGCAATCGCTTGCCGTGATTCGGGCACCATCTGGTGTGCTACGCGAATCGCGATCGTGTTTTCGTTTTGATCGTTTTAACAGTTGATCAAGCGTTTCGAAAGATCCGTCTCGATCTTCTTCTATAGTTGACTAAGAGTTTCAAAAGATCCAGTTTGGGGTTCGAATCGGTGGTACTAAACGTTCGATTAGTTGGACCTTGCTGAGTGAAGAGATTGATAATCTGCGAGAACTATCCTTGATGTTTTGAACAGGTTGTGCTTGTTTCGAATAATAAACCTAGGACAGTTCTCCCCAAAGCCCTAGTTTCATTGTTGGAGAAACAAAGAGGAAGGAACTCGAAGAGGAAGGGAGAGAGTAGTCTAAAGCTCCCATCGGGACCAAAAGGCAGAGATCTTTCCAAATTTGAGTCACTGCATTCGCCGTAGGTTCATCTGCTCATATTGCCTACCACCAGGAAAGCAACTAGGAATCGAAGTGCATTATGTCAAAGTTTTTTTTTTTTCTTTTTCATTTGCTATTCTAACTTCTAAGCATATAGCGCTAATGCATCGATCTGTGTTTGCTTCTGAAGAATTGTTAGATTCTTGGTCTACATGTTAGTGTGCATTAGCAACTGGTTGAAGCATCATATTGTTTCTGTAGAATTTAGGTTTATTAGAGATTGGGTTTACCCATTTACATTGCTGCTGGTCTAGTCCAATTAGATTGCCAGAAATAAGTGTGGTTAATGATCTTTTCACTGATGGAAAGCCTGTGGAAGAAGCAAAACAATGGATCATCTGAAAATTTGGAAATAACAAGTTTCCATTTGTTTTTCTGGATTATACAGGCCTGTAAAAGATTAGCTCAATCCACTAGTTAATTGTTCTTTGATGAGAATGATAGTGGGTGATGCTTGGCCAATTTTAGCATAACAATGAATTTGATGCAGTGCAAAGAATGTCTTTAATGTCGAGATTTTCTCGCTTGAGTTGATTCCTATTGACTGAGTTGTTTCACAGTAAGTTTGTCGTGGTCAACACTGCATAAGGTACTGTATTGTTGGAGTGGGCATTGAAGGGTAACATGTTTCATTTGCTATTCTTAGCATTTAGTGCTTGGCCGTCGAAATGCATCAATAGTCATTCTGCAATCTGTGTTTGCTTCTGAGGAATTCTATATTCTTGTTCTACATGCTAATATGGTGTAGATTCTGATATTGTATGCATAGTTTGCATTACCAACTGGTTGAAGCATCATATTGTTTCTGTAGAATTTAGATTTATTAGAATTTGGGTCAGCCCATTGTCTAGTCCAATTTAGATTGCCAGAAATAAGTGTGGTTAATGATCTTTTTACTGATGGAAAGCCTGTGGAAGAAGCTTAAGAATGGATTGTGCGAAGATTTGGCTATAACCAGTTTCCATTTAGTTTTCTGGATTATACAGGGCTATAAAAGATTAGCTCAATCCACTAGTTAATTGTTCTTTGGTGAGAATGATAGTGGGTGATGCTTGGCCAATTTTGGCATTGCAATGCATTTGATGCAGTGCAAAAAATGTGTTTAATGTCAAAATTTGCTCTCTAGAATTGATTCCTATCGACTAAGTTGTTTCACAGCAAGTTGGTTGTGATCAACGCTGCATAAGGGTACCATATTGCCTGATATAAGTCAGGAAGTTGGAGTGGGGCATTGAAGGGTAACATGTTTCATTTTTTTAGTTACTACTTACAGATTCTCTAAAAAGGATGCAAAAATAGAAACTGTGGAAGCCAACTTCTATATTAGTTTTACGAGTAACTCGGTCATTCTGTTTGCCTCAGATGAGTTGGAATTAATATTTGTAAAGACAAAGTTTCACAAAGGGCCAACAATACAGCTTGTCCTGAAGAATGTCCTTTCTGTATTCACTTTCACTGGTCTTGATTTTATTCCCTCTTTGTGGTTTGCCCCTAGGTACAATGTTTCCACAGTTTGATTTGGCGACGATGGATCGAGGAACCCTCACATTGCTAGGGGCAGCATGCTGTGTGATGCTCACCATGCATTTTACTGTACAATTGTTATCTCAGCATCTATTTTACTGGAAAAACCCAAAGGAACAAAAGGCTATTATCATCATCATTCTTATGGCTCCTTTGTATGCTATCGACTCCTTTGTCGGTCTGTTAGATGTTCAGGGAAGTAAGGCTTTCTTCACTTTTTTGGACTCTGTTAAAGAATGCTACGAAGCTTTGGTAATCTCTCTTTTTTTTTAACATAATAACCACTGAATAACATTTAAATACTCTTGCAAAAGTCCTTACAGAAATTTTTCATATAATGTACAGGTGATTGCTAAGTTCATGGCCTTGATGTATAGTTATTTGAACATTTCTCTTAGTAAGAACATAGTTCCGGATGAAATTAAAGGGCGGGAGATTCATCATTCATTCCCTGTATCTCTTTTTATGGTATGTAATAGATCTGGATTGATTAAATGCCAGAATATTACTTTTGTTTGTACACTTGTTCAATAACTAATATTACATCATTTGGCTTGAATTGTTTCCATAATGGTTGCTTAGAATTAAATCGAAACAGCCATTGTGGAGATACAACTTGGTCTTAACCATATAGACATCTAGGTAGTTGATATCTCCAGCAAGGATTACTTTGCCAAGTTAGTGCATGAGTTTCTTGCTGGTGTTAGAAAAACATGGATTTAGTGTTTGCGCACACAGATTGCCTTGTCGCTGGATCATCAAGAAAAAAAAAGTCGATATACAATGAACTTAACTGAGAATTTAGTTGTGTGAAATTATGCCTTCTACTTGTATACATGAGAAACAACTGACGTGGTATTAAATTGCCCTATATTCAACTAGGATAGATTTATGATTAGTCTCGATCTCTCACCAATCACCGCCACAAAAAATAAACATCTTTGGTTAATTTTTTATATTGTTCTTCTTTTGCATTGAAAATTAGGTTCTTTGCTTTATCATACCCCATATGTGAAAGTAAGTGTGTCTACAACTATAGTCTCAAATAAGGTTGCTACTCTTCGCATTTTCTAGAGTATGGTACAATGCCATTTTGATAGCCATTGGTCTATCATGGTCTAGATCTATGACACTACTAATGATACACGGATGAGGAAATCAGTTTTCTTGTTCTCTGTTTTGAATTGTGTACTCTGATGAAATTCTAGCAGCAGCTTTGTTTTACAAATGTTCTTAATTCTATTAGTTATTGGCAACTGACAAATGTAGGTTGTTCTTCTCCAACAATGCAGCCTCATACCGTTCGTTTAGAGCATAGTACATTGACGCTTCTCAAGTACTGGACATGGCAGTTTGTTGTAATTCGGCCGGTCTTATCCATCCTAATGATTGTACTTCAACTTCTCGGAATGTACACTACTTGGATAAGCTGGAGCTTTACTATTATACTGAACATTTCGGTTTCCATGGCATTGTATGCTCTGGTGCTTTTCTACCATGTGTTTGCTAAGGAGTTGGCACCACACAATCCTCTGGCAAAGTTCATGTGCATCAAAGGAATCGTCTTCTTTTGCTTCTGGCAGGTACTTTTTTCTGTCGATTTTCTGCTTTGTCCAGTTCTTGGATATCATTGTCCTTCAGATTATCGGTAATAATTCATGCCAATTCATCAGGTCTTCTAGCAAGGATCAATTATTATTTATCGGTAACTCGTCACTATGGCCTACTTATTTGTTCAGCTTGCCTGAGGATTAAGTTCTGAAAAGCTAGTGTTCTAACATTTAGACTGATGACCTAGGATCAGCTTAGTCAATCCTTTATATTTAGTGCCATTATATTCACTTTAGTTCGAGGTGTGGTTCCGAGAATTTGATTCAGAAGTGTTGTAAATGACACATTTATAGTAACATGATCTTGATCCATTCACATAAGGTAGTCAAAACTTACGGTTTGAAGTAGAGTTTTGGTATTCGCTGTGCCAATACTCGATCGGCTTAGAAGCGTGCCAACATCAACTTAAATAACTTTTATTCTCATAATTCCTTTTGCTTAGCTTGTTTATCTATGAATTTACATTTATAGCAATTAGAAAGCCAATTAAATTAAAATTTTAAAATCATTTTAAGTATAATAAGTGTCTTAGCTAATGATTAAAAATGACAGTTCAGTACATGAAGTTTCTGTTAATATGGAGTCCTAGGGAAAGATCGAAACACATTGGGTCTATTGTATGCAGTCTTACCTTGCATTGCAAGAGGTTGTTTCCGTGACTCGAACATGTGACCACGAGGTCACACAACAACAACTTTATCATTGTATCAAAGCTCCCCTTCAAGTGTCTTAGCTAATGATTAATCCTTATAAATGTTGGGGCCTTGATCATCCATTTCGTTCGCTTTCCTATACTTGTTAGCGTAGCGGAAATACACAACTAAATATGAAAGCTAACCCTAAAGACAAGAAGAAAGAAACAAACCCTAACACATTTGTTTACGTGGCTCGTTATTGGATTACTCCCTGAACTCCGACTTGCTCAATTCTCCTTATCGTTGGAGAAACCTCACCACAAACTCGATCAAGAACTCTTAGATTGCTCTGAGCTTTGGAGATTCTATTAGGGGTTAATCACCTCTCATTTTGTCACCCAAATCAGCTAATCCGAGTTCCATTATATAGAGATTGGGAGGAAACACTCAAGCTGTGTTTCTATCACTAGTCGACTGTCATATTTATCAGTCAATTGACCTTTGTGGAATTCGACCGTTATAACCTAACGGCTCGATTCCAGTCGACTACTTACCATGAACCAGTCGACTAGTAACCCTAGAACCATATACCCTGAAATTCCATTCTGGATTTGCTGGTTCTTAACTACTAGTCAATTGAGACATATACTAACTGACTAGTAAACCTTAACTTAGGGTTTTACCCCCAAGTACAATTACTCATGCACTCGTCTTCGCTCGCACAACGTTGACCTTGCCTTCTAGCCTCTTCCATCAACCTTGCATCCCTCGGATGTTTCCCCATCCTTCATGCCTTGCCTTCAAGAGCTTCCTTCGGCCTTGTCCTTGTTGTCGGATCCTCCTTTGCCAAGAGACTCCTTACCTCCGGGTCTTCATCCTTGTCAAGAATCTCCTCGCCCCGGGGACTTCACTTGCCAAGAGTTTCTCGCTCCGGGACTTCATCTTTTTCAAGAGCCCTTCGCTTCGGGTCTTCACCTTGCCAAGTCACACTGGGACTTACACAGCCAAGCCTCAAGCTTGAATTTACACCACCAATACTCTCATGCTTGAAATTCACCTTTGCTAAGATCACACTTGGTCTTTTCTTTCACCTGTCACCTGCACACTTAACATCACAATATCAAATACAAATGCAAATCCTATGTTAAACATTTTGTTGAAATATCAAAACCTAATATTCCAAATTAGTGTCATACCTCAAATAAGAGTATATGATTTTTTTACATGTATATCCTACTGAGATGAACCACATAAGTTTTCAAGACCTAGATTAAACAATACGACATTTAGTATACGAGTTGGTTTCTTAATGACCGTAAATATAATTCCGCTACCTACTAGTCACTGGACTGACTGAATTATAACTGGATACACATTTTGATCTCGACTCTGGTGTCATCATCTTCTACCGATAGACGGGATGTGCCATGGGTAGAGAATCTTTCTTCTTTCTGTCTCAGTCAATTCTAGATTCTATTGGTTGAAATCGCTGCCGGAATGATATATATTCTGAGCCAATATTGTTGAAACTATTAGGAATCCAAGAAACGTATTGCATGGTTCAGATACAATACAGGCCTAGTACCTTTGTGATTTTTTGAAAAAAATATATATTTTTTTCTTTTATAAAGATAACAATTTCTTCATCGAAACCGGTTATTTTCAGGGAGTTGTACTTGAAGTCTTAACTGCTGTAGGAGTGATTCAATCTAATCATTTCTGGCTGGATGTAGAACATATCCAGGAAGCCATACAAAATGTTTTGGTCATTCTCGAAATGGTTTTCTTCTCGGTCGTCCAACAATATGCTTACAGTGTTGCTCCTTATTCCGGCAAAGACACTGCAAAGGCCAAAAAGAACGATTGATCAGACGTGGAAAATGTGAGCATAATCGATTCCTGATACTCTCTTAGTCTTAATACAGAGCTCGTCATCTTCATATCATCACGACTCTCTTCGAGATCTTTAGAGGGTATGTGTTATTTCCTAACTTGTTGAATAAAATCCAACTTTTTTTTCTAGTTCTATGAGTTGTCTAAGTGTCCAACTAAATGTAATTCACTTTAAACTATTTCTCTTCTGGACACGAGTAATTTTGTTTCTGTTTTGCTAATCTCGATCAAATTCTAGTTCACGAACCATCATAGAAGAAAAAGAAAGCAACCATCTCTAGGACTCGTAATACAACTATTGCAACCGATAAACTGCTTAACATACACAATCATACCTGAAGTTTCTCTTGATCCTTAGATTCGGAAACTAGATGTGATTCTTTTACGATGCATGGCATACGTACTCATGGCTTCCCACCAGTTACATTTTGCTAGATCTGCACAAATGGAATTCGACATGAGTCTCATGGAGAATCTCAAAAAGATAAAACTACATTTTGGTTCAAGGAGATCTATTATAACTCAATGTCGACAAAGTTTAGCCAAAATCTATGATGTGATGACATTAAACGGGCAGTCTGATATATAAAACTCCCATTAGTGTGGGGTTTTAAAGAAGAGTCGGACTACATTTGAGTTTATTATACACCGTTTGAATTTTACAAGAAGTTATTTTTGCGACTTGGACTCATGATCTATATAAATTTACCTGATTATCTATATCTTTGATGATAAGATATGCTACAGTTGCACAAAAGAATCGAATGAGAAAAAACCAATGCTATTTTTGGTGTGTTTGAGAATCCGCCTTGGATGATTTATCAGTCTCTTGATGACACTATGTTAAATTGATCTACGGAAACTAGTGGTTTCGATTGGCTTGTATCTAGACTCCATGAGTGTTGGTTGTCATCTGTTGTTCTTTCCATGCTGGAATGACCGGGAGATCTGATTGCGAGCAATGGAGGCTGGCGGAGAGCTATGAATGTTGTGCTTCCTTCACCTCCTCTGGCTAAGCATATAGTGTCGCCCCGGCCATGCCATACACCGTTTTGGACGTTGTTCATTTCTAATGTCCTCGATTCCTGATCAACCAATGGAGCATGTAATGGAAATGCATAGCAAACATCTCAAGAGTCGATCAAATGCAGAAGGAGATTTGTGTTCAGGAACTACTAGTGACCTGGCATAATGTGCAACAAGGGCAAATAAGATGGTTTAGACAATCGTCCAATAGAGTCCCGTTCCCCTGCCAAACGAGAAGTGAGATCATTAAGGACAAAGGGCAGTGCTTAGTCGATACGTCAAGAATAATTTTGACAGCAACTGTTTATTTACTGGTACTGCATTGCAAACAAGTTTTTCAACACCGAAAAAGGCAAACTTCTGAGGCAAATATAAATGATGGCTTTCAAGATATAGACCAAAAGACAACTCACCGAAACTAGTTTTGCTAAAAATAATGAAACCAATGATGAACCTAAGAGGATGATAAACATGTCCCAGTATTGAATGCGTAAACACGAATTTAGAACAGTGGTTTGTTGAGAAACAATAGGTGAAGTAAGATGCTAAAACCCTCTTTCTTTTCTTGTACCGGATACCTGGTCGGTGAGAAATTTATCTTGCCACCGTCACAACTTGAGATGCTAGATTCAACTGATCCACTTGCTATGGCATATACCACAAACAAAATGGTTAACTCCAATTTATTCGTAATCACTTAGATCCTTAATCCGCCATCCCTGATGTGGCAGATGTGTTCGAGATGTTAAGATTCAATCTACTACTAGCATGAACAGATTCGTCGAGAAGTTTAGACAATTAGCTCAAATGGTAGATTAAACAAAGATGCATTATGAACCATGGGTCCACAACTAATTAGAAACATAAAAACCTAACATGAACAGATGAAGAAGAACCTTGAATTAGAAAGGAATGTTTACCTTTATATTAAACTGTTTCTTCAGTCTAGCGCGGAAAACCCCTAAATACAATCCTGTAGAGATGCAACATGAAACTCCCAGATACAAGAATCGGTGCTGGTGGGTGATACCGAAAGCAATGAAATTGAACAAGGCACCAGCTACAAAGATCAAATATACAGTTGCCTGTAAAAGAAAGTGAGCAATTATAGATCAACTTATGATAAGAGAATGTTGCAATGGGCCATTAACATTGTAAGCAAGCATGATTTCATCTCGGTTTGATCTGCCTTGCTTTCCTTAAAATGTAAACAAAGCCTAGTACAACAATAAGTAGTATGTACAATGATCTCTGCAATTGCTCTAAAAATGTCTTTATTTTAGTTTTTGCCCGACTAAGACTTCCCTTTTCACAAGTTGCTCGCCGAGGCTCTTTATTCCTAAATACACGACTCTTGACACACTTCAATTAAATGCCTTATTGATGCATCTAATGGATATTTAGATGCATCTGGTGGTTATTTTAGGACCCCTGTTGTAATTTTCTAGAATTATATAACATAATTTGGGTTTAGGGTTGGAGTCACGGAAATAACCTCTTGCCCTTTAAATCGTCCAATGGAATCCCATTCCTAAGATAGTTATTTTAGAACTCTGATTATCATGTGATCTTAAGGTTACAGGTTCGAATTGCAGAAACAACCTCTTGCAAAATACATATAAGATTACGTACAATAGAGTCTCACTCTTCCCTCGATGTCCCGCACTAATAGGAGTCATGCATTATGCTGCCCTTTTAATTTGTTACTCAACTAAGATTTGACCAAAATTTAATTGAATGCCAAAATAAAGCTAGCATGTAACAAATATATCTCTTCTAAAATGCTATTATTGATACAAATTTCATTATTGTGCTGGATATATGGTTGTAAGAATCTATTTATGTACGGACACTAACTTTAAGTCAAACTTAGCTGTGTTTAACCTTGTTTATTTAATTATTGAGTTTGTTCAAGCTTCTTTATTAAAAAAATCTGATTGAGTTTGGCCAAGTTCGAGCTTTTATTGAGCTCAAAGAGCACTATTGTCCATATAAATTAGGTTAAATGCTTATCTAATAATTGAAATTTATATTATTATTATTAGTTTTTATTTTTAAACCTATAATGAATAATTTAAAATTATAAAAATTTATAAATTCCTATAATTTTTATGCATTTAAATGAAACATAAAAATATTTTTTTATGTTATACCATGTGCAAAAAATTTTTATTATGAACTTTGTTCACTTTTCTAATTTAATTAATTCTTTTCTTATTGAGAGTAGATGCCACCTTGAACACAGTAAAGGTGACAGCCCTATAATGAAATGAATGGAGCTAAATCATAATACCGATCAGTTTGCTAGATGGGAGAATATTTAATTAATTTTTAAGAGACTAAATTCCGCGAAAATTGATCCTTATCCAAGTAACTCTGTCACTTGAGTACCAACTAATTACGCCCGATTACATCCGTACGTGCGAGAGTACGAACATCAATTTCTACTGTCCCCTCGAATGAGTCTAGTGGCTAGTACATGAGGTGTTGTCACAATGAGGTCTGAGGTTCAAATCTCGGCAAAGTCAAGATAAATACCTTCCTTATATGCTAGTCACTATTCCAAAGACTAGTAGTCGTCCGTGATTTACCTTCTTCGTCTTTTGCTCTAGGACAGATTGACGAAGACATTGGAAGCGAACGTATTCATCTTTTACCACAACGAACATCAATTTTTACAAATGATCCTACATTGACCCTAGGCATTCCACATAGCCACGGCTGATCCCACAATCGGATGTAGAGCAGTAAATTAGAAAACCTCAATTTTTACAAATGATCCTACATTGACCCTAGGCATTCCACATAGCCACGGCTGATCCCACAATCGGATGTAGAGCAGTAAATTAGAAAACCGAGTAAGTTACCATATTGAGAATATTTTTACGCAAATTTCATCGGAAATCGATCTTGGCTCATTTCTGGAAATTTATTATGTGGTGACCAACACGATTATGCCCGAGAGCGGAGATAGATCACCAAGTTTATTCATAAAGTATTTAAAGAGTAAGAGACCTCATTGAGGTAAAGTCAAGTAAAATATGGGCCTTTTACGACAATTGACCTATTAATTTTCACGCAATTTTTCATTCTTGCAAACTAAAGAAAACTGAAGCAAAGAGGGAATTGTCTTTAAGACTCACCTGAAGAAAACAAGATCCCAAGCTTGCCCTTCTCATGTTCTTACCAAATCTATAGCACGGGCAACTGCAAAACAAGAGTTGAATCGATTTCATCATATAGATAAAACTCCACTTTCATCATCAAATCAATCTCAATTTCAAACTCCCTAAAACTTTAATTTGTCACCATCGAGCAGAGAAATCAATAGATAGTTCCCACGAATCAAAGAATTCACTGAAATTTGGGGGAAAGGAGCAAAAGCAGGAGTAGAGCAGAGAAGGGAGAGAACTGAGTTGAATCGATTTCACCATCAAATCAATCTCAATTTCAAGCTCCCCCAAACTTGAATTTTTCATCATCGAGCGGAGAAAAATCAATACAGTTCCCACGAATCAAAGAATTCACTGAAATTTGGGGAAACGGGGCAAAATCAGGAGCAGAAAAGAGGAGAGGTGTCGCACCATGCGGTTTCGATGGCGATCCTTCGGTCGTCGAAGCAGTCGACGATGTCACCCTCCCACATCCGCTGCACGCCGGCGAGCTCCGCCCCGATCTCCTCATCCCCCGCTTCTTCTCCCTCCTCCTCCAGGCGACGCTTCTCCGCCGAAAGCCCCCTCGTCTGGAGAGCCACGGTGGCGCAGAGGATGTCGAAATCGAGCACCGCCGCCATGCCGCCTCCTGCCGCCTCCTCCATCGCTCCCGTCGATCCCATTCTCTCTCTCTCTCTCTCTCTCTCTCTCGCTCGTTAATTCTTCCGATTAGTTAATATTTATTGCCGTTATATTTTATTTTAAAAATAACTTATTTAATTTTCCAAAAAAAAGGTGATTCTCTGACATTACCATATTCGACCTTATAATTCCATCTAATTATTTAAATATTTCTATACATTTTTATTTAAATAAAATATGTAAAAAAAAAAATCAAAAGAGGGCTTCAACTAATTTTGATTAATTACTCTAGATTATAAATTATTCTGAGAATAAAAAAATGATAATAATAATTTTAAAAAATCGAGTAGACATTTTGTTAATTTTAAAATTATAATGTGTTAAAGTTATTGATTATTTATTGGAGGGGTAGAAAAGTAACATGAGATATTCATGTTTTATTTTTTTTAATTAAAAAAGGAGAAAAAAAAATTAAACATGCATTTCTTTTGCGTGCGTCGAATGTTTGCCAGCTGGCCGGGCGGCGCGGCGGCTGGCAAATAGATTTTTGGTGGGCCAACTCCGGTCTTATCCCTTTCTCAATTACTTATGTCCTTTTTCAGTAATGCAAATCTTTTAAGAGTTAATAATATTGTTGGTGGGCCCACGCGAGCCTTATCTCTTTATCAAGGTTTGGTGGGCCCATGCCCGCCTAAGCTTAAGAGGCTGAGCAGTGTGGATTAGCATGAGATGGTGGGCCCTGAGCCTTTCTATTATTTAAAGGGCTAAATTAATAATATAATATTGTTGTTCTTATAATTTTAAAAAAATATACATGAAAAAGGCTCTTTTATTATCCATTTTAATAAAAAATTAGTAATCTTAAAATATTAAAATAACACTTTAAAATATTTTTTATTTTATAATTAGTGTAGCAATTATAGCAACAATATCATAACTTTCAGGCTTCTACTACAATAAATTAGTGTTATAGCAACATAATTTTTAAGACGTTCTAACGTGTTCGTTCTTTATCTTCCAAGTTAATTTCATCTTCATCTCATTTACATTATAAGCCGCGAAGATACAAGTTGACCCAAAAATACCATCTCTAACGAAGAAAAGAAGGGTCTACCCACATGGTTCAATCTTAAAAACAAGACATCAAAATACAAATCCAAAGAAATCGATTGCTTAAACTTGCAAACATGAGCCCTCCATTGGAAGTAGTTTAACACAAGAATATAAACGCTGGAGGAAGTCGATACATCACAGGATTTGAGAATTAACCTAGAGCGAGAAACATGTTCTGAGATTTTAAGATTCCGTTTGCCGCCTTTTAAGTTTTCGAGGCTGGTTTCCAGAGTCCCAACCCAGAACCACTGCCCAAGTGTTTGAAATCGGTCGCCTCCAAGTGATCATCATGCCCGGCGAAACCTGTCCCTCCTTTCTCTATGCAAATTAGGTTCCTCACCTTGCACTCCTTGTTGCAGACTAAGCAGGCCTTGTCGATGGCTAGGAACTTATCGGAGCACTTTTTGCAGAAGACGTGACCGCAGGTGCTGACAGCTACAAGTGACAGAGTGTTGGTGAGGGTGACCTTGCAGCTCGGGCATACGTAACTGCTTTCCAAAGCCTTGGATTTCTTGCTCTCGCGGTTACTTTCTTCCGTGAAGGAGATTGGAAAGAGTTGTTTCAGCCTAAGCTTTTCCTTGCCTTCTGGGCAGGTTGTATCAGTGGTCGGAGCCTCCACCTTGACCGGGGCTTCAGGGGTCGCGGATGGAAGCCAGAAAGCCTTCATGTTGCGCATAGCCTCTTCTTCATATGAGGTTACCTTCACACTGTTTGCTCCGTGGAACCCATTCCGGTCACGAGATTGACTCCGGTCATTGTACTGTGGCACAGCCCCATGGTTTTGCTGGTCGAAAGCATCGAGTTCTCGAGCCTTTTGCAGCGTTTGTTTCTCCTCTTCCTCATCTTTCTCTTGTTTCTGTTGTATAGCATGAGCAGCTAGCTTTCTGCCAAGAGGGATTAAAATGTGGACTAAGCGAACAGAAAAAGATTAACTGAATGATCAAGAAACATACGCAACTACAGAGTAAATAGTTCATACTAGAAGAAGCTGACCATCAGTCTAAACTAGTGGAAATTAAAGGAGATCGGACGATCCATAGCCCAGAAACAATAATTCCATCCTTATGCCTCATATATCTTCAATAACGCATATGTATATAGTTTAGCCTTGAAAATTCAAATAGGCTGAAATGATCCTCATTTAAGTCATTAATTAAACCTAACTAGTAAAAATTAAAGGAGATTGGACCTTCAATGTGTTGATTTATAGCCCATAAACAATAATTCCATCCTTATACCTCGTATATCTTTAATAAATCATCTGTATGTATTTAGCCTCGCAAACTCAATTATGCTGAAATGATCCTCATCTAAGCCATCAATTAAAACCTAACTAGTGGAAATTAAAGGAGATTGGACTTTTGATGTATCGATCTATAGCCCACAAACTATAATTCCATCATATGCCTCATATATCTTCAATAAATCATATATCCATATAGTTTAATATAGTTTAACCTCGTAAACTCAATTAGGCTGAAATGATCCACATCTAAGTCATCAATTAAACCAGACTAGTGGAAATTAAAGGAGATTGGACTTTCGATGTGTCGATCTATAGCCCACAAACTATAATTTCATCATTACGCCTCATATATCTTCAATAAATCATATGTATATAGTTTAGCCTCAAAAATTCAATTAGGCTGAAATGATCCTCATCTAAGTCATCAACTAAATCAACTAAGACAAAGAAACTGGCTGTCTGTGGTTGTGTGTAAGAGCATGGCTTACTAGAGGCTAGAGCACAGTGGAAAATCGAATTCACAAGCCACAAAAATCCTGCTTTTATGTCAAAATGCATAGGAAATTACTCATTAGAGAATGATTATAAATAATTTTGAAGGTGAATAGCCAAGATAAATGCAATATCTATTGAAACACTTTGTTCTTCTTCAAAATAGTGAGTTGGTTTTTCCTATCCCTTGCATTCAGCTTCATTTGCTCAATTTGATATCAATATTCCAAATTTTATCAGGTTATCAAACCAAATCAGATAATTGAAACTTCCAGTTAATACATTTTCTCTACATTAGAACACACGGATATACAGATCTTGTGAGAATAGCAACTAGAATTGACATGAAATCGCAATGATGAACCAAGCCAAAACAGTTAAGGACAAAGCAGAAGAAGATATGTTCATCACTCTATCTAGCAACAAGTTAGCGTCCTGCAGATGGAACTCTCAATCAGTCTCGCCCAACTCAATCATACAATCATCTTTGTATCAATATCCTGTTAGCCGTACTAAAATACCAGTCCATATACCAACAAAGGCACAAAAATAATACGGGAATTCGGTGACGATGAACGCACCTTTTGATGTCCTTCTTCTGCGCCAGGAGGCACTCGAGGATGCACTCCTTGCAGAAGAGATGCCCCTTCTGGCAGCAAAGAGGATCGATGAGGGGCTTGAGACACAAGCAGCAGGCGTCAAAAGGCTTGATGGAATCCTTGCCGAGCCGCTCCCGCTGCGTGCCGTACCCGAGCTTCCGCTTCTCCTCGTACGTAAAGAAAGCGAGATCGTTGTTGTTCTTCGAGTGACGCTGAGGCATCCTTGCTCCTTCCCTCTTCGATTTAAACGACCGGCCGCCTTCACCCTAACCCTAGATCGCAGCGGAGGGGACGACCGATACAACGACGCGGACCTTGAGCGAAGAGGGGAGAGTAACGATGAGATATATAACGGGTTACGATTCGGTTCCGTTATAATCGCAGCTCATATAACGAAATAGATACATCTTCTGGAAAATATTTCATTTCGCACCCTATATTTATAATAATTATTTTTAATATGAGTCTAATTGATTTGTGACGCGTGCCGTTATCCTTCCCCGTCGAAGCGTTTTATTCTCCCAACACGCCCGCGTCACTGCATCGTGACGCCGCTTCTCCTCCTCCTTCTCCTTCCACGGAACGATCCAGAACTTTCCATCAACTTTCGATGAATCCCCAGAAGATCAGGCAGGAGACCGATCGGCAGGTGCCTCCGGCGTCTGCGGCAGCGGAGGCGGTGGCTGCGGCGATCGCTCAGGCAGCTATCCAGCCCTGCTCCCCTCGATTTTTCTTCTCCTCCGCGGCCGCAGCCAACCCCTCCGTCGGATCCTACCGTCGGATCGCGATTCCCGTCGATCTTAGCGACGAGAGCGCCTACGCCGTGAAGTGGGCCGTCCAGAACTACCTTCGTCCCGGGGATGCCGTTATCCTCCTCCACGTATGCACCACCTCCGTGTTATATGGCGCCGACTGGGGCGCCATCGACGTTTCTGTTGTCGCCGATGCTGCCGCCGCCCGAGGGGATGGCGCCGGGTCCGAGGAGTCGAAGCGTAGGTTGGAGGAGAACTTGGAGGCCTTTACGATCGCGAAAGCCCAGGAGATCGCCAAGCCACTCGTGGAGGCGCAGATCCCGTACAAGATCCACATTGTGAAGGATCACGACATGAAGGAGAGGCTTTGCTTGGAGGTGGAAAGGCTTGGGCTTAGTGCGGTGATCATGGGCAGCAGGGGCTTCGGAGCTGCGCGAAGGTCTGACAAGGGAGGGCTTGGAAGCTTCAGCGACTATTGCGTTCACCATTGCATATGCCCTGTAGTGGTGGTGCGTTATCCTGATGAAGAAGCTGGCGTCTCCACTGCCATCGACAATGAAGCTCCTCCGGAGATCGCAGCGAAGTTTCTGAAATTGAATCAATCGGCTGAAGAGGATAAATTATCTGATTCACCTTCTAAGCACAAAGGTTAGGCTTCTTAGATTGCTCGTTTATTAGCATTCGTTTCTATCGAAACTTGTTTCCTGATCTCGAAAAGAATTGAAGATGTTTGCAGAAAAATTGAATTTTGCTCTTGATTTCTTGCTTCTGCACTACCGCTTGGAGTTTGCCATGCATTTAGTTTTGTTATTGCTTTTTCGGTGATTTTCCCATGGTGATTTTGCTTAGTGATAATAGGGGCAGCGGACACTAGTGGGGAAAAAAAAAAATCAGTTTTTTGATTTCTTGTGAGTTGGTTCTTGGTTGATGAAATCTACAAATTATCTTCACATCTATTTTTCCCCCACTCTTGAGAATCTCTTGTTGAGAGCCCACTCTCTACCAATTCGTTGTTAGGCCAATAGGAACAGAACACACAGTCCAACATCATGAATGTCTTAGCTGAAGGGTTGAATGCAGTTAGCATTAATGAGGGCTTCTTTTATTAGAGAGGATCAAGTTTGTTAAGTATAATGGCCAATATGTACTTCTTATTCTAGACTCCAACTTGCTCGATATTCATATTTATGGTCAACTTTCATTGCTGAAAGGATAATTTCTGCTCATATATTCTGTGCTTGCTTGCAAAGGGCCCAAACCAACTATATATGGACTTATAATATAGGCTGTAGAAATACTACCTCTCATCTAGTGGGTGTGCCCCCAAGGGCGTGGTGCAATGTTGAAACACTCAAAGAAACAAATAAGAGGACCAAAGTTTGAATCCCAAATAGGATATGAATATCCTAGAGGTTGGTCTTTGAGTGTGCAAAAGTTGTGTTCCAAATTTACCCGGTAGGCGAACCAAGGGGGACAACTGTCTACCTCTAAGATTAGTCGGGCGAAGCTCGGATACCTGGATTATTGAAAAAAAACAATTACTGGGTGAGTTATGTATGGTATGTGATTCATGACCGTGTGTTTTCTTACAGGACAAGTGTATCTATTTGTTACAGAATTACTTGTTTAGTTTTATTCTTATTTTGCCCTTATGTGCAAAATAAGAATGTGTTTTCTTACAAGACAAGTGTATCTATTTGTTACAGAATTGCTTGTTTAGTTTTATTCTTATTTTGCCCTTATGTGCAAAATAAGCATACTGTATGTTTTTCTAACTGAAATGCCATCTATTAATGCACCTAACTAGTCACTTTTTAGGTGAAGAACAATTGGCATACTTTTCCTGTTGGTTGTTGTTATGCTTGATTGGTTCTATTTGTCTTTGATATATGTATGACTTTCGAATTACAATGTATTTAACAATTCAAATCAAAGCTATTTTTTCTTTTATCCTACTGGCTTCTTTTCTCCAATTGAGATTCATAGTTATATTTTGTCCATCTTTTTTGATGTTGTGTTAGCTTTTCCTCCCCATCTTTCATGCACATTTCTTTGAAGAATTTAGTACAAAGTTATTGTTGTGCTGAATTAAGATTTATGCAGGTTGAACATCTAGGTTTCGTAGTTTCTGCATCTAAGTATACAGAAGATAGTAGTTATGATGCTTGATGTCTTATTTATTTTGTGTGTTTGCTCTTCTTAAGAGCTTCAAAATGATGTTACTCTTCACAAGACCTTCAAATGATGCAATAACTGAATCCTGATACATTTTTTTTTTTGCTAGTTTGTTTCTTGCATCTGATACAAATTATGATTATCGTTGATGCACCATTATTAGAAATTTAGAGATTTTCACATATGTTCAATAAACATTCTAAAGATAGTATTTATTTCGATGATGTTTAAGTTATTAGATACTTTTAGTAGATATTACAGTCTACTCACATTTTTGTAAGACATTTCCAAATCCTATGTTAATGAAATGCTCAGAATTTATCATGATTTCTTGGTTCTTGAATGATTGGTAACCACTAATATTTAGTTAGAGATCTGTTCTAAACCATTAAGTTTGACTTATCCTGAATCTTTGTAGATGGCATGGTCCTTGACGAACGGTCTATTACATAGTTTGCACAAGAATGAGATGAATTTTATTCGACTCATTTTCTTTCTTTCATCCCATTTGGTTAAATTAGTAACAAAAACTCTCAAAGTAGATTAGGAGAATAAGATCGTGCTTACGTGATAAAATGTCAGTGTTAAATATAATTTTGTTTATGCCATTGACAAGGTGGAACCTATTTTATTATTCTTTCCTATCAAGGATTTTAAATTTTTTGTTTGGCATAACATCAATGGTAGAATAAGATAAAATAAGTTGAAAATGCTATTTAGATGTTCAAAGGCAACTAATAAATTCTATAATTAGAAGAAATAAACTATACTAGTGGGATGTATAGCAAGTAGAGAGATGAAAGTAAAACATTAATATATAACAACCACAATTAGGGTTGGATAAAATATGAAAATTTTGATATATCGCATATACCTTATTGAAATATATCGAATTATATCAAAAATACAGTATACCAAAAATTTCGGTACAGTATTGGTGTGAAATTTAATAGTTCGATATTCGGTATACTGTACCGATATCCAAATTTAAATGTAAACGGTAAATTGGTATACTGAAATTTAGACATATGATTTTTCTATATAGCGAATTTTTCAGTATGGTATATGGTATGAGATTTTTGTACTGGTATACCGTCATCAAAGAAAAATATTAGTCTATTACTAATAAAGGATATTTTTGATATAATATTGAATAGTGTTCGATAACAAGGATAAGAACATTAACGTAGCCAACCAAACACAGCTTGATGATGCTGGTATTTATCTTGTATTTACTGAATACATGTTTTCCATCTTTAAGTATGCACAATTTGAGCATTCTCTTGAATTTCAAGGTGAGTTTGTCTATTTTACAGATTGTTTTACACTAATTTAGCAATCGTTTGTATCATTTACCTAGCTTTTAACTTCTTTTCTTTATGATAACTATTAAATAATTCAACTTTACTAGTTTAATGTATTCTTCCTTCATAATTGGCCGTATGGTTTTGATCCTGATTTTGTGGTTTTACACGCATATTTTTGACTAACTTATCCTATTCCCCTTGTTCTTGTTCGATAGAGTGGCGAGAATAGAGAGAGGAGGCTACTTGATCCAAGATGAAGATGGAGGTGGCCGGTGGATTAAATGCAGTGCTATTCTTCTTATGTTTCTCATCTTTCTATTTACAAGACCTGATTATCTAAACTTGTTTCTTTCAATGTTTTTTGGTTTGGAAAATTTTCAGTAGTTTCTTTGCAAAGGAAAAAAATATTGAAATGCGAACTACCCTTCAATGTTCTTGGCATCTCTTAGACATACCAAATAAATTGAGATAATCTGTTTATTTGCCCATTATTCTTTAGTTCCTTTTGAATTTTTTTGTTGCATTTTGTCTCTTCATTGATTCCTTTAAGTAAACTGAGCAGGAAAAAGAGAGCTACGAAGAAGAAACTAAATAATATATTACAAATTATAATTTATTATAAATTTGTATAAATTTTAATAAATTTACATGTCAACTCTACTTAATTATATTTTTCGACACAATTAATAAATAATTAATATATATTTTTATATATTTTAGCTCATAGTTTTGTTATATTTTTAAATGGTATGTATATGATTGATTTATTTAAAAAATTTGAGTCCGTGGTAAAAAATGTTTTTCTAAGGCTGTAAATGAATTATTAAATTAAATAAGTTTAAATGGTAAATTCGTTAATATTTATAAATAAAAATTATAAATAAATGATGAATAATATCAATAAAATTTAAAAATTATATATATATTTTTAAAAAATTTGATATCCTAAAAAAACTAAAATAAATCAATAAATATTATAATATTAAATTTATTAATCAACTAAATAAATTTTTAAGGTAAACAAATCAATCTAGTCGAATAATAATTTGAATAATTATTTTAGTAGTTTAATTTATTTTAAGCTCAGTTTAATTTATTAAATAAGTTAAACTCTGCAAGCCCTAATTTCTCCTCCTCCTCCTCCATGTCGTTGCGCGTCGCTCGCAGGCTGCTTCTCGAACGCGTGCCGAGAAGGGCTCCGCCGACGTCGACTCGGCTTGCCGCCTCCGTAGCGCCCTCTATCGCTGCCGTCGATGGTTTCTCTCCGCCTACGCCTCGCTGCCCTCTCGGACTCCTTCGCCAATATAGGCTTTTCTTCTCCACTCAGCCTTCGGTTCTCGATCAGGCGCAGAATCCGGCCGTCGTTGACCCCCGGTGAGTGGTTACCTCCCAATCGATTCGTTTGCTTTCTGGTTTAGAGATCGTATCTGTCTTCGTGAATTTCGAGTTTGGTTTTGATAGTATACTCGAAACTCGATCCTGATAAAATCCATTTGTTAGGTTCCCCAATCGATCCATCCGCTCTCTGGTTTTCGATAAGTTTGAGTGTGGTTCTAATCACTTTACTCAAAGCTTGATTTTATCAAGCCAATTTTTGTGATTTCCCCCATGAATCCGTTTGCCTTTTGGTTTAAAGATCCAATTTTATCTTTGCAAATTTTGAATTTAGGTCTAACCAATCTACTAAGCTCGATTCTGATCAATTCGCTCCCCCAATCGATCCATTTTAGCTTCGCAAGTTTTGAATTTTTCCCTAACACTCTACTTAAAATTCGATTTTAATTAAAACCAATTCTTTGGTTCACCCAACCTCCATTTGCCTTCTGGTTTAAAGATGATTTTATCTTCGCAATTTTTTAATTTTTTCCCAAACCACTCTACTAAAAACTCGACTTTGATAAAAATTAATCTTTTTTCCCGCTCTCTTTGATGTGAATGATCGACATTTTCCTTCTCGTCAATGTTATGTGATGCTCCTTTTTCAATTGCAGATCCCTCTTGCCTGAGGAGGAGTTCCATAGACTAGCAGATGAAACAATACATGATTTACTAGAGAAGTTTGAGGTGAAGTCAAAGAAAAACTAAAACTGAATAGATTTTTTTTTTTCCAGCACTTGTTTTTTTCCCCAAAATGCACACCTGATTAGTTTACATTCAAAATCCCATTTCTATCTGAAGGAATATGGTGATGCCGTACAACTCGATGGCTATGAAATCGACTACGGGGTGAGATTATATGGAGTTCTTCAATGTTTTGAGTTTATCTTCACATATTTTAGCTGACTAAATTGATAGATGCTATACTTTTTGAGCAGAATCATGTTTTAACCTTAAATTTGGGGACTTTTGGCACCTATGTGATAAACAAGCAAACTCCAAACAGACAGATCTGGTTATCTTCACCAGTAAGGTAATGCAAGTACTCTATAATCCTGCATTTAATCTAACCGCTCGCTGTACTAAAACTTGATCTTTATATTGTTAAAGCTGTGTGGTTTCATAGTTGTTCCTACCTTTCCCACATCATGGAAGTTTAAATTATTCGCTGAAAAATGCTTTCTTTTTGCATTCGGTTCAACTGAAATTGCCTTTGACTTGTTAGTTTTGCCTACTCATTGGTATATGATAGTTTCACACTGTAAATAGCAATAAGCAAGGACCTCAGCTTTGTTGGATGGTTTACCTATTTGACAATTTGTTTTCTGACTGCGATGTGTGTTTAGGAACGTTCACATTTTTCCTTTCTCGTTGTAGTTCTCGGTTATTCATATGTAGCGTGCTTTGATCTAATCTGTTACTGCGAATGCTAAAACTCCATCAAGCTTGATGTTATCTCACTTTGTACGAGCAGGTCAGCTTAATAACCATATATAAGATACCTCTTCTCGGATCTTTAATTAGAAGGTCATATCCTGTATACACAGGAGATTCATAATAGACAATGCCATCCGATAATGTCATCTTAGACTCCTCCATGAGTTCCTATTAATAAACCCAAACTATCTTATGTCGACAGTATAATTATTATTTTTTGCATGTTTGATCGACATCTTAATTGTATCTTTCATGCTTGGACATTTTGATAACATAAAGCTTCAGTCCAACTCATGTTAATGATTCCCCTTTGTGCATGCAAATCTGATTATCCTCTAATGGCATCATCGTCTTCGTCTAGTGATTTCTTTCCTAAATTTTCGACTTTACGGACTTTTCCTTTTGTCCGGTTCGCCAATCATGTTCTCCCAGACTTCTCATGATCTATACATGTAACATGCATCTTGCTAATCTCTTGCAGTGGTCCTTCAAGATTCGACTGGGATGCAACCGCAAACACTTGGGTGTACAAGAGGACAAAAGCTAACCTATTGCAGCTTCTCGAAGAAGAAGTCGGGAAACTTTGCGGCAAACCTATCACTCTTTGCTGATTTTCATCATATTCCTATGCAATTACCGGCTTCCTGAATCATTCAGGGAAAGGATAACTGAACAAGATAACCTTCCAATTCCCGTTCTGCTCGACACATGAAAAAAGGATTGTGATCGATCGCATCAGTGTTAGTGTTGATCTAGTTCTTCGGATAATTGAGTGCTTGTGCTGTTACACAAGCATCAGACTCCTTAGCTTGTTTTGTGCTTTTCATCAGTGATTTGTGTCGATGAGAGAGAGTTTGGGCGGTCACTGGCTGATATGAGCATGAACTATTCTGTGTTGTGTCGACTTAAAAGAAATTAATTACAAATTATAATAATTTTAAATAAAATTATTACATATATAATTTTGAACAGAGTTACCACACGTGTAGTTTTGAATATAAATGATATACAAGTCGTAACAGTTTGGGCTAGTTACTACTGTGTTGAAAAAAAAAGTAGATAAAAAAATGACGATTATTTTAATAAAAAAATAATAGACTTATTTTTTATTTTTATCTCTTATTTTTTATTTTGGTCTAAGAAAGAAAAAAACTAGGGTTACATAGTCCTTTACTCCTTTAGTTCTTGCTATATTTTAAGAAATCACCTCAACGGTAGGAAGCGGGTAGCTACCACTTGGTGCCGATAAGCAGCATCCACTTATATAGTTATATTGCCTAGTTTATACCTCACGGGCTCAAGGCGAAACCCTAGTGACCTTCGCTCCCAATCGAAATCATGGGGTTGCTATCGTGGTGGAGGGGAAAAGGCGCGACGGCACCGCCTACTTCTTCGCCGGCGAACGTCGATGCCGAGATGGCGCAGGAGGTCCCCGGTATGAACGGTGCGGTCGAGGCGCGGCGCCCGATGGACGTGACGGTCTTCGAGTTTGGATCCGTCGCCGCGTCCGGCGACAGGATTACGCTCGCCGGGTACTGCCCGGTGTCCGAAGAGCTCGAGCCGTGCCGGTGGGAGATCATCCCTGCCGCCGGGCCGGATGCACCTCAGTTCCGTATCGTCTTTTAAACCGGTGGTACCTCTCCGAAACAAACCCCTCTTAAATTTATCTCTTGCATCGTAACAAATCTTGGAATTTCCATAGCTACGACTCGTTGCCGTGTATCTTGTGATATTCTGGTTCATCTCAATGCTTTGATTTCGAAGTTGCTACCTGTGTTTCTCCATTGATTCTTGTTCCTACATTATCTCATGAGTTTTATGCTTCATTGCTTAATTGCTTTATGAAGTTAACCCTAACAAAAGTTTGTGACATATCAAAATGTTAACTTTGGCCCCTGTTCTGGTGGCCTCCCTTTAGCTTGTTCTTAGCCAATGCCATATAGCGCTAATTACATTGTAGTTCTTATACTTCTATGCTATGTTCTTAGCAATGCGATATAGTGCTAATTACATTGCAGTTCTTATACTTCTATGCTATGTTCTTAGCCAATGTGATATAGCGTCAATTACATTGCAGTTCTTATACTTCTTTGCTATGTTCTTAGCCAATGCGATATAGCATCAATTACATTGTTGTTCTTATACTTCTATGGTATGTTCTTAGCCAGTGCGATATAGCTTGTTGTTATATTTCTATGCTATGTTGAATTTAGCTATAAACTCTGGATCGTAGTTTGTTGCTTACTTTGTCCATGCCACATCCATCGGCTAGTTACCATCTTTAACGAAAATTGTGAGACCTAGCCATATTGAGGTTATACATATGTTGTGGTGAGGCAGTTTGTTAACATGGTTCATTGCCGTGATGCCACATCAATTAGCAAGTTATCATCTTTAATGAACAAAACTCTGATTGCTAGCCGTATTGAGGTTATACTTGCGAATAAGTTCAGAGTTCAACGTTATGGTTGTTAAGACGAGATAGGGTACTAATGTGGTTTCTTAGTTGCATTGCCATATTTAGATTGTACAACTGCGTACTTTGCCGATGCCACATCAATTGGCTAGTTACTATCTTTAACAAAAATTGTGAGACCTAGCCAGATTGAGGTTATACATGTGTTGTGGTGAGGCAGGTTGCTGACATGGTTCGTTAGTTATCGTCTTTAATGAAAACTCTGATAGCTAGCCATATTGAGGTTATTCTTGCAAATAAGTCCAGAGTTCATTGTATGATTGTTAAGACGAGATAGGGTACTAATGAGGTTACTTAGTTGCCTAGTTATATTTAGCTTATGCATGTGAATTAGTTCAAAGTTCATTATTATGGTCGTCGCGATGAGGCAGGTTGCTTAGTCACCGTGAGGCTACATCAATTAGAAAGTTATCATTCACAAGAGTTCGACTGCTAGCCATATTTAGGTGGATTCAAAGTTCATTGTTATGGTTGTTGTGGTGAGGCAGATAGCTATCACGGTTGATTAGTTTCCTCGATGCCACATCAGTTGCAAGTAATCACAATGATTAACAATGCTATTAAGCAACTAATTTGACATCAAGTCAGCTTATTCACACATAGAACCTCAAATAACATTATTATGTCGAGGCTTTACATATCAGGAAGTTCATAGTTCGATCATTTTCACGAACCACATCGAATCAAACCTGTTGTTTTCGCTACATTAGTCGCTTGTTCAGTGAAGTTTTGTGAGGGAGAGGTTGTCTACTAATCCTTAGAAAATTGTTTTTTTGTCTTTGTTTTCTTCATTTGCAGCAGATGAACATAGATTTCTTGTTTTTTTTTTTCATATATATTATATATATATATATATATATATATATATATATATATATATATATATTCACTTTTGAGTTGAGTGGTGATCATCAGATAGCTTATTTCTAAGTAATTTGCGGCGAAATTTATGTAGTTTGTTTTCACCAATAGACAGTCTTATATGTGATCGTGGTCGAGCCAAATTCGGAATCTTTCAGGTAGCTTAGTCGACTTAATGGTTAAATTAAACATATCATCACATAAATTATTTTAAATTTATTAAGGGATTGAGATGAATAGTTAAAAAAAAAATATACCGAGAAGATGATGAATGCATTATTTATTTTTATTACCATTAAAAGAGTATTTAAAAAAATCAAAGTTTTTTTCAATGTTTAGTAGTTTTTATTAAAGTTGCTCAAATATATTTAAAATTATTAATTATAGTTAAATTTATTTTGGTATCAATTATCTAATGTTGGTTAAAATTGTTTTGAAAATATTCTTGTTCTATTATTGTCGTATTAATTTTGACTAAACTGTTCTAATATAATTAAAATTATTAAGTAATAATAAATTGAATTATTTTAATATTTGTTAAAATTTCCCTAACTTGTTAAAATTAATGAAATAATTTTAAGTAATTTTGCTCAAAATTATTTTATAATTTTACTATTTTATTAAGAATCTAGACTTTACTTTAAATTATGTTAATATTTTTTATATTTTTATATAAAAATGTGATAATACTTGGAGAAGTTTTTATAAATAGTTTTGTTTGGTGATGTTAAAAAGCGTACCTTTTCTATTTTTTTTTCATTAAGATCAAGTGTAATATAATTAATTTGATGAGCTGAATTAGTTGAATTTTGTCCGTCTTATGACTTTCTTTGTAGGTAAATGGTAAGAAATTGTACAACAATGCCTCAAGCCCAATCGTACATATATTAGATGTCGGGCCCTTAATCGACTATAAATTGATTTAAGTCTTAGTGAGTGAAGTTAGGTGGTGAAAGTCTTGGTGAGTGAAGTCAGTTAATAAAAGTCATAATGAGTGAAGTTAGGGCCTAGTGAGTGAAATTAAGTGGTGAAAGTTCTAGTGAGTGAAATCAGACAATGGAAATCTAAAGTTAGGCAACCTTAGGGGGAGGTAACCCTATGTAATGAGAAATCTTGGAGGAGTAAACTCCAAGTATATGTGACTGACTGGTTTTCAATCGACCGAGCACGGTCGACTAGACCAGCAAATTCTTAATACTACTAATACTATTTTACCTTATTATTTTATATCTATTGTACTAACTCAGCATTGCATATAAGTCTTAGTAGATCAAATTCATTAAACATTAAGCGAAATCAGAAAAAATCCAAACAGGTCTGGAGGACCAGATGTTTGACAAATAAGGTCAGATAAGTAATTAGATGAGAGATCCAGTGAGAACGAGTCCTTATGGGATTTTAGGTGTTGATTCAACTTAAATATATTTTAGAAGTCTAAATTGAGAGCATGATTAAATTGTAATTTTGATTAGATAAAATCTAATTAATAATTATTTTATTTTAATTATGCTAATTCTGTTTCAGAGTATATTTTTTATTTGGATTAATGTATATCTAGGAGTGAAGTGTAAAAGTTAAGTCTGACATGAATAGCATTTGAGGCGCCTCAGAGCAGCAGAGTCTCTTTAATCCCACGTTAATTAGCGTTTACATCACTTTATAAAACCAACAAAACCGTTCGTTTTCTTCATCTCCGCAACAACCTCACCGCGTTCGAAGCTTCCCCAATTTCCTCGTCTCTGCGGTCCTCGCTGAGATCGGCCATCCAATTCCTTGCTCGCTTCCTCTTCCTTCGTGCTCCTCGCCGAAGCGTCTCCTTCACAATTCCGTTACGCCACATTTTTTGAGGTTTTCCGGGCGGTGTTAGCTGTACTTGTCACCCTATTTCACTGGAAAGGTGTGTTTTTTCGTGGTTTATGATGCAACAAGCATTGCCCTTCCTCGGTTTCCAGTTTTTTTCTCCCGTTTTTCTTGAAGGGCAAACGATGTAGATCGAGTCGTGATCTTCAGATTTGTCGTCGATCGTCCATATTCGACGAATTGCTCGACTGTCATGTGCAATGCAGTGATTTAATTTGTGGCCCGGGTAAACCTTTTGATTATAATACTTGTGGTTCTAGTTCCATTTGTACTGTTCAACTCTATAGCGTTCTCCCCCACAATTTCACATTTAGGTTTTGCAGCGTCATTCTTGGGTAGAATAATTATGATTAAAATTATTACCAATTTGGGTAGAATAGTTAATTAAAATTAAAATATATTTTAATTAGAGTATTATTTTTTTAAAAAATAGTAAAATAATATTGAACAAGAGTAATTTTGGAATATATATATATTTTTAATAATTTTTAAAAACCATTAAATTTTATCAAAAGTGGTCACGTAAGGTGTTCAAATGACCCCAAAGCGAGTCAGATTTTCAAATTTAAAATAAATTTATTTATTTGCCAACTGTAAAAATAAAATATACCAAATATTATAAATCTTCAATAAATTATGCGTTGCTGAGTAAGCCAAGTCATCAAGATTACTTAGCAATGTGGGACAAGAATATTGTCCCGGTCGGACCGTTCCTGAGCCAGATCCATGTGGTCTTTTGCCCGGTCCACTGAACCGGTCGCTATAAATATCGAAGCCAGACGAGGTGACTCATAGAAGAAGCGGCTAACGTTCACTGCCGCTCGACTCGGCCGAGTCGCGCTTCGTCGTGCCACCGAGCCCGCGCCTCAACTCGGTGCCTCCCCCAGCCCTCGCCCTCCTCCCCCTTCGCGACTTCCTTCTCCAGTTCCAGCTACCGTTGCCTCCGCCCTCTGATGGAGGCCGCCGGATCCGCCTCTCCGGGGCCAGACCCCTTCGGCGCCGACTACGTCCATGTCTCGAAATCTTCCCCCGACGAGGCGTCGCTTCAGACGGAACGACCCGAGTCGCCCGACTTCGATCTCTTCCCTGAGGCGGCGGAAGGGATATCATCCGAGGTGGTGGAGCAGGACGCGAGCGGCCTGCAATCGGGAGATCAGGAGGGTTCGGCGACTGAGGAGAAGAGAGAGTTGCCGGAGAATCTGGCGAAGGGCGT
Source organism: Zingiber officinale (assembly GCF_018446385.1). Lineage (NCBI taxonomy): Eukaryota > Viridiplantae > Streptophyta > Magnoliopsida > Zingiberales > Zingiberaceae > Zingiber > Zingiber officinale. The sequence continues at coordinate 121,707,005 of NC_055993.1, read as the reverse complement.
AGTGTTCCTTGAGTGCGAGTCGTCGGCCGAAGGTGGATCCTGCGATGTCTACCTTGTCGGCACCGCCCATGTTTCTCAGGTGCCTTGCTCTCTCTAGGCATCTTTCAAATAAAAAAAAAACTCTTTTTTTTTCCCGGATTTTCTTCTCCTTTCTGATGATAAATTGTATTATATTCGAAATCAAGGTTTCTAAATAGATTTCTTAGTTTTTATCGAAGTGTATATTTTTGATGAATTAGGGGAGAGAAGAAACGCACATAGATAAGAATATGGGAAGAAACAAATGAATGGTTAATTGAATTAATGCTTGCTGTTGTACGTTGCACCGATTAATCTCTTTACATAAAGAGAGATGATGTTTGCATCAATTATTAAACATTGCTGCCATCTATTCAAATACCAATTTTCATGCCCTCACGGGTGTTGTGCAGAGATAAAGCACTCAGAGGAACAATAAGAAGATCAAGATCGGCTTAGTGTTCATAAAATTTCAAATGAAATGAATATCTTTAAGGCCGGCTTCTGAGTTCTAAGTGTGCATAAATGTGCTCCAAATTTAACCGGTAGGTGAATCAAGGGAGAAGGCGTCTATCTCTTTAGGATTAATCGGGTGAAATTCAGACATCTGAATTATATATATATACACAGTTTTTTTAGGGTTTAGTGTTTAGGCTAAAGGAAGTAAAAATAATAAAAAAAATTTAACACTAGATGCTCATGGGTATATATCAATTTTTACTATGCACAAATTTTAACATTGATGATTGGACTTGTCTGACAATTTTCACTATGAATGAGTTGACTTGTCTGGCACAAAGTAAACTATATCTCATTCTCCTTTTTCATCACCGGATAGGAGTCCTGCAAAGAAGTTCAAGCCATCATCAGTTGCTTGAAGCCTCAGGTACATTTCTCTTGAATTACACAAGTTGTTTAATTGCTCATGTTAGCAAGCTGGCCAGACTGCATTAGAGAATAATATGAAAGTTTGTGTCTTATCAATGTAGGTTGTCTTCCTGGAGTTATGTGCAAGCCGGGTTGCCATTTTGGCACCGCAAAATCTTCAGGTGTTGTATTGTTCTGTCTAATTTCTTTAATCAATTTCTTTCTACTCATGCATTTCTGAATTCATGTTTCCATAGGAAATGATGTGTCTGAATTCATGCTTTTCTTAACAATATATTGATATAATCATAGTGTTTTTGTGTTATAGTTAGCCCTTCAGATATATATGTCATTCTAAATTTAGTAGAATTAAGAACTTTTTTTTTTCTTTCAGATTTAGGAAATTAGTAAAAACATTTGCTGAAAGTTCTGCATATGGCATTTCTCTTCTTCTAGATAGTGAATTTTCACAAGTTATCCTATGGATAAACAATTACCACTATCTTTATCATTTCTCTCGTTCATTTTTGGCATAGTCATATCATTATCTAAACTGAAACAATGTTCAATTTTTCCTAAATAAGGAATGTAGTATTTGTTTCTCAGACTTCCATAACATACTTCGTTAAAGGAGGGTGTCTGAAAAATGCAGTATGTAGTGAAGGAAAATATTGGAGGAAAGATAAATTATCATGTGCTATGAAAATTTGATCATGTACCAAGTTTGGAGCTGCATTCTTTTGTCATGGAAGACCTGCAATGATGATATAGCTTTAATTTCTCCAACATCCTTGCATTCCAAAACGTTGGTTGTTTAGTTTATTTCATATGATTATACTGATTTACAAATTATATCAATGAAGATTGATAATATTTGAATTTCCAGTGTTACTGAAAGTAGCTAGGCATCTAGTCAAGGTGAACTCCAAGTATCTCGACAACATCTACACCCGCGTTAGTTGCAACACCTAGGTGACTGCTTGCTATTAGGCAATAGTAGTGTTCTAAAAATCGGTCTAGGCGACCGTCTAGGCGCTAGGCGCCATCCAGCTGCACCGAAAATATGCTAGTCGGCCAGCCTAGGTGGCCTTGGCGACTAGGCTGGATTAGGTGGCCTTAGGCGCCGACTAATCAATTGAATTGTCTAGGCGCCGTGGAAATAATGCAGGATTTTCATGATTTTTTTAGTTGGGCTTTTAAATTTAAAGCTCAATTAAAAAAAACTGAAATGTAAACTTTTTTTTTTTTGTGTTGGGCTCAAGTTTTATAAGCCCTAAACTTTGGTCCAACAAGAACATCGATTTGTTGGCTTTCCTTAGTGGCTAGCATTAAACTCATGAGTGAGAGAACTTCACAAGGACGATTTTTCATCCGAAAAAGAAGAGGAGGATCATAGTGATGATATTGAGTTTGTGTCCATGATGAACAAGTTAATGAAAATTATAGAGAAGAAAAAGTAAAATAAATTTGTGATATTTTATTAGTTGTGTAATTTTGAACTCATTTTAAATTGATGTTATTGTGTTAGTTATAGAATGTAATTTATTATGTAATTTATATTGATACCGTGGAATCCGCCTAGCGACGCCTAGTCCTGGCCTAGGCGCTAGGCGTTGGTTGGGCGCCCGACTAGTGTCTAGCAAATTTTAGAACCAATAGGTGGCCCAGTGGACTCCTGGCAAAAAGGAAAGCATGGTTTACTATATAATTAAAATAGTTTGATGGAAAAAAATAGGAAAAAAAAAATCAGAGGAATAGGTGAATGGTGAGTATTTGGTATTCTAGTATTTAGGAATTGAATGTTCTCGAGTATGTTGTCCCTTGTTGTGAACTGTGAGTTTGATAATCATTTTCTGAGGTAATATTAGGCAAAGTAATATTTCCATTTCAGATTTAGGTTTGATTTAAGTGTGTTGTTTGCTTTTATTTTTGTTTTTTAAAAAACAATAAACTCAGGTTTCATTGATAATTTGTGTGTCCATACAAGTGCCTTGAATTGCTCAGGCAAGCACCAAACGCCGGCAACATGGGGATCTTAGCGCCTTACAGCAGTTTCTCTTTAACAGTACCAGGCATATCATATTACGATGCTACTTCTCTTTTTCTCCCCCTCAGGTTCCGACTATGAGTGAAATGATTGACATGTGGAAGAAAAAGAAGATGAATACTTTTGGAATTCTTTACAGCTGGTTTCTTGCCAAGGCATGGCCCTTCCTTTCTTCGCTTACTGTTTATATTATTTGTTGTTTGTAGGATGTTTGGCCTTAACATAGATGGTTTCCGTCTTAGGTTGCTCATAAACTCGAAGTTCTTCCAGGTGCTGAGTTCCGAGTAGCATATGAAGAGGCAATGAGTTATGGAGGCAAAGTTATCCTGGGTGACCGTCCTGTTCATGTACAATATATCTTCTCAATACACCTTATTATGAAATTGTTATACCATGTTTGATCTGCCTTCTTTGTCATCAACAAGCTATTTGTATAAACGTTGTATACTTTTAAATTCTATTCTTTATTGTATAATCTTGTATAGATTGGTCTTTTTTATGAAAGATTATTGTATGCATGCATTAGTAAAGTTTTTTTTTTATTTTCTTTTATAAACTTAGTGGCTAATAATTGAAGAGTGTATTTGAGGTTAACTGTTAGTGTTCTCATTCGATCATCTACTAATTTCACATTCTTTGCTCATTGACTTTGTTTTTTACAATGTCTGCAGATTACCTTGAAAAGAACTTGGGGGAAGATGTCATTATGGGCTAGAACAAAATTTTTGTACAGCATACTCTTTCAAACACTATGTTTACCGAGTACCAAAGAACTAAATAAGATGGTATGTTGAACCCTCAATTGCTAATACATAATTTGATACCCCTTTTGGAAGAAGAATGAGATTTCTTATACTGCCATTTTCCTTGCTTGTCTGCGTGCATGTTGCTCATTTCACACCATGTCAAATATGTCATAATACCTGAAGCTTCCGACGATCGAAGTGATCTTAAAATCTGTTATTTTTTGCCTAGTAAATTGTATAACATGAACTTCTGTGTATCCAATAACCATTCATTATTGCCTGTAGGTTCTGCTGTAAACTCAGAAATATCGTTGCACATTATGTCTGTATTATTCATATTTCATTGGTTTTGTTGTCGTTACTTATGTACTATCAATAATGCAAATGTGTGCCCCTATCGGTGTGGTGCAGTGATTAAAACACTTGGAGGAACAAATAAGAGGGTCATGATTCAAATTCCAAATGGGACGAATATCTTAGAGATCGACTTCTGAGTGTGCATAAGCTATGCTCTAGATTTACCCTTTTGGTGAACTAGGGGTAGGCCATCTATCTCCAAGATTAATCGGGCGAAGCCCGAACACTTAGATTATCAAAAAAAAACAATAATAATGCAAATGTGATTGTTCTCCTTCCAACATACGCAAACTTTCTGGATAAATGATCAGGGTCAACTTTAACATGCTATCAGCAGAGACCATAAGCAGAGTTGTTCGTCAAATTGAGCCAGGCCTATCAGCCTGTCCACTCGTGAGGAGTGTTTAAGTATACAGATGATCATATTGATCCCTTTCTTAATCACTCAAGTTTTGGTGTATGTGCTCAATCAGTTAACTTTAGTATTTAGTTTGCTAGCAATCAGATAAGCTCAATATCCTTTCGGTAGTTGGCACCTTCATTGTGTTTCAGTTACAAACGTTAGTTCGCCGAGTAACTTAATATTAAATAAGGATCCTATTGTTTAAGTAAAATTGTAATTTACCCTTAGTAGCATTTTCAGTAATATTTGTCTCTCTCTTTTTTTTTTTCCAGTTGGCGGACATGGATAATGTTGACATGCTGACTCTTGTAATTCAAGAGATGAGCAAGGCATTCCCAACTCTAATTGATACTCTTCTTCATGAGAGAGATATGTAAGCATCAAATTCTGATTCCACGTTGTTCCTTATTTATCAATGAAGATAGCTCCTTTGTTTCATTTTGTAGTTGTGTTGGTAATTTGTTGTAATCATCAACATAGTTTATGTAAGCATCAATTTCTGATTCCACATTGTTCCTTATTTATTGATGAAAATAGCTGCTTTGTTTCATTTTGTAGTTTTGTCAGTAATTTGTCATGATCATCAACATAGTTTATGTAAGCATCAATTTCTGGTTCCACATTGTTCCTTATTTATTGATGAAAATAGCTGCTTTGTTTCATTTTGTAGTTTTGTCAGTAATTTGTCATGATCATCAACATAATTTATGTAAGCATCAATTTCTGATTCCACATTGTTCCCTATTTATCGATGATTTTGTCATACTCATCAGCATAGTTTAATGTTTACTTGTGCGCGCAGGTACATGTCCTCTACATTACTAAATGTCGCGAGAGAACACTCATCTGTTGTTGCAGTTGTTGGCAAAGGACATTTAGCTGGAATAAAGAAGAACTGGAAACAGCCCGTTGAGGTCTGCTCTCATTTTTCATGTCCCTCTAAATTTCTTTTCTTTTCTTATGGGTAAAATTTCCCGTGGTGTGGATTGATGGATGCATGACGAACGTAGTGTGAACATTGCTCGATCCATGTGTAACTTCGCCCTTTTTATCGGGAGAAACCATTGCAGGATGGAAGGAGAGCCTTAGCGTAATGATAAAGTTGTTGTCATGTAACTTTGAGGTCACGGGTTCGAGTCGTAGTAAAAGCCTCTTGCAAAATGTAACGTAAGGTTGTGTACAATAGACCTAATGTGGTGCGATCCTTCCTCGGGACCCGGGGGATTCATGCATTGGACTGTCATTTGTTTAGACTGTTATAGGATCCATACTATTTATATTCGAGTCATTTGGCGTTACTCAAATTGGCTTGACACTCTAGACCCTCACCTCAGACACCACACAACACATCACTTCCTACTCCAAAACCCTACTTCGGCAACTCAACCATAATAGTTAGTTTGTACCTCGCACTATTCACTTTGAACAAGCAGAGATTGCACCATTCAAACCCATTGCAACCTGTCAGAACTTGTACTAGTTAGGATGAACTGGAACCCGATCAAATCTCTACCGGCCAAACTCGACCCAGTCCACACAAGTTAAAACCTAGTTGTTTCATATCAGGCACACTGAACCTCCTCCGGGCAGCCCTTTGCAATCTACTGTGATCTGAATTTGTCATTGTCAAACTATTACTTGGATTCGGGTGCACGAGTATTTGATGTATGTTTACACATTCTCAATAAAAAGATTCATCTACTGTGTCTGCGTGTGGTAGGAATGTCGATATAAATAATTTTTACTCGATGAATCTCATATGATCTCTTCTTTATCTTGCAGATGAAGCATCTACTGGAAATCCCTGTGCGAAGTGCAGGACCATCAAGAACAACAATTTTGGTATCTGTTGGTGTGGCATTCACTGGAATAGCTGCTGCCATTTATCTTCTCGCCAAGAGATGATGCTTCAAAATTAAGAGATTTTTTTTTGTTTTAGTTTTTTTTTTTTCATTTTCAATTTTATTATAATTAATTATAGTTTCTGGTTGAAATCAGATTAATTCTATCTAAAATCACTACAGCTTTTAGTTCGTATTTTTCAAACTAATTGGTTTCAAACATTAAATTTCTGTCTTCTGTGTCCTTTTAGTATTATTATTGTTATTATTTTTTAAAAAATAATGTCCTTATGAACTTGTTTTTAAGGAGACTTTAGAGTTTGAATTCAATTATTCTCAAAGTTATGCAAAATGTTTTAACTCTAATTTGCAAATTTTGTTTTTCTATTTACGGTGTTTTAATTATCAAAAGAATACATTTTTAGGGGTAATTAATTATGATTATTTATTTTTATTATAGTAAAAATTGGTTATGCCTATCTCTTTTACAATTTGTTTCCATGAAGGAAGTTAAATTATAAAGTTAATTTAGGATGATTATTTATTTTCATGATTATATTTAAGAGTAAGAAAAGATAGATTAAATTGAATTCGTTCGATTTTGAAAATTTGACTTAGTTAATTTAAAATTTTAATTTAATTAATTCTGTTTGATTTGGATTTTAAATTTTATAAATCCATTAAATCCAAATATCATCCATTGATTGATATATTTGAATTAGACTTAATTTGATTATATTATTAGTAGATGTCATAATTAAAGTAAAAAAAAAAGATTATTTGTAGCTTAGGCATGCCTCTTGATCTATCTCCAATATATGTTAAAGAATTAGTTTATAGTTGATCATAGTTAAAGAGTGGGAGGAAATTTTTTCGGAGGGCATATATCCATAGAAAATTAATCCCATTTCTTTACAACAAATTTGTCAATCTTTCCAAAATCTCAAACATTAGCCAATAATTTTGTTTCATATTATCAAAGCTGGAGGTTAATAGATTCCACCTTGTATTAATTATTTATATGTGCTATTTTTTCTTTAATTTGTTTTTCTTTTTTCAACGCAATTCAACTTTTTTATTACAAAAAAAGAGCAGAGCGAGTAGATAATTAAGGTGTACTCGTACCAAAGAGTAACATAATCGAAATAGGAGCATTTAACTGGGTCAAAATTTTAGCCAAGCATATCATAATCTTACATTTTGTGTTCTCAAGTATCATAGTATTCATTTGTACATAAGTGTAATTTTTGGATACAAGATTGATATCTTGCAAAGATACCCACAATAAATAAAATATCAAGTCTATTAACTATAAGAAATATAATACTATTTATAGTACTATGATACAATTTTGGATCAACTTTCTTACCTTTAAGATCGTAATCTAACTTAATATTAGTGGTCATAAGAATGAATATTTTGTTTTCATTCTTCATTTTAATTTTTTTTAGAATTTATTTTGCATATTTTGATTAATAAATGTATATTCCTTTTTTGATTTTCTTAATTTGCCGCCTTTAGAAAAATGTCAAAGTTTTAAATTCACTTTTTAATTTATAAACTCATTTAGATAATTTTTATTATTGACTACAAATAATGCCATCTATATATACTTAACAATAGAAATATCTCCTTCAATATTTTTTAAAAATAATGTAGGGTCAATTTATCTTATATAAAATTCTTTTAGATGCTAAAAATGTTGAGAATAGGTGCTCGATTTAGCTCATACAAGGTCTTTTTAAGCTCAAGCATGTGGTTTGAAAATTTTAAATTTTCAAACCTTGGTGTTTGCTCAACAAAACTCCGCCCATGATAAACCAGTCATGGTTGGTCCCAAGTCTGAATAAAGGAGGAGTGTTGCGTTAGGTTATCAGCCAGCATTAAACTATGATAAATGTTCAATGAATGGATCCATTAAATAATTATACTAGTGCTAGGTTGTTCCCTGGAAGGAACACGTTACAGGGTTCGACTGTAACATCTCAGCAAAGACCGCTACATCTCTAGAACTCTGGTGTAGTGATGCTATATATGCAAGAGTTCGCATTGCAGGGTACGACTGTAACGTATCGACAAAGACCACTACATCTCCATGAGAACTTGAGTGTAATGTTAAATAGACAAAAGTTCTCACACCATAGGTTAGATAAGAACAAATATTATGGGAAAACTAATAGTTTAATATTTGGAACATGAAATATAGGAACCCTTACTGGTAAATCAATAGAAGTAGTAGATATGATGATTAGGAGAAGAATTAGTATTTTGTGTGTACAAGAGATAAAATGGGTACATGAGAAGTTAAAGATGATAGAGAATTCAGGTTCTAAGTTATGGTACATAAGAAAAAGTAAAACAAGAAATGGAGTGGACATTGTTGTAGATAATTCGTTAAAGGATGAAGTTGTAGTAGTAGTTAGAAAAATGGATAGAATTATAGCCCTTCAGATAATAGTGGTGAAAGAAACTATGAATATAATTAGCATATATGCACCACAAGTAAGATTAGATGAAGCTATCAAATCAAGGTTTTAGGACGACTTAGATGAAATAGTATCAAATATTATGTCAAATGAAATGATTTTAATAGAAGGTGATTTAAATATGCATGTCAGAGTGAAAAATGAGGAATATGAAAGGGTACATGGGGGTTATGGGTTTGGAACTAGAAATAAAAAAAATGAAAAACTATATTAGATTTTGTGATAGCATATGATCTTATATTAGTTAATACATTTTTTAAGAAAAGAGAAGAACATTTAGTCATGTTTAAAAGTGGGAATAATAAATCATAAATTGACTTTCTTATGATTAGGAAGAGGGATACAAAGATTTATAAAGATTGCAATGCCATCGCTAGAGAAAACTTAACTACTCAACATAGGTTAATAATATTGGATAAATGCCTCAAGCATTGTATCAATAGAAAAAAAATACATATGACTCCTAAAATTAAGTGATAGAAGTTAAAGAATGGGAAAGAAAATATATTTAAGGAGAACGTAGGAGTATAAGCATTAGGTGAAATATTCGGTGACTCTAATACGACATGAGATAAGATGATATCAAAGTTGAAAATAATAGCTAAGAGTGTACTCCATGAGCAAAAGGGACATGCACCATTAAGTAAGGAATTTTGGTGGTGAAATGAGATAGTATAAGAGAAAGTGAAGAAAAAAAAATTAAAAGCTGATAAGAAATTATATATTTGTAAGAACGAGAAAAACTTAAGAAAATATACAATAGCCAAGAAAGAGATTAAGAAAGTAGTGAATAAAGCAAGAATGAAAATTTTAAATCATTATATCAAAAATTGGATACAAAAGAAGGAGAAAAAGACATTTATAGAATAACTAAAGTGAGAGAAAAGAAGACAAGAGATCTTATCCAAATAAAATATATTAAAGATGAATGTAATAGGATACTAGTAAATGATGGAGAAATAAAAGAGTCATGGAAGAGGTATTTTTATCAATTTTTTAATGAATATTTAGATGACCAACTTAACTTAGGTAATTTAAGTAGCTCAAATGAGTATAGAAATTTTAATTTTTATTGTAGAATTTAAACTTCAGAAGTAAGTTTTAAATGGGATGCACAATGGAAAAACCATTGGACTTTTCTGTTGGACCAGATGATATTCTGATAAAAGTATGGAAGTGCTTAGAGAAACTAAATATTAAATGACTTATAAAATTATTTAACATGATATTAAAAATGAAAAAATATTTGATCAATAGAGGGTAAGTACTATAGTTCCCGTATATAAGAATAAGAGAGACGTACAAGATTATGTAAACTATAGATGTATTAAACTAATGAATTATACTATGAAACTTTGGGAAAGAGTAATAGGAAAAATATTAAGAAAGGAGACCACAGTGACCAAAAATTAATTTGGGTTCATGCTTGGAAGGTAGACAATAAAAGCTATGCATCTTCTTAGACAACTAATTAAAAAATATTGTGACCAAAAAATAAGATCTACACATGATATTCATTGACTTAGAAAAAGCTTGTGATAGAGTCCTAAGAGAAATTATACAGAGAATTCTAAAAAAAGAGTTGTTAGCGTAACATATATTGAACTAACTAAGGATATATATGAGGATATAATTATTGGTGTATTTAGTACTAATGATCAAACTTAGATTTTGATGAATAACAAAATGGATTAACGTTAGATGTTATGTTTGTCTAACTTCTTTACCGAGTGTGCAGAAATTGACGGGTCTAGAGGACTTGACACCAAGCTGAAGCCCAATTAGGTATGAGGACCTAATAACTGACACAAAGTCTAGATGTGTGATTCTGACAGAAGTCTAGTTGGGATGCTCGATTATAGATAATTTACTGAAGTTCGGATGTACGATTCCGGCAGGAAGACCTGGTGGATCAAGAGGCAAGTCAAACGACTGCAAATGGTAAGTGAAGGTAAGTCACTGGAGAAGAGTAATTAAGTGAGGAGGAGTCCCAGTGGGACTGTAGGCGTTGGTCCAACTTAGATACATTTTAGAAGTTTAAGCTGAGACCATGACTAGTAATCATTTTACTTTAACTATGCTAACTTTGTTTTGCAAGTTATGTTTTGTTGTGCTAACCTTATGATGCAAGAAATCAGTTGGCTAGAAAAAGGGGTCTCCAGGCGCCCGAGAAGGGTCCAGGTGCCCGGAGGTTCGGGCGCCCGGACTAGGTCTAAGCGCATGGATCGACCTAAACTAGAACCTGTGCAGATGAGTTGGTGCACTTTGATTGGTTGACACACATCAGCGTCTAGGTGCCCGAGGGTAGTTCAGGTGTCCAGGAGTGGATAGAGGCTACTAGATAGAGTTTCGTTGAGGTGCAGCCATGCCAGCAGTCCAGGCACTCGGACATGGATAAGTCTGTGATGAATCAAGATCGAATAGGTCTCGATCCAGGCAGCCAGGGGTGGTCTAGGCACCCGGAGATAGCTATAAAAGAGGTTTTGACCAGCAACCACAACAGAACTTCCACACGCTTACTTTCGATTATTCTACCACTTCGTTCTTCATCTGCTATGACTCTACTATACCCAACCATTGCCAGCAGACTGACACCAATACACAAGCTTGATCAAATTCCATTCTTCTAAGTGTTGGTAACAATTTCATTGATTGTATATCTTTTATACTTGCAAAAGGAAAGTGTAGGGTCGTTACACTTTCCTATCTCTTTTGTATTCGATTACTCTACTGGGAGTTTACCGGTAGAGAATTTAGTAGATTACTCATCAATAGGTCCAAGGGACCTGAATCTTGGAGTAGAAGTCGTCGAAGGTTCTGAACTAAGTAAAAATCCTTATGTTCTCATTTTTGTCTTGTTTTCTTTTTTTAGTTATCTTTTCACTATGTACTTGATTTCAAAACAAAAGAAAAGATTTTAAATACATGTGATTCACCCCTACTCTCACATGTCAACGAGCCCCTCTCACGTGTCAACGGTCTTATAGTAACGACTAGAGTAAAATCTTCAGCTGAAACTAAAGAATATTCAATAAAGATAGAGTTACATCAAGGATAAGCTTTAAGTCTCTATCTTTTACTCTAATTATAGATAAACTTGTCGGGACCGTTGGCCGGCTAGAAGGGGGGTTGAATAGCCCTGCACAAATAAAAACAAAATACCCTTCTCGGACTTAAAAGAACACTTGCATAGAATGAAAATAAAAGGGTAAACCAAAAAGGACGAGGCTCACAGTTTTACTTGGTTACAACCGGGGAGGTTATTAATCCAAGGAAGTTAATGCACTAATGATCTCCTTCAGGCAGAGAAGCCTCTTACAGCAATGAAGCACAAAAAGATGAAGTTAAATGGAAACTAAAGCTCGTACAAGTGTTGTATACAGAATGCTTGTTGTTCTTTAGCTTCTGGACCAAGGCTGTATTTATAGCCTTGGTCGGGGCGCCTGGAAGGGTTCCAAGCGCTTGAAGGGGGATAAAATTTTATCCCCTTCGCAACGGATCACGGTCAAATGCGATCCGGATAAAACCTAATTCTAGGTGCTTGGAGTCCAGGCGCCAGGACTAGAAAAGTCAACCCAGTTGACTTTTTTAGTTCGGGCCCTCTGCTCCGGTTCTGCTTTCCTCAGTCCGGGTCTTCCACTCCGGCTCTACTCTCTTGGGTGATCTCGGCCATCTGAAATAGGGCTCACCCGAACCCAACTTCTGGCCTTCTCGAGCAACCTTCCGCTCCGGCTTCTCGTCCCTCAGAATCATTGCGTGCTTTCTTCTCATCCGCCAGAGTACTCTCCCGCAGGTCTCCATCCCTCGGACGCACCGAGTCCATCGACTATCTCCCGTGCCGACCTTCTCGCTAGCTGCGTCTTTCACTCCTCGAGCAATCTTCTGCTCCAGCTTCTCGTCCCTTGGAAACACCGCACGCTCCCTTCTCGTCCGTCGGTGTACTCTTCTGCAACACCTCGTCTCTCAGACGTACCGAGCTCGTCGCCTCTCTCCTGTACGTCCTTCTCGCTAGTTGCGTCTTTTGTCTGACTTTCTGTGCTCCTAAGTTCCTGCATACTTAGACACAGGGTTAAACACAACAAGACCTAACTTTACTTATTTGATCACATTAAAACAACCTTAGGGTTCCAACAATCTCCCCCTTTTTGATGTGAGCAACCTAAGTTAAGGTAGGGTAAAATATAATGTAGAAACAAATAATTTTGCATGAAAGTGCAAAAGATAAAAATTTTAAAGCTACCTTCCCCTAGACTTAATATTCCCTTCTCCCCCTTTGATCACAGAAAAAACGGGGTATCACAACAAGTCTAAGGGTAAAAATTTTGTAAAGCGAAGCATATTCATTTGAAAAACTTTTAACGATAGAAACCACTTTTTGAAAAAAAATATTTAAGTCATTCATAATTCAATGCTTAATAGTTATTCAACTAAATATTCTTTTTCAATAATCGGCTTCCAGGCTGTGACGAGACACTAGATCTTCTTAGTTATTGGAGCAACAACCACTTTCTAGTCAAAGCCTTTTAGAGAAATTAAATATTTAAATTTCTCTCTGAAAGCCCTAAGTCTAAAATTTTGTTGAAGAAGAATTAAGTTATGCATGATTTTGAAATTCAAAATAGATTCCTTCCTACAAGATTAACCAAGATTTTTTAGCAATATATTTCTTTGAAATTCTTCTTATTTGTCTCTTATGGTATCTGAGGTACCAATTTAATCCATAGAATTTTCTAATGTATTGATTATCTGAACATGCATGATTTTCAAAATATCTATTTGTATTTTCAGATTATCATTTTCTAATTTTAATTTATCATTTTCTAATTCTAGCATGCAACAATCTTTAGTTAATAATTTTACAAATTTGAACATTTGGTCAGGTGGTATAGACCGTACCTGACTTACCTTGTCGCCTTCTGATGCTCCCCCTGTTGAGCTACTTTCTTCCGAATACTCTCCTCCTTCATCGATGCTCATCTAAGATGAGCTTTCTGTGTCCTCAGGAAGGAATTCAGCTATAAGGGCTGTCCTGACAATTTCTTTGGTCTCGGATTCTTCTAACGACGACTCGGTGCCTATTGAGGAGTTGGATTAAGCTTCAACTGGTTTTTCGTAGAGCTTCAAGAACTTTTTCTAAAGTTCTTTTGCACTTTGGTAGGTGCCGATTCTGTCAAGATCCTCCGCCGGTAGTACGCTTATGAGATGATATTCAACCTTACCGTTTGACATGAAATCGTCGCGCTGCTTTTTGGTCAAGAGGCATTTTTCAATTTCTTCTCCGTTCGTATTCTTTGGTGCTTCATAATCATATTTCATTATTAATAAAATACTAAAATATGTTTTAAGAAATACCTCCATTCGTCGTTTCCAAAAAGCGAACTCCCCCTCGAATATTGGTGGGTAGATGCTATAGCTCCGGCCATCGTCTTTGCTTCGATCGATGGTTAATCCTCCTGAAGCATCCTGGCTATGATACCACTTGTTGGGACCGTTGGCCGACTAGAAGGGAGGTTAAATAGCCCTGCATAAATAAAAACAAAATACCCTTCTCGGATTTAAAAGAACACTTGCATAGAATGGAAAAAAAAGATAAACCAAAAAGGATGAGGCTCACAGTTTACTTGGTTACAACCGAGGAGGTTGTTAATCCAAGGAAGTTAATGCACTAACGATCTCCTTCCGGCGGAGAAGCCTCTTTACAACAATGAAGCACAAAAAGATAAAGCTAAATGTAAACTAAAGCTCGTACAAGTTGTAATATATGCGAAACTATTTTTAGGGTTATTGTGGAATAACCTTAGGAAAATTTTTAGGAATTTTTGGAAATTTTTTTGGAGTTAAATGGAGTCCATATGACTCATTTTGAGGGATACATCGACGGGGATAGATAAAGGCAGGGTTAGAATACCCAAATTAAGTGGGAATTGATTAAGGTTAGACTTAGGTTTTAATTAAGCTAACCTAAGGGTTGGATTAACCTTTCTATAAAGCATCGAAGCCTAGGAGCGGATCTTGGAGCATCGAAGGGAAGAAAGGTTAGTAGAGCCGAAACCCTCTTTCTCCCCGATCCCTTTCCTCCTCTCTGAACTCGGTGAACAACGGCGACAGATCTCAATCGGTGGTTTTCGCCGCTGTGGAGCAGAGATCGATGTCTTGCTTCTGGCCACCACAGCTTGACCAGATCAACTTCTCCACCGGATCTGTGATCGTACTCTAGCCGTGATCTTGAGGTGTTGTGTTTAGGTTCCGGCCTCCACAACTCTGTCGGATTATCTTCTTCATTGGATCTGTGGACTCCTCCGGCGATCAAAGAAGAGGTACCGAGACCGGTTTATTGTTGTTGTTAACAAATTGTTTGATGACTTCTTGATGCTCTTTCTTCTTGAACCGGTTGGTGGAGATACAATGTGTAGTTTTGTGGTAGGGAATTGGTATAGTGTTTAATTCATGGGCTCTTGATCGATCAGTAGTTGTAGTAGTTGTTATCTAGGGGGTTTTGTGTGTTACTTGATCTAGATTAATGCTGGAATCAACCACACTTGTTCGGTTTAGTTGTTAGAGGTCTTGGTGTACGGTTTCACTGGAATTTCTGTGAGTTAATTTGATCTAGAACTTTGTTTAGCAGAAATTGGCAAACAATGTTATGTCAAAATTGCTTCTGTGGGTTGTAAATCTGAAATGAGATTTCCATGATGTTTAGGGTTACTTTGGGTTAGGTGATAATGGAAGATTGGAATTATTTAAGGATCTAATAGGAATTTAGTTTTTTTTGGATGGGTTCAGCTAGGTTAAAAGTTTAATCTAGCTTTACTAATGGAAAAAGGGTAGTAATCATAGCTAGCTATTACTTCTTAGTTGGCTATTTATTTGTAGGTAATTCACCTACTTGTAGTGTACGCATATTTAGTTACATATTACATGGATTGTATGTGTGACACAGGACCTTGATTCTCTTCCTTAATTTCTAATTAGTTCTTTGAACTTTAAAAGCATGGTTATATTTGGATAAGTAGGTTGCATTCCTTAAATCAGATTATTTGTTGTTTTCCTGCTTGTCACTTTTGCTTGATCTTTGATATGATCTGGGTTGATTCTTTAGAGTCTCTATTCTAGTTATCTGTGACTCAATTGGTTATACACATGTAGAGTGTTGTAGGGATGACCGTATTGGGTATTTGTGGTCTATACCTGTCTAGGTTGTGATTGGTACGTGTTATGGGTATTGGAGGTGTTTATGAGGTTTGAGGTTGTGGCATGGATGATGATTATATATATATATATCATGTTCATCATTCTTTACTTATGGAGACTGTATTCTTTGATTCCTATCTCATTATGTAGACCATGCTTTATCCTGTCATACCCACTGAGTTCCCTGTACTCACTACCCCGTCTATATTATGTTGGTTTGAGCGGTAGGTAGATGATATGGAGATGCTTGGAGTATCTTCTGGCCGGTTCCCAGCCGCATGTGGCTGACGTATTTTGCTTGTATGGATGCTTCAGATTGTCACCGGTACAGGGGAGATGCTGCCGAAATTTTTCGGTAGAGACTCACCCGGGGGGCGTGACACAAGTGTTGTATACAGAAATGCTTGTTGTTCTTTAGCTTTTGGACTAAGGTTGTATTTATAGCCTTGGTTCCAGGCGCCTAGAGGGGTTCCAGGCGCCTAGAGGGGGATAAAATTTTTTATCCTCGGAATCGTCGCGTGCTTCTTTCTCATCTACCAGCGTACCCTTCTCCAACTCTCTGTCCCTCGGACTCACTGAGTCTGTCGGCTCTCTCCCGTGTCAACCTTCTCGCTAGCTACGTCTTTTGCTCCTCGAGCAATCTTCCGCTCCGACTTTTCGTCCCTTGGAAACACCGCATGCTCTCTTCTCGTCCGTCGGTGTAGTACTCTTCTACAACACCTCATCCCTCAGACGCACTGAGCCCATCGGCTCTCTCCCGTGCCGTCCTTCTCGCTAGTTGCGTCTTTTGCCTGACTTCCTGTGCTCCTAAGTTCCTGCACGCTTAGACACAGGGTTAAACATAACAGGACATAACTTAACTTATTTGATCACATCAAAACAATCTTGGGGTTCCAACAAAACTCACTACACACATTCAAGACACAGTACCGTGGTGCGTGTTGTTTACATATGATATTATTTTAGTAGATGAAACATGTGAAGGAGTAAATGCTAAGCTAGAATTTTGGTAGAAAACACTAGAAGAGAAAAGTTTTGGCATAGTAGAATAAGAATAGAATATATAGAATTTAAGTTTAGCAATATTAGACATAATGAAATAATTATAAAGATAGGAGATGACGAATTGCCTAGAATTGAGAACTTCAAATATTTAGGATCATTTTTGTAAAATGATGGAGGGATTGAGAGAGATATATTACATAAAATATAAGCAGGATGGTTGAAATGGAGGAGAGTATTGGGTATTTTTTATGATTGTAAAGTACTTCTAAAACTTAAAGGAAAGTTCTATAAAATCACAGTTAGACCTGCTATGTTATGGAGCTAAATGTTGGGCTATGACTTGAGTACATGAGCAAGATGAGAGTTGTAGAGATGAGGATGTTAAGGTGGATGTGTGAATATATGAGGATAGATAGAATAAAAAATGAAATCATTGTTGGAACCCCAAGGTTATTTTGGTGTGATCAACAAGTTAAGTTAGGTCCTGTGTGTGTTTAACCTTGTGTCTAAGTGTGCAGGAGCTTAGGAGCACAGGTACTCGAGCGAAAGACGCAGCTAGCGAGAAGGACGACAGTCCAAGGGACGAGGTGCTACGGAAGAGTACATCGACGAACGAGAAGGAAAGCGCGCGGTGGTTCCGAGGGACGAAAGCCGGAGCGGAAGATTGCTCAGGGAGCAAGAGACGTAGCTAGCGAGAAGGACGGCATGTGGTTCGTCCGAGTGACGAAGACTGCGGATGAGTACGCCGGCGGACGAGAAGGAAACACGTGGTGATTCCGAGGGACGAGAAGCCGGAGGGAAGCCCGCTCGAGAAGACCGGAAGTTGGGTTCGGGTGAGCCCTTTTCTGGATGGCAGAGATTACCCAAGTCAGCGGATCCGGAGCGGAAGAACCAGACCGAGGCGGGACTGAACCAGAGAAGAGGTCCCGGACAAAAAGTCAACATCTGTTGACTTTGGGCTCCGGGGCGCTCGGAGCCCTCCGGGCACCCGGACCTGAATTGTTGACCAGATCACATCAAACATGATCTGAACGTTGGGGGATAAAGTTTTATCCCCCCAGGGCGTCCGGAACCCCTTCCAGGCGCCCCGACCAAGGCTATAAATATAGCCTTGGTCCAGAAGCTTTTCATTCATTCAAAACTCAAGCATTCTTTCTACACTTGTACGCTTCTCTGTAGTTTAGCTTTTGTTGTGCGCTTCATTGATGTAAAGGGCTTCTCCACCTGAAGGAGACACTAGTGCTACGCTTTCTTGGATTAACAACCTCCTCGGTTGTAACCAAGTAAATCTCGGTGTGCCTTTTACTTTTCTGATTTTATTTATTGCTTATTATTTTATGCAAGTGTCAGTTTAAGAGTTCGAGAAGGGTTGGTTTGTTTTTATTTTTACAGGGCTATTCAACCCCTCCTTCTAGCCGGCCGCAACGGTCCTACAAGTGGTATCAGAGCCGAGGCGCTTCAGGAGGACTAACTGCCGAACGAAGCAACGATATGGCTGGATCTAACATCCACCCACCAAAATTCGGGGGGGGGGGGACTTTGCAAGCTGGAAAAAGCATATGGAGGTATTTTTCGGTACCGATTTCGATTTATCACTAACAATGGAACTCGGTTTTGAAGCTCCCGAGGGCAAAGCGAAAAATCAATGGACAAAGAAAGAGCAGGCCGAGTACGTGGCAAACAAGAAAGCAGAATTCCATCTGCTAAGTGTACTTCCGCCACAAGAAGTCAACAGAATCGGACACTACGACTCGACAAAGGAACTTTGGGAGAAGTTCCTCGAACTGCATGAAGGGACATCCGAAGCTAAACTCACCAGAAGAGATCTGCTTCGAAATCATCTCACCAGCCTGTGACTTGGGGAAGACGAAACAGTTGCGCACCAACACTCGAGAATCAAGGAGATCATCACCGGACTCTCGAATCTCGGAGAAGAGGTAAATAACCGAGATTTACTAAGGTACGCTTTAAATTCTTTTCCTAGAAATACCAAATGGGCATCATTAGTAGATGTCTTTTACATTTCTAAGGATTTAGAAAAGATTTCGTTAGAAGAATTCTTTTCAACATTTGAAGTGCATGAGTCAAGATGTGCAGGAATGAAGGAGCCCATGAATAACATCGCCTTCAAAGCCTCGAGAGATGAACTAGAATCAGAATCCTCTCTCGACGATGAGGAAATGGTAATGATGGTAAGAAGATTCAAGAAACTTTGTAAATCCAGATCTACTAACCATCTGCAGAGGAAGAAGAAAAGAACAATCCGCTGCTACCACTGCGACGAAGAAGGGCACGTCAAGGACAACTGCCCCAAGATGAAGAACAAGGACAAGGAGAAGGGTAAGAAGCCTATCCAAAAGCGAAAGGCCCTAAAGGCAACGTGGGACGATACGTCGTCTGAATCAGAAATCGAGGCGTTCTCCGGGCTCACGTTAATGGCGAGTCATCAAGACGACGACTGCAAGTCAAGCTCTTTCAAAATGAGCATCGATGAAGGGGGAGCTTTGTCAGAAGAAAGCAGCAGTTCAGGGGGAGACACGGACAACGAACTCGACAAGGTAAGTCAGGTACGTTCTCTTCCTCCAGATAAAATGTTTAAATTTAAAATTTTAACAAAAGATTGCTGGAAATTAGAAAATGGAATTAAAATTTTAAAAGGAATATTAGCTACATCTTGTCCTTTAGAAATGTTAGATAAAGTAAATCTAGAAAATGAAAAATTGAAATTAGAAAATCAAGATTTGAAAATTCAAATAGACAACCTGAAAAACTATACATGCTCATCTAAAACCAATTTTAGAAGGTTTAATAATTTGAATTGGTATTATAGATATCACCAGGGACAAATTAAGAATATCTCTAAAAAATATGTCCCTAAGAAATTTTTAGTTAATCCAGTAGGTTGGAACCTTTATTGGGTTCCTAAATCTTGCTTAGTCTAAAATTTTAAAATTAAAATTAGCGCTTTAAGTGAGAAAATTAAACAAAAAATTTCTTTATAAGGCTTTGTCAAAGAAGTGGTTGTTGCTCTAATAACCAAGAAGGCCTAGTGCCTCACCACGACCTGGAAGCCAAAATATTGAAATAAATGTTTGATTAACTTACTAATAAAGCATTAAGACTAGAATTAATTAATGTTTTAAGAAGGTTATTTAAACATTTTTTGTAAAATTACTTGCTCAAATTTTTTTCTAAAATTGCCTAAGTCAAATTTTTTCTTCTTAGAAAATTTTCTTAAAAATTCTCAATTTTTTTTAAGTTAAAATTTTTTCAAACTAGAAGTTTCTGCTTAAAATTATTTTAGAATTTTTTTTCTGATTTAGAAATATTTTCTATTCTTCAAAATTTTCTAAGTTTTTAACCCTTAGATTTTTTTTGGAACCCCATTTTTTTGTGATCAAAGGGGGAGAAGGATTAGTATAAGTCTAGGGGGAGGTAAACTAAAAATATTTTTTCTATCTTTGTGCACTAAATTGTAAATTTAGTTAGTTTATTTTTTTGTCTATTTTAACCCTAGCTTAACTTGGGTTGATCACACCAAAAAGGGGGAGATTGTTGGAACCCCAAGGTTATTTTGGTGTGATCAACAAGTTAAATTATGTCCTGTGTGTGTTTAACCTTGTGTCTAAGTGTGCAAGAGCTTAGGAGCACAGGTACTTGAGTGGAAGACGCAGCTAGCGAGAAGGACGGTAGTCCGAGGGACGAGGTGCTGCGGAAGAGTACACCGACGGACGAGAAGGAAAGCGCGCGGTGGTTCCGAGGGACGAAAGCCGGAGCGGAAGATTGCTCGGGGAGCAAGAGACGCAGCTAGCGAGAAGGACGGCATGTGGTTCGTCAGAGGGACGAAGACTGCGGATGAGTACGCCGGCGGACGAGAAGGAAACATGCAGTGATTCCGAGGGACGAGAAGTCAGAGCGGAAGCCCGCTCGAGATGACCAGAAGTTGGGTTCGGGTGAGCTCTATTCCGGATGACAGAAATCACCTAAGCGAGCGGATCTAGAGTTGAAGACCCGGACCGAGGCGGGACTGAACCAGAGAAGAGGTCCCGGACGAAAAAGTCAACGTCTGTTGACTTTGGGCTCCGGGGCGCCCGGAGTAGTCCGGGGCGCCCGGAACCCTTTCAGGCACTCGGACTTGAATTGTTGACCAGATCGCGTCAAACGCGATCTGAACGTTGGGGGATAAAGTTTTATCCCCCCAGGGCGCCCGGAACCCCTTCCAGGCGCCCCGACCAAGGCTATAAATAAAGCCTTGGTCCAGAAGCTTTTCATTCATTCAGAACTCAAGCATTCTTTCTACACTTGTACGCTTCTCTGTAGTTTAGCTTCTGTTGTGCGCTTCATTGCTGTAAAAGGCTTCTCCGCCTGAAGGAGACACTAGTGCTACGCTTTCTTGGATTAACAACCTCCTCGGTTGTAACCAAGTAAATCTCGGTGTGCCTTTTACTTTTCTGATTTTATTTATTGCTTATTATTTTATGCAAGTGTTAGTTTAAGAGTTCGAGAAGGGTTGGTTTGTTTTTATTTTTACAGGGCTATTCAACCCCCCTTCTAGCCGACCGCAACAGTCCTACAATCATTAGAGAGAAAAGTAATGACAAAAGGGGCAAAGGTTAAATTGATCCTTTAGGAATGATTAACATGAACTTTGGAGGTCCAACACATGGAGATTCCACTCAGCTTTGGAAGGCCCAGGTTGGCTATTGGAAAACTACTGGGTCATCTCAGGTCAGGGTGCAACTCAAGGCCCCATAATCATCTTTGAGCATAATGATTTGGAGGAAGTGGAGATTCCTCATGAAGATGCCTTGGTAATTCTGGCTCTTATAGCCAACTATATAATAAAGAGAGTATTCATAGACATGGGCGATTCCGTTAACATCATCTTCAAAGAAGCCTTTGAGCAGTTACAATTGGATGGGGAGGAGTTATACCCTGTAAATACCTCTTTATTTGGATTTACCAGACACCAAATACAACCCATGGGGCAAATCTATCTTTCTCTTCTCTTTTCCTAGGAGAAGAATTGAGGAGGAGAACTAGGTGCACTCCTTTCCTAGTCGTAAATATGGAGTCGACTTATAATGCTATATTGGGAAGGCCGGATTTAAGAGACTTTTAGGTTGTTGTCTCTACTTTCCATCAAAAGATCAAATTCCTAGTGGATAATCAAATCGGGGAGGTAAAGGGAAGTCAGCTAGTGGCTAGAAAATGTTACGTAGAGGTAATTCGAGTTGATTCTCGAAAAACTCGTTGAACTTAAAACACCTTCTTCAATGTTACCAGGAAGTCACTAGTGATCTCACGTCATGGCTTAGAGATGAATTGATTGCTTGTCTCTCTCGCAATCATAATGTCTTCTCCTGGTCACCTAAAGAAGTTGCAAGAGTTTCCCCTTCGGTGATGGTCCATCGGTTGAACACTTTGCCAGGGGCTCGACCCATGTGGCAGAGGAATCTCACTTGAGTAGAGCCAAGTGATCTAGGCAGAGGTGGATAAATTGTTAGGAGTGGATACATACAGGAGGTTTAATTCTTGACCTGGCTATCCAATGTAGTGTTAGTCTCTAAATAGAGGGGCAAGTGACAGGTCTATATTGATTTACGGGACCTCAACAAAGCTTGTTCGAAGGACTGTTACCTACTTCCTTGTATTGACCAACTGATGGATGCGATGACTGGTTGTGAGATCATATTCATGCTAGACGCCTACCAAGGGTATCACCAAATCCTATTAACTTTGGAGGATTAAGAAAAGGCTAATTTCATCAGTCCCAACATAAGGTTTTGCTACATTGTTATGCCCTTTGGTTTGAAGATTGTAGGGGCAACCTATCAAAGGCTTATGGATCGAATTTTCAAACATCAGATTGGGAAAGATGTGGAGGTATACATTGATGATATCTTAATCAAATCTGCATGGACCAACATTCTTATTTTAGACATTGAAGAAACCTATGACACCCTCAGGCAATACGGTCTTAAGCTAAACTTTCACAAGTGTCTGTTTGGAGTCAGGAGTGGAAAATTCCTTGGGTATATCCTCATTGAATAGGGAATTGAAGCTAATCTAGAGAAAGTGGAAGCCCTCCAAAACATGCTGCCCTCCTAATCTTAATGAAGCTTAATGGCTAGTGGGTTGTATCACGATATTGTCTCGATTCATCTCCCACTTGGCCGGTCAGAGTTTGCCTTTTTTTAAAGTATTAAGAAGAGATGCCAAGTTCAAATGAGATGATACATTTAATCAGGCCTTCACAAAGTTGAAAGACTATTTATCCCAACTTCTCCTCCTCCATAAGTTGTTGGATCGGAAATATGCTAGAGGGCGGGGGGGGGGGGGGGGGGGAATAGCGTTCGTCAAAAATTGTGACTAAAAATAGGTATGCAGCAGAAGAATAAAGGAGGAAAAGAAACGGAGAAATCAAGTGCTAACACAAGTAGTTTTACTTGGTTCAGAGCCTTCAACAACTCCTACTCCAAGGTTCGTACTCGTCGAGTGCTTTCGTTGGGCAACCCACTAATACCTCGAACGATTACACAAGTTAAGTACAAGAACTAAAAGCAATGTTACCAACAACAAAGAAAATAAGAAAGTCTTAATCACAGGTTGTGGGAAGAGCTTCACAGTGTCGTAGGAGCTTTTTCGGAGCACCGCGCAAGAGTAAAAGTTATAGCAGTTGATTTCTTGAAGCTCCTGGTCGAAGGCTTTTATATAGGCCCATTCCGGGTGTTTGGGCCACATGGCTTGGTCAGTCAATCCACTCCACCTCAACTTCTGGATGAGTTTTTGGGTTCGCGAGCCTGGATCGACTCTGGGTGCCCGGACCACCCGGGTGCTCGTTACACCCGCCCGGGCAAGCTGGTCCTGACGCTCGGATCCCTTCTGAGCGCTAGGACTCCTCTTTTCTTCAACAGTTTTTTTCCTGCAAAAAGGGTTAGTCTAGGCAATAGAAAATATATTTACCCTGTAAAACAGAGTTAGCACAACATAATAAAATAAGAGTAGTAATTAGATCTTGTCTCCCCTAGACCAGGATCTAATAAAGATCTCAGCTTAGGTTTCCCAAATAGACCTAAGCTGGACCGATGCCTACAGTTCTCTCAACGGGGAATGCGTCTTAATTGAATCTCTCCTCCAGTTGCTTACTTTTACTTACCACTTGCAGTCTCTTGACTTGCCTTTGACCCACCAGGTCTTCCTGCCAGTTGTTAGGTCCGCAAATCTAACTGGACTTCAGTTGGTTGTCAGGTCCCGTAGACCCAACTGGACTTCCTGCTAGATATTGGGCCCCAGGGACCTATCTTGACTTCCTACTAGCTATTGGGTCTCGCAAACCTAGCTGGATTTCAGCCTAGTATCAGGTCCTTCAGACCTAACTGGACTCCTATACACTTGGTACAGTAATTAGACCACAAAAGATTCTAACTTTAAGCTCCTTGTCATTCATCAAAACCTAAGTTAGATTATTAGTACAAATTGTACCAACAATCTCTCATTTTTTGATGCAATGACAACCTGAGTTAAAGTTAGAAAAATAAAACAATATTGAGACAATATATAAAAAGGCAAACAAATGATCTTAGTTTGTTTTGAATTTGTTTTATGTGATCAAATTTGTTTGTTATTTTTCTACATTAACCCTTACCCTCCCCCTCCCCCTCCCCCTTTGACATTCATCAAAAAAACTTGGATAAAGGAAGTAGAAGTATACAAATAATGTCTGATAGTATTGTAGAAAATAACTGAAAGCAAATACTTTGTATATCTCATACTTAGGGATAGGTTTGAACAAAAAGTTCCAAGTCAAATTCTAAGGAAACTAAAAACATTTGAGTAGATTTTTTTTTTAAAAAAAAAAAAATTGTAAGGAAAGTCTGAGAAAACTTAAAAAAAAATCTAAGTAAATTTTTTAGAAATTACTAAGAAAACTTTTGTCAAAGATTTCTGAGTAAATTTTTTCAAGAATTTCTAAGTAAAGTTTTTCAATAATTTTTATGTTAACATTTTCAAAAATTTCTAAGTAGACTTCAAAATTTCCTAAGTAGACTTTTTTCAAAAGTTTCCAAAAAAAAACTCTTTTTTTTTAAAAAAAAATATCTAAGTAAATTTCTAAGTAAATATTTGCAAAGTAATTTTAAGTAAATATTTGCAAGAGAATGCTATTCTTAGTAAATATTTTCCAAAGCTTTTCTAGTAAAGATTTTCAAAGAAGTTTTAAGGAGAAATTTTTTGAAATAAGATTTTCAAAAAAACTTGTATAGAAAAATTTCTTAGTAAGATTAACAAAAACTTAAGGAAAAATTCTCTAAGTAAGATTTTCTAAAGAAATTTTAAGAAGAAATTCTCTAAGGAATCATTTTAAAGAAATTTTTAGAAACAAATTTTCTGCGAAAAAATTTTTCTATCCTCCCCCTGAATCTGATATCTTTATTTGAAAAATAATTATTCAATTACCAATATCTTTAGTGCATATCTAATCGTTAGTTACTAACTAACTATATAGAGGATGACAGTGTTCACTTGGTTAGTCAAGTTAAGTAAGATTTGATCCAACTTATTGTTTGGTAAGAAGGATTACTTAGCTTGATCACTGTATTTTGGTATTTTATGCCCAGACTTATGTTGATGCACGAATATAAGCATCTAAAGTCTAGGCAGGAGGCCTACGCATCTCACACCATTCTATGTTTTTGAATACACAATCAAGGTATACCTAGTGTGTTTGTGAGATGCTTGTTTCCTAAATCTATAAGATCATGCTTTCTATGAGTTTGATTTAGACTAAGGCCAAAATAATTTTCCTGGAATTTACAATTTTTTTTGAAAATTTGTTTGATAATAAAAGTCCTAATATATCATGTACATTCCTAGTCATCTTTCTAAATTACTAAATTTAGATTCTGATAATGGTTTAGTAAAAATGTCAGCCAAATTTGACTTGGACTCAACATAGTTGAGTTTATTGTCTCCTTTGGTGACCTGATCTCTAATAAAGTGAGGTTTTATTTCAAGATGTTTGGTTCTTGAATGATGCACTGGATTTTTTGTTAAGTTAATTGAACTAATGTTGTCAATATAGATTTTTATATTTTTATATTCTAAGTTAAAGTCTTTTAATGTGTGCATCATTCATAACAGTTGTGCTACACACTCGCCCATTGCTATGTACTCGGCTTCAGTAGTAGATAAAGCAACATAGTGTTATTTTCTACTAAACCAGCTGATAAGTGATGATCCAAGTAATTGACATCCACCACTTGTACTTTTATGATCTAGTTTACAGTCGACATAATCTGAGTCAGAGTAACCTTTAGTTCAAAATTAGATATTATAGGATACCAAATTCCTACATTTGGCGTGCCTTTCAAATATATAAAAATTCTTTTTACATTAGTTAAGTGGGATTCCTTAGCACATATTTGGTATCTAGCACACATACTAACTGCAAATAAATATCAGATCGACTTGCAGTTAAGTATAAAAGACTGCCTATGACACTCCTATAGTATTTTAGTTCTATGGGTTTTCCATTTGGGTCATTGTCTAAAGTTGTGTTAGTTGTCATTGGTATTTTTATTTCTTTAGTATTTTCCATTCCAAATTTTTTAAGTAATTTTATGATGTATTTTTGTTAGTAAACATAATTTCTTTCATTTATTTATTTAATTTGTAATCCTAAGAAATAAGTTAGTTTACCTACTAAGCTCATTTCAAATTGTTGTTCCATTAGTGTTATAAATTCTTACAAAAATTCTGAGTTGGTTGAGCTAAAAATTATGTCGTCTACATATACTTGGGCTATAAAGAAATCTTGTTTGACTAATTTGACAAAATAGAGTTGGATCAATTTGACCTTGGTTGAATCCATTGAAAATTAGGTAGGAGGTCAACCTTTCATACCAGGCCCTAAGTGCTTGTTTAAGACTATACAAGACTTTCTTTAATTTAAAGACATGGTTAGGATGATCTAGACTTTCAAACCCAGGTGATTGACCTACATAGACTTCTTCCTTTATTAGCCCATTTAAAAATGTAGATTTAACATCCATTTGATAAAGCTTAAATCCTTTATGGGCTGCATAGCTCAGTAGTATTCTAATAGACTCAAGTCTGGCTACTGGAGCATATGTTTCATCATATTCAAGTCTCTCTACTTGACTAAACCCTTTAGCTACTAGTTTAGTCTTGTTTCTAACAATTTTCCTATTTTCACTTGGTTTATTTCTGAATACACATTTTGTTTCTATTACCTTTTTATTATCAGATAGTGGTACTAAGTCCCAGACTTCATTTCTTTTAAATTGAGCCAGTTCTTCCTTCATGACTATAATCCAGTCTGTATCAAGTAGGGATTCTTCTATCATTTTGGATTCAATTTTTGAGATTAAGGATATTTGACTTAAGTTTCTAAAGGATGATCTAATCTGAACTCTTAGGTCTGGGCCACCTATAATTTGTTTAATTGAGCGGTCTGAGCTGACTCTTATTATTCTAGGCTCAATTTATGTTTGTTCATTTTCTTGTGATTGATTCTGTTCATCCTCGTATTCACCTATTGAGTTTTCACTTGCTCCCTCTAGATTAGTGCTAGCTCTAATGAAGTCTATTGGTTGATACTAAGGTTGAGTTGAGTTAGATTCTTTTGTAATTTCGTTGAATTTTACATTAGTTGTTTCCTCAATTCTTAGAGTAGTTTTATTATAAACTCTATATCCTCTATTGTTTAGGGAATATCCTACAAAGATTCTATTTTCTACTTTTGAGATAAATTTTTCTAAGTATTCCCTTGTATTTAATATGTAAACAGGATATCCAAATACCTTAAAGTATTTAATATTTGGTAATTTATTATAATAAATTTCAAATGGGATTTTATCCTGTTTCTTATTTATTGTTGTTTTATTTTGTACATAGCAGACTATACTAATAGCTTTTACTCAGAAATATTTTGGTAATTAGTATTCATTAAGCATTGTTCTAGTTGCTTCTTGGATAGTTCTATTTTTTATTTCCACTATTCCATTTTGTTAGGGTGTATTAGGACACGAGAATTCTTAATGGTACCCATTTTCTAAGCAGAATTTAGTAAACCTGTGATTTTTAAAGTCCCCACCGTTGTCACTCCTAATCCTTTTGATTTTTAAGTCTTTTTCATTTTTAGAGCTTACAAAAATTACTAAATATTTCATCTTTATTTTTAAGAATTTTACCCAAGTGAATATTGAGTAATCATCAATTTTTACTAGACAATATAAATTTCCATTAACAGATTTTATCCCATGTGTGTCAAATAAATCTAGGTGTAATAATTTAAGTGTTGAATTAGTTGGTTTGTTTTGGTGCGGGAAGCATCTGACGATCGAACCCTAGTTTTGATAATGGCAAAGAGATTCAAAGTTAAGGTTATTTGTTATCTAATGTGCTTGAATGAGTTTGCAGGAAAGTCTTAACTACGGTTAGGCAGGAGGAAAATCCTAAGGGGCGATAAGCTTAGGTCCTAGGGGGTGGTAACCCTAGGTGGAGGAAAACCCTAAGAGGCGGCAACCTTAGGTCCTAGGGGGTGGTAACCTTAGGTGGTAGAAATCCTAAAAGGGGGGGGGGGGCTAACCTTAGGTCCTAGGGGAAGGTAACCCTAGGTGGCGGAAAACCCTAGGGGGTGGTAACCCTTGGCAGAAAGTCTAGTTGATCTAGAGGACCGGACTGGTATCAGGTATGCTCTTGTGAGTGGAGTAGGTGAGGATGCGTTCCTCGCGGAGGGAATAGTAGGCATCGGTTCAACTCTGCTGGATATTCGAAGTCAGAATCGGACAGTACGGAGGCTGTCAAATACTTTTTTTATTATATTTATATGTGTGTTAACTTTATCTTGCAAGGCATGTGGGTATTTTATGGACTAACATATTTTGTAGGGACTAAAGTGCATATTTTACCTCGGATGAACAGTATCCGAGGCGTCTCCATGGAGCTTGGAGGCGCCTCGGGTGCAGAAGGTGAGCTAGCTGCGCAGAGGAGCTGGAGGTGCCTCCATAGGACTTGGAGGCGCCCTGGACCGGTGCTTTGAGGTGCCTTGGACTGGCTATGGTGGCGCCTTCAAGAGGATCAACAACGAAGGTTTTAGCGCTCATCCACGCGGCTGACTCGGCAACCTGAAGGCGTCCCAGACAGGCTTGGAGGCTCCTCCAGCAGGCTATATAAGGGGTCTCTACCAGCAGCCTTAAAGGAACAATTCTTAAGTGATCCTTCTAATGCTTGCTACTAACGAGACGCTCCGACCAAGCTACGACAAGTCCCCGACGACCTGGAGCTACAATTCTAAGATTTATTGTTGTCGGTATAAGTTTTTCAGTGCATTTAATTGTAATAATTTATTATACTCTTTGTGATATTATAGTTGTTGCCCACCGAAAGCGATCAATGATCGTGGGCCTTGGAGTAGGAGTCGCCCAAGGCTCCGAACCAAGTAAATCTTGGAGTCTTCTGTGTGCATGTGCTTTTGTTCTAAATTTCCGCTGCTTAACTCGAGTTTTTTGATTACGAAACACGTGAAAGCCACGAGCGCTATTCACCTCCCTCTAGCACATCTTGATCCAACAATTGGTATCAGAGCGGGGTCGCTTCGAACAAGTGAAACCACCGTTCAAGCAAATTTTATCGTGGTCTTTTCAATTTTTCGGAGTCGATTGGAATTAGTATAATTGCTACATTCCAATTTTTTTGAATCATTTTTTTCGAAGTTGGTGTAATACCACTCGAGTTCGTTTCTCTTTTATTATACATCCCACACTGCTAATCCAAGACCAAGTCTTGGGACATATTTTTTCTATTTTTTTTGTGTGCAAGTTTTAAATGGTCCAACAAGAAGGCTACGGCATAGTCCGGCCCCCGCTCTTCTTTGGCAAAGACTTCGGCTATTGGAAGGGCCGAATGGAGTCGCACTTGCAGACCCAGTTCGAGATGTGGATGATCGTCAAGACCGGACTTAAACTTCCAACTGACGGCGCCGACAAGCTGATACCTTGCAAGAATTGGGATGCAACACTAATCAAGAAGGTAGAAGCAAACACCAAAGCAACCTGCACCCTCTAGTGTGGCCTAACAAAGGAGGAACTCAACAGAGTAGGACCTTTCTCAAGTGCAAAGG
This sequence comes from Zingiber officinale, assembly GCF_018446385.1. Taxonomy (NCBI): domain Eukaryota; kingdom Viridiplantae; phylum Streptophyta; class Magnoliopsida; order Zingiberales; family Zingiberaceae; genus Zingiber; species Zingiber officinale. The sequence continues at coordinate 121,676,900 of NC_055993.1, read as the reverse complement.
AGCTATGGCAAAAGCTAATCGAACTACATGAGGGTACATCAGACACGAAGGTAAGTAAGCGTGACCTCATTCTCAATAAATTATATAACATTAAGTTGCAGAAGGGTGAAATGGCAAGCCAACTACACGCCCACATACAAGACCTATTGAACGGACTCCATGCAATCGACCAAAGGGTGGAGAACAGGGACGTTATAAGGTATGCACTCAATGCCTTCCCTAGGAATACCTTGTGGGCATCCATGGTAGATGTGTACAAGGTATCCAAGGACTTATCTTTAATTAAATTAGATGAACTGTTCTCTGAATTTGAATTGCATGAGCAGACTAATGCACGCCCGGTCGAGAAGGGTATAGCTTTGGTTGCAGGTACTGGCACAACACGCGAACCGAGATCGAGGCACAGAACTGAACCAGAGTCAGAAGAAGAACCTGACTCAGATGATGAATACGACGAGCTTATGGCTGAACTCGTCAACTTAGTAAGGAAGCTCTACAAGAAGAAGAAAGGCTTCAATAAGAAGGACCTCAAGAAGGCAATTCAATCCAAGGAGGCTCAACCGAATTCGAAGGTGAAGTTCAAAGTGACCTGCTACGGTTGCAATCAGAAGGGGCAGATCAAAGCCAACTGCCCAAATCAAAAAGATGCAAAGAAGTAGCAAAGGAAAAAGAAGGCTTTAAAGGCCACCTTCGAAGAATCCTCCTCAGAAGATTCCGACGACGAGCGTGAGCAGACGAGTTTCCTCGCATTTACGTCCCGAGATCAACTCAACGAGTCCGAATCAGAAGCAGAATCAGAAACAAGCCACGGATCCGTATCCGTTTCCGAAGGGCCTGACCCCGCTGTAAGTATCCCACGTTTACACAATTTAGCTAATTACTTAATGTGCAAATTAGCTAAATCCAATATTCGGATTAAGTCAGTTCTAAAGGAGGTAACAACCCTTAAAGAAGTGACTAACTCCGAATCCTTGACTAAATCAGTTCAGACTGAAAATTCAACTCAAGTCCAAAAGCTTGAGGAAGAAAATTCCAACCTGAAAACTCAAGTCAAGGATTTGAAGAAAACGTTGGAACAGTATTCTTTAGGCTCCAAGAACCTTAACCTAATTCTTGGAAAACAAAGAGCCATTTACAACAGATCCGGATTAGGATTTAAAACCAAAAAGAAATATCGATCCTATTTATCTTTAGTGAACATACCAAATAGAAAAGTAGTCCAAACATGGGTACCTAAGTCCAACTTGGTTAATCAAGTTGGACCTGGTCAATATTGGGTCCCCAAGGATCAAGTCTATTACCTTGATAGACCATATCAAGGCTATGATCCAGGGGGGGCCAATAGAAAAACTATCTATATTGTTAAATGAACTTGCTTGATGATTGTTTTCCCTGTTTATTTCTATACCAGTTTAGATTTAGGTTAGATAAGGACATAGGTTTGATTTACACTGTAGTTAAACCTAGGAGTTACTGTAAGAAGTTTAAATGTTTAATTTCTTTAAGCAGCTCTGTCTAAAAAGTGGTGGATGATCCCATACCCAAGAAGGCTTAGTGCCTCGCCACTGCTTGGGAGCCAATCCTTGAAATGGATATTTAATCAACTTCGGTAAAACCTGAGTCTAACTCCAACTGTAAACCAATCCTTAGAAATAATCAAAATTAAAGATAATCATCTCACAAAACTACTTAAGATTCCCTGATTGATAACTTAGAATCAGGTGAGATGGATCTAGGTTGAACCTAATTAATTAAATAAATCAACTTAATTAATCAACTTAATCAAATTTAATCAAATAAATTAATCTAATGTAATCTTTTAAACTTAACTAAGTCAAATATTCTTTCAAAACATATTTAAAAATCTTTAAAAAACTTATTTAAAAATCTTTTTAAAAATTTATTTAAAAAATATTTTAAAACTTATTTAAAAAAATCTTTTAAAACTTCTTAAAAAAATCATTTAAAACTTATATAAAAAATCTTTTAAAACTTATTTAAAAATATTTTAAAACTTATTTAAAAATCTTTTAAAAACTTATTTAAAAATCTTTTAAAAACTTATTAAAAATATTTTTAAAACTTATTTAAATATCTTTTAAAAACTTAGTTAAAAATATTTTAAAAAACTTATTTAAAACTCTTTTAAAACTTATTTAAAAAAAATCTTTTAAAACTTATTTTAAAAAAATCTTTTAAAACTTATTTAAAAATCTTTTAAAACTTGTTTAAAAATCTTTTAAAATTTTATTTTAAAATATTTTAAAAAACTTATTTAAAAATCTTTTTAAAAACTTATTTAAAAATCTTTTAAAAAAACTTATTTAAAAATCTTTTTAAAAACTTATTTAAAAATCTTTTAAAAAAACTTATTTAAAAATATTTTAATAACTTATTTAAAAATCTTTTAAAACTTATTTAATAATCATTTTAAAACTTATTTAAAAATATTTTAAAAATTATTTAAAAATCTTTTAAAACTTATTTTAAAATCTTTTAAAACTTATTTAAAAATCTTTAAAAAAAATTATTTAATTTTTTTTTAAAACTTATTTAAAAAATCTTTTTAAAAAATTTATTTAAAAATCTTTTAAAACTTATTTAAAAATATTTTTAAAAACTTATTTAAAAAATCTTTTAAAACTTATTTAAAAAGCTTTTAAAAAACTTATTTAAAAAATATTTTAAAAAATATTTTAAAAACTTATTTAAAAATCTTTTAAAACTTACTTTAAAATCTTTAAAAACTTATTTACAAATCTTTTAAAAACTTATTTAAAAAATCTTTTAAAAACTTATTTAAAAAATCTTTTAAAAACTTATTTAAAAATCTTTTTAACTTGTTTTAAAAAAACTTTTAAAAAACTTATTTAAAAATCTTTAAAAAACTAATTTAAAAAATCTTTTAGAAAATTATTTAAAAAATATTTTTAAAAACTTATTTAAAAATCTTTTAAAAACTTATTTAAAAATCTAACTAGGTTTTTAAAGCTTTTCAAAGTTTAATTAAATATTTTTTTCAAAAGCTTAGTATTTTTAAAATGCTTATTTTAATTTATCTGAGTACTTTTCAAAAGCTTTTCATTACTTTTCAAATGCTTATTCAAATTTGGCTAAGTATTTTTTCAAAGGTTGTCAAATCTAGCTTTGTAACTTTATTCAATCTTGGTTTTGATTTCATTTAGCTAAAGTTTTACAAGAAAATTTAATCTAAAAAGCGAAGTGTTTATCAAACTCTTTTTACCCTCTATTTAAAAGTTTTTACTATCTTTTTTAAGCTAGGTCATCTTTTCAAAATAATTTTTCAAAACAAACTAAGGCCTATACTTATTTTTCTTTACTCTCTCTTGTTTATTTTGATATATGACAAAGGGGGAGAGTAAAGAAAATTCAAATAAAAATAAATTCAAAGAAAAGAAATTTTGAAATTTAAAATTCAAGGGGAGCTTTTATTAAGAGGGAGTTTTTGTATCTTCTATTTAGGGGGAGCTTTATATCTAAGTTATGCTTACCAAATTTATGCTTATGCTAGTGATGCTTTATAAACATTTCTTTATTGTATCTGTTTGCTTAACTTTGAATTTCAGTTGCCATAATCAAAAAGGGGGAGATTGTTAGTGCGAGAAGCATCCGACGATCGAACCCTAGTTTTGATAATGGCAAAGAGATTCAAAGTTAAGGTTATTTGTTATCTAATGTGCTTGAATGAGTTTGCAGGAAAGTCCTAATTGCGGTTAGGTAGGAGGAAAATCCTAAGGGGCGATAACCTTAGGTCCTAGGGGGTGGTAACCCTAGGTGGAGGAAAATCCTAAGGGGCGGCAACCTTAGATCCTAGGGGGTGGTAACCCTAGGTGGTGGAAATCCTAAGGGGGGAGGGTAACCTTAGGTCCTAGGGGGAGGTAACGCTAGGTGGCGGAAAACCCTAAGGGGTGGTAACCTTAGGTCCTAGGGGGTGGTAACCCTAGGCAGAAAGTCTAGTCGGTCTGGAGGACTGGACTGACATCAGGTATGCTCTCGTGACTGGAGTAGGTGAGGACGCGTTCCCCGCGGAGGGAACAGTAGGCGTCAGTTCGACCTAGGATTTTCGACTGGAAATCTGAAGTTAGAATCGGACAGTCCGGAGGCTGTCATACTTCTTTTATTATATTTATATGTATGCTAACTTTATCTTGCAGGGTATATGGGTATTTTGTGGACTAACATATTTTGTAGGGATTAAAGTGCACATTTTGCCTCGGATGAACAGTATCCGAGGTGCTCTCCATGGAGCTTGAAGGCTCCTCGGGTGCAGAAGGTGAGCTAGCTGCGCAGAGGAGCTGGAGGCGCCTCCGTAGGACTTGGAGGCGCCCTGGACTGGTACTTTGAGGTGCCTTGGACGGGCCATGGTGGCGCCTTCAAGAGGATCAACAACGAAGGTTTCAGCGCTCATTCACGCGGCTGACTCGGCAACCTGAAGGCGCCTCGGACAGGCTTGGAGGCTCCTCCAGCAGGCTATATAAGGGGTCTCTACTAGCAGCCTTAAAGGAACAATTCTTAAGTGATCCTTCTACTGTTTGCTGCTAACGAGACGTTCCGGCCAAGCTACAACAAGTCCCGAACGACTTAGAGCTGCAATTCTAAGATTTATTGTTGTCGGTATAAGTTTTTCAGTGCATTTAATTGTAATCATTTATTGTACTCTTTGCGATATTATAGTTGTTGCTCACTGAAAGCGATCAACGATCGCAGGCCTTGGAGTAGGAGTCACCCAAGGCTCCGAACCAAATAAATCTTGGAGTCTTCTGTGTGCATGTGCTTTTGTTCTAAATTTCCGCTGCTTAACTTGAGTTTTTTTATTATGAAACGCGTGAAAGCCACGAGCGCTATTCACCCCCCCTCTAGCGCATCTCGCTCCAACAGTTTGTGGGTTGATTTGGTGTTCTTTTTTTGTTGACAAGCATTACAAAATGTTGAGTCTAAGTTAGGTAGTTTTGGTAGTCCTCTAAATAAGCCATTTAGTTTGGTGAGGTTTCTAAAGTTGATGTGGGGCATTCTCTTATGCCACAGTTAGGTTTTCTCTGTTTGTGTCAAGTGACACTTAAGTGAGGAGTTGGCTAGGTTAATTGTATAAATATTATTATTCCTAAGTACTTTTGATCTTATTGTAGGGTCTTTCATATGTTTAATTAAGCATTCAGTGGATGTAAACCTAATCTTATATTCTGAGTCACACAATTGACTAATACTGAGTAAGTTGAATTTGAAATTTTCAATAAGGAGTACTTTATTAATAACGAAATTGGATTCTAATTCAATGTTACCTATTCCAATTACCTTCAGTTTGCTGTTGTTTCCAAAGGCAACTGTTCCTAGTCTTTTGAAGGTTAACTTTGTGAATATTGTTAGATCTCCGATCATGTGTTGGGAGCAACCACTGTCCAATATTTATTTAGATTACTAAAAAAATTAGGAGAAACAAAATTTTAGCTTAAGTGTGAACTTATTTTAACTTGATTTATTTTAATTTTAATTTAATTTAACTTAATTTAAATTTTATCCTTATTCATCTCACCCAGTCTAAATTTTCAGAGAAAGAGATTCTATGGTTTTGTGAGATGAGTTAGGTTGAATTTCAAAGTTTGGTTTAACTTGTGTTAGATTTAAGTTTACCTTTGGGTTCAACGAACATACATTCTTTGGATAAAATCTAAAGCATGGTAAATCACCTGGATATCATTAGAGTAACTATGCCTTTAAAATTTTTTAAATAGTCCTATCCACTGAACTTAATAACAAAACCTTGGTGTAACTAGCTAGGATTGGTAAGGAGTAGCTTCAGTTGGTTCCACTAAGCCAAATGCACCAGGTCAAAATCATATTTTCCTAGACATGTATAGACATAGTTTCCCTAACCTACTATCATCGAAAACTTCTCCAGTGCTGTTTTTCAAGTTAAACTTTTATCTATTTTAATCTAATCCTAATTACCCTGCCAGGTAAACTGTTGTTTTGGAGATGCCAACTAATTTGGAGTCCCCCCCTGAATTATTGAACTTTTAGATTTAGGTTTTAGATTTATGTCAATTATTTTTATAGTTATAATCAACTTGATGATAATTTAAATTAGCTTTGTAGTTACTTGATTTGAATTTATTTTTTCTATTTGAGTTTGAATTACTTGATTTCATTTTACAAGCAGTGGTGGATCTAGGAATTCAAGCATGGAGGGGAGATTTTTAGGCGTAACAAGAAGCGGTATCCTCTATCTCCACTGGTGGAACCCATAGTACTAGGGGTTCCACCTCCGACAAAGGGGGGGGGGGGCGACTGCCGATGCTAAGTGATTTATTCAGAAATGAATCCTTTTCAGTTATCTTTACATCACTTGTGCCTTTGTGGAGTTCTATCAGTTTGTCCCAGAGTGTTTTAGCATTCTCGAATGGGCCTACACGGTTTAGGTCTTCCTTGGTAAGTCCATACTAGATGATGTTCATGGCCTTGAAGTCGATCTGGGCTTTTTTCTTGTCTTCTAGATTCCATCTTTCTGGTTTAATCAGTACTTTTGTTGCTTCGTCCATCGGTGCCTGGTATCCTCGTCGAATTGTGAACCATTGATCGATGTGGGTCTTCAGGTACACCTCCATTCACTTTTTCTAGTACGGGAAATAATCCCCATTGAAGAGGGGAGGACGAACAGTGTTGTATCCCTCATTTATAGTGTTTGCCAAAAATTACGACTAAAAACAGATATGCAGCGAAAGAATAAAGGAGGAAAAGAAACGGAGAAACTAAGCACTAACACAATTAGTGTTACTTAGTTCAGAGTCTTCAACGACTCCTACTCCAAGGCCTGCACTCTTCGAGTGTTTTCATTGGGCAATTCACTAATAGGTCGAATGATTACACAAGTTAATACAAGAACTAAAAGCAATGTTACAGACAACAAAGAAAATAAGAAAGTCTTGATCGTCGATTGTCGGAGGAGCTTCACAGTATCGTAGGAGCTTTTTCGGAGCACCACACAAGAGTAAAAGACGTAGTAGTTGATTTCTTGAAGCTCCTAGTTGAAGGCCTTTATCTAGGCCCATTTTGGGTGCCTGGAACCCCTACGGGTGCCTGAACCACGTGGCTCGGCCAGTCGACATGCTCCACCTCAACTTCTGGATGAGTTTTCGAGTCCGGACGCTTGGACCAACTCAGGGCGCCCGCGACACCCGCTCGGGCAAGATGGTCAACGCTCGACCACTGATGACGACAAGGTTTTAAGGTTGCTTCTTAACCGTTTGTGAAGACTGGGGTTTAAGGTCGCCGCTTGACCTTTGGTGAAGACTGGGGTTTATAGCTAGTCACCGCTCGACTTCTAACTTGGCTGATCGCTCAAGAGTCTGGAAAACTTCCATTGTTTATTTATGTTTGTCCTGCATTCAGAAGGCATATACACAAGTACACTTATATTTGCTCACGTACCTCTCACCCGACCCTATAGGGTTGGAGATGATTTGCACTCCATGGCCACTCGAGTTGTCTTCCATCTTCGTCCTCCAAATAGTAGGCCCCCGAACGGAGTTTCTGCATAATTTTGTAGGGTCCTCCCCATGATGCCTCGAGCTTGGTGACGTCGCCGACCAACTTAATTTTCTTCCATACTATATCTCCAACCTGGAAAGACCTCGGGATCACCCTTCAGTTGTAGTTCTGCCTCATCCGCTGTCGGTATGCCATTAGCTGGATAGTGGCTTTATCCCATGATTCATCCACCAAGTCGAGCTCCATTAACCTCCGCTTGGCATTTTCTTCATCGTAGAGTTGCACCTGGTCGAATTCTACTCCAACCTCTATGGGGAGTACCGCTTCTCCTCCATACACCAGCTGGAATGGTGTTACGCCGGTCGCCTCTTTTGGAGTCGTGTGAAATGCCCATATGACACTCGGGTGCTCGTCGACCAAGCTGCCCCTGACGTGTTCGAGCCGAGCTTGTAAGCCTTTAAGGATCTCCCGGTTTGTGACTTCCACCTGGCCATTGCTCTGGGGGTAGGCCACTGAGGTGAAGGCCTGCTAGATGCCATAGCCTTCGCACCACTCCCTGAACCTCCGACCCACGAAGTGCCTCCAGTTATTCGAGACGAGCAGGTGGGGGATACCAAACCGACACAAGATGTTCTGCCAGATGAATTTGATGACCATCTACTCACTTATCCTTGCAAGTGACTCGACCTCCACCCATTTTAGGAAGTATTCCACCGCGACGAGCAAGAGCCTCCACTGACTAGTTGCCATGGGAAACGGTCCCATGATATTCATGCCCCATTGGCCGAACGGGCAAGATATCGTGGATGCCTTCATCTCCTCGGTTGGTCAGTACAGGATGTTGTGATACCATTGGTAGGACAAGTATGTGGCTACTGTTCGAGTGACATCCTCTTGGAGAGTTAGCCAAAAACTCTAGCCAGGAGGATCTTTCGAGCAGTGAACAACCGCCCAGATGACTTCCACAAGAGTCAAGATGTACTTCTTGGAGTATATACTTAAAATCCTACGAGCACACACATTTGAGCATCGACCTTGAGAAAGATCTCTTATAAAGTTGGTCTTTGATTAAGGTGAATCATCTGGCCCTCTTCTTTAATAGTTGCGTTGCCTCCTGGTCGACCGGAGTGTTACCCGATCGGAGGAATTCCAACAGCATTGTTCTCTAGTCGCTCGAGAAGACCACTCTCTCCATCCGGTTGATGTGCGCTACCAATGAAACATGTTCGATTGGCTGGTTGATCACGACCGACGATAATGAAATAGCTAATTTAGCCAGTTCATCCGCTACTTGATTGTCTGATCGGGGGATTTTCTGTACAGTGACCTCTTGAAAATTTGTCTTTAATTTCTCGAAAGCTTCTACATATTACTTGAGTTAGGAGCTGCTAATCTTGAACGTCCCTGATAGCTGTTGGGCGGCCAATTGAGAGTCCGAGTGAATGAGGACTTTTGTGGCTCTGACATGCCGTGTTGCTTGTAAGCCGACTATCAAGTCTTCATACTCAGCTTCGTTGTTGGTGGCCATATAATCCAGCCAGACGGAAAGTTGCATCCGGTCTTCTCGTGGTGAAATGAGTAGAATGCCGATTCCGCTGCCTTGTCGGGTGGACGAACCATCAACATATATTCTCCAAGTCCAAGTTGCTTCTGGCTTGGCGTTCTGGACTTCCGTGACGAAATCAGCCAAGACCTGAGCTTTGATCGCCGTTCGGGGTTGATATTGAATATCAAACTCACTTAGTTTGGTTATCCATTTGATCAGTCACCCGGACGCCTCCGAGTTGAGGAGGACTCTTCCCAGGGTGTTGTTGGTCATCACAATGATCGGGTGAGCCAGGAAGTACGGGTGAAGTCTCCGAACGGCTAACACCAGTGCATAAACCAACTTTTTAAGACAGGTGTAGCGGGACTCAACATCTCTCAATATATGACTCAGAATATACACATGCTACTATTCAGGATCGTTCTGCTTTACTAATGCCGAACCAACCGCATACTCGATGGTCGACAAATAGATCTAGAGTGTCTCTCCAGCGCTCAACTTAGCTAATACATGCAATGAGTTTTGGTAATTCTTGAACTCTTCTAACACCCGATCACACTCTACATCCCATTGAAACTTTGTAGCTCGGCGTAGAACCTTGAAGAACAGATGACTTTGGTCGGATGACTTAGAGATGAACTTGGATAGTGCAGTGATCTCTCCATTGGACCACCTTCAAGTTGTGGGGCGGGGACATGTCTTGTAGCGCATTCAGCTTACTTGGATTTACCTTGATACCCCGTTTGGTGACAATATATCCGAGGAAATGTTCACTGTTAGCGTCGAACAGACACTTGCTCGGGATCAGCTTCATCCCGTATGTCCTCAAGGTTCGACATGCTTCTTCGATATCTACACATAGATCAGCAGCTCAGATTGACTTTATTAATATGTCGTCGACGTATACCTCCAAGTTGCGGCTGATCTGCTTCCGAAACACCTTGTTCGTGAGCCTCTAGTAGGTGGCACTGACGTTCTTCAATTTGAACGGCATGACATTGTAGCAAAATGTTCCGTCGACCATGATAACGCGAACTTTTCCTGATCTTCTTTGGCGAGCGGCACTTGGTGATGATAGCCTTGATATGCATCGAGCATGCAGATCAGCTCGTAGCCCACCATAGAGTCCACCATCTGGTCTATCCGGGGCAGTGAATAGAAATCCTTTAGGCACGCCTTATTCAAGTAGCGGAAGTCGATGCACACCCACCATTTGTTGCCTGGCGTGGAGACTAGCACGATATTAGTGAGCCAGCTCAGGAATTGGACTTCCTGGATGTGGCCGGCTTATAGTAATTTCTCTATTTCCACCCAGATGATCAGGTTCTGCTCCGCGCTAAAGTCCCTTTTCCGCTGCTTCACGGGCTGAGCGTCTGGTTGGATATGAAGCTCGTGCTGGGTGATGTTCGGTAAGATTTTGGGGAGCTCGTGGGTCGACCAGGAGAACACGTCATGGTTTCGCCTAAGGCAGGCAGACAGCTCTGCCTTTTTCTCATTTTCCAGATCGACGACAATGAAGGTGGTTGCTTCTAACTGGCTTAGGTGGATTTGGACCTCTTCCTTTTTTTCATAAACCAGCGTAGGGGGCTTCTCAATGATGGCGTTCACCTCCAGGTGCGGGTTTTTTCGAGCGGTCCTCACTTCTAATGTGATCATCTCGACGTAGCATCGCCAAGCGGCCAATTGGTCACCTTTAACTTCTCCCACCTTGTCGTCCACCGGGAACTTAATCTTCTGGTAGTAGGTGGATGTTACCACTCGGAACTCGTTGAGGGTCGGTCAGCCTAAAATAATGTTGTAGGCTAATGGTGCGTCTACCATAATGAAGTTTGTGGTCCTTGTCCTCTTCAGGGGCTCCTCGCTGAGTGAGATGGCCAGCTTGGTCTGGCCGATTGGCAACACTTCGTTGCTAGTGAAACCATAGAGCGGGGTTATCATCGGTAGCAGTTCGCTCCGGCTGATTTGCAACTAATCTAATGCCTTTTTGTATATGATGTTCACCGAGCTCCCTGTATCAACAAAAGTTCGATGGATTGTATAATTGGCAATTACCGCTCGGATGATTAGTGCATCATCGTGAGGAACTTCCACTCTCTCTAAATCTCTAGGGCCAAAACTGATCTCGGGTCCTTCAGCTCTCTCCCTACTGCAGCCAATAGTGTGGATCTCGAGTCGCCGAGCATGCGAATTGCTTGCTTGGTTAGAGTCTCCACCAATTGCCCCACCGATTATCATTCCTATCTCTTCCCAGGTGACATTATTCCTTTCTCTTCCTCCTGCGCCGACGGTTTGTTCCGCTCGACAGAGACTCGGGCGAGATTTCAATTGCTCAAACGCTGAGGTCGATGGTGGCGAGGTTCGGCTGTTGTCTTGTCTTCTTCCCATCGGCCAGTTGATTGGCACCTTTGTCGTTGATCAGGTGATGGGGATCGACGATGATATCCCCGCAGGGTCGGCTTCCTAGCTACCAGGTCATAGCAGTCCCGGAGTGTTGTGCGTTGCTGATTGGTGGAAAGAGCAGAATATCGACGTCCACATCTTGCCTTTTGCAGCCTTTGGACGAGTGGTCGCCACATGCTACATGGCATGTGTCCTAAGCTCATTCGGTGGGGCTTCTCCTGATCGAGGCCCCTTGGGGGGTTGATGACTGCTCGGCTGTCGCCATTCAGACACTCCTGCGGGCTTAGCGAGCATCTCCTTCTTCCTTGCCGCCTGGGCTTCTTCCACGTTGATGTATTCATTGACCTTCTTTTGTAGATGGCCAAAGTCCCTCGGCAACCTTTGAATGAGCGACCGGAAGAACTCTCCTTCGGTGAGCCCTTGGGTGAAGGCGTTCACCAACACGTCCGAGGAGACTACCAGGATGTCCATCACCACCTGATTGAAGTACTGAATATAAGCCCTTAATGCCTCTCGGGGCCTCTGCTTTAGTGAAAATAGATTCACACTCGTCTTCTGATGGCAGCAACTGCTAGCGAAGTGATGCAGGGAGGCCGTTTTGAAGTCATGGAGTTGCTCAACAACCGCTTGAACCAACATTGCGCCGATCCAGATAACGTGGTGAGGAAGACTCGACATTTCACCCCATCCGTGTACTTGTGGAGTGTGGCCGCCTTATCAAACTTGGCCAAGTGGTCATTGGGGTCGGTCGCTCCATTATATTCTCCGATCGTCAGTGGGGTGTAATGCTTCGGCAGAGGGTCATTTAGAATCCTCTCCGAAAACTATTGATTGACCCGATCAGGCGAATTATCCTCTCTCGGTGTCTTCCTTTTCCTTGTATCTCGAGTGGGTGCCTTATCTGAGGAAGATCCTCGGTCTCTGTCCGCTCGGGCCCTCTCTTCTGTTGGAGTCCATAACGGCGCTTGATGGAATGGGACCGACGCATGAGGGGCTTCCCCATAGGTGCTGATCGGCCTCTTGTTTGGTTCGCGAATGGAAAGTTGTTCCGCTCGGTCCCCTCGCTCATTCTGGTGACCTGTCGCGGAGGCTGCAGGCTCTTGCACTTGACGCTCGACAAACTCTTGTTGCTGTTGTTCCACTATCTTCGCCACTCGGGTCTGTATCAGCGTGTTGAGCTCCTCTTGTGTTAGCGTTACCATTGTGAATCGTCTGACATCTTCCATCTTCTCGTTCAGATGCAGGTGATGTTCCCACAGACGACGCAAAAATGATCCTGTCTGAAAGCGTGAAGTTGGAATGCCGGGGATGTGGTAGTTCTGCTGATTGGATGAAGACCTCGCTCCTATCTGCAAAACAAATCAAACCAGGGAAGGGGTCACTGGCGTTAGCCCTCTGACGCTAGACCCACTCTCCTACCAACCAGGATGATTAGACATTGGTTCATCTAAACGGTCAACCGAACAGTGCTTCCTCCAATCGGCTGATATAGCCACTTCCCGCTCGGGTTATGCGAACGAGCCTTGCTTACATCCTAGTGTTAACCACCTTGACTTTGACCTATACCGTGATAATTGATCCGCACCAGGTGGACTCCTCCTTATCCCTGTATCAAGTCCATTCATGAGTACAATGAATACCGCTAGTGGATTGATATTAAAAAATTAGAAACGAATATAACAAAATAAAATTTTAAACTATATACTTATCATCCATTTTTTAATTAAATAGCCATACCACCCCATAAGATTTTGAATTTTTACTCGTACAATTAATTGAATTGGGAAGGATCAGTCGACCCTCTGAAAATTTTTTATCGACCATCAGGATAAATAAAAAAAGTGTTTATAGCGGACAATTCAGAAGCTCAGTATCCCTTGATTATGAGTCCTATTTAAAGAAAAAATCTTTACAAATATACTATAACTGAAATCAAACTGTGAATATCTGGATAATAACTAAATACCTTTTCACTAGACCATAACACCGGGGCTGAATCTCTACTGTACAAGCACCACATCACATGGAACGAACTTAATTAAAATAATTTACGCTCACGTACACCATCCTCCACTACTTTCTTATCCTACAAGATTTGCTCCCGAAGACCGTTGAAAGGTTTAATTATTTGTTAATTATATTTGACCTTCATTGTAATTTAGATCATGATCCGTAAGATTAGAATTAAGTTAAATACTTTTCTATAAAATAATTTATGATATAGTTAAAATATTTTTATTCAAGCTGTGTGGGAGACAATAAATATTTAGAGAAAAAAATTAAAAACTATTATCTCGAGATGATTGCACACGAATGGTAGAATTAATATTTGCTCTCACTCGAATTGGTACTGGAATGGTAGAATTATTTTATTCAATAAGAATTAATTCTCATGGAGTTCATTCCCTTGAATAACTGTCCTCTGTATTAATTCCAATTAGAGATGGTCTCGAAAATTTTAATTAAATCTTCTCGTCCAAAATCACAAATATTAGCCAATAATATTGTTTCATATTAATTAATTAATTAGATTCCATGCCTTGTATTAATTTTATTTTTTCAATTGATATGTGTTATTGCCTATTAGATTTCTTTAATTAATTGTTTTTCTTTCGTTTTTTGTTCCAACGCAATTTAACTTTTAAAAATACTAATAAAAGAGCAGAGCAAGTAGATACTTAATTAAGCTGATGGAAACCAACTTACCAGAAAGTACGTACAACATAAAAACATAAAAACGAGGCGACGTACCATGCATGCATGCATATCGCTAATTATTTATGCCTCGCTACCTTTTATTCTGTTTTATTTAATAGCTAGCGATCCATGCATGGTTAACTTACGACAGTGGTGAAGCCAACTAATTTTTAGTCACCATGGCGATCTTCCTGTTCGTGGGTTCACCCTCAGGGATAATCCATACAGGCCTGCTGTAGATGACGACGTGGCCGTCGCGCTGCAGGACGAGGATGTCGCCGGGGATGGTGTTGAACTCGTTATCCATGTTACCTTTTTCGTTGTAGATGCGGAAGTTGCCGTCGGTTTCGAAGAAGGCGTAGCAGACTCGGCCGTTGCCTTGGAAGGACCACACTTCATTGCCGTTGTCTTTGAGGACGAGCCTGCAGTGGTCCTGCATGATGAATTCATAGGTCCCTTCGGTGAGGGATTCGCCGGGTAACAGCTTGTCGCCGCGTAAGAGAACGTTGTTGTTGGCCATGGCGGAAGGCAGGAGGAGTCCGAGGAGGACAGCAGCAGCAGAGAGCGTGACAAGGGCAGCCATGGTTAAGCTAGCTACGGATATATCACTCACTAATTCACTCAAGTGATCGCTTGTTTAGAGTATCATGCCACTCCCATCTATTTATAGATGAGGATATATAGGAGGAGGTAAATTTAAAATACAGTTTCAAGAATCATTAATTGCTTACAAATTCATAGTATACGATAGCATTCAGTTTCCTTTACTACAATCAAATTATTCATATCGAGTGGTTGTGCTGTCGATAATCAAAGTAAATAATTTATCATTGATTTATAGCTAGAGTAGTATGACAAAACTAGCTAGCTAGCCAATAAATGCCCCTCCGGTTTAGGTTCTATTGGAAATGAAACTCGTATATGCTTCTAACCGTTCATGTTCATATCCATAAGATATACAGAAAAAGTTATTAACAAAAGACCAAAAAAAATTATATATTTAAAATTGATGATTGTGATTTATGTAGTAATTATAAATTGGAGATACGCTAAAGTGCATGTTTTTTAAATGTCAGTATAATAACACATAAATGAGAATATCAAATAAATCAATCACGCTAGATATCGACATTAAAGAATATCAAATAAATGGATGCACAAAAAATAGAAGAGGACCCCAGCGATTGATGAATACTTATCTATCCTATTAAAAGCATTAAAATCTAACTCATCGACCGACTGACACACTGAAAATCTCAATAGTCGCATGTCCCTTTGATCAATAGGGCATGAATATTATAGGACCGTTCCCAATGACACTCGGTCAGAGACGATTCCAGCTTGTGACGATGGATTACTTTTCTAAATAAGTGAAGGTAGAAGCTTTTTGAAAATATTTTTAAAAAACTTAACTAAGTACATGAAAGCTTAATTAAAAAAACTTTTTCAAACACTGATTTTTTTAGATGGGAATATTTAAATTTTCTTTTTCAAATATTTGAAGTTTTTTTTTAAAAAAAATAGTTAAGTTTTCTTTTAAAAATAATTAAACGAAAAGAAACTAAAAAAATTAACAAAAAAATACTTTAACTTAAAAGAATATTTAATTTTGAGAGTAATTATAAAACTTTAATTTTGAGAAAATATTTAACCAAACATATTTAATTCAACTTAAGTCCTTTCACTCCTCCTTGATTAATGCCAAAACAATATAAATATTTTTTAAGTTTTGAGGGTCCTAGAGTCCAAGCAAATAAAATAAGATAAAAAGTAATTATTTATTTTTCTAATTTTTCATCTAATCCTTTCTAAGTTATCAAATATGTTAAACTTATGAGTTGATGTGAGATTGAGAATTCTGAAAGATATTTAAGTCTAAGAAGAATAATTTAATCAAAATAGTTTAAATTTAATTTTTTAAGTTTAAATTTTGATTCAAAGAATAACTAAGTTTTAATTTTGAAATTTATGTATTGAAAAATAATTAAATTAATTATATTTTTGAAATTATTAGGATTAATTATTATTTTTAAATTGATTAAGAATTTGAAATTAATTATACTTAACAATTTGAAATTAATTATACTTAAGAATTTAAAATTATTAGGATTAATTATTCTTTTGAAATTATTTAAAATTTGAAATTAATTATACTTAAGAATTTAAAATTATTAGGATTAATTATTCTTTTGAAATTATTTAAAATTTGAAATTAATTATACTTAAGAATTTAAAATTAACTATACTTTTAAAATTAATTAATAATTTGAAATTAATTATACCTTTGAATTAATTAATAATTTAAAATTAATTATACTTTTAAAATTAATTAATAATTTGAAATTTTTTGAAATTAATTAAGCTTTTGAAATTAATTAAGATGACTTCAGTTAATTGAATTAATTTGAGTTAACTTAATTGGATTGAGTTTAATTAATTTGAGTTAACTACCTTTTATTTTAAACATAGGTCCATCTCACCCTTTTCTAGAGTTTTAATCAGGGAAGTTTATATAAGTTTTATGAGATGGTTAATTTTAATCTTTAATTAAAATTTAAATCTAAGATTGATTTATATTTGAGTTAAACTAAGGTTTAATAGTTAGTCAATTAAATATTTATTTTAATAATTAGCTTCCAGGCTCTAGCGAGATACTAGGCCTTCTTGGGTATTGGATCATCAACCACTTTTAGACAAAACCTTTTAAAGAAATTGAATATTAAATTTTATTTCTGAAAATCCTAGGTTAACTAGTCAAGTATATATCAAGCCTAAGTTCTTATCTATCTTAATCTAAGCATGCGTAAGAGAAAAACAGTAAATCAAGCATCAATCAGGTTTATTTATAAAGATGGTCTTTCTATTGACTCCCTTGAATCATAGTCTCGATAAGGTCTATCAAGGTAATAGATTGGATCCTTGGGAATCCAATATTAATCAAATCTGACTTGATTAATCAAGTTAGACTTGGGGACCCATGCTTGGACTAGGTTATTAGTTGATCGATTCACTAAAGACAAGTAAGAATTGAATCGATTTCTAGCCTTGTTTCCAAGTCCGGTTCGGTTGTATACGACCCTTTATTTTTCAAGAATCAGATCAAGGTTCTTGGAACCCAAGGTGAACTGTTCCAACGTGTCTTAAGTTTCTTTACTTGGCTTTTCAAATTGGAATTCTCTTCCTCAAGTTGTTGGACTTGAGTTGAGGTTCCTTCTTAAATTTGTTCAGTCAAAGAACTCGAGTTAGTCACTTCCTTAAGGGCTGTTACCTCCTTTTGGAGTGACTTAACCCGGAGATTGGATTTAGCCAATTTTCTTAACAAGTATTCAATTAAATTTTGTAATTCATCTATTTGAGTACCAGCGAATAGAGAACTTACAAAGTGGTTTGGCCCTTCGGAAATGGATACGGATCCGTGACTTCTTTCGGACTCAATTTCTGATTCCACACCAGTTTCAGACTCAGACTCGGTTTCGATAATATACGCTTGTGCTAGTCGAGCAACGAAGTTTTCTTGCTTGTGTTCTTCTTCGCCCGACTCTTCCGATGACTCAGACCATGTTGCCTTCAACACCTTACATTTTCCTTGTTTCTAATTTGGACATTCAGGCTTGTAGTGTCCCTTCTTGTTGCAGCCGTAGCAGGTAATTCCAAACTTGGCTTTCGTATTCAATTGAGTCACCTTCTTCTTCTTAAGTGATTTTCAAGCTAGTTTAACTAGTTCCGTGGTGATTTCATCTTCTTCTGAGTCTGATTCATCTTCGGACTCAGATTCGGTCGGGCCTTAGGCTTCGACTTCTTGTTCACGAGTTTCCCTGTAAGTAGCACAATATCTTTCTCGGTCTGAGTAGTATTAATTTGTTCATGAAGTTCAAATTCAGAAAATAACTCGTCTAATTTAATTTACGAAAGATCCTTATACACTTTTTAAGTATCTACCATGGATGCCCACAAAGTGTTCCTTGGAAATGCATTGAGTGCATACCGACGACGTCGCAATTTTTCACCTTTTGTCCAATTGCGTGGAGATTGTTGAGGAGGTCTTGGATGCGTGTATGAAGTTGGCTTGCCGATTCATCTTCCTGTATTTTTATATTATAAATTTTATTTAATATCAAATCATGTTTGCTTACCTTCATGTCGGAAGTTTCCTGTGCAGCTCAATCAACTTTTCCCATTAGTCTTTCGTGCTAGAAAATGGGACAACTCGGTTCAGCACTTCTTTGGTTAGTCTATTTTGTAGAGTGCATGTTGCTTTGGCGTCTACCTCGATCTTCTTCATTATATTTGTGTCTCGGTTCTCGCTGTTGGTGCAATATCCCTTGGGTCAAGGTTGACCAATTTGACTAAGCTTGAGTTGGCTCAAGCTTAAGTCTTGTTATTTGGGTTTCGATGTTTGACAATACATGGAGACTGACAAAGCGTGAAGATTGCACGTCCAATCGTCTGACTAGGGAGATTGCTAGAGCAATTCCCCTCTGGTCAGGGTTTGACCAGATTGGTAGGAGGAAGAGTCAACTAGGTCAAGGTTGACCGGATACTTGACTGGGAATTCCTGGTAAGTGAAACCAAGCGGTTGGGAAATCCTGGTGAGTGAAGCCAGGTGAAAGACCTAGTGAGTGAAGCTAGGAAGTTGGGAAATCCTGGTGAGTGAAGCCAGGTGAAAGACCTAGTGAGTGAAGCTAGGCAATATGAAAATCCTAGTGAGTGAAGTTAGGTGAAAGTCCTGGTGAGTGAAGTCAGGCAGATGGGAAGTCCTAGTAAGTGAAGCTAGGCAGAAGTTAAAGTTCTGGTGAGTAAAGCTAGGCACGGGAAATCCAGGTGGATCAAGGCAAATCGGACACCTGGTGTTGGTAAGTCCAAGTGGATCAAGGTTGACTGGACACTTGGCACGAGGAGAAAAAGTCCAAGTGGGTCAAAGGGATTGACCGGACACTTGGTGAGGAAATCCTAACAGGTCGAGGGTGACCGGATGCTAGGCATGGTGTCCCAACAGGTCATGATTGATCGGATGTTGGGTTGTTAAGGGATTTAGGACTTGATTAGGACAAATCAAGTTGAGTCAATCGTTCACCCGATCGATTGACTCATGCCCAATCGATCGGGTGATCGATTGGGTGAGTCCCACGGCAAAACTTCCTCCTAATCGATCAACCGAACGATTGGAAAGGAATCGCTGATGCATAGAAGCACTCCCAATCGATCAGCAAATCGATTGGGAGCCTCCAATCGATCGGGTGATCGATTGGGAAGCAGAGAATCGCGAACAGAAGTTGGGAATCACGCGAGAAGCTGTGAATTGATCATGCAATCGATTCAAGTGATTTCCAAAGAGCACAGAGGCGCTCTGGACCGATCGACCTATCGATCTGAAGCCTCCCCAATAAATTGAGAGCTATTCAATCGATTGAAATCTGATCGTTGCACAAGTTATAGCCGTTGGTGAGCGTTTTTCTGGGTGTTCTTCTTCGACTTTCTTCTCCACGCGGCAGCGACGATTTTCTAGGGTTTCTCTTCACACTCACAGCCAATTCTTGAAGCTTCTTGGAGTAAGGTGTTTGTTGCACTTCCAAGGTCAAGAGGCATCCCAAACAAGAGGAGAAGCTTGCTAGGGTTCATTATATAAGATCTTGTAAGATTTACTTGTACTTGCTTCTTCTTTACTTCTTGTTTGTTGTGTGAGTTTGTAAATGCTTCTTCGCCTTCGGTAGTTACCGTAAAGAGGGTTTTGCTTAGTGGATTGTATGTCGCATGTGGATCCTTGTATTAGTCACCTCTTCTTGAGGTGGATACCAAGTAAATCCTTGTGTTAGCGTTGTATTTTTATTTCTTATGTTTTCCGCTGCATATCATCACCAAGAAGCAGGCAACGACGAGTGCAACGACCTATTCACCCCCCTCTAGCTACATTTCGACCCTAACAAGTGGTATCAGAGCAAGGTTGCTCTTCACCAGAATCATCGCCGGAAGGAGCAACAAGGCTATTGGGTGAAGAAGTTGAAACAACTTCATCAAAGTCAAAGGATTCAAAAAGCTCAACTTCAAGATGAAATTCCGAGATGGACTCAGATTTGACACGAGAGTGCTCCACCATATGTATCCATGAGTTTCGATTCTTGGAAATCAAGAATTAAATATTTTCTTATGATAGAGATAGAGCAATGATTTGCTCTAATGGAAGGCTTCGAAGCTCCAAAGAATTCAAAAGGCAAGATCCTAAAGATGAGCAAATGAAGCCAAAAGCAAATTCAAAGGAGCGAGGCAAATGACAAAGTGACCAAGCTATTGGTTAATTTATTGTCAATCAATATTTTGGCTTAAGTCGGCGAATTCAAAGATGCCAAGGAGCTTTGGAGCAAATTGACAACGATCCATGAGATCCCCTCCACTGTACCAAATCAAGAAGAATCTAAAGAGGGTGACTCCGTGGATCCAGATCAAAAGGAAGAGGACTCTGAAGTTGAGAGATTCTCAACTTTCGAAGAAAAAGTCCAAGAAGCTTCATCTTCAAAGGAATGCAACGAAAAGGGCAAAGAGGGGAGCATACTCTTTGTTCCATGTACAAGATGAAGATGATGAAGCCTCCAACTCTAGGATTGAGGGGGAGCGATCTTCGTTGACACCAGATCAAGAAGAAAAAGAATCCTCCACATCCGAGTCAAGAGGAGAAGAGGATGAAGAAGCTTCCACATCCACAAGTCAAGTCAAATATATTGGAGGAGCATCATTGTCGGATCAAGAGGAAGCATCTACCTCCGGATCAAAAGGAGAAGATGTCATCCCTAGATGTGAAGGTATAAATGTTTCAATTAAAAATAAAAATCACATTATATGTTTTGAGTGTAGGGAGCATGACCACTACAAGAGTAAGTGTCCTAAATTGGCCAAGAAGAAGGGCCAAGTGGCATCAAAGGGCAAGGAAAAGCCCAAGAAAACCGTCCCCACAACAAAGAAGAGAAAGGAGCACATTGTGTGTTTCTTGTGTCATTAAAAAGGACATTATCGGAGCCAATGTCCAAAGGGTAAGAAAACGGTCAAAGTCAAGGGGGGAAGCACAAGTCAAGGGGGACCTTTCAAGGCAAAACCTAAGGTATTATTTATTGAACTCATTCCCTTGACTAATGGTAAAAAACATGTTAGTTCAAGGTTATATCATTTTAATACTATTTACCATAAAAATAGGAGGCATGATAGACTTAATGAAAATCATGTAGCTCTTCATGCTAAAACTGCCTCTCATAAGGTTAGGAAGGTAGATAACCACTTAGGCAAAAATTCTAAGGACCATAGCTATAAGCCTAAAAATAAAAATGCTCAAGGACAAAATGAAAAAGTAAAATCTAGGGATTTATGGAAAGAAAATCAAGTTTTGAGGTCAAAACTTGATAACATGGAAAAATCTTTAAAGTGAATTGAAAATTTTCTTAAGCGCCAAAATGAGCAAAACCTAAGCCTAGGAGTTCAAAAGTCATCCAATGGCCGTAGAGATTTGGGATATAAACCTAAGGCTAAGAAGGATGTAACTTCTTACCATAGGGTTCCATATAACTATGGGACCAACTCTAGGTCTAGGAGTCAAGTCAAGGGTACAAGAGAAGTTATCCCTAGGAGTATCTTTGCAACAACAAATGTGACTAAGACTTCTAAGGAGTCAAACAAAGTCACTAAGAATGTCACAAGGGAAGCAATCCCTAGAATTGATCTAGAAAAAGTGACCAAGGCTTCTAAGAAGCCTAACAAAGTCACTAGGAAGGTATCTAGTGAAGTTATCCTTAGTATGTACCTAGAGCATCCAAGCAGCACAAATAGGTTTTGGGTTCCTAGGAGCATTTTCTCTACCCCTTAAATGGATTAGAGAGTGTCAACTCAAATTGGAAGGGTAGTTAACCCAACTTTGATGAAGTTGACACTTGGAGGGCATTTTCAAGGTTATTATTAACCTTTGAAAATGAAATAGATTTTTCATTTACTCTTAAAAAGAGTAAAATGTGTCAAACTTGAGGAATTGAAATTCAAATTAAATTGGCACAATTGAGAAAAGCATAAGAAATACCTAGTTGAGACTTTGGTATTTTCTTAGAAAGGTAAGGCTCAATCTAGGCCTTAATATAAATTTATTCACTCTTTAGAAGAGTAAAGTGTGCCCAATCTTGAGGAATTATGCTTAATTTAAATTGGCACAATTTAATCATGGGACAAAGAAATGCCAAGTTAGGTTCTGGCATTTTCTAGAGAAAGTGAGGGCAAGCTAGGATGCAATTTTTAATTAGCTAAGGTTTAAGGATCTTAGTGTTAGTTAGAGCCCTTGAGCCAATCATTTGATGATTGTATTATGGACTTGTTATATTATATTCTTATATAAATAAAGGCATTTGTTTTTTGTTATTATGCTTACTTGTATTGGTGTTAAATAAACTAAGTATAATAACGTCCTTGAGTAGAAGGTTCTTACCTATATCAATCGATTGGTTGAATCGATAGTGAGATGATATAGGGAACACTACTCTAAATCATTCCTAGTCGAGTATTAACATTCAGGGACAATGTTAATACAATAATACTAGCATGTAGGTCAACTCGATGACTTGATCTCACAAGTCATGGATATGGAGATATCAAGTTGACACATGGGTATGCATTGGAGAATTATACTGAATGACCCGCCATGAGAAAGTATCATGGATCGTTATATGAGTGTCATATACTTTCTCATGTGGCTATTAGTATGACTATTAGTCCTTAGACCTGAAGTCACCATGGTTCCCTACATAAGGAGTTATGTACTTTGGTTTCGTCAAACGTCACTCGTAACTGAGTGGACTATAAAGGCGATTACTGGGTATGTAACAAATTATGCAGAGGGATGTGAGTGATGTAGATGGGATCTATACCTCCTATATGACAGGAGTGACATCGATATTTTTGATAGAGTGAGACCACGAAGTGCATGGCTATGCCCAAATGGGTCAATATGAGATATTGAGCTCATTTGATCGAGTGAGTCTACTTGGAGTTCAAGATTTAGATTGATTAGAGGATGACACGGTCTATGCCTCACATTGATCAATCTAGATGTCTAGGATAGAAGGACACTTGTCATATATTGTGAGGAGTCACAATTAGTAGTCACAAGGTGATATTGGATCTCAACATTCTTGTAACTTGGGTAGTAATGATGTGTTGCTAGATACCGCTAATTACTTATGCTCCTAAATGGGTTTAGGGTCATTGCCAACGTTACAAGAACCTATAGGGTCACACACTAATAATAATTAGATGGAGATTATGTTCATATGATAAACCAAGAAGATTAGATTTATGTGATGAATCAAATTGGATTAAGAGTAATCCTAATTGGGCTAATTGAGTTGGACTCAAGTTGATTCATGTGTTCAATGAGTCTAATTTAGATTATGACTCATTGAATCAATTTAATTAAATGAATTAGATTCATTATATTAAATTGGCTTGAATTAAATGGTTGGATTAGATCAACCATGAGAGAGATTAAGTCAAGTTTGACTTGACTTGAGAGGAAGAGGAAGAGTCAAGTTTGACTTGACTTTATGCCACATTATTTGTGACTTGGCATTAAGTGGACCAATGATGTTACTCCACATCATCATGGTGTGCCACCTCATGGAGGTTACAAGCCTCCTTTACATTTAATGTAGCCGACCACATTAAATGAGTGGGAGTTACTCATGTGGCCGACCACTCAAGGGGATGACTAGGAATGAATTTTTCATTCATGTGCATTCACTTCATCTTCTTCCTCAAGCTCTCCCTCTCCTCCTCTACCATTGCCGAGATCCTTTGGAGTGCTAGCACATTCTAAGGCTCTCCCTCCATTGAGTTGTTTGTGTGGATACGTATAGAGAGTTGTCTACGTTGACAACTTCGAGATTCGGTGAACCGTTGGACGAGCGGGATTGCGAAGGGCATCGCATCAAGGGTAACTTTCTAAACATGTAGATCTAAGTGTAGATCTAGGTAAGAAACTCGTACTCGTAGTTTTTCGAAAATTTTTCTTCGCACAGATCCGTTGGCTAGGGAGTTTTGGGGTTTCCGCGATGAGAAAAAGTAGTTTTCGCGGCCCGAAAAACCTAACACTTAGGTAGGTAATCTAGGTAAATTTTATTTATGCTAACTTGCCATGATTATTTGCCCATCATATGCCATGACATCAAATTTTACATTCATGTTTTATTATGAAAAATATAAAAATATCATGTCATGTCATACATATATCATGTAGTTATAGTTTTTTTTTTACAATCATTTATATTGATGTATGCCATTACACATCATGCATTAATTTTAATCCTTTGCAATTAAGGATAATGACATTTACTAGCAAGTAACATCCTAGGTGGATGCTCATAATCCCAAATTGCCTAGGTAGATATGCATGATCCCTAGTTTAGGGCAAAACCAAATTTTACATCTCACAAAGACCTATAAGGTGACTTGTATGTGTTTTAGTACATATTAGATACAAGTGATATGTTAGGATGATGAACAAAACTCAAGATGTTGACTTAGTGCATTCCTTTGAGTTTTAAGTTCATCAAAACACATAGTTATGTGTGTTCCAATCATTGGGAAAGATAATGTATAAGTCATGTGCATTGATCCCAAAAAACATGGTTGGATATTGGTTTTGAAAATCATTTAAAAATGTTTTTGGGGAACCTTGATGAAGGCTATCTTTTGATAGTAATCATCATTAAAAAGTTAAACACAAACTAGAAAAAAACATTGAAGTTTTTATAAGTTTTCAAGTTTGCGCCAATCTTTGAAAATATGAAGTATTTTCATAGAAAACTATTTTTCAATGATAGTATATACTCTAAATAATGTCTACACCAATTTTCATGATTTTTAGATTTTTGTAGAATATTTGGGGAGTTTCTGAAATTGACTGAAATAGAATTTCAAAAACTCAGTGCTCCAATCGATCACCCGATCAATTGGAGGCCTCAATCGATCGAGTGATCGATTGAGAGGGGTTTTCTCGTGAGAAGAAGCTCGCTAGATCGATCCTTTGATCGATTCAAACACCCTGAATCGATCCATGGATCGATTGAGCAGGGTTCAATCGATAGGGAACCAACCTCAATCGATTGAGAATGCTGATTTTGGCTAGGAAACCTTAATTTCAGCATTTTAAATCATTTTTAGTCTAAGTAACCATTTCTCACCCCTTGAAATGCATTTGTATACACTAAGGGAGAGTTTTCATGAGGAAAACAAGGATGGATTGGTTAAGAGAGACTAAGTAGAAGTTTACGTTGAAAAGGGGGAGATTGTTGGTGCAATATCCCTTAGGTCAAGGTTGACTAAGCTTGAGTTTGCTTAAGCTTGAGTCTTGTTGTTTGACAATACATGGAGACTGACAGAACGTGGAGATTGCAGGTGCAATCGTCCGACTGGGGAGATTGCTGGAGCAATTCCCCTCTGATCAGGGTTTGACCAGATTGGTAGGAGAAAGAGTTAAGTAGGTCAAGTTTGACCGGATACTTGACTGGGAATTCCTGGTGAGTGAAACCAGGCGGTTGGGAAATCTTGGTGAGTGAAGTCAGGTGAAAGACCTAGTGAGTGAAGCTAGGCAGTTGGAAAATCCTGATAAGTGAAGCCAGGTGAAAGACCTAGTGAGTGAAGCTAGGCAGTATGAAAATCCTAGTGGGTGAAGATAGGTGAAAGTCCTGGTGAGTGAAGCCAGGCAGATGGGAAGTCCTAGTGCGTGAAGCTAGGCAGAAGTTAAAGTGCTAGTGAGTAAAGCCAGGCACGGGAAATCCAGGTGGATTAAGGCGGATCGGACACCTGGTGTTGGTAAGTCCAAGTGGGTCAAGGTTGGCTAGACGCTTGGCACGAGGAGAAAAAGTCCAAGTGGGTCAAAGGGATTGACCGGACACTTGGTGAGGAAATCCTAGCAGGTCGAGGGTGACCGAATGCTAGTCATGGTGTCCCAATAGGTCATGATTGATCGGATGTTGGGTTGTTAAGGGACTTAGGACTTGATTAGGACAAATCAAGTTGAGTCAATCGATCACCCGATCGATTGACTCATGCCCAATCGATCGGGTGATCGATTGGGTGAGTCCCGCGGCAAAACTTCCTCCTAATCGATCAACCGAACGATTGGAAAGGAATCGTTGATGCACAGAAGCACTCCCAATCGATCAACCGATCAATTGGGAGCCTCCAATCGATCGGGTGATCGATTGGGAAGCTGAGAATCACGAACAGAAGCTGGGAATCACGTGAGAAGCTGTGAATCGATCATGCAATCGATTCAAGTGATTTCTAGAGAGCACAGAGGCGCTCTGGATCGATCGACCAATCGATCTGAAGCCTCCCCAATCAATTGAGAGCTATTCAATCGATTGGGATCCAACCGTTGCGCAGATTATAGTCGTTGGCAAGCGTTTTTCTGGGTGTCTTCTTCGGCTTTCTTCTCCATGCGACATCAACGATTTTCTAGGATTTCCCTTCACACTCACAGCCAGTTTTTGAAGCTTCTTGAAGCAAGGTGTTTGTTGCACTTCTAAGGTCAAGAGGCATCCCAAACAAGAGGAGAAGCTAGCTAGAGTTCATTGTATAAGATCTTGTAAGATTTACTTGTACTTGCTTCTTCTTTACTTCTTATTTGTTGTGTGAGTTTGTAAATTAGACTTCTCCGCCTTCGGTAGTTACCGTAAAGGAGGGTTTTAACTTAGTGGAGTGTGTGTCGCGTGTGGATCCTTGGATTAGTCACCTCTTCTTGAGGTGGATACTAAGTAAATCCTTGTGTTAGCGTTATATTTTTGTTTCTTGTGTTTTCCGCTACATATCATCACCAAGAAGCAAGAAACGACGAGTGCGACGAGCTATTCACCCCCCCTCTAGCTACATTTCGACCCTAATGCTCGCATGATACTGGTTTTCCAATGTCGTCGAGAGGGAGGACGAGGTTTGTTTGGATATTATTCACATCTCGACTTGTGTCTTGAGGTGGTACTCCATTCAACTCTTCCAATAGCCGAAGTCTTCACCGGAGAAGAGGGTAGGGCGTGCAGTGCAATACCCTTCTTGATGGGTCATTTATTGAATAAATCTAGCACACAACAAAAACAAGTAGATTTGTCCCAAGGTTTGGTCTTGGATTAACAGTGATGGAGAAAAATAAAATAGTATTTCACTAATTTCGAGAAAAAATAATTTTAAATTACTATAATTAAGTTTTGCACTTATAATTCTGCGATTTGTAAAGTTTTTCCAAAATTATAGTGATTTCTCAACGAAAGCAATCAACGATCGCAAAACTTGGAGTAGGAGTCGTCATAGACTCTGAACCAAGTAAAAGTTGGTCTTGTTAGCATTATTTCTCTTTTCTTTCTTTCCTTTGTGTTATTCTTTATTTTTAAAAAAGTGTAAAAAAATCATGAGTGTTATTCATCCTTTGTCCTCTAGCACACATCAATCATAAGTGCTGGACTATGAAAAGTTGAATTTTTACCTCCTGTACACCAAAACAAAAAAGTGGATGATGCTCCACTCGTTAGATAAAAAGTCATTGAGAAGGTTTTAAAACTGGAGGATCAGTTTTAAAATCTTTTACAATGCCATAGAAACGTAAAACAAAATTTTAAATCTTTTTTCATCAGTTGAATATGAAAATGGAAGGTAAGGATAACGATAAACAGTAAGTGAAATCTAAAAAATTAAACATATTACAAGATTAGAATTAAGTTAAAGTAAATTTATATAAAATAATTTATGATATAGTCAATATAGTTTCATTAAAGCTGCGTGGGAGACCATAAATATTTAAACAAAAAAAAATAAAAAACTATTATCTAGAGATGACACATTCTCTCCGTAACCATAATATTTTTTAGTGATGATGACACACTTTCTTCATTATCGCTACGAGGAGGCTGACGATGAAGGATGCGAGGATAAACGGAATCATCTTTTACTTTATAAATAATAATTATTTATTATATTTGAATAACTATCGACTCTATTCCAATTAGAGATGAGTCTCGAAAATTTTAATTAAATCTTCTCGTACAAAATCACAAATATTAGCCAATAATATTGTTTCATATTAACTAATTAATTAATTAGATTCCATGCCTTGTATTAATTTTATTTTTTCAATTGATATGTGTTATTGCCTATTAGATTTCTTTAATTAATTGTTTTTCTTTCGTTTTTTTTTCAACGCAATTTAACTTTTAAAAATACTAATAAAAGAGCAGAGCAAGTAGATACTTAATTAAGCTGATCGATGACGGAAACCAACTTAACAGTAACATGCATGCACGTACAACTTAAGTACGTACAACATAAAAACATAAAAACGAGGCGACGTACCATGCATGCATGCATATCGCTAATTATTTATGCCTCGCTACCTTTTATTCTGTTTTATTTAATAGCTAGCGATCCATGCATGGTTAACTTACGACAGTGGTGAAGCCAACTAATTTTTAGTCACCATGGCGATCTTCCTGTTCGTGGGTTCATCCTCAGGGATAATCCATACAGAGCTGCTGTAGATGACGACGTGGCCGTCGCGCTGCAGGACGAGGATGGAGCCGGGGAAGCTGTTGAAATTGGAATTTTGGCCAATCTCATCTACGATGCGGAAGTAGCCGTCGGTATCGAAGAAGGCGTAGCAGCCTCGGCCGTTGCCTTGGAAGGACCACACTTCATTGCCGTTGTCTTTGAGGACGAGCATGCAGTGGTCCTGCATGATGAATTCATAGGTCCCTTCGGTGAGGGATTCGCCGGGGAACAGCTTGTCGCCGCGATAGAGAACGTTGTTGTTGGCCATGGCGGAAGGCAGGAGGAGTCCGAGGAGGACAGCAGCAGCAGAGAGCGTGACAAGGGCAGCCATGGTTAAGCTAGCTACGGATATATCACTCACTAATTCACTCAAGTGATCGCTTGTTTAGAGTATCATGCCACTCCCATCTATTTATAGATGAGGATATATAGGAGGAGGTAAATTTAAAATACAGTTTCAAGAATCATTAATTGCTTACAAATTCATAGTATACGATAGCATTCAGTTTCCTTTACTACAATCAAATTATTCATATCGAGTGGTTGTGCTGTCGATAATCAAAGTAAATAATTTATCATTGATTTATAGCTAGAGTAGTATGACAAAACTAGCTAGCTAGCCAATAAATGCCCTCAGGTTTAGGTTCTATAGGAAATGAAACTCATATATGCTTCTAACCGTTCATGTTACGTTCATATATATCGATAAGATATACAGAAAAAGTTATTAACAAAAGACCAAAAAATATATATATATTTAAAATTGATGGTTGTGATTTATGTACTAATTATAAATTCGAGACAAGCTAAAGTGCATGTTTTTTAATTGTCAGTATAATAAATACAAATATGAGAACATATCGAGTATTAATTGATGAAAATTGAATCAATCGGGCTATATTGACACTAAAGAATATCAAATAAACGGATGCATAAAAAAAAAAAAAAAGAGGATCCTCATTGCAAAACCAAGTAGAGAGAATATCTCTAACTTGTACTTAAAAAGAGATTAATTGGATAATGTCAAGCTATTACCCAGCTTGGGATGAGCAGTTCGATTCAACAGAAGTTTTCCACTTCCATCAAGATAAATCGAAAAGTACTTACGATGAACAACCTAGAAACCTAGTATCCCTTAATTACAAGTCCTATTTTTTTTTTAAAAAAAATCCCTTTAAATACCTCATAATCTCTAACTTCTACTATTTATCATGTATGAATGTCTTATAACAAATTAAGTCGTCTGTCAGTCTATTTCTATCTCGAAGCCTTTTTTTATTTTAAAATTTGTTGAAACCGATGCAATGCTAAGGAGTTAAAAGCTTTGATTTTTCTAATAAGGTTGCACATTAGAAATTTGAAGTAAAATCAACAACACAAACATAGCAATAAGATTTTATGTGATTCATTACCTCACAAAGTGAGGTTGAGTGGTACTACTTTTGGAGCTAATAAGGTTGCACATTAGAAAGGTTGAGTGGTTCATTACCTCACAAGATTTTTCTAATAAGGTTGCACATTAGAAATTTGAACTCATAAGGTTTGTCATGTTAAACCCTGCAGGTGGACTTAGTCTGACATAATAATGAGGTTGAGTGGTACTACTTTTGGAGCTAGATATTAATTAAGTGAGTTGTCAGTAACTTACTTAATTAGTGGACATTCGTTATCTTAAACACAGGGAGATTAACACACTCATAATAAGAACGAGCCCAAAAATATAATATGGGATTGGTGTGGTAGTGCAATAATAACTCTCTAGTGGAATGAGTTATTATTGATGAACTTAAGTTGTGTGTTCGGGGTGAACACGGGATACTTAAGCTCGTCGGGAGACCAAAACCAATTTCTCCTTTAGGTTCCTGTCGTAGCCTCATTAGAGCCTCAAGTACATCCAAAGAAAGGTCCATCTTGGTGTCCAAGAAGGGGGTCGGCCCAATGCTTGGTGACCAAGCAAGGGCCGGTCACATCCTCCTCTATAGAGGCCGACCCTATTGCTTGGTGATCAAGCTAGTAGGGGCCGACCACAATAATTCAAAAAGGGAGGGTTGTTTTGACTTTTTAAAATCTTCTCTGTGTAGAAAACTATATGTTTTAAAAGAGAGATTTTAAATTTTAAAACTTTTCTTATTTGAATTAGGCCACATGTTTTAATAGAAAATTTTAAAAGTTTTAAAACTTTCCTTTTTTAACCATTGGTTTAAGAAAAAAAAGGAAGATAAGTTTTAAATTTTAAAAGTTAAAAAAGGAAATTTTATGAAGAGATGTTTTAATTTTTAAAACTTGGTTTTAAATTTTAAAACTTTCCTTTTTTAACATCCACATTAAGAAGGAGAGTTTGTAAAATTTTTAAAGAGGTTTTCTTCTTTCAAAAATTTTATAAAAATTTTATCCCTTTCCTTTTAATATGGCCGACCACCTGCTTGGTGGCCAAGCAAGGGGCTGGCCATGAAATTAAATCAACAAGCCAATCAACAATTTGTTGATTGGTGATTGATTCAATCAAGAGAAAGGAAAAGGAAAAATTAAAAGGGAAAAGGAAAACTTGAGAAATAAATTTAATTTCTTGTGAAAGTCTTTCCTAATTTGCCTTGGACAAGTAATATAAAAGAAGGGGAGAGGAGACCTTATGTGACAACAATTCATATTGTGTGGTTGGAGATCTCAAGTGGTCGGCCCCCTCTCTCTCTGTTCCCTTTGTTCTCTTTTGGTTCTTTTGTGGTGGTGGCCGAAACTTAGAGAAGGAAGGAGAAGCTCTTTGGGTGGTGTTCGTCTTGGAAGATCGTCGCCCACACGACGTCCAAGAGGAGGCGAGGGATATGGCAGAAGATCTCGAGGTTTTTAGCATACAAGGAAGAGGTATAACTAGTATTTAGTTTCTGCATCATACTAGTTAATTTTCCTTTGTATAAATACCAAATACATGACGCATTCGATTCGTGTTTTTCGAATTTAGTTTCGATGTTGTGTTCTTTCTTTTCCTTATAATTCGATTGTTCTTTATGGTTAACCTAGGGTTGATATGGGTAGGTTAAATATCCAATTTCCCTAAAAAGCTTTGTCTAGTCGGCGGTGGTTGCTTCCATATCCAAGAAGGCCAAGTGTCTCGCCACGCAGTACTGGAAGCTAATTTTGGAAATAAATATTTAATTGACTTTGTAACCTAGGTGATTTGGGTCGAACGTGTTAAGTTCCGCAGGAGATCTAAATCTAAACCTAAAAGAACATATAAGTTAAACTTAGGATCAAATGTGTTAAGTTCCCAGGCGATCCAAGTTTAATTTAAAAGAACACACGGTAGATAGGAAAGGTTTAGATCATGTATAAAATTTTTGTACAGTGGAACCATTAGATTTTTCAAGTAGCAACCAACACATTATACGACCATTCCTAATGGCACCCGGTCAGAGACTATTCCAGCTTGTGGTGATGGATTATTTTTTTAAATAGGTGGAGGCAGAAGCTCTTTGAAAATATTTTTAAAAAACTTAGTTAAGTACATGAAAGCTTAATTAAAAGAACCTTTTCAAACACTGATTTTTTTTTTATATGGGAATATTTAAATTTTCTTTTTTAAATATTTAAAGTTGTTTTTTTTCAAAAATAGATAGGTTTTCTTTTCAAAAATAATTAAACCAAAAAAACTAAAAAAATTAACAAAAAATACTTTAACTTAAAAGAATATTTAATTTTGAGAGTAATTATAAAACTAATTTTGAGAAAATATTTAACCAAACATATTTAATTGAACCTAAGTCCTTTAACTCCCCCTTGATTAATGTAAAAAAAAAAAATTATTTAAGTTTTGAGGGTCCTAGAGTCCAAGCAAATAAAATAAGATAAAAGTAATTATTTAATTTTCTGATTTTCCATCTCACATTTTCTAAGTTATCAAACATGTTAAGCTTATGAGTTTATGTGAGATTGAGAATTCTGAAACATATTTAAGTTTAAGAAGAATAATTTAATCAAAATAGATTAAATTTAATTTTTTTAAGTTTAAATTTTAATTTGAAGAATAACTAAGTTTTAATTTTCAAATTTATGTATTGAAAAATAATTAAATTAATTATATTTTTCAAATTATTAGGATTAATTATTATTTTTAAATTGATTAAGAATTTGAAATTAATTATACTTAAGAATTTAAAATTATTAGGATTAATTATTCTTTTGAAATTATTAAGAATTTGAAATTAATTATACTTAAGAATTTAAAATTGATTATACTTTTAAAATTAATTAATAATTTAAAATTAATTATACTTTTAAATTAATTAATAATTTAAAATTAATTATACTTTTAAAATTAATTAATAATTTGAAAATTTTTGAAATTAATTAAGTTTTTGAAATTAATTAAGATGACTTTGGTTAATTGAATTAATTTTAGTTAACTTAATTGAATTGAGTTTAATTAATTTATGTAAACTACTTTTTATAACCTAGGTCCATCTCACCCTTTTCTAGATTTTTAATCAGGGAACTTTATGAGTTTTATGAGATGGTTAATTTTAATCTTTAATTAAATTTTAAATCTAAGATTGATTTATATTTGAGTTAAACTAAGGTTTAATAGTTAATCAATTAAATATATATTTTAATAATTAGCTTCCAGGCTCTAGCGAGACACTAGGCCTTCTTGGGTATTGGATCATCAACCACTTGTTGACAAAATCTTTTAAAGAAATTGAATATTTAATTTTCTTTCTGAAAATCCTAGGTTAACTAGTCAAGTATATATCAAGCCTAAGTTCTTATCGATCTTAATCTAAGCATGAATAAGAGAAAAATAGTAAATCAAGCATCAATCAGGTTTATTTATAAAGATGGTCTTTCTATTGGCTCCCCCTGAATCATAGCCTCGATAAGGTCTATCAAGGTAATAGATTAGATCCTTGAGAATCCAATATTAATCAAATCCAAATTGATTAATCAAGTTAGACTTGGGGACCCATGCTTGGACTAGGTTCTTAGTTGATCGATTCACTAAAGACAAGTCAGAATTGAATCGATTTCTAGCCTTGTTTCCAAGTCCGGTTCGGTTGTATATGGTCCTTTGTTTTTCAAGAATCAGATCAAGGTTCTTGGAACCCAAGGTGAACTGTTCCAACGTGTCCTTAAGTTTCTTTACTTGACTTTTCAAATTGAAATTCTCTTCCTCAAGTTGTTGGACTTGAGTTGAGGTTCCTTCTTAAATTTGCTCAGTCAAAGAACTCGAGTTAGTCACTTCCTTAAGGACTGTTACCTCCTTTTGGAGTGACTTGACATGGAGATTAGATTTAGCCAATTTTCTTAACAAGTATTCAATTAAATTTTGTAATTCATCTATTTGAGTACCAGCGAACAGAGAACTTGCAAAGTGGTTTGGCCCTTCGGAAATGGATACGGATCTGTGACTTCTTTCGGACTTGATTTCTGATTCCACACCGGTTTCAGACTCAGACTCGGTTTCAATAATATACGCTTGTGCTGGTAGAGCAACGAAGTTTGCTTGCTCGTGTTCTTCTTCGGCCGACTCTTCCGATGACTCAGACCATGTTGCCTTCAACACCTTCCATTTTCCTTGCTTCTAATTTGGACATTCAGGCTTGTAGTGTCCCTTCTTGTTGCAGCCATAGCAGGTAACTCCAGACTTGGCTTTCGTAATCAATTGAGTCACCTTCTTCTTCTTAAGTGATTTTCAAACTAGTTTGACTAGTTCCGTGGTGATTTCATCTTCTTCTGAGTTTGATTCATCTTCGGACTCAGATTCGGTCGGGCCTTAGGCTTCGACTTCTTGTTCACGAGTTTCCCTATAAGTAGCACAATACCTTTCTCGACCTGAGAAGTGTTAATTTGTTCATGAAGTTCAAATTCAGAAAATAACTCGTCTAATTTAATTTACGAAAGATCTTTATACACTTTGTAAGCATCTACCATGGATGCCCGCAAAGTGTTCCTTGAAAATGCATTGAGTGCATACCGATGACGTCGTAATTTTTCACCTTTTGTCCAATTGCGTGGAGACCGTTGAGGAGGTCTTAGATGCGTGCATGAAGTTGGCTTGCTGATTCACCTTCCTGTATTTTTTATATTATAAAGTTTATTTAATATCAAATTATGTTTGCTTACCTTCATGTCGGAAGTTTCCTGTGCAGCTCAATCAACTTTTCCCATTAGTCTTTCGAGCTAGAAAATGGGATGACTCGATTCAACTCTTCTTTGGTTTGTCTACATTGTAGAGTGCATGTTGCTTTGACATCTAACTCGATCTTCTTCATTAGATTTGTGTCCCAGTTCTCGCTGTTGGTGTAATCTCTTGGGTCAAGGTTGACCAATTTGACTAAGCTTGAGTTGGCTCAAGCTTGAGTCTTGTTGTTTGGGTTTCGATGTTTAACAATACATAGAGACTGACAAAACGTAGAGATTACAAGTGCAATCGTCTGACTGGGGAGATTGCTGGAGCAATTCCCAATTCCCCTCTGGTCAGGGTTTGATTAGATTGGTAGGAGGAAGAGTCAAGTAAGTCAAGGTTGACCGGATACACTACTGGGAAGTCTAGGTGAGTGAAACTAGGCGATTGGGAAATCTTGGTGAGTGAAGCCAAGTGAAAGATCTAGTGAGTGAAGCTAGAAAATTGGGAAATCTTGGTGAGTGAAGCTAGGTGAAAGACCTAGTGAGTGAAGCTAGGCAGTATGAAAATCCTAGTGAGTGAAGCTAGGTGAAAGTCCTGATGAGTGAAGCCAAGCAGATGGGAAGTCCTACTGAGTGAAGCTAGGCATAGAAAATCCAGGTGGATCAAGGCGGATCAGACACTTGATGTTGGTAAGTCCAAGTGGGTCAAGGTTGACTAGAGACTTGTCATGAAGAGAAAAAGTCTAAGTGGATCAAAGGGATTGACCAGACACTTGGTGAGGAAATCCTAGCAGGTCGAGGGTGACTGGATGCTAGGCATGGTGTCCCAACAGGTTATGGTTGATTGGATGTTGGGTTGTTAAGGGACTTGGGACTTGATTAGGACAAATCAAGTTGAGTCAATTGATCACCCGATCAATTGACTCATGCCCAATCGATCAGGTGATCAATTGGGTGAGTCCCACGACAAAACTTCCTCCCAATTGATTAGTCGATCGATTGGGAAGGAATCCCTGACGCACATAAGCACTCCCAATCGATCAGCCGATCGATTGGGAGCCTCCATTTGATTGGGTGATCGATTGGGAAGCTGAGAATCGTGGACAGAAGCTGGAAATCACACGAGAAGTTGTGAATCAATCGTGCAATCGATTCAAGTGATTTCCAGAGAGCACAGAGGCGGTCTGGATCGATCGACTGATCGATTCGAAGCCTCCCCAATCAATTGAGAGCTATTCAATTGATTAGGATCCGACCGTTGTGCAGGTTATAGCCATTAGTGAGCATTTTTCTGGGTGTTCTTCTTCGGCTTTCTTCTCCATGTGACGGCGACGATTTTCTAGAGTTTCTCTTCACACTCACAACAAGTTCTTGAAGCTTCTTGGAATAAGGTGTTTGTTGCACTTCCAAGGTCAAGAGGCATCCCAAACAAGAGGAGAAGCTAGCAAGGGTTCATTATATAAGATCTTGTAAGATATACTTGTACTTGTTTCTCTTTACTTCTTGTTTATTGTGTGTGTTTGTAAAAGCTTCTCCGCCTTTGGTAGTTACCGTAAAGAAGGGTTTTACTTAGTGGAGTGTGTGTCGCATCCTTAGATTAGTCACCTCTTCTTGAGGTGGATACCAAGTAAATCCTTATGTTAGCGTTGTATTTTTATTTCTTGTGTTTTCCGTTGCATATCATCACCAAGAGGCAAGCAACGACAAGCGCGACGAGCTATTCACCCCCTCCAGCTACATTTCGACCCTAACAAGTGGTATCAGAGCAAGGTTGTTCTTCACTGGAATCATCGCTAGAAGGGGCAACAAGGCTAGAGGGTGAAGAAGTTGAAGCAACTTCATCAAAGTCAAAGGATTCAAAAAACTCAACTTCAAGATGAAATTCCGAGATGGACTCGGATTCGACACGAGGGTGCCTCCACTATATGTATCCACAAGTTTCGATTCTTGGAAATCAAGTATCAAAAATTTCCTTATGATGGAGATAGAGCAATAGTTTACTCTAATGGAAGGCTTCGAAGCTCCAAAGAATTCAAAAGGCAAGATCCTAAAGAAGAGCAAATGGAACCAAGAGCAAATTTAAAGGAACGAGGCAAATGACAGAGTGACCAAGCTATTGGTCAATTTATTGCCAATCAATATTTTGGCTCAAGTTAGAGAATTCAAAGATGCCAAGGAGCTTTGGACCAAATTGGCAACGATTCATGAGATCCCCTCCATTGTACCAAATCAGGAAGAATCCAAGAGGGTGGCTTCGTGGGTCAAGATTAAGAGGAAGAGGACTCCGAAGTTGAGAGATTCTCAACTTTCGAAGAAGAAGTCTAAGAAGCTTCATCTTCAAAGGAATGCAACGAAAAGGGCAAAGAGGGAGCATACTCTTTGTTCTATGTACAAGATGAAGATGATGAAGCCTCCACCTCTAGGATTGAGGGGGAGCGATCTTCGTTGACACCGGATCAAGAAGAAAAAGAAGCCTCCACATCCGGGTCAAGAGGAGAAGAGGATGAAGAAGCTTCCACCTCTACAAGTCAAGCCAAATCTATTGGAGGAGCATCATTGTCAGATCAAGAGGAAGCCTCTACCTCCCGATCAAAAGGAGAAGATGTCATCCCTACATGTGAAGTTATAAATGTTTCAATTAAAAATAAAAATCACATTATATGTTTTGAGTGTAGGGAGCATGATCACTACAAGAGTAAATGCCCTAAATTGGCCAAGAAAAAGGGTCAAGTGACATCAAAGGGTAAGGAGAAGTCCAAGGAGACCACACCACAATAAAGAAGAGAAAGGAGCACATTGTGTTATTTACCATAAAAAAGGATCAAAAGGAGAAGAGGATGAAGAGGAAACCTCTACCTCCGGATCAAAAGGAGAAGATGCCATCCCTACATGTGAAGGTATAAATGTTTCAATTAAAAATAAAAATCACATTATATGTTTTGAGTGTAGGGAGCATGGGCACTACAAGAGAAAGTGCCTTAAATTGGCCAAGAAGAAGGGCCAAGTGGCATCAAAGGACAAGAAGAAGCCCAAGGAGACCGCCCCCACAACAAAGAAGAGCAAGGAACACATTGTGTGCTTCTTGTGTTATCAAAAAGGATATTATCAGAGTCAATGTCCAAAGGGGAAGAAAGCGGTCAAAGTCAAGGGGGAGCTTTCCAGGTAAAACCCAAGGTATCATTTATTGAACCAATTCCCTTGACTAATGGTAAAAAACATGTTAGTTTAAGGCTATATCATTTTAATGTTATTTACCATAAAAATAAGAGGCATGATAGACTTAATGAAAATCATGTAGCTCTTCATGCTAAAACTATCTCACATAAGGTTAGGAAGGTAGATAACCACTTAGGCAATAGTTCTAAGGACCATAGCTATAACCTAAAAATAAAAATGCTCAAGGACAAAATGAAAAAGAAAAATCTAGGGATTTATGGAAAGAAAATCAAGTTTTGAGATCAAAGCTTGATAACATGGAAAAGACTTTAAAGAGAATTGAAACTTGTCTTAAGCGCCAAAACGAGCAAAACCTAGGTCTAGGAGTACAAAAGTCATCCAATGGCCGTAGAGATTTGGGATACAAACCTAAGGCTAAGAAGGATGTAACTTCTTACCATAGGGTTCTATATAGCTATGGGACCAACTCTAGGTCTAGGAGTCAAGTCAAGGGTACAAAGGAAGTTATCCCTAGGAGTATCTTTGCAACAAAAAATGTGACTAAGACTTCTAAGGAGTCTAAGAAAGTCACTAAGAAGGTCACAAGGGAAGCAATCCCTAGAATTGACCTAGAAAAAATGACCAAGGCTTCTAAAAAGCCTAACAAGGTCACTAGGAAGGTATCTAGGGAAGTTATCCCTAGTGAGTACCTAGAGCATCCAAGTAGCACAAATAGGTTTTGGGTTCCTAGGAGCATTTTCTCTACCCCTTAGATGAGTTAGAGAGTGTCAACTCAAAATGGAAGGGTAGTTAACCCAACTTTGATGAAGTTGACACTTGGAGGACATTTTCAAGGTTATTATTAACCTTTGAAAATGAAATAGATTTTTCATTTACTCTTAAAAAGAGTAAAATGTGCCAAACTTGAGGAATTGAAATTCGAATTAAATTGGCACAATTGGGAAAAGCATAAGAAATACCTATATTGGGACTTGGGTATTTTCTTAGGAAGCTAAGGGTCAATCTAAGCCTTAATTTAAATTTGTTCACTCTTTAGAAGAGTAAAATGTTCCCAATCTTGAGAAATTATGCTTAATTTAAATTAGCACAATTTAATCATGGGACAAAGAAATGTCAAGTTGGGTTTTGGCATTTTCTAGAGAAAGTGAGGGCAAGCTAGGATGTAATTTTTAATTAGCTAAGATTTAAGGATACTTAGGTAGATAATCTAGGTATATTTTATTTATGCTAACGTGCCATGATTGTTTGCCCATCATATGCCATGACATCATATTTTACATTCATGCTTTATTATGAAAAATATAAAAATACCATGTCATATCATATATACATCATGTAGTTATTGGTTTTTTTTTTTACAATCATTTATATTGCTGTATGCCATCACACATCATGCATTAATTTTAATCCCTAGCAATTATGGATAATGACATTTACTAGCAAGTAGAATTCTAGGTGGATGCTCATAATTCCAAATTTCCTAGGTAGATATGCATGATCCCTAGTTTAAGGCAAAATCAAACTTTACATCTCACAAAGACCTATAAGATGACTTGTAAGTGTTTTAGTACATATTAGATACAAGTGAGATGTTAGGATGATGAACAAAACTCAAGATGTTGACTTAGTGCATTCCTTTGAGTTTTAGGTGTAAGACCGTTAGATTCGATAGAGGGGGGGGGGTGAATATCGATTCGAAAATATCGAGTATAAGCGCAGCGGAAAAGTAAAGTAGACACAGTTGTTTTTACTTCGTTCGAAGCCTGTGACGACTCCTACTCGAAGGCCCGTGGTCCTTGACCACTTTCGTTGGGCAATCACTAGCAATTCGAATATAATTACAAAATGAATACAGGAAATGCTAATGAAACAAAGTAATACCGACAAGGAAATTAACCAAAAAAACGAAGAAGCACTTTGTCGGAGCTTTGTTAGCGTCGCAGGAACGTAGAGCAGCAGGACCAGCAGTCGAAAAGTTCCCAGTTGATGATTGATTCTGAAGCTCCTGCCTGGGGCTTCTTTTATATGCTGTCCCGGGCGCCTGGATCCCTTCCGGGCGCCTGGAATGTGACGTAGCTGCACAAACCATGATGCTCCACGTGGCGACGACTCGGCTGGATGAAATTTGCCTTCCGGGCGCCCGGACCCCTCTTCTCCAGAAAGTCCTTCTCCTGCAAGAAAAGGTTAGTCCGAGGCAAATGTACCCTGCAGTAAAGAATGTTAGCACAGTTTTATAGATGAGCAAAGTATGACTTAGATTCCGTCTTTCCGAGACCGGAATCTAGTCACGATCTCGACTTAGATAACCGAAATGGATCTAAGCCGGATCGACGCCTAATGTCCCCTTCCCGGGAACGCGTCCTCACAGTCACTCCCCTCCAGTGACTTAGCTGCCAGACGTCCGGTCAGCCCGTCGACCCGTCTGGACTTCTCGCCAAGCGTCCGGTCAGCCCGTCGACCCGCTTGGACTTCTCGCCAGCTATCCGGTCAGCCCGTCGACCTAGCTGGACTTCTCGCCAAGCGTCCGGTCAGCCCGTCGACCCGCTTGGACTTCTCGCCAGCTATCCGGTCAGCCCGTCGACCTAGCTGGACTTCTCCTGCACACTTGATAAAAGTGTCAGACACCAACAAACCTAACTTAACCTGATTTGTCATTCATCAAAACCTGAGTTAGACCGTTAGTGCTAGCCGCACCAACAATCTCCCCCTTTTTGATGGAATGACAACCTGGTTAAGTTAGTGATAAAAAAATATGCAAAAATCAAGCATGATTTTTGAGGTTTTTAAGGTTTAAGTTAGTGTTTTAAGTTTGCATTTAGTTGCCCTAACTTAACCAACCTAACCCTCCCCCTTTGGCATTCATCAAAAAACAAGGGTAAACAATCATAGCGAGAAATACTGAAAACAATAATACCTTGAACAATAACTGAGTTTTTAAATCCAAGAGAAGATCAAATTGACTTGGGGGGTATAAAGTTTTGAAAATTTGTTTAAAGCATTAGCTTTTAGCTTTTAGAAAAAATGTTAAGTTTAGATAGGTTAATTTTCAAACATAAGTGTATAAGGTCTAAAAAAAAATTTTCAAAACAAGTTTCAACTTTGAAATGCTACTTAAACATAAGTTTTCAAAACCAAAATTTCAAAACTAAGTTTGAAAAATCTATTTTTCAAAACTAATTGAAATTTATTTTTCAACACTAAGTTTGTAAAAGATTCAATTTTCAAAATCAAGGAAAATGATTTTGAGAAGCTTAGTTTGTAAAAGAATTTTTGTAAAATTTAACCTTCAAATCAAATTGTCAAAACTAAGTAAAATCAAGTTTTAAGAACTAGATTCAGGAACATTTTCAAAGTAAAGTTAAATTAAATTTAAAGCTTTACTTTTTAGAATGTTTTGATAAAATTTGTTTTCCAAAATCAAATTTTCAAAGTTTAAACGTACTAGATTCAAAACCAAAAATACTTGAAAAGTTCAGTTTTCAAAGACTAGGTAAAAAGGATAAAAAGTTTGTGAGTTTAAAAATTTCACAATTTTAAACAAATTATTTTTAAACTTTGATTTTCAAAATTAAGTTTAAAATTCAATTTGGAAAACTAAAGTAGTTTTATTTCTCCCCCTGAATTTGATATTTAACTTCAACCAGCTGTCTAACCAATTAGGTACTAACTAACTATTAGAAAATAGTAGCTTTCACTTGGTTAGTCAGATTAAGTTAATTATAATCAGTCAGTGTTTGACTCGACTGATGAACTTTAATCTGATTAATATTTGAATTGTATTTAACGTCCAGACTTATACTGATGCACTGAAATAAGCATCTTAAGTCCAGACAGATGGCCTATGCATCTCACCCCTTTCTATGTTTATCAACCACAAGCAAGGTAAACCTAAGGTGTTGGTGAGATGCTCAAGAACTAAACCTATGGGTACATGCTTTCTAAGGATGTAAGACTAGTCTAAGGCCAAAACTGTTTTTGAAAGTTTAAAAATGGAAATTTTGAAAACAAACAAGTTTAGCCTATAAGTTGATAAAATCAGTTTTGAAAGTATTTATGAAGGATCCTAGTCTATTGAGCACATCCCTAATTGTCGTCGTAAGTTGCTAAATTCACTTTCAGGGAGTGGTTTTGTAAAAATATCAGCTAAATTTGATTTAGACTCAATGTACTTGAGTTCAATATCACCTTTAGTAACATGATCCCTGATGAAGTGATGCCTAACTTCAATATGTTTGGTTCTTGAATGATGCACAGGATTCTTGGTTAAGTTAATCGAACTTATATTATCAATTAATACTTTTACATTTGTGATATTTAAGTTGAAATCTTTTAGAGTATGCATCATCAATAATATTTGTGCAACACACTCGCCTATAGCTATGTATTCTGACTCAGTTGTAGATAGTGCAACACAGTGTTGCTTTCTACTAAACCAGCTGACAAGGGATGGACCAAGTAGTTGGCATCCACCACTTGTGCTTTTGCGGTCTAATTTGCATCCGGCATAATCTGAATCAGAATATCCTATTAATTCAAAGTTGTTGGTCCTAGGATACCAAATACCTACATTTGTGGTTCCCTTGAGGTATCTAAAGATTCTTTTG
This sequence comes from Zingiber officinale, assembly GCF_018446385.1. Classification (NCBI taxonomy): domain Eukaryota; kingdom Viridiplantae; phylum Streptophyta; class Magnoliopsida; order Zingiberales; family Zingiberaceae; genus Zingiber; species Zingiber officinale. The sequence continues at coordinate 121,634,294 of NC_055993.1, read as the reverse complement.
ACTTGAGTCAAATGAGATTCTTTAGCACAGGTTTGGTATCGAGCACACATACTAACTGCAAATAAAATGTCAGGTCGGCTTGCAGTTAAGTAAAGTAGACTACCTATCGCGCTCCGATAATGTTTTAAGTCTACTGATTTTCCATTAGGATCATCATCTAGGATTGTGTTTACGGCCATAGGTGTTTTTATTTCTTTAGTATTTTCCATTCCAAATTTTCTAAGTAACTCCTTAGTATATTTTTGTTGATAAATATAATTTCCTTCATTTGTTTGTTTGACTTGTAACCCTAGAAAATAAGTTAATTTTCCTACCAGACTCATTTCGAATTCGTGTTCCATTAGGTTTGTAAATTCGTTTAAAAATTCTGAGTTGGTTGAACCAAAGATGATATCATCTACATAAATTTGAGCTATAAAAATATCTTCTTTTATTGATTTCACAAATAGTGTTGGGTCAATTTGACCTTGATTGAACCCTTTAGAGGTTAAGTAAGAGGTTAGTCTTTCATACCATGCCCTAGGTGCCTGTTTAAGTCCATATAATGCCTTTTTAATTTGTAGACATAATCAGGGTGTTCTAGGCTTTCAAAACCTGGCGGCTGACCTACATACACTTCTTTTATCAATCCATTAAGAAAGGCAGACTTGACATCCATTTGGTATAGTTTGAATCCTTTATGGGCTGCATAGCTTAGTAACATTCTAATGGACTCTAGTCTAGCTACCGGGGCATAAGTTTCATCGTAGTCAAGTCCTTCAACTTGACTGAACCCTTTGGCAACTAACCTGGCCTTGTTCCTAGTAATTTCTCCAGTTTCACTTAATTTGTTTCGAAATACCCATTTGGTTTCTATTATTTTCTTATCGGTAGGTTGAGGTACTAGGTCCCAAACTTCATTGCGCTCAAATTGAGCTAATTCTTCTTGCATAGCTATGATCCAGTCTGGGTCAAGTAGAGATTCAGCTACAGTTTTGGGTTCAATATTTGAGATTAACGAGATTTGACTTAGGTTTCTGAAAGATGACCTAGTTTGAACCCTCAGGTCTGGGTCACCAATTATTTGATTAGTAGGATGGTTTGGGTTGACTCTTATGGTTCTAGGAGGTTGACTTTCTTGTAGTTGTTCTTCTTCTTCATGATTTTGGGTTTGGTTTGTTCCCTCAGAATTGATATGTTCGTGAACAGAGTCAACTGGTTGAGGTTGGGCTTGTTCTAGGTTTTGATTGGATTCTTTGAATTTTACATTGGTGGTTTCTTCAATTCTTAAAGTGACTTTATTATAAATTCTGTAGCCTCTGCTATTCAGAGAGTAACCTAGAAAAATTCCATTTTCTATTTTGGAAGTGAATTTGCCTAAGTGTTCTATAGTATTTAGGATAAAGGCTGGGCAACCAAATACCTTAAAGTATTTTATATTAGGTTGCTTGTTGTAAAATATTTCAAAAAATGTTTTATTGTGGTTTTTGTTTAGTGTTGTTCGGTTTTGTACATAGCAGGCTGTACTAACAGCTTCTGCCCAAAAATATTTAGGTAAGTTGTATTCATTTAGCATAGTTCTAGATGCTTCAAGTAAGGTTCTATTTTTCCTTTCTACAATTCCATTTTGTTGGGGAGTTTTAGGGCAAGAAAATTCATGATGGTAGCCATTTTCAAGTCAAAATTTATCAAAATTATGATTTTTAAATTCTCCTCCATTATCACTTCTGATTCTTTTAATTTTTATGCCTTTTTCATTTTCAATTTGTTTGCAGAAATTCGTAAAAATTTCAAAGGTTTCATCTTTATGTTTTAAGAATTTGACCCAAGTGAACCTAGAATAGTCGTCTATTATAACTAAACAGTACAGACTTCCATTTATTGATTTGACCCCGTGGGAGTCAAATAAATCTAAGTGTAAAAGTTCTAGGACTGAGTTGGTTTGGGATTCATTAATTGGTTTGTGGGTAGATTTTGTTTGTTTGCCTTGTTGACAAGCATTACATATTGTTGAATCTAAGTTAGGTAATTTTGGTAAGCCTCTAACTAGACCGTTTAATTTACTTATGTTTCTGAAATGGGTGTGTGACATTCTTCTGTGCCATAACCAGGTTTCTTCTTTTTGCGTTAAATAACACTTAACTGAAGAAGTGGTTAAGTTGATGACATAGATATTGTCTTTTCTAAAGCCTTTTAAGCTTATAGTTGGATTATCTAGATGTTTGATCAAACATTCTGTGGTTAGAAATTTTACCTTATACCTAGTGTCACACAATTGACTTATACTCAGAAGATTGTATTTAAAATTTTCAACAAGTAGAACATTTGAAATTATGAAATTTATTTTTAATTCAATATTACCTATACCAATTACCTTGAGTTTACCGTTGTTTCCAAAGACAACTGTTCCCAGGCTTTTGTAGGTTAATTGAGTGAACTTGGTGTGATCTCCAGTCATATGTTTGGAGCAACCACTGTCCAAAATCCACTTGGTTTCCTACAACAAGTAGGATTTTTATGTTAGTCTTAGTTTATCAATTTTTTAATCAATCATTATAATTTTTTTTTTTAATTGAGATTAAAACTAATTTAGGTTTTAGAATTTTAAGTTTTAAGTTTTAAAATTTTGAAATTAATTTAAATTTTTGAAATTAAAATCTTGAAAACTTAATTTAAGTTTAAAATTAAATTTTGAGATTAATTTAAGTTTTTTTTTTAAATTAATTAATTTAAGTTTAAAATTTTGAAAATAATTTTTAAGTTTTAAAATTAAAATTCTTGACATTAATTTTCAAAATAATTTTTTAAGTTTAAAATTTTGAAAAAAAATAATTTTTAAGTTTAAAATTAAAATTCTTGACATGAATTTTTAAGTTTAAAATTTTGAAAATAATTTTTAAGTTTAAAATTTTGAAAATAATTTTTAAGTTTAAAATTAAATTAAGCTTTATTCATCTCACCCGATCTATATTATCAATCAGGGAATCCTATGATTTTGTGAGATGAAATTGGTTTGATTACAGACTTTTGGTTTAACTTGTGTTAGATTCAGATTTAGTTTTGGTTTCCACAAATAGGCATTCTTCGGATAAACTTCTAAGCTTGGTGAGTCACAGGGACATCATTAGAAGTAACCAACCTTTCGAAGTTTTCCGAATAGTCCTATCCACGGAACTTAGTACTAAATCTTGGTCTAACTGGTTAGGATTCGTTTAAGGGTTCGGTCGGTTCCACTTGGCCAAATGCACGGATCGAAGCCATATCTTTCTAGACATGCGATGCCCAAGCTTCCTAACGTCTATCATCCAAAAACTTCACCAATACCATGAGTCAAGTTAACCTCGGTTTCTTTTTAACTGATCACCCTGCCGAGTTAGTTTGTTTTGGGTTACCCTGGCGGGTATGTTAGTTTTGGAGGTGCCACTATTCTGGAGCCCCTCAATTATTGGCCATTAATTTAGATTTTGGGTTTGTGTCGATTCTTTTATAGTTATAATCAACTTGGTGATAGTCTAAATTTTGTTGAGTTTTGAATTTTGATTTTAAGTTAAATTTATTTTTAGTTTTGATCTGATTTATTCAAGTTTATATAATGTATTTTATCTTTAGGTATATAGAATTGATTAAGTCCTACTTGCGTGGTTAAGCACGCTGGACCCAAGCTTGTTTAGTTGCTTTGTGTTGGGTTAATAATGATTTAAAGGTTTTGTTTGATTTTGACTTATATCCAAGTCCGGTTTTATTATAGCATGCCTTTTGGTTATTTAGAATTAAATCTAAATTTTTAGATCTTGTTGTGAATTTTTCCAACAATTCTTTTAACTTATTAATTTCACTTTTTAATGATAAATTCTCCTCCTCAAGTGTTCGGTCTTGAGTTGGATTCGAATTTTTTAATTGTTCCTTGAGGTTTTGATTTTCCTCAAGAAGCGATTTATTTTCATTTTCCAATTTAACTAATTTTTTATTTAAACATGAGATAATTCTAAAGAATTTATGATTTAAGTTTAGGTATACCTCTTCGGAACCTTCGGAAACGAGTGCGGACTCGTGGCTCGATTCGGGTTCGGACCCGTCTTCCGATTCCTCTGATTCGTCTTCCGTTTCAGCTTCGCGAGCCATCAGCGCGAGGTGACTTTGGTGCTTTTGCCTTTCTCCCTCCGATTCGTCTGAGGAGGAATCGTCCCATGTTGCTTTGAGGGCTTTCTTCTTTGTTGACTTTGGTTTGTCAAGTTTCAATCTTGGGCATTCGTTCTTGTAGTGCCCCTTTTTGTTACATCCGAAACATGTGAAATTTCTTGAGTCGGCTGGCGAACTGATCTTCTGAAGATCCTGTTTGCTGAAGTTTCTCTTTTTCCTGGTGAACATTTTCCTTACCAGGTTCACCAGGTGTTCTTCGTCTTCAGAGTCTTGATCGGAATCTTCTTCAGATTCGGGTTTGTTCTTCTTTTCTTTAGGGGAACTCGCAAATAAAGCTACACCTTTCTCGACCCCGGCGTTAGTTTGCTCATGAAGTTCTAATTCACGTAAGAGTTCATCCAATTTTAATTTAGATAAATTTTTTGAAATTTTGTAGGCATCTACAATTGATGCCCACAAATTATTTCGCGGAAAAGCATTTAACGCGTACCTTATTAAGTCTCGGTTCTCCATTTGGTGTCCTATCGCGTGGAGGCCGTTGAGGATATCTTTGACCCTCGCGTGGAGCTGACTTGCCGTTTCTCCTTCCTGCATTTTTATATTAAAATTTTATTTAAAAGAAATCTCTTTTGTTACCTTGCGTCGCTTGTTCCTTCGTGCAACTCGATCAGTTTATCCCAGAGCTCCTTAGCGCTTTTATGCGGTCCGACCGGTTCAGTTCTTCTCGTGTTAGTCCGCAGTGTAGAGTGTTGATGGCTTTGTTTTCAATTGATGCCTTTTTCTTTAAATCATTTGTCCATTCTTCAGGGTCTATTATTTTCCCGGAGTTGTCTACTGGAATTTTATAAGCCTTTGTGACGCTCATCCATTGGTCGTAGTCTGTCTTCATGTAGACCTCCATTCTTCTCTTCCAGTACGAAAAGTCATCCCCGTTGAATAGGGGAGGACGAACTGTGCTGAAGCCTTCTTGTTGAGACATCTTATCCTGCATACACTAAATTAACTGGAAAAAATCCCAAGACTTCGTCTTGGATTAGCAGTGCGGGAAAAAAATAGAAACTCTAAGTGTAACGGGAAAAAAAATCTTCCAAAAAGATAATAATATCAGTTTGGAATTAAAAAAAATATTTCACCCCCTGTCTGATTGGTGGTTGCACCAAATCAAAGCGGTACCTGCTCTGATACCACTTGTAAGACCGTTAGATTCGATAGAGGGGGGGTGAATATCGATTCGAAAATATCGAGTATAAGCGCAGCGGAAAAGTAAAGTAGACACAGTTATTTTTACTTCGTTCGGAGCCTGTGACGACTCCTACTCGAAGACCCGTGGTCCTTGACCACTTTCGTTGGGCAATCACTAGCAATTCGAATATAATTACAAAATGAATACAGGAAATGCTAATGAAACAAAGTAATACCGACAAGGAAATTAACCAAAAAAACGAAGAAGCACTTTGTCGGAGCTTTGTTAGCGTCGCAGAACGTAGAGCAGGACCAGCAATGAAAAGTTCCCATTGATGATTGATTCAAGCTCTGCCGGGCTTCTTTATATCTTCCGGCGCTGGATCCTTCCGGCGCTGAATGTGACGTAGCTGCACAAACCATGATGCTCCACGTGGCGACGACTCTTGGATGAAATTTGCCTTCCGGGCGCCGGATCCTTCCGGCGCCGGGCGCCCGGATCCCCGGACCCCTCTTCTCCAGAAAGTCCTTCTCCTGCAAGAAAAGGTTAGTCCGAGGCAAATGTACCTGCAGAAAGAAGTTTATAGATAAAAGTTATGACTTAGATTCCGTCTTTCCGAGACCGGAATCTAGTCACGATCTCGACTTAGATATCCGAAATGGATCTAAGCCGGATCGACGCCTAATGTTCCCTACCCGGGAACGCGTCCTCGCAGTCACTCCCCTCCAGTGACTTACCTCACTTACCTGCCAGACGTCCGGTCAGCCCGTCGACCCGTCTGGACTTCTCGCCAAGCGTCCGGTCAGCCCGTCGACCCGCTTGGACTTCTCGCCAGCTATCCGGTCAGCCCGTCGACCTAGCTGGACTTCTCGCCAAGCGTCCGGTCAGCCCGTCGACCCGCTTGGACTTCTCGCCAGCTATCCGGTCAGCCCGTCGACCTAGCTGGACTTTTCCTGCACACTTGATAAAAGTGTCAGACAACAACAAACCTAACTTAACCTGATTTGTCATTCATCAAAACCTGAGTTAGACCGTTAGTGCTAACCGCACCAACATTAGGTTCATCAAAACACATAGTTATGTGTATTCCAAACATTGTAAAAGCTAATATACAAGTCATGTGTATTGAGCTCAAAGAACATGGTTGGATATTGGTTTTGAAAATCGTTTTAAAATACTTTTGGAAAACCTTGATGAAGTCTATCTTTTGATAGTAATCATCATTGAAAAGTTAGACACAAATTAGAAGAAAACATTGAAGTTTTTATAAGTTTTCAAGTTTGTGTCAATCTTTGAAAATATGAAGTGATTTTATAGAAAACTATTTTTCAATGATAGTATATACCCTAAATAATGTCTACACCAATTTTCTTGATTTTTAGATTTTTTTAGAATATTTGGAGAGTTTCTGAAATTGACTGAAATAGAATTTCAGAAACTCAGTGCTCCAATCGATCACTTGATCGATTGGAGTGCCTCAATCGATCGAGTGATCGATTGAGAGGCGTTTTCTCGCGAGTAGAAGCTCGTTGGATCGATCCTTTAATCGATTAAAACACCCTGAATCGATCCATGGATCGATTGAGCAGGGTTCAATCGATTAGGAACCAATCCCAATCGATTGGGAATGCTGATTTTGGCTAAGAAATCTTAATTTCAGCATTTTAAATTATTTTTAGTCTAGGTAACCATTCCTCATCCTTTGAAACACATTTGTATACACTTAGGGGGAGTTTTCATGATGAAAACAAGGATGGATTGGTTAAGAGAGACTAAGTAGAAGTTTACGTTGAGGTTTGGTTTCAATATTGAGTTTTTTGAACCATCTAAACTGCTAAATTTGAGTTCCTAAAGATTTAGGGATTCCAAGTCATTGTTGGTGCAATGACAGAAGTTACGAGCGTGTCTTTAGGGGGAGTTACTCTTTAAGGACATGAAAATTTATTTTGCATACACCTTGGAAGGTGGTTAACCTTCTTTAGCATAAATGCTCAAGGTTGAGCATTTAAACATAATAGAGAGTGGATATCTTCATTGTTTAGTGATAAATGCTCGAGGATGAGCATTAGATACAAATGAAGGGTATGAGAACTTCATTATCGTGTTGAAAACAACAAGTGGAGTAACTCTTCAGGGGAAGAGTTTTTGATGTGTGCCAATAGGAGGAGAATGTGTGGTTTAAGTTAGGCCTTCATTACCTAAAGAGGGAGTTTGCCCTCTAGGAAAGGGGGAGAATGAAGGGAACCCTCATTCTGAATGTTGTTGTTTAGCCTATGGTCGAATACTGCTTATATAGGCTATTCTGGGTGCCTGGAACCCCTCATGGTGCCTGGATCACGTGTCTTGGCCAATCAACGCGCTCCATGTAGGTTTATGGATGATTTTTTGGGTCCAGGGGCCTGGACCGAGTTCAGGCACCCGGACCGCCTAGGAGGCCGCCTCCCGCCCTGGGTGAGGCTGGTCCGGGCGCCGAGACCAACTTTTTAGCTAGCCACCCCTTTTCTTTAACTAAACAAAATTAGTATAGGCAATAAATAATATATATAATATAAATTTGGCAGCTTCTAACTGTCCGATTTTGACTTTGAGTTTCACTGAAACTCTAGGTCAAATCGACGCTTACTGTTCCCTTTTCGGGGGAATGCACCCTCACTTACTCCTCTCAAGAGAGTTTACCTTTTGCTAGATTGGTCCTCCATGATCGTCTGGACTTTTGTTCAGCGTCCGAGACTTCAGGTCTTCATGCTGAACATCCACTCCATGACCTGTCCAGGTTTCCATCTGGTCCACGACCATTAGGAATTTCACCTAGAGTCTCCGACTCTAGGATTTCGCCTAAAATGCTCGACCAGCCAAGAGTTCGCCTTGCCTAACCGCAATTAGGACTTTATGCCACCTAGGGTTACATCTCCTAAGACCTAGGGTTACATCCCCTAAGACCTAGGGTTATCTTTCCACCTGCCTAGCATCCACTAGGACTTTTACCTAAGAACACTTAGGACTTTCCTACAAGCTCATTCAACCTTGTTAGACAACAAGTAATCTTAACTTTGTACACTTTGCCATAATCAAAACTTAGGTTCGATCGTCTGGTGCTCCATGCTACCAACATAGGTGAGGATGTGTTCCCCGTTGAGGGAACAATAGACGTCGGTTAGACCTAGGGTTTCCGGAAAATCCAGACGGCCGACCAGAGAGTGTGTCCTCTGATCGGCTGATGTAGCCACTTCGCGCTCGGGTTATGTGGACGAGCTTTGCTTACATCCTACTGTTAACCGCCTTGACTTTGACCTATATCGTGGCAATTGACCTGCACCATATGGACTTCTCCTTATCGTCGTATCAAGTCCATTCATGATTACAATGAACATCGCTAGTGGATTGATATATTAAAAGATTAGAAACGAATATAACAAAATAAAATTTTAAATTGTATACTTATCATTCATCTTTTAATTAAATGGCCGTATACCACCGCATAAGATTTTGAATTTTTACTCGGGAAGGATCGGTTGACCCTATAGAAATTTTTTATCGAACATCAAGGTAAATCAAGAAGTGTTTAAAGCGGGTGATCCGGAAGCTCAACATCCTTTGACTGCGAGTTTTATTTAAAGAAAAAAAAAATTTTTACAAATGCACCGTAGTTGAGAATCAAACTATAAATTTCTGAATGATAATTAGACACCTTTTCACTATGTCATAATACCAGGGGCTGAATCTCTACTCGTACCAGCACCACATGGAACAAACTTCATTAAAATAATTTACATAACGTATACCATCCTCCGCTACTTTCCTTATCCTACAAGATTTGCTCCCGAAGACAGTTGAAAGGTTTAATTATTTGTTAATTATATTTGACCTTCATTGTATTTTAGATCATGATCCGTAAGATTAGAATTAAGTTAAAGTACTTTTCTATAAAATAGTTTATGATATAGTTAAAATATTTTTATTAAAGCTGTATGGATGACTAAATATTTAGAGAAAAAAACTAAAAACTATTATCTCGAGATTGATGACACACGATGGTAGAATTAATATTTGCTCTTACTCACGGGTGTACTCGAATTGTTACTCACGGGTGTACTCGAATTGGTATCTGAATGGTAGAATTATTTTATTCAATAAGAATTAATTCGAATGGTAGAATTATTTTATTCAATAAGAATTAATTCGAATGGAGTTCATTCCCTTGAATAACTATCCTCTGTGTTCCAATTAGAGATGGTCTCTAAAATTTTAATTAAATCTTCTCGTCCAAAATCACAAATATTAGCCAATAATACTGTTTCATATTAATTAATTAATTAGATTCCATGCCTTGTAATAATTTTAGTTTTTCAATCGATATGTGTTATTGCCTATTAGATTTCTTTGATTAATTATTTTTCTTTCGTTTTTTTTTCAACGCAATTTAACTTTTAAAAATACTAATAAAAGAGCAGAGCAAGTAGATACTTAATTAAGCTGATCGATGACGGAAACAACTTAACAGTAACATGCATGCACGTACAACTTAAGTACGTACAACATAAAAACATAAAAACGAGGCGACGTACCATGCATGCATGCATATCGCTAATTATTTATGCCTCGCTACCTTTTATTCTGTTTTATTTAATAGCTAGCGATCCATGCATGGTTAACTTACGACAGTGGTGAAGCCAACTAATTTTTAGTCACCATGGCGATCTTCCTGTTCGTGGGTTCACCCTCAGGGATAATCCATACAGGCCTGCTGTAGATGACGACGTTGCCGTCGCGCTGCAGGACGAGGATGCAGCCGGGGCTGGTGTTGAAAGTGAAATTTTCGCCATTCTCATCGTAGATGCGGAAGTAGTAGTCGGTATCGAGCCTGGCGTAGCAGCCTCGGCCGTTGACGAATTGGAAGGACCACAATTCCCTGCGGTTGTCGTTGCCGTTGTCGTAGAGGCCGAGCTTGCAGTGGTCCTGCATGATGAATTCATAGGTCCCTTCGGTGAGGGATTCGCCGGGTAACAGCTTGTCGCCGCGATAGAGAACGTTGTTGTTGGCCATGGCGGAAGGCAGGAGGATTCCGAGGAGGACAGCAGCAGCAGAGAGCGTGACAAGGGCAGCCATGGTTAAGCTAGCTACGGATATATCACTCACTAATTCACTCAAGTGATCGCTTGTTTAGAGTATCATGCCACTCCCATCTATTTATAGATGAGGATATATAGGAGGAGGTAAATTTAAAATACAGTTTCAAGAATCATTAATTGCTTACAAATTCATAGTATACGATAGCATTCAGTTTCCTTTACTACAATCAAATTATTCATATCGAGTGGTTGTGCTGTCGATAATCAAAGTAAATAATTTATCATTGATTTATAGCTAGAGTAGTATGACAAAACTAGCTAGCTAGCCAATAAATGCCCCTCCGGTTTAGGTTCTATTGGAAATGAAACTCGTATATGCTTCTAACCGTTCATGTTCATATCCATAAGATATACAGAAAAAGTTATTAACAAAAGACCAAAAAAAATTATATATTTAAAATTGATGATTGTGATTTATGTAGTAATTATAAATTGGAGATACGCTAAAGTGCATGTTTTTTAAATGTCAGTATAATAACACATAAATGAGAATATCAAATAAATCAATCATGCTAGATATTGACACTAAAGAATATCAAATAAATGGACGCACAAAAAATAGAAGAGGACCCTCAACGATTGATGAATACTTATCTATCCTATTAAAAGCATCAAAATTTAATTCATCGATACACACTGAAAATCTCAATAGTCGCATGCCCCTTTAACCAATGGGACATGAATATTGTAGGGCCGTTCTTAATGGTACCTGGTCAGACACTATTCCAGCTTGTGACGATGGATTACTTTTTTAAATAGGTGGAGACAGAAGCTCTTTGAAAATATTTTTAAAAAACTTAGTTAAGTACATGAAAGCTTAATTAAAAAAACCTTTTCAAACACTGATTTTTTTTAGATGGGAATATTTAAATTTTCTTTTTTAAATATGTAACACCCGAAAATTCTCAAAACTATTTTAGAAATATTCTGATTTTTCTGGAATTTTAGGATATTTTTACAGAATTTTTAGAGTAGCGGAAGTAGCAAAAACAAATAAAAAACGAAAACGGCCTAAGTGGGAATTGAACCCGAGACTTATGGTTTACAGATAATTCTAGTAACCAGTTGAACCCAGCAGGGCCGTGCTGAAAGGAAAGAGAGGCAATTGAATTTATATTAGAGTTGGGCCGAATTACCCACTTAATATAAATAGGAAATTATTAAGTGGGGTTTTATTTTGATCGGGATTCCTTCTCCCCAACCTAATTCCGCCACCCACTTCTCCTCTCCTTCTCTCGGCGCCAACCAAAAGCAAGGTTAGAGTTCCGCTCAAGGGCACTTTCCGGCGACGACTTCGACGCGAGGACGCTCCCCTCCGCGAGAGGAACGTGTAGACGCGAGAAGATCGTCGAAAGGATCGTCTCCTTCGGAGATCTAGCGATTAGATTTGTAAGAAATCTAGCATAGGAGGTAAGAAACCCCTCACCTGCAGTATAAGTAGCTTTTCGTTTGATTATATGTCTTTAGATTAGCTATATGCAGTCTTTTTGACACCTAGGGTGTATTTAACCCACTTCACGATTTTAGGGACTTAGTGAGCACCTCTAGATGGGTCGGACACATCCTTCCCCTATAGTTGGAGGATGTAGACGCTGTCGGGTGCCTAGAGATGGTCTCCCTAATAGAGGTGAAGGTTAGAGCACACCAAGTGTTCGATGAAAGTGCTTAGAACAACAAAATGCAACTTAGGCATTTTAACAGCCCAACTAAATGCAATAGAAGCATTTATTTAGTACAGTTAGTTTATTACAGCTTATAGGGGACTACGGTCCAATGGGTGGGCTCTCACAGTCGCCTCTAGGTTCAGACAACCTAGCTCTAGGTTCAGATAACCTAGAAATAGCAGGATAAGCAATAACTAGCTATATTCAGTATTTTACTTTCTCAGTGGCACTGTACTGGATTAGATATCCATTGGATTGGGCTCCCACAGTCGTCCCTAGGTTCAGCTAACCTAGTAACCCTACTAAATTCGGGACTTGCAAACCCGGGTCTAGTTAGGGATGCGCGCACAACAAAGTACAGTTGCCGGGCCCAAACAGCAGCATGATTATGTATTTTCACCTATTATATGTATATAGTTTTTGAACTCCCACAGAATAGCTAGGTGAAATCAGTATAGTTCTAGCATTTGCTAGAATTAGCTTAGTACATGCTTCAGTTCAGTTCACTCTTATGATTATGTATGATAGCTCTATGTTCAGTTTTATTACACCTGTTTTAGATGATAGTATGTCATGATCAGTTAACTTTCTATGTGTTGTATGTCATGCCATGCTTAGCATATTCAGTATGTTCTTTTCAAATAGCATGTTTTCAAAGCATAAATAGCATCGTATGCATGTTTTGTGAGGTAGATGGTTTCTTACTAAGCTCTCAAGCTTACAGATACTATTTTCCTTATACTGCAGATAAAGGTAAAGGGAAGATGGACTAGTGGAGGCTGGAGGTCAATGCAGTGATGAAGATGTGTGTGGATGGAACTTGGAATAAGAGATCTTAGGGATCTAGCAAGTTTTGTTTAAATCATTAGAACTTTTTAGCATTTTACCATGTTTCGCACTTTAGTATGCTTAAATGTCATGAACTAGTAAACTATGCACACTACTATGCTTAGAACATTCGTTATGTGATGTTAGAATGTTTCCCAGTCATTTTATAACTTGTATGGGTGATTGAGGCACGAAACAGTGCTGAAATCAGACTTCTGGTACGAAATCAGAACCCCAATCGATCGGCCGATCGATTGGAGGCTTCTCAATCGATCAGCCGATCGATTGAGAAGTTCGTACCGTGAATAGTAGGCCACTGGATCGATCAACCGATCGATCCAGCAAATTCTGTCGCGAACAGAAGGCTCTGGGATCGATCACTGGATCGATTGGCCAGTCTGGATCGATCAGCCGATCGATCCAGAATATTGCCCCGAGCACAGTAGGGTGCTGAATCGATCACTGGATCGATCCAACCTGAGTTCTGTATACAGTAACCACCTGGATCGATCAATGGATCGATCCGACCATTCCAATCGATCCGTGGATCGATTGGGAGGCCTGATATCAGCAAGGAACTCTTAGTTAAGTTCCTTGACCATTGGGGGATGTAATATATGTCATGAATAGTTTAGATTACACCCCTTAGCACATGTAGAACCAAGAAATGATAATAGTTTAGCAAAATTTTAATTAGTACAGCTTCCGCACCTAGATTTGATGATGGTCTTGGAATAGTTAGCACAGATTAATGTAACGATCGGCCTCACAGCCTAGTCAGTAGAGGGCGGGTCGTTACAAAATATTTAAAGTTATTTTTTTTTTCAAAAATTGCTAGGTTTTCTTTTCAAAAATAATTAAACCAAAAGAAACTAAAAAAAATTAACAAAAGACATTTTAACTTAAAAGAATATTTAATTTTGAGAGTAATTATAAAACTTTAACTTTGAGAAAATATTTAACCAAACATATTTAATTGAACCTAAGTCCTTTCACTCCTCCTTGATTAATACCAAAAAATATAATTTTTTTTTTAAATTTTGAGGGTCCTAGAGTCCAAGCAAATAAAATAAGATAAAAGTAATTATCTATTTTTCTGATTTTCCATCTCATCCTTCCTAAGTTATCAAACATGTTAAACTTATGAGTTGATGTGAGATCGAGAATTCTGAAATATATTTAAGTCTAAGAAGAATAATTTAATCAAAATAGATTAAATTTAATTTTTTAAGTTTAAATTTTAATTCAAAGAATAACTAAGTTTTAATTTTGAAATTTATGTATTGAAAAATAATTAAATTAATTATATTTTTGAAATTATCAGGATTAATTATTTTTTTTAAATTGATTAAGAATTTGAAATTAATTATACTTAACAATTTGAGATTAATTATACTTAAGAATTTAAAATTATTAGGATTAATTATTCTTTTGAAATTATTAAAAATTTGAAATTAATTATACTTAAGAATTTAAAATTAACCATACTTTTAAAATTAATTAATAATTTGAAATTAATTATACCTTTGAATTAATTAATAATTTAAAATTAATTATACTTTTAAAATTAATTAATAATTTGAAAATTTTTGAAATTAATTAAGCTTTTGAAATTAATTAAGATGACTTCAGTTAATTGAATTAATTTGAGTTAACTTAATTGAATTGAGTTTAATTAATTTGAGTTAACTACCTTTTATTTTAAACATAGGTCCATCTCACCATTTTCTAGAGTTTTAATCAGGGAAGTTTATATAAGTTTTATGAGATGGTTAATTTTAATCTTTAATTAAAATTTAAATCTAAGATTGATTTATATTTGAGTTAAACTAAGGTTTAATAGTTAGTCAATTAAATATTTATTTTAATAATTAGCTTCCAGGCTCTAGCGAGATACTAGGCCTTCTTGGGTATTGGATCATCAACCACTTTTAGACAAAACCTTTTAAAGAAATTGAATATTTAATTTTCTTTCTGAAAATCCTAGGTTAACTAGTCAAGTATATATCAAGCCTAAGTTCTTATCTATCTTAATCTAAGCATGCGTAAGAGAAAAACAGTAAATCAAGCATCAATCAGATTTATTTATAAAGATGGTCTTTCTATTGACTCCCTTGAATCATAGTCTCGATAAGTTCTATCAAGGTAATAGATTGGATCATTGGGAATCCAATATTAATCAAATCTGACTTGATTAATCAAGTTAGACTTGGGGACCCATGCTTGGACTAGGTTATTAGTTGATCGATTCACTAAAGACAAGTAAGAATTGAATCGATTTCTAGCCTTGTTTCCAAGTCCGGTTCGGTTGTATACGACCCTTTATTTTTCAAGAATCAGATCAAGGTTCTTGGAACCCAAGGTGAACTGTTCCAACGTGTCTTAAGTTTCTTTACTTGGCTTTTCAAATTGGAATTCTCTTCCTCAAGTTGTTAGACTTGAGTTGAGGTTCCTTCTTAAATTTGTTCAGTCAAAGAACTCGAGTTAGTCACTTCCTTAAGGGATGTTACCTCCTTTTGGAGTGACTTAACCCGGAGATTGGATTTAGCCAATTTTCTTAACAAGTATTCAATTAAATTTTGTAATTCATCTATTTGAGTACTAGCGAATAGAGAACTTACAAAGTGGTTTGGCCCTTCGGAAACGGATACGGATCCGTGACTTCTTTCGGACTCGATTTCTGATTCCACATCGGTTTCAGACTCAGACTCAGTTTCGATAATATACGCTTGTGTTGGTCGAGCAACGAAGTTTTCTTGCTCGTGTTCTTCTTCGTCTGACTCTTCCGATGACTCAGACCATGTTGCCTTCAACACCTTACATTTTCCTTGCTTCTAATTTGGACATTCAGGCTTGTAGTGTCCCTTCATGTTGCAGCCGTAGCAGGTAATTCCAAACTTGACTTTCGTATTCAATTGAGTCACCTTCTTCTTCTTAAGTGATTTTCAAACTAGTTTAACTAGTTCCGTGGTGATTTCATCTTCTTCTGAGTCCGATTCATCTTCGGACTCAGATTCGGTCGGGCCTTAGGCTTCGACTTCTTGTACACGAGTTTCCCTATAAGTAGCACAATTTCTTTCTCGGCCTGAGTAGTATTAATTTTTTCATGAAGTTCAAATTCGAAAAATAACTCGTCTAATTTAATTTACGAAAGATCCTTATACACTTTGTAAGTATCTACCATGGATGCCCACAAAGTGTTCCTTAGAAATGCATTGAGTGCATACCGATGACGTCGCAACTTTTCACCTTTTGTCCAATTGCGTGGAGATTGTTGAGGAGGTCTTGGATGATTGCATGAAGTTGGCTTGCTGATTCACCTTCCTGTATTTTTATATTATAAATTTTATTTAATATCAAATCATGTTTGCTTACCTTCATGTCGGAAGTTTCCTGTGCAGCTCAATCAACTTTTCCCATTAGTCTTTTACGCTAGAAAATGGGACAACTCGGTTCAGCTCTTCTTTGGTTAGTTTATATTATAGAGTGCATGTTGCTTTGGCGTCTACCTCGATCTTCTTCATTAGATTTGTGTCCCAGTTCTCACTGTTGGTGCAATATCTCTTGGGTCAAGGTTGACCAGTTTGACTAAGCTTGAGTTGGCTCATGCTTAAGTCTTGTTATTTGGGTTTCGATGTTTGATAATACATGGAGACTGACAAAATGTGAAGATTGCATGTGCAATCGTCTGACTGGGGAGATTGCTGGAGCAATTCCCCTCTGGTTAGGGTTTGACCAGATTGGTAGGAGAAAGAGTCAAGTAGGTCAAGGTTGACCGGATACTTGACTGGGAAGTCCTGGTGAGTGAAACTAGGTGGTTGGAAAATCCTGATGAGTGAAGTCAGGTGAAAGACCTAGTGAGTGAAGCTAGGCAGTTGGAAAATCCTGGTGAGTGAAGTCAGGTGAAAGACCTAGTGAGTGAAGCTAGGCAGTATGAAAATCCTAGTGAGTGAAGGTAGGTGAAAGTCCTAGTGAGTGAAGCCAGGCAGATGGGAAGTCCTAGTAAGTGAAGCTAGGCAGAAGTTAATGTTCTGGTGAGTGAAGCTAAGCACGGGAAATCTAGGTGGATCAAGGTGGATCGGACACCTGGTGTTAGTAAGTCCAAGTGGGTCAAGGTTGACTGGACACTTGGCACGAGGAGAAAAAGTATAAGTGGGTCAAAGGAATTGACCGAACACTTGGTGAGGAAATCCTAGCAGGTCGAGGGTGACCGGATGCTTGGCATGGTGTCCCAACAGGTCATGGTTGATCGGATGTTGGTTGTTAAGGGACTTAGGACTTGATTAGGACAAAACAAGTTGAGTCAATCGATCACCCGATCGATTGACTTATGCCCAATCGATCGGGTGATCAATTGGGTGAGTCCCGCGACAAAACTTCCTCCTAATCGATCAGCCGAATGATTGGGAAGGCATCGCTGATGTACATAAGCACTCCCAATCGATTAGCCGATCGATTGGGAGCCTCCAATCGTTCGGGTGATCGATTGGGAAGCTGAGAATCGCGAACAGAAGCTGGAAATCACGCGAGAAGCTGTGAATCGATCATGCAATCGATTCAAGCAATTTCCAAAGAGCACAGAGGCGCTCTGGATCGATCGACCGATCGATCTGAAGCCTCCCCAATCAATTGAGAGCTATTCAGTTGATTGAGATCTGACCGTTGCACAGGTTATAGCCGTTGGCGAGTGTTTTTCTGGGTGTTCTTCTTCGGCTTTCTTCTCCACGCGACAACGACGATTTTCTAGGGTTTCTCTTCACACTCACAGCCAATTCTTGAAGCTTCTTGGAGTAAGGTGTTTGTTGCACTTCCAAGGTCAAGAGGCATCCCAAACAAGAGGAGAAGCTAGCTAGGGTTCATTATATAAGATCTTTTAAGATTTACTTGTACTTGCTTCTTCTTTACTTCTTGTTTATTGTGTGAGTTTGTAAAGGCTTTTCCGCCTTCGGTAGTTACCGTAAAGGAGGATTTTACTTAGTGGAGTGTATATCGCATGTGGATTCTTGGATTAGTTACCTCTTCTTCAGGTGGATACCAAGTAAATCCTTTTGTTAGCGTTGTATTTTTATTTCTTATGTTTTCCGTGCATATCATCACCAAGAAGCAAGCAACGACGAGCGCAATGACTTATTCACCTCCCCCCCCTCTAGCTACATTTCGACCCTAACAAGTGGTATCAGAGCAAGGTTTCTCTTCACCGGAATCATCGCCGGAAGGGGCAACAAGGCTATTGGGTGAAGAAGTTGAAACAACTTCATCAAAGTCAAAGGATTCAAAAAGCTTAACTTCAAGATGAAATTCCGAGATGGACTCAGATTTGACACGAGGGTGCCTCCACCATATGTATCCATGAGTTTCGATTCTTGGAAATCAAGAATCAAAAATTTTCTTATGATGGAGATAGAGCAATGATTTGCTCTAATGGAAGGCTTCGAAGCTCCAAAGAATTCAAAAGGCAAGATCCTAAAGAAGAGCAAATGAAGGCAAGAGCAAATTCAAAGGAGCGAGGGAAATGAAAAAGTGACCAAGCTATTGGTCAAATTATTGTCAATCAATATTTTGGCTCAAGTCGGAGAATTCATAGATGCTAAGGAGCTTTGGAGCAAATTGGCAACAATCCATGAGATCCCCTCCACTGTACCAAATCAAAAAGAATCCAAAGAGGGCGACTCCGTGGATCAAGATCAAGAGGAAGAGGACTCTGAAGTTGAGAGATTCTCAACTTTCGAAGAAGAAGTCCAAGAAGCTTCATCTTCAAAGGAATGCAACGAAAAGGGCAAAGAGGGGAGCATACTCTTTGTTCCATGTACAAGATGAAGATGATGAAGCCTCCACCTCTAGGATTGAGGGTGAGCGATCTTCGTTGACACCAGATCAAGAAGAAAAAGAAGCCTCCACATCCGGGTTAAGAGGAGAAGAGGATGAAGAAGCTTCCACCTCCACAAGTCAAGTCAAATCTATTGGAGGAGCATCATTGTCGGATCAAGAGGAAGTCTCTATCTCCGGATCAAAAGGAGAAGATGCCATCCCTACATGCGAAGGTATAAATATTTCAATTAAAAATAAAAATCACATTATATGTTTTGAGTGTAGGGAGAATGAGCATTACAAGAGTAAGTGCCCTATATTGGCCAAGAAGAAGGGTCAAGTGACATCAAAGGGCAAGGAGAAGCCTAAGAAGACCGCCCCCACAACAAAGAAGAGCAAGCAGCACATTGTGTGCTTCTTGTGTCATCAAAAAAGACATTATCGGAGCCAATGTCCAAAGGGGAAGAAAGCGGTCAAAGTCAAGGGGGGAAGTACAAGTCAAGGGGGAGCTTTCAAGGCAAAACCCAAGGTATCATTTATTGAACATATTCCCTTGACTAATGGTAAAAAACATGTTAGTTCAAGGTTATATCATTTTAATGCTATTTACCATAAAAATAGGAGGCATGATAGACTTAATGAAAATCATGTAGCTCTTCATGCTAAAACTGCCTCATATAAGGTTAGGAAGGTAGATAAACCACTTAGGCAATAATTCTAAGGACCATAGCTATAAGCCTAAAAATAAAAATGCTCAAGGACAAAATGAAAAAGTAAAATCTAGGGATTTATGGAAAGAAAATCAAGTTTTGAGGTCAAAGCTTGATAATATGGAAAAGACTTTAAAGAGAATTGAAAATTTTCTTAAGCGCCAAAATGAGCAAAACCTAGGCCTAGGAGTACAAAAGTCATCCAATGGCCGTAGATGTTTGGGATATAAACCTAAGGCTAAGAAGGATTTAACTTCTTACCATAGGGTTCCATATAACTATGAGACCAACTCTAGGTCTAGGAGTCAAGTCAAGGGTACAAGGGAAGTTATCCCTAGGAGTATCTTTGCAACAACAAATGTGACTAAGACTTCTAAGGAGTCTAACAAAGTCACTAAGAAGTTCAAAAGGGAAGCAATCTCTAGAATGGACCTAGAAAAAGTGACCAAGGCTTCTAAGAAGCCTAACAAGGTCACTAGGAAGGTATCTAGGGAAATTATCCCTAGTGAGTACCTAGAGCATCCAAGGAGCACAAATAGATTTTGGGTTCCTAGGAGCATTTTCTCTACCCTTAGATGGGTTAGAGAGTGTCAACTCAAATTGGAAGGGTAGTTAACCCAACTTTGATAAAGTTGACACTTGGAGGACATTTTCAAGGTTATTATTAACCTTTGAAAATGAAATAGATTTTTCATTTACTCTTAAAAAGAGTAAAATGTGTCAAACTTGAGGAATTGAAATACAAATTAAATTGACACAATTGGGAAAAGCATAAGAAATACCTAGTTGAGACTTGGGTATTTTCTTAGGAAAGTAAGGGTCAATCTAGGCCTTAATTTAAATTTATTCACTATTTAGAAGAGTAAAGTGTGCCCAATCTTGAGGAATTATGCTTAATTTAAATTGACACAATTTAATCATGGGACAAAGAAATGCCAAGTTGGGTTTTGGCATTTTTTAGAGAAAGTGAGGGCAAGCTAGGATGTAATTTTTAATTAGCTAAGGTTTAAGGATACTTAGGTAGGTAATCTAGGTATATTTTATTTATGCTAACTTGCCATGATTATTTGCTCGTCATATGTCATGACATCATGTTTTGCATTCAAGCTTTATTATGAAAAATATAAAAATGTCATATCATGTCATACATACATCATGTAGTTATAGTTTTTTTTACAATCATTTATATTGATGTATGCCATCACACATCATGCATTAATTTTAATCTCTTACAATTAAGGATAATGAAATTTACTAGCAAGTAACATCCTAGGTGGATGCTCATAATCCCAAATTGACTAGGTAGATATGCATGGTCCCTAGTTTAGGGCAAAAATAAACTTTATATCTCACAAACACCTATAAGGTGGCTTGTATGTATTTTAGTACATATTAAACACAAGTGATATGTTAGGATGATGAACAAAACTCAAGATGTTGACTTAGTGCATTCCTTTGAGTTTTAGGTTCATCAAAACACATAGTTATGTGTGTTTCAATCATTGGGAAAGCTAATGTACAAGTTATGTGCATTGATCCCAAAGAACATTGTTGGCTATTGGTTTTGAAAATCATTTTAAAATGCTTTTGGAAAACCTTAATGAAGCCTATCTTTTGATAGTAATCATCATTGAAAAGTTAGACACAAACTAGAAGAAAACATTGAAGTTTTTATAAGTTTTCAAGTTTACGTCAATCTTTGAAAATATGAAGTATTTTCATAGAAAACTATTTTTCAATGATAGTATATACCCTAAATAATGTCTACACCAATTTTCATGATTTTTAGATTTTTGTAGGATATTTGGGGAGTTTCTGAAATTGACTGAAATAGAATTTCAGAAACTCAGTGCTCCAATCGATCAACTGATCGATTGGAGTGCCTCAATCGATCGGGTGATCGATTGAGAGGGGTTTTCTCGTGAGCAGAAGCTCGCTGGATCGATCCTTTGATTGATTCAAACACCCTGAATCAATCCATGGATCGATTGAACAGGGTTCAATCGATAGGGAGCCAACCTCAATCGATTGGGAATGCTGATTTTGGCTAGGAAACCTTAATTTCAGCATTTTAAATCATTTTTAGTCTAAGTAACCATTTCTCACCCCTTGAAATGCATTTGTATACACTTAGAGGGAGTTTTCATGATGAAAATTGTTAGTTAGAGCCCTAGAGCCAATCATTTGATGATTGTTGTATGGACTCATTGTATCATATTCTTGTATATTAATAAAGGTATTTGTTTTGGTTATTATACTTACTTGTATTGGCACCAAATAACTAAGTATAATAGCGTCCTTGAGTAGAAGGTTCTCACCTATATCAATCGATTAGTTGAATCGATAGTGAGATGATATAGGGAACACTACTCTTAATCATTCCTAGTCGAGTATTAACATTCAGGGACAATGTTAATGCAATAAGACTAGCATGTAGGTCAACTCGATGACTTGATCTCACAAGTCATGGATATAGACATATCAAGTTGACACATAGGTATGCATTGGAGAATGTATACTGAATGGCCCGCCATGAGAAAATATCATGGATAGTTATATGAGTGTCATATACTTTCTCATGTGGCTATTAGTATGACTATTAGTCCTTGGACCTGAAGTCACCATAGTTCCCTACATAAGGAGTTATGTACTTTGGCTTCGTCAAACGTCACCCGTAACTGGGTGGACTATAAAGGCGATTACTGGGTATGTAACAAATTATGCAGAGGGATGTGAGTGATGTAGATGGGATCTATCCCTCCTATATGACGGGAGTGACATCGATATTCTTGATAGAGTGAGACCACTAAGTGCATGGCCATGCCCAAATGAGTCAATATGAGATGTTGAGCTCATTTGATCGAGTGAGTCTACTTGGAGTTCAAGATTTAGATTGATTAGAGGATGACACGGTCTATGCCTCACATTAATCAATCTAGATGTCTAGGATAGAAGGACAATGTCACATATTGTGAGGAGTCACAATTAGTAGTCACAAGGTGATGTTGGATCTCAACATTCTTGTAACTTGGGTAGTAATGATATGTTGCTAGATACCGCTCATTACTTATGCTTCTAAATGAGTTTAGGAGCATTGCCAACGTTACAAGAACCTATAGGGTCACACACAAAGGACAATTAGATGAAGATTAGGTTCATATGATGAACCAAGAGGATTAGATTCATGTGATGAATCTAATTGGATTAAGAGTAATCCAAATTGGGCTAATTGAGTTGGACTCAAGTTGATTCATGTGTTCAATGAGTCTAATTTAGATTATGACTCATTGAATCAATTTAATTAAATGAATTAGATTCATTATATTAAGTTGGCTTGAATCAAATGGTTGGATTAGATCATACATGGGAGAGAATTGGTCAAGTTTGACTTGACTTGAGAGGAAGTTGAAGAGTCAAGTTTGACTTAACTATTTGCCACCTCATTTGTGAGTTGGCATTAGGAGGACTAATGATGATGTGCCATATCATCAAGGCTAGCACATGTGTGTGCCACCTCATGGAGGTTACAAATCTCCTCTTTAATGGCCTCCACATTAAATGTGAAGGGAGTTACAAGCCACTAATGTGGTCGGGCACTTATTGAGGTGAGAATGAATTTTTCATTCAAGAGAATTCATTTTTTCTTCCTCCTTGCTAGATCTCATCTTCTTGCTCTCCCTCTCCTCCTCCTTGGTCGAACCATCTAAGGTGCTAGCACACCTTTGTTTGGTCTTCTCCACCTAGTTTGTTTGTGTGGATACTTCTAGAGGATCGTACACTTGACAATCTCGAGATCCGGCGAACCATTGGAAGAGCGGGATTGCGAAGTGCATCGCATCGAGGGTAAATTCCTTCTCCTTGTAGATCTAGTTTAGAACTAGCGAAAGAAACTCGTACTCGTAATGTTTTTCGAAAATTTTATCTTCGCACGGATCCGGTGGCTTGGGGTTCGGGGTTTCCGCGACGCGAAAAAGCGATTTTTGCGGCTCGAATTCCCAACAGTGGTATCAGAGCCACGTGCGAAGCGAGTACAAGTTTTAATTTGTATTTTTATGAAAATTACAGATTTGTAACTTTCTGTAAATTCATGATTTTTATAGTTTTAATGGGTATTTTTCTCGTAGAAGCGAAGCACAAGTGTTTATACACTTGTAGGCTTCGACTACCGAGAAAACCTTTCCGAAATGGCAAGGTTTAGCCCCAAATCATTTTGGGACAACGGGCTAAGGCACTGTAGGATCACTTAGGAACAACTTGTGACGGTTATATCGTGAGTAGGGGTACTTCCCCTAACCTCGCAAGGGGCTTTGTTCCGCGATTGCGCCCGAAAATGCTAAACGAGACCACCGAGAATTTTTACTCATAAAAATTGTAAA
The DNA here is from genome assembly GCF_018446385.1 of Zingiber officinale. NCBI lineage: Eukaryota > Viridiplantae > Streptophyta > Magnoliopsida > Zingiberales > Zingiberaceae > Zingiber > Zingiber officinale. Next base: position 121,610,477 of record NC_055993.1, on the reverse strand, counting down.
AATTATAGAAAAAATTATAGAAAATTATGGAAATTATATAATTTTTAATTATGTATTATTTTTATGATGGTCATGGCCCAAAGACCCAATTTGATTGGACTGATTGTGTTGTAATTCATAATATGGCATACATGCCATTTTCTGTGTTGTGTGTGTTGTATTTGATATGCGACCTGTGCGTCGTACCTTTCTCTTTATTTATTCTTGTTGTAAATTAGTTTAGACTCGAATGTAACTCGAGTTTCACCATTGTAATGTACAAAATTGGAGCGGTGGAAGGTCCACTCGAGACGGAGTTACGAGGAGGGCGCGAGCAACACAAGGTGGTCAAAGGGAGGAGCTTGAGAAGCTGTTGACCTTAGGTTGACCATCCGATCTTTTCATTGGCTTGAGAAGATCGTAGTAGGGCCATGACTAATCACAAAATATTTAATTAATTGCTTGTGTGTGTATGTGATGCATGCTTGTAATATAGTAATTAATTAGCGCCTTAACGATTAGATTAGATCTAAATCGTGTACAAGATGCACCCTATCGATTAGATTAGATCTCAATCACGTCAACTCAAATGCCTACCATGCCGTGATACCTATCACTACCTCGATCACATGTGTTGTTGAATCTGCCAAAGCAGAGCAACACATATTATCTTGGTAGGGTACGGAGGGACAATCTTGGTCCCGCCTATCAACGCATGGGTGAGTACAACTCAATTAGATTGAGTAACTAGTTAACTCGGTTGGATCGAGTACAACTATAGGCATTCTTCCAATGGTTGGAAAGATAGGACATAAATAACATTTATATTAATTCTTGGGTGTATTAGCCAAAGCTAACTTAAGTATTAATATAACTGCGGATAATGATCCTATAAACAAGAGTTGCATAGAGATGTAATTGGTAATCGTTACCTACCGATCATACTAAGTCTTGGGCGATTTAGCCAAAGCTAACTCAAGGCATAGTATGATGTGGATCTTGTCCCACTTGAATTATAGAATTCAGTGGGAGCATCATTTAGTTAAAGGCCTAATTAAATGATTAAAAAGAATATGATATTTACTTTCTGCTTTCAATTCTGTTGTAGATTACCATGACGTCGAATATGAACTCTTTCTCCCTGCGTTCTGTCCTTGAGAAGGACAAGCTCAACGGAGCAAATTTCCTGGATTGGTATAGGAATCTGAGAATAGTTCTCACTCAGGAACGTAAACTGTACGTTCTGGAGCAACCCATTCCGGAGGCTCCTCCTGCCACTGCCACGCGAGCTGATCGAGATGCTTACAAGAAGCATCAAGATGACGCATTAGATGTGTCATGTCTCATGCTCGCGACCATGAACTCAAAGCTTCAGAAGCAACACGAGTTACTGGACGTTTATGATATGGTTGAACATCTTCGTCAACTATATCAAGGACAAGCGAGGCATGAGAGATTCGAGATCTCCAAGGCACTGTTTCAGTGCAAGATGTCAGATGGGGCTCCCGTAGGCCCATATGTACTCAAGATGATTGGATACATAGAGAACCTACAGAGGTTGGGATTTCCACTTGGCGAAGAGCTGGCCACTGACCTGATCTTGCAGTCTTTGCCAGAGAGCTATGGTCAATTTGTCATGAACTACAACATGAACGAAATTGACAAGCCATTGCCTGAGCTACTTAGCATGTTGAGAACTGTTGAGCTCAACCTTAAGAAGGTTAAGCCCAACTCTATTCTGATGGTTCAGAAACATAAGGGCAAGGGCAAGCTTAAAGGCAAGGGAAAGTCCCAAGCCAAAGGCATAGGCAAGACACTGAAGCCTAAAGGAGGGCTTGCCAAGGATGCTACCTGCTTCCACTGCGGTCAGACCGGGTATTGGAAGAGGAACTGCAAGGTATACCTGGAAGATCTGAAGAAGAAGAGAAGTGAGACTTCCACTTCAGGTATATATGTTATAGAAGTCAATCTATCTATTTCTTCATCATGGGTATTAGATACCGGATGTGCTTCTCACATTTGTACTAATGTGCAGGAATTGAGAAATAGCAGGGCATTGACAAAGGGTAAGGTGGACCTACGCGTAGGCAATGGAGCACGGGTTGATGCTGTTGCTGTAGGGACTTATTTTCTATCTCTGCCCTCTGGGCTTGTACTAGAGTTGGATGATTGTTGTTATGTGCCTATTTTGACTAAGAACATTATATCAGTTTCTTGTTTAGACAAGAAAGGCTTTTCATTTATAATAAAGAACAAATGTTGTTTAGTTTATTTAAATGATATGTTCTATTGTAGTGCACCTCTAATGAACGGACTCTATATTCTAGACCTTGAGAGCCCTATCTATAACATAAGTACCAAGAGGTTCAAGTCAAATGACATGAACCAAACCTATCTCTGGCACTATTGCTTAGGTCATATAAATGACAAGCGCTTATCCCAGCTCCATAAGGATGGTTTGCTGGACTCATTTGATTTTGAATCTTATGAGACGTGCGAGTCATGCCTACTAGGCAAGATGACCAAGACTCCCTTTAGTGGGCACAGCGAAAGAGCGACTGACTTGTTAGGACTCATACCTAAAATTACAGGTGGAGTTTGAAGGATTAGGAGAATTAAGAAGCAAGGATGAAGAAGATGAAGGATTAGGAGAATTAAGAAGCAAGGATGAAGAAGATGAAGGCATTTAGTTTATCTTCTTTCTTTATCTACTTGGTCCACTTCGATCCAAGTACGATGCAAACATGGCAAGGATGAAGAAGATGAAGGATTAGGAGAATTAAGAAGCAGTGTTTTGTTACTCTTCTAGTGTTGTACATGGTAAAAGTAGTTCAAATGATCCAACTCTTCAAAACTGGATATCAAGATTAGGATGTTGTGTTACTCTTCTAGGATTAGGATGTTGTGTTGTTCTACCTTTGTTTTAATAGTGTCGTTGTCATTTTGTTGGCTGCTTTTGAAATTTCTTCGGAATGTTGTAAATATTATTTTTGAATGTTAGAAAATTATATGTTAAATTTTATTTACAAATTTAGTATTTTGAATGATTTATAATACTAGAAAATTGTATAATAAATTTTAATATTTTTTTTATTTTTTATCAAAAAAAGACAACGGTTTTTCACTGTTGTCGTAAATAGTTTAAAACTGTTGTTGAAGACCCTGTTATTAAAGGTAGACGCTCAAAGACAATGGTGAAAAACTGTTGTCTTTGAAGGAAAAGACAACAGTTTTTCACCATTGTAAAAACTGATGTCTTTGTCTTCAAAGACAACGGTTAAAAACTGTTGTCTTTGAGTACCCCCTTTAACAACACAGCCTTTAACAACAGTCCGAAAGGGGCTACGACAACGGTGAAAAACCGTTGTTGTAAGGCTTTTTTCTTGTAGTGTGGGGAGATTGCTGGAGCAATTCCCCTCTAGTCAGGGTTTGACAGATTGGTAGGAGAAAGAGTCAAGTAGGTTAAGGTTGACCGGATACTTGACTGAGAATTCCTGGTGAGTGAAACCAGGCGGTTGGGAAATCTTGGTGAGTGAAACCAGGTGAAAGACCTAGTGAGTGAAGCTAGGCAGTTGGAAAATCTTGATGAGTGAAGTCAAGTGAAAGACCTAGTGAGTGAAGCTAGGCAGTGTGAAAATCCTAGTGAGTAAAGCTAGGTGAAAGTCCTGGTGAGTGAAGCCAGGCAGATGGGAAGTCCTAGTGAGTGAAGCTAGGCAGAAGTTAAAGTGCTGGTGAGTAAAGCCAGGCACAAGAAATCCAGGTGGATCAAGGCAGATCGGATACCTGGTGTTGGTAAGTCCAAGTGAGTCAAGGTTGACTGGACACTTAGCATGAGGAGAAAAATTTCAAGTGGGTCAAAGGGATTGACCGGACACTTAGTGAGGAAACCCTAGCAGGTCGAGGGTGACCGGATGATAGGCATGGTGTCCCAACAGGTCATGGTTGATCGGATGTTGGGTTGTTAAGGGACTTGGGACTTGATTAGGACAAATCAAGTTGAGTCAATCGATCACTCGATCGATTGACTCATGCCCAATTGATCGGGTGATTGATTGGGTGAGTCCCGCGGTAAAACTTCCTCCCAATCGATCAGCCAGGTGAAATTTGTTAAATGCGATATTTTATCAACACTGACCAATGGTTAAAAAATAAAAATAAAGGTTTTAAAAAAAATGGAGGAAAAAAATAAAAGGGGTAAAAGTAAAAATTGCCCAAATGGTATTGTACTGATTTAAAACGACCCTTCTCTGATACCAATTATAGAATCGTTGCGCTAGAGGGAGAGGGTGAATAGCGCTCATGGCTTTCATGTTCGTTTGAAAATGTTTAAATAAAACACAATAGAATAAAAAAGACAAGACAGAAAGAAAGCAATCACGAACACTAAGAGTTACTTGGTTTGGAGCTTGTGACAACTCTTACTCTAAGGCTCACACGTGAGAATGCTTTCGATGGACAATCCACTAATCAATCAAAAGTTACAAAGAGATTTACATTTGTAGTATAAGTAACTTTTAAATAAAACAATACCGATGACTTGGAGAAATAGATCTTCAGCGTAGTCGTCGTCGAAGCAGCTTTCAGGCGTCAAGAGGCTTTATCGAAGCAGCGCACAAGTGCAGAAGTCATTCTGAATGTTGTTGTTTATCCCCTGGTCGAATGCTGCTTATATAGGCTATTCTGGGTGCCTAGAACCCTTTCTAGTGCCTGGACCACGTGTCTTGGCCAATCGACGCGCTCCATGTAGGCTTATGGATGATTTTTTGGGCCCGGGGGCCTGGACCGAGTTCGGGCGCCCGAACCGCCTAGGAGCCCGCTGCCCACCCTGGGTGAGGCTGGTCCGGGAGCTCAGACATACTTTTTAGCCACCCCTTTTTTCAACAAAACAAAGTTAGTATAGGCAATAAACAATATATATAATATAAATTTGACAGTCTCTAACTGTCCGTTTTGATTTTGAGTTTCACTGAAACTCTAGGTCAAATCGACGCTTACTGTTCCCATTTCGGGGGGAATGCACCCTCACTTACTCCTCTCAAGAGAGTTTACCTTTTGCCAGATCGGTCCTCCATGATCATCTAGACTTTTGTTCAGTGTCCGAGACTTCAGGTCTTCATGCTGAACATGTTAGTTAGAGCCCTAGAGCCAATCATGTGATGATTGTTATATGGACTCATTGTATCATATTCTTATATATTAATAAAGGCATTTGTTTATGGTTATTATACTTACTTGTATTGGTGCCAAATAACTAAGTATAATAGCGTCCTTGAGTAGAAGGTTCTTACCTATATCAATCGATTAGTTGAATCGATAGTGAGATAATATAGGGAATACTACTCTTAATCATTCCTAGTCAAGTATTAACATTCAGGGACAATGTTAATACGTTGAGACTAACATGTAGGTCAACTCGATGACTTGATCTCACAAGTCATGGATATAGAGATATCAAGTTGGCACATGGGTATGCATTGGAGAATGTATACTGAATGACCCGCCATAAGAAAGTATCATCGATCGTTATATGAGTGTCATATACTTTCTCATGTGACTATTAGTATAACTATTAGTCCTTGGACCTGAAGTCACCATGGTTCCCTACATAAGGAGTTACATACTTTGGCTTTGTCAAACGTCACCCGTAACTGGGTGGACTATAAAAGCGATTACTGGGTATGTAACAAATTATGCGGAGGGATGTGAGTGATGTAGATTGGATCTATCCCTCCTATATGACGGGAATGACATCGCTATTCTTGATAGAGTGAGACCATGAAGTGCATGACCATGTCCAAATGAGTCAATATGAGATATTGAGCTCATTTGATTAGAGTGAGTCTACTTGGAGTTCAAGATTTAGATTGATTAGAGGATGACACGATCTATGCCTTAAGTTGATCAATCTAGATGTCAAGGATAGAAGGATAATGTCATATATTGTGAAGAGTCACAATTAGTAGTCACAAGGTGATGTTGGATCTCAACATTCTTGTAACTTGGGTAGTAATGATGTGTTGATAGATACCGCTCATTACTTATGCTTCTAAATGGGTTTAGGAGCATTGCCAACGTTACGAGAACCTATAGGGTCACACATAAAGGGCAATTAGATGGAGATTAGGTTCATATGATGAACCAAGAGGATTAGGTTCATGTGATGAACCAAATTGGATTAAAAGTAATCCAAATTAAACTAATTGAGTTGGACTCAATTTGGTTCATGTGTTAAATGAGTCTAATTTGGACTTAGACTCATTGAGTCAATTTAATTCAATGAATAAAGATTCATTACATTAAAATTGACTTGAACCAATGGTTAGATTTGATCAACCATGAGAGAGAAGTGGTCAAGTTTGACTTGACTTGAGAGGAAGATGAAGGGTCAAGTTTGACTTGACCATTTGCCATCTCATTTGTGAGTTGGTATTAAGTGGGCTAATGATGATGTGCCACATCATCAAGGCTAGTACATGTGTGTGCCACCTGATGAGGGAGATCAAGAGTTTTTGACTCTTGATATCCCATGGAGATAAAACTCCCTCTTTGAAGTGGCCGACCACTTAACTCATTGTGTGAGTTTCATTTTGGTTTTGTAACTCCATCTTCTTCCTCCTCTCATCTCTTTTCTCCCTCTCCTCCACCTTGGTCGAATCCTTCAAGAGTGCTAGCACACTCTAAGATTTCTTCTCCACCTAATCGTTCGTGTGGATACACATAGAGGGGTGTTCACTTGACACCCTTGAGATCCGGCATCTTTTTGGATGAGTGGGATAAGCGAAGGGCTTCGCATCAAAGGTATAACTCTTAACATGTAGATCTAGGTTAGAAAACATGTACACGTAAAATTTTAGAACTTCACACGGATCCGTGGCATAGGATTTCGGGGTTTTTGCAATGCAAAAAGCGGTTTTTGTGGCTCGAAAATCCCAACAAAACGTCCACTCCAAGACCCGTCCAGACTTCCACCTGCTCCACGATCACTAGGATTTTCACCTAGAGTCCCCGACTCTAGGATTTCGCCTAAAGTGCTCGACCCGCCAAGAGTTCACCTTGCCTAACCGCAGTTAGGACTTTCCACCACCTAGGGTTACCTCCCCTAAGACCTAGAGTTATCTGCCCCTAGGGTTTTTCACCTGCCTAGCATCCACTAGGACTTTTACCTAAGAACACTTAGGACTTTCCTACAAGCTCATTTAGCTTTGTTAGACAACAAGTAACCCTAACTTTTGACCCTTTACCATAATCAAAACTTAGGTTCGATCATCTGGTGCTCCATGCTACCAACATAGGTGAGGATGCGTTCCCCGTTGAGGGAACAATAGGCGTCAGTTAGACCTAGGGTTTCCGGAAAATCTAAAAGTTAGAACTGGACAGTTCGGAGATTGTCAAATAATTTATCATTTATATTTTATTGTGCTAATTTTGTTTTGTATGATATGTTTGATATTTTGGACTAACGTATTTTGCAGGGAGAGAAAAGCATATAAAAGGCTCGGATGGACAGTGTTTAAGGTGCCTCCGGGGCTGTTGGAGGGGCCTCAGGAGGTTTGGTTGAAAGCCCACGCGGAGAGGCTCGAAGGCGCCCTCCAAGAGTCTGAAAGCGACTTGGAGCTGGGATGGAAGGCGCCTTCGAATAGATGAAGTTTGCAGAAAGCGAGGCTTATCGATACTGTGGATTTGAGGATAGAAATCCAAGCTAGAGGCACCTTCAATGAGGTTGAAGGTGCCTTCAACGGGGTTGAAGGTGCCTTCAACAGTCCATAAATGGAGACCACGAGCAGATGCTTCGATACAACTCATCTTCACGATCTTTCTCTTGCGTGTTGCTTTAAAGATGATTCAATGAAACCGTAATGCTGCTTCGACGACCAAAAGTTTTACTTTAAGAATTACATGTTGTTAGTATAATTTTAAATTACTGTAATTAAGTTCTGAACTTATAATTCTACAATTTGTAAAAAAATTTTAAAATTATAGTGATTTCCCAATGAAAGTGATCAAGGATGACAGACCATGGAGTAAGAGTCGTCATACGCTCCGAACCAAGTAAAACTCGGTCTTGTTAGCATTGTTTCTCTTTTCTTTCTTTTCGCTGCATTATTCTCTATTTTTAAACAAAAAAATTAAAAACCTATTATCTCGAGATGATGACACACTATTTCCATGATTAAAATATTTTTTTTAGTGATGATGACACACTATCTTCATTATCGCTACGAGGAGGCTGATGATGAAGGATACTAGGATGAACGAAATCATCTTTTATTTTATAAATAATAATTATTTATTATATTTGAATAACTATCCACGCTATTCCAATTAGAGATGGTCTCTAAAATTTTAATTAAATCTTCTCGTCCAAAATCACAAATATTAGCCAATAATATTGTTTCATATTAATTAATTAATTAGATTCCATGCCTTGTATTAATTTTATTTTTTCAATTGATATGTGTTATTGCCTATTAGATTTCTTTAATTAATTGTTTTTGTTTCGTTTTTTCAACGCAATTTAACTTTTAAACATACTAATAAAAGAGCAGAGCAAGTAGATACTTAATTAAGCTGATGGAAACCAACTTACCAGAAAGTACGTACAACATAAAAACATAAAAACGAGGCGACGTACCATGCATGCATGCATATCGCTAATTATTTATGCCTCGCTACCTTTGATTCTGTTTTATTTAATAGCTAGCGATCCATGCATGGTTAACTTACGACAGTGGTGAAGCCAACTAATTTTTAGTCACCATGGCGATCTTCCTGTTCGTGGGTTCACCCTCAGGGATAATCCATACAGGCCTGCTGTAGATGACGACGTGGCCGTCGCGCTGCAGGACGAGGATGGAGCCGGGGAAGCTGTTGAAATTGGAATTTTGGCCAATCTCATCTACGATGCGGAAGTAGCCGTCGGTATCGAAGAAGGCGTAGCAGCCTCGGCCGTTGCCTTGGAAGGACCACACTTCATTGCCGTTGTCTTTGAGGACGAGCATGCAGTGGTCCTGCATGATGAATTCATAGGTCCCTTCGGTGAGGGATTCGCCGGGGAACAGCTTGTCGCCGCGATAGAGAACGTTGTTGTTGGCCATGGCGGAAGGCAGGAGGAGTCCGAGGAGGACAGCAGCAGCAGAGAGCGTGACAAGGGCAGCCATGGTTAAGCTAGCTACGGATATATCACTCACTAATTCACTCAAGTGATCGCTTGTTTAGAGTATCATGCCACTCCCATCTATTTATAGATGAGGATATATAGGAGGAGGTAAATTTAAAATACAGTTTCAAGAATCATTAATTGCTTACAAATTCATAGTATACGATAGCATTCAGTTTCCTTTACTACAATCAAATTATTCATATCGAGTGGTTGTGCTGTCGATAATCAAAGTAAATAATTTATCATTGATTTATAGCTAGAGTAGTATGACAAAACTAGCTAGCTAGCCAATAAATGCCCTCAGGTTTAGGTTCTATAGGAAATGAAACTCATATATGCTTCTAACCGTTCATGTTACGTTCATATATATCGATAAGATATACAGAAAAAGTTATTAACAAAAGACCAAAAAAAATTATATATTTAAAATTGATGATTGTGATTTATGTAGTAATTATAAATTCGAGACAAGCTAAAATGCATGTTTTTTAAATGTCAGTATAATAACACATAAATGAGAATATCAAATAAATCAATCACGCTAGATATCGACATTAAAGAATATCAAATAAATGGATGCACAAAAAATAGAAGAGGACCCCAGCGATTGATGAATACTTATCTATCATATTAAAAGCATTAAAATATAACTCATCGACCGACTGACACACTGAAAATCTCAATAGTCGCATGTCCCTTTGACCAATAGGGCATGAATATTATAGGACCGTTCCCAATGACACTCGGTCAGAGACGATTCTAGCTTGTGACGATGGATTACTTTTCTAAATAAGTAAAGGCAGAAGCTTTTTGAAAATATTTTTAAAAAACTTAACTAAGTACATGAAAGCTTAATTAAAAAAACCTTTTCAAACACTGATTTTTTTAGATGGGAATATTTAAATTTTCTTTTTCAAATATTTGAAGTTTTTTTTTTAAAAAATAGTTAAGTTTTCTTTTAAAAATAATTAAACGAAAAGAAACTAAAAAAATTAACAAAAAAATACTTTAACTTAAAAGAATATTTAATTTTGAGAGTAATTATAAAATTTTAATTTTGAGAAAATATTTAACCAAACATATTTAATTCAACTTAAGTCCTTTCACTCCTCCTTGATTAATGCCAAAACAATATAAATATTTTTTAAGTTTTGAGGGTCCTAAAGTCCAAGCAAATAAAATAAGATAAAAAGTAATTATTTATTTTTCTAATTTTTCATCTCATCCTTTCTAAGTTATCAAATATGTTAAACTTATGAGTTGATGTGAGATTGAGAATTCTGAAAGATATTTATGTCTAAGAAGAATAATTTAATCAAAATAGATTAAATTTAATTTTTTAAGTTTAAATTTTGATTCAAAGAATAACTGAGTTTTAATTTTGAAATTTATGTATTGAAAAATAATTAAATTAATTATATTTTTGAAATTATTAGGATTAATTATTATTTTTAAATTGATTAAGAATTTGAAATTAATTATACTTAACAATTTGAAATTAATTATACTTAAGAATTTAAAATTATTAGGATTAATTATTCTTTTGAAATTATTTAAAATTTGAAATTAATTATACTTAAGAATTTAAAATTAACTATACTTTTAAAATTAATTAATAATTTGAAATTAATTATACCTTTGAATTAATTAATAATTTAAAATTAATTATACTTTTAAAATTAATTAATAATTTGAAATTTTTTGAAATTAATTAAGCTTTTGAAATTAATTAAGATGACTTCAGTTAATTGAATTAATTTGAGTTAACTTAATTGGATTGAGTTTAATTAATTTGAGTTAACTACCTTTTATTTTAAACATAGGTCCATCTCACCCTTTTCTAGAGTTTTAATCAAGGAAGTTTATATAAGTTTTATGAGATGGTTAATTTTAATCTTTAATTAAAATTTAAATCTAAGATTGATTTATATTTGAGTTAAACTAAGATTTAATAGTTAGTCAATTAAATATTTATTTTAATAATTAGCTTCCAAGCTCTAGCGAGATACTAGGCCTTCTTGGGTATTGGATCATCAACCACTTTTAGACAAAACCTTTTAAAGAAATTGAATATTTAATTTTCTTTCTGAAAATCCTAGGTTAACTAGTCAAGTATATATCAAGCCTAAGTTCTTATCTATCTTAATCTAAGCATGCGTAAGAGAAAAACAGTAAATCAAGCATCAATCAGGTTTATTTATAAAGATGGTCTTTCTATTGACTCCCTTGAATCATAGTCTCAATAAGGTCTATCAAGGTAATAGATTGGATCCTTGGGAATCCAATATTAATCAAATCTGACTTGATTAATCAAGTTAGACTTGGGGACCCATGCTTGTACTAGGTTATTAGTTGATCGATTCACTAAAGACAAGTAAGAATTGAATCGATTTCTAGCCTTGTTTCCAAGTCCGGTTCGGTTGTATACGACCCTTTATTTTTCAAGAATCAGATCAAGGTTCTTGGAACCCAAGGTGAACTGTTCCAACGTGTCTTAAGTTTCTTTACTTGGCTTTTCAAATTGGAATTCTCTTCCTCAAGTTGTTGGACTTGAGTTGAGGTTCCTTCTTAAATTTGTTCAGTCAAAGAACTCGAATTAGTCACTTCCTTAAGGGTTGTTACCTCCTTTTGGAGTGACTTAACCCGGAGATTGGATTTAGCCAATTTTCTTAACAAGTATTCAATTAAATTTTGTAATTCATCTATTTGAGTACCAGCGAATAGAGAACTTACAAAGTGGTTTGGCCCTTCGGAAATGGATACGGATCCGTGACTTCTTTCGGACTCAATTTCTGATTCCACACCAGTTTCAGACTCAGACTCGGTTTCGATAATATACGCTTGTGCTAGTCGAGCAACGAAGTTTTCTTGCTCGTGTTCTTCTTCGCCCGATTCTTCCGATGACTCAGACCATGTTGCCTTCAACACCTTACATTTTCCTTGCTTCTAATTTGGACATTCAGGCTTGTAGTGTCCCTTCTTGTTGCAGCCGTAGCAGGTAATTCCAAACTTGGCTTTCGTATTCAATTGAGCCACCTTCTTCTTCTTAAGTGATTTTCAAGCTAGTTTAACTAGTTCCGTGGTGATTTCATCTTCTTCTAAGTCTGATTCATCTTCGGACTCAGATTCGGTCGGGCCTTAGGCTTCGACTTCTTGTTCACGAGTTTCCCTGTAAGTAGCACAATATCTTTCTCAGCCTGAGTAGTATTAATTTGTTCATGAAGTTCAAATTCGGAAAATAACTCGTCTAATTTAATTTACGAAAGATCCTTATACACTTTGTAAGTATCTACCATGGATGCCCACAAAGTGTTCCTTGGAAATGCATTGAGTGCATACCGACGAGGTCGCAATTTTTCACCTTTTGTCCAATTGCATGGAGATTGTTGAGGAGGTCTTGGATGCGTGTATGAAGTTGGCTTGCAGATTCATCTTCCTGTATTTTTATATTATAAATTTTATTTAATATCAAATCATGTTTGCTTACCTTCATGTCGGAAGTTTCCTGTGCAGCTCAATCAACTTTTCCCATTAGTCTTTCGTGCTAGAAAATGGGACAACTCGGTTCAGCTCTTCTTTGGTTAGTCTATATTGTAGAGTGCATGTTGCTTTGGCGTCTACCTCGATCTTCTTCATTATATTTGTGTCTCGGTTCTCGCTGTTGGTGCAATATCCCTTGGGTCAAGGTTGACCAATTTGACTAAGCTTGAGTTGGCTCAAGCTTAAGTCTTGTTATTTGGGTTTCGATGTTTGACAATACATGGAGACTGACAAAGCATGAAGATTGCACGTGCAATCATCTGACTGGGGAGATTGCTAGAGCAATTCCCCTCTGGTCAGGGTTTGACCAGATTGGTAGGAGGAAGAGTCAACTAGGTCAAGGTTGACCGGATACTTGACTAGGAATTCCTGGTAAGTGAAACCAGGCGGTTGGGAAATCCTGGTGAGTGAAGCCAGGTGAAAGACCTAGTGAGTGAAGCTAGGAAGTTGGGAAATCTTGGTGAGTGAAGCCAGGTGAAAGACCTAGTGAGTGAAGCTAGGCAGTATGAAAATCCTAGTGAGTGAAGTTAGGTGAAAGTCCTGGTGAGTGAAGTCAGGCAGATGGGAAGTCCTAGTAAGTGAAGCTAGGCAGAAGTTAAAGTTCTGGTGAGTAAAGCTAGGCACGGGAAATCCAGGTGGATCAAGGCAGATCGGACACCTGGTGTTGGTAAGTCCAAGTGGGTCAAGGTTGACTGGACACTTGGCACGAGGAGAAAAAGTCCAAGTGGGTCAAAGGGATTGACCGGACACTTGGTGAGGAAATCCTAACAGGTCGAGGGTGACCGGATGCTAGGCATGGTGTCCCAACAGGTCATGATTGATCAGATGTTGGGTTGTTAAGGGACTTAGGACTTGATTAGGACAAATCAAGTTGAGTCAATTGTTCACCCGATCGATTGACTCATGCCCAATCGATCGGGTGATCGATTGGGTGAGTCCCACGGTAAAACTTCCTCCTAATCGATCAACCGAACGATTGGAAAGGAATCGCTGATGCATAGAAGCACTCCCAATCGATCGGGTGATCGATTGGGAAGCTGAGAATCGCGAACAGAAGTTGGGAATCACGCGAGAAGCTGTGAATCGATCTTGCAATCGATTCAAGTGATTTCCAGATAGCACAGAGGCGCTCTGGACCGATCGACCTATCGATCTGAAGCCTCCCCAATCAATTGAGAGCTATTCAATCGATTGAAATCTGATCGTTGCACAAGTTATAGCCGTTGGTGAGCATTTTTCTGGATGTTCTTCTTCGACTTTCTTCTCCACGCGGCAGCGACGATTTTCTAGGGTTTCTCTTCACACTCACAGCCAATTCTTGAAGCTTCTTGGAGTAAGGTGTTTGTTGCACTTCCAAGGTCAAGAGGAATCCCAAACAAGAGGAGAAGCTTGCTAGGGTTCATTATATAAGATCTTGTAAGATTTACTTGTACTTGCTTCTTCTTTACTTCTTGTTTGTTGTGTGAGTTTGTAAATGCTTCTTCGCCTTCGGTAGTTACCGTAAAGAGGGTTTTGCTTAGTGGATTGTATGTCGCATGTGGATCCTTGTATTAGTCACCTCTTCTTGAGGTGGATATCAAGTAAATCCTTATGTTAGCGTTGTATTTTTATTTCTTATGTTTTCCGCTGCATATCATCACCAAGAAGCAAGCAACGACGAGTGCAACGACCTATTCACCCCCCTCTAGCTACATTTCGACCCTAACAAGTGGTATCAGAGCAAGGTTGCTCTTCACCAGAATCATCGCCGGAAGGAGCAACAAGGCTATTGGGTGAAGAAGTTGAAACAACTTCATCAAAGTCAAAGGATTCAAAAAGCTCAACTTCAAGATGAAATTCAGAGATGGACTCAGATTTGACACGAGAGTGCTCCACCATATGTATCCATGAGTTTCGATTCTTGGAAATCAAGAATAAAAAATTTTCTTATGATAGAGATAAAGCAATGATTTGCTCTAATAGAAGGCTTCGAAGCTCCAAAGAATTCAAAAGGCAAGATCCTAAAGAAGAGCAAATGAAGCCAAAAGCAAATTCAAAGGAGCGAGGCAAATGACAAAGTGACCAAGCTATTGGTCAATTTATTGTCAATCAATATTTTGGCTTAAGTCGGAGAATTCAAAGATGCCAAGGAGCTTTGGAGCAAATTGACAACGATCCATGAGATCCCCTCCACTGTACCAAATCAAGAAGAATCTAAAGAGGGCGACTCCGTGGATCAAGATCAAGAGGAAGAGGACTCTGAAGTTGAGATATTCTCAACTTTCGAAGAAAAAGTCTAAGAAGCTTCATCTTCAAAGGAATGCAACGAAAAGGGCAAAGAGGGGAGCATACTCTTTGTTCCATGTACAAGATGAAGATGATGAAGCCTCCACCTCTAGGATTGAGGGGGAGCGATCTTCGTTGACACCAGATCAAGAAGAAAAAGAAGCCTCCACATCCGAGTCAAGAGGAGAAGAGGATGAAGAAGCTTCCACATCCACAAGTCAAGTCAAATATATTGGAGGAGCATCATTGTCGGATCAAGAGGAAGCCTCTACCTCCGGATCAAAAGGAGAAGATGTCATCCCTACATGTGAAGGTATAAATGTTTCAATTAAAAATAAAAATCACATTATATGTTTTGAGTGTAGGGAGCATGACCACTACAAGAGTAAGTGTCCTAAATTGGCCAAGAAGAAGGGCCAAGTGGCATCAAAGGGCAAGGAAAAGCCCAAGAAAACCGTCCTCACAACAAAGAAGAGAAAAGAGCACATTGTGTGCTTCTTGTGTCATTAAAAAGGACATTATCGGAGCCAATGTCCAAAGGGTAAGAAAACGGTCAAAGTCAAGGGGGGAAGCACAAGTCAAGGGGGACCTTTCAAGGCAAAACCTAAGGTATTATTTATTGAACTCATTCCCTTGACTAATGGTAAAAAACATGTTAGTTCAAGGTTATATCATTTTAATACTATTTACCATAAAAATAGGAGGCATGATAGACTTAATGAAAATCATGTAGCTCTTCATGCTAAAACTGCCTCTCATAAGGTTAGGAAGGTAAATAACCACTTAGGCAAAAATTCTAAGGGCCATAGCTATAAGCCTAAAAATAAAAATGCTCAAGGACAAAATGAAAAAGTAAAATCTAGGGATTTATGGAAAGAAAATCAAGTTTTGAGGTCAAAACTTGATAACATGGAAAAGACTTTAAAGAGAATTGAAAATTTTCTTAAGCGCCAAAATGAGCAAAACCTAAGCCTATGAGTTCAAAAGTCATCCAATGGCCGTAGAGGTTTGGGATATAAACCTAAGGCTAAGAAGGATGTAACTTCTTACCATAGGGTTCCATATAACTATGGGACTAACTCTAGGTCTAGGAGTCAAGTCAAGGGTACAAGGGAAGTTATCCCTAGGAGTATCTTTGCAACAACAAATGTGACTAAGACTTCTAAGGAGTCTAACAAAGTCACTAAGAATTTCACAAGGGAAGCAATCCCTAGAATTGATCTAGAAAAAGTGACCAAGGCTTCTAAGAAGCCTAACAAAGTCACTAGGAAGGTATCTAGGGAAGTTATCCCTAGTAAGTACCTAGAGCATCCAAGCAGCACAAATAGGTTTTGGGTTCCTAGGAGCATTTTCTCTACCCCTTAGATGGATTAGAGAGTGTCAACTCAAATTGGAAGGATAGTTAACCCAACTTTGATGAAGTTGACACTTGGAGGGCATTTTCAAGGTTATTATTAACCTTTGAAAATGGAATAGATTTTTCATTTACTCTTAAAAAGAGTAAAATGTGTCAAACTTTAGGAATTGAAATTCAAATTAAATTGGCACAATTGAGAAAAGCATAAGAAATACCTAGTTGAGACTTGGGTATTTTCTTAGGAAGGTAAGGCTCAATCTAGGCCTTAATATAAATTTATTCACTCTTTAGAAGAGTAAAGTGTGCCCAATCTTGAGGAATTATGCTTAATTTAAATTGGCACAATTTAATCATGGGACAAAGAAATGCCAAGTTAGGTTCTGGCATTTTCTAGAGAAAGTGAGGGCAAGTTAGGATGCAATTTTTAATTAGCTAAGGTTTAAGGATCTTAGTGTTAGTTAGAGCCCTTGAGCCAATCATTTGATGATTGTATTATGGACTTGTTATATTATATTCTTATATAAATAAAGGCATTTGTTTTTGGTTATTATACTTACTTGTATTGGTGTCAAATAAACTAAGTATAATAACGTCCTTGAGTAGAAGGTTCTTACCTATATCAATCGATTGGTTGAATCGATAGTGAGATGATATAGGGAACACTACTCTAAATCATTCCTAGTCGAGTATTAACATTCAGGGACAATGTTAATACAATAATACTAGCATGTAGGTCAACTCGATGACTTGATCTCACAAGTCATGGATATGGAGATATCAAGTTAACACATGTGTATGCATTGGAGAATTATACTGAATGACCCGCCATGAGAAAGTATCATGGATCGTTATATGAGTGTCATATACTTTCTCATGTGGCTATTAGTATGACTATTAGTCCTTAGACCTGAAGTCACCATGGTTTCCTACATAAGGAGTTATGTACTTTGGTTTCGTCAAACGTCACTCGTAACTGGGTGGACTATAAAGGCGATTACTGGGTATGTAACAAATTATGCAGAGGGATGTGAGTGATGTAGATGGGATCTATCCCTCCTATATGACAGGAGTGACATCGATATTTTTGATAGAGTGAGACCACGAAGTGCATGGCTATGCCCAAATGAGTCAATATGAGATATTGAGCTAATTTGATCGAGTGAGTCTACTTGGAGTTCAAGATTTAGATTGATTAGAGGATGACACGATCTATGCCTCACATTGATCAATCTAGATGTCTAGGATAAAAGGACACTTGTCATATATTGTGAGGAGTCACAATTAGTAGTCACAAGGTGATATTGGATCTCAACATTCTTGTAACTCGGGTAGTAATGATGTGTTGCTAGATACCGCTCATTACTTATGCTCCTAAATGGGTTTAGGGTCATTGCCAACGTTACAAGAACCTATAGGGTCACACACTAATAACAATTAGATGGAGATTAGGTTCATATGATAAACCAAGAAGATTATATTTATGTGATGAATCAAATTGGATTAAGAGTAATCCTAATTGGGCTAATTGAGTTGGACTCAAGTTGATTCATGTGTTCGATGAGTCTAATTTAGATTATGACTCATTGAATCAATTTAATTAAATGAATTAGATTCATTATATTAAATTGGCTTGAATTAAATGGTTGGATTAGATCAACCATGAGAGAGATTAAGTCAAGTTTGACTTGACTTGAGAGGAAGAGGAAGAGTCAAGTTTGACTTGACTTTATGCCACATCATTTGTGACTTGGCATTAAGTGGACCAATGATGTTACTCCACATCATCATGGTGTGCCACCTCATGGAGGTTACAAGCCTCCTTTACATTTAATGTGGCCGGCCACATTAAATGAGTGGGAGTTACTCATGTGGCCGACCACTCAAGGGGATGACTGGGAATGAATTTTTCATTCATGTGCATTCACTTCTTCTTCTTCCTCAAGCTCTCCCTCTCCTCCTCTACCATTGCCGAGATCCTTTGGAGTGCTAGCACATTCTAAGGCTCTCCCTCCATTGAGTTGTTCATGTGGATACGTATAGAGAGTTGTCTACGTTGACAACTTCGAGATCCGGCGAACCGTTGGACGAGCGGGATTGCGAAGGGCATCGCATCAAGGGTAACTTTCTAAACATGTAGATCTAAGTGTAGATCTAGGTAAGAAACTCTTACTCGTAGTTTTTCGAAAATTTTTCTTCGCACAGATCCGTTGGCTAGGGAGTTTTGGGGTTTCCGCGATGCGAAAAAGCAGTTTTCGCGGCCCGAAAAACCTAACACTTAGGTAGGTAATCTAGGTAAATTTTATTTATGCTAACTTGCCATGATTATTTGCCCATCATATGTCATGACATCAAATTTTACATTCATGTTTTATTATGAAAAATATAAAAATATCATGTCATGTCATACATACATCATGTAGTTATAGTTTTTTTTTTTTACAATCATTTATATTGATGTATGCCATTGCACATCATGCATTAATTTTAATCCTTTGCAATTAAGGATAATGACATTTACTAGCAAGTAACATCCTAGGTGGATGCTCATAATCCCAAATTGCCTAGGTAGATATGCATGATCCCTAGTTTAGGGCAAAATCAAATTTTACATCTCACAAAGACCTATAAGGTGACTTGTATATGTTTCAGTACATATTAGATACAAGTGATATGTTAGGATAATGAACAAAACTCAAGATGTTGACTTAGTGCATTCCTTTGAGTTTTAAGTTCATCAAAACACATAGTTATGTGTATTCCAATCATTGGGAAAGCTAATGTATAAGTCATGTGCATTGATCCCAAAGAACATGGTTGGATATTGGTTTTGAAAATCATTTAAAAATGTTTTTGGGGAACCTTGATGAAGGCTATCTTTTGATAGTAATCATCATTGAAAAGTTAAACACAAACTAGAAAAAAATATTGAAGTTTTTATAAGTTTTCAAGTTTGCGCCAATCTTTGAAAATATGAAGTATTTTCATAGAAAACTATTTTTCAATGATAGTATATACCCTAAATAATGTCTACACCAATTTTCATGATTTTTAGATTTTTGTAGAATATTTGGGGAGTTTCTGAAATTGACTGAAATAGAATTTCAAAAACTCAGTGCTCCAATCGATCACCCGATCGATTGGAGGTCTCAATCGATCGAGTGATCGATTGAGAGGGGTTTTCTCGTGAGAAGAAGCTCGCTAGATCGATCCTTTGATCGATTCAAACACCCTGAATCGATCCATGGATCGATTGAGCAGGGTTCAATCGATAGGGAACTAACCTCAATCGATTGAGAATGCTGATTTTGGCTAGGAAACCTTAATATCAGCATTTTAAATCATTTTTAGTCTAAGTAACCATTTCTCACCCCTTGAAATGCATTTGTATACACTAAGGGGGAGTTTTCATGATGAAAACAAGGATGGATTGGTTAAGAGAGACTAAGTAGAAGTTTACGTTGAAAAGGGGGAGATTGTTGGTGTAATATCCCTTAGGTCAAGGTTGACTAAGCTTGAGTTGGCTTAAGCTTGAGTCTTGTTGTTTGGGTTTTGATGTTTGACAATACATGGAGACTGACAAAACATGGAGATTGCAGGTGCAATCGTCCGACTGGGGAGATTGCTGGAGCAATTCTCCTCTGATCAGGGTTTGACCAGATTGGTAGGAGAAAGAGTCAAGTAGGTCAAGGTTGACCGGATACTTGACTGGGAATTCCTGGTGAGTGAAACCAGGCGGTTGGGAAATCTTGGTGAGTGAAGTCAGGTGAAAGACCTAGTGAGTGAAGCTAGGTAGTTGGAAAATCCTGATAAGTGAAGTCAGGTGAAAGACCTAGTGAGTGAAGCTAGGCAGTATGAAAATCCTAGTGGGTAAAGCTAGGTGAAAGTCCTGGTGAGTGAAGCCAGGTAGATGGGAAGTCCTAGTGCGTGAAGCTAGGCAGAAGTTAAAGTGCTGGTGAGTAAAGCCAAGCACGAGAAATCCAGGTGGATTAAGGCGGATCGGACACCTAGTGTTGGTAAGTCCAAGTGGGTCAAGGTTGACTAGACGCTTGGCACGAGGAGAAAAAGTCCAAGTGGGTCAAAGGGATTGACCGGACACTTGGTGAGGAAATCCTAGCAGGTCGAGGGTGACCGAATGCTAGTCATGGTGTCCCAATAGGTCATGATTGATCGGATGTTGGGTTGTTAAGGGACTTAGGACTTGATTAGGACAAATCAAGTTGAGTCAATCGATCACCCGATCGATTGACTCATGCCCAATCGATCGGGTGATCGATTGGGTGAGTCCCGCGGCAAAACTTCCTCCTAATCGATCAACCGAACGATTGGAAAGGAATCGTTGATGCACAGAAGCACTCCCAATCGATCAACCGATCAATTGGGAGCCTCCAATCGATCGGGTGATCGATTGGGAAGCTGAGAATCACGAACAGAAGTTGGGAATCACGCGAGAAGCTGTGAATCGATCATGCAATCGATTCAAGTGATTTCCAGAGAGCACAGAGGCGCTCTGGATCGATCGACCAATCGATCTGAAGCCTCCCCAATCAATTGAGAGCTATTCAATCGATTGGGATCCAACCGTTGCGCAGATTATAGTCGTTGGCTAGCGTTTTTCTGGGTGTCTTCTTCGGCTTTCTTCTCCATGCGACAGCATCGATTTTCTAGGATTTCCCTTCACACTCACAGCCAGTTTTTGAAACTTCTTGAAGCAAGGTGTTTGTTGCACTTCTAAGGTCAAGAGGCATCCCAAACAAGAGAAGAAGCTAGCTAGAGTTCATTGTATAAGATCTTGTAAGATTTACTTGTACTTGCTTCTTCTTTACTTCTTATTTGTTGTGTGAGTTTGTAAAGACTTCTCCGCCTTCGGTAGTTACCGTAAAGGAGGGTTTTAACTTAGTGGAGTGTGTGTCGCGTGTGGATCCTTGGATTAGTCACCTCTTCTTGAGGTGGATACCAAGTAAATCCTTGTGTTAGCGTTATATTTTTGTTTCTTGTGTTTTCCGCTACATATCATCACCAAGAAGCAAGAAAGACGAGTGCGACGAGCTATTCACCCCCCTCTAGCTACATTTCGACCCTAATGCTCGCATGATACTGGTTTTCCAATGTCGTCGAGAGGGAGGACGAGGCTTGTTTGGATATTATTCACATCTCGACTTGTGTCTTGAGGTGGTACTCCATTCAACTCTTCCAGTAGCCGAAGTCTTCACCGGAGAAGAGGGTAGGGCGTGAAGTGCTATACCCTTCTTGATGGGTCATTTATTGAATAAATCTAGCACACAACAAAAACAAGTAGATTTGTCCCAAGGTTTGGTCTTGGATTAACAGTGATGGAGAAAAATAAAATAGTATTTCACTAATTTCGAGAAAAAATAATTTTAAATTACTATAATTAAGTTTTGCACTTATAATTCTGCGATTTGTAAAGTTTTTTCAAAATTATAGTGATTTCCCAACGAAAGTAATCAACGATCGCAAAACTTGAAGTAGGAGTCGTCATAGACTCTGAACCAAGTAAAAGTTGGTTTTGTTAGCATTGTTTCTCTTTTCTTTCTTTCCTTTGTGTTATTCTTTATTTTTAAAAAAGTGTAAAAAAATCATGAATGTTATTCATCCTTTCTCCTCTAGCACACATCAATCATAAGTGCTGGACTATGAAAAGTTGAATTTTTACCTCCCGTACACCAAAACAAAAAAGTGGATGATGCTCCACTCGTTAGATAAAAAGTCACTGAGAAGGTTTTAAAACTGGAGGATCAGTTTTAAAATCTTTTACAATGCCATAGAAACGTAAAACAAAATTTTAAATCTTTTTTCATCAGTTGAATATGAAAATGGAACGTAAGGATAACGATAAACAGTAAGTGAAATATAAAAAATTAAACATATTACAAGATTAGAATTAAGTTAAAGTAAATTTATATAAAATAATTTATGATATAGTCAATATAGTTTCATTAAAGATGCGTGGGAGACCATAAATATTTAAACAAAAAAAATTAAAAAACTATTATCTAGAGATGACGACACATTCTCTCCGTAACCATAATATTTTTTAGTGATGATGACACACTTTCTTCATTATCGCTACGAGGAGGCTGACGATGAAGGATGCGAGGATAAGCTGAATCATCTTTTACTTTATAAATAATAATTATTTATTATATTTGAATAACTATAGACTCTATTCCAATTAGAGATGGGTCTCGAAAATTTTAATTAAATCTTCTCGTCCAAAATCACAAATATTAGCCAATAATATTGTTTCATATTAATTAATTAATTAATTAGATTCCATGCCTTGTATTAATTTTATTTTTTCAATTGATATGTGTTATTGCCTATTAGATTTCTTTAATTAATTGTTTTTCTTTCGTTTTTTGTTCCAACGCAATTTAACTTTTAAAAATACTAATAAAAGAGCAGAGCAAGTAGATACTTAATTAAGCTGATCGATGACAAGAATCATTAATTGCTTACAAATTCATAGTATACGGTAGCATTCAGTTTCCTTTACTACAATCAAATTATTCATATCGAGTGGTTGTGCTGTCGATAATCAAAGTAAATAATTTATCATTCATTTATATTTATAGCTAGAGTAGTATGACAAAACTAGCTAGCTAGCCAATAAATGCCCCTCCGGTTTAGGTTCTATTGGAAATGAAACTCATATATGTTTCTAACCGTTCATGTTACGTTCATATATATCAATAAGATATACAGAAAAAGTTATTAACAAAAGACCAAAAAAAAAATTATATATTTAAAATTGATGATTGTGATTTATGTACTAATTATAAATTCGAGACAAGCTAAAGTGCATGTTTTTTAAATGTCAGTATACTAACACATAAATGAGAATATCAAATAAATCAATCATGCTAGATATTGACACTAAAGAATATCAAATAAATGGGCGCACAAAAAATAGAAGAGGACCCTCAACGAGGGATGAATACTTATCTATCCTATTAAAAGCATCAAAATTTAATTCATCGATACACACTAAAAATCTCAATAGTCGCATGCCCCTTTAACCAATAGGACATGAATATTGTAGGACCGTTCTTAATGGTACCTGGTCAGACACTATTGTAGCTTGTGATGATGGATTACTCTTTTTAAATAGGTGGAGACAAAAGCTCTTTGAAAATATTTTTAAAAAACTTAGTTAAGTACATGAAAGCTTAATTAAAAAAACCTTTTCAAACATTGTTTTTTTAGATGGGAATATTTAAATTTTCTTTTTTAAATATTTAAAGTTGTTTTTTTTTTCAAAAATTGCTAGGTTTTCTTTTCAAAAATAATTAAACCAAAAGAAACTAAAAAAAATTAACAAAAGATATTTTAACTTAAAAGAATATTTAATTTTGAGAGTAATTATAAAACTTTAACTTTGAGAAAAATATTTAACCAAACATATTTAATTGAACCTAAGTCCTTTCACTCCTCCTTGATTCAGGTTCGATCGGGCCTTAGGCTTTGACTTCTTGTTCACAAGTTTCCCTACAAGTAGTGCAATACCTTTCTTTGCCCGAGCACTATTAATTTGTTCATGAAGTTCAAATTCGAAAAATAACTCATTTAATTTAATTTGTGAAAGATCCTTATACACTTTGTAAGCATCTACCATGGATGCCCACAAAGTGTTTCTCGGAAATGCATTGAGTGCATACCTGATGACGTCGTAATTTTTCACCTTTTGTCCAATTGCGTGGAGACTATTGAAGAGGTCTTGGATACGTGTGTGAAGTTGGCTTGCCAATTCGCCTTCCTGTATTTTTATATTATAAAGTTTATTTAATATCAAATCACATTTGCTTACCTTCATGTCGAAAGTTTCCTCGTGCAGCTTGATCAACTTTTCCGATTAGTCTTTCTCACTTGAAAATGGGTCAACTCAGTTCAACTCTTCTTTGGTTAGTCCACATTGTAGAGTGTATATTGCTTTGGCATCGACCTCGATCTTTTCATCAGATTTGTATCCTAGTTCTCGCATGATACTTGTTTTCCAGTGTCGTTGAAAGAGAGAACAAGGCCTGTTTAGATATTATCCACATCTCGACTTGTGTCTTGAGGTGGTACTCCACTCAGCTCTTCCAGTAGCCGAAGCCTTCACCGGAGAAGAGGGGAGGGCGTGCAGTGCTATACCCTTCTTGATTGGCCATTTATTGAACAAATCTAGCACACAACAAAAATAAGTAGACTTGTCCCAAGACTTTATCTTGGATTAGTAGTGATGGAGAAAAATAAAATAGTATTTCACTAATTTTGAGAAAAAATAATAAAATAATAATAATAAATATTATTACAAATTTTGTTAAATGTGATATTTTATTAACATTGACTAATGGTGAAAAAATTAAAAAAAAAATTTAAAAAAAATTAGAGGGAAAAAACGAAAGGCATAAAAGTAAAAATTGCTCAAACAGTAGTTATATCGATTCAGAACAGCCTCGCTTTGATACCAATTGTAGAATCTTTGCGCTAGAGGAAGAGGGTGAATAGCGCTCATGGCTTTCATGTTCGTTTGAAAACGTTTGAGTAAAACACAACGGAATAAGAAAGACAAGACAGAAAAAAAGCAATCGCGAACATCAAGAGTTACTTGGTTCAGAGCCTATGGTGAGTCCTACTCCAAGGCTCGCACGTGATAATGCTTTTGATGGATAATCCACTAATCAATCGAAAGTTACAAAGAGATTTACAATTGTAGTACAAGTAACTTTTAAATAAAACAATACCGATGACTTGGAGAAATATATCTTCAGTGTAGTCGTCGTCAAAGCAACTTTCGGGTGTCAAGAGGTTTTATCGAAGCAGCGCGCAAGTGCAGAAGTCATTCTGAATGTTGTTGTTTAGCCCTTGGTCGAATGTTGCTTATAGGCTATTCCGGGTGCCTGGAACCCATCCGGGTGCCTGGACCACGTGTCTTGGTCAATCGACGCGCTCCATGTAGGCTTATGGATGATTATTTTGGGTCCAGGCGCCTGGACCGTGTTCGGGTGCTCGAACCACCTGGGCGCCCACCGCCCACCCTGAGCGAGGCTGGTACGGGTATCCGGACCAACTTTTTCAGCCACCCTTTTTTTTCTACAAAACAAAGTTAGTACAGGCAATAAACAATATATATAATATAAATTTGACAGCCTTTGACCGTCCGATTCTAACTTTGAGTTTCGCTGAAACTCTAGGTCGAACCGACGCTTACTGTTCCCTCTTTGGGGAAATGCGTCCTCACCTACTCCTCTCAAGAGAATTTACCTTTTGCCAGATCGGTCCTCCATAACCGTCTAGACTTTTACTCAACGTCCGAGACTTCAGGTCTTCATGCTGAAAGTCCACTCCACGACCCGTCCATACTTGCATCTGGTCCGCGACCACCAGGATTTTCACCTTGAGTCTCTGACTCTAGGATTTCACCCAAAGTGCTCGATCCACCAAGACTTGGCCTTGCCTAACCGCAGTTAGGACTTTCCACAACTTAGGGTTACCTCCCACTTGGACCTAGGGTTATCTCCCCCTAGTGTTTTCCACCTGCCTAGCATCCACTAGGACTTTTGCCTAAGAACACTTAGGACTTTCTTGCAAATTCATTCAACCTTGTTAGACAACAAGTAACTTTAACTTTAGACTCTTTGTCATAATCAAAACTTAGGTTCAATCATTTGGTGTTGCATGCACCAACATAGGTGAGGGTGTGTTCCCCGTTGAGGGAATAATAGACGTCGGTTAGACTTAGAGTTTTCAGAAAATCTAAAAATCAAAACCAGACAGTTCTGAGACTTCAAATTATTTATTATTTATTTTTTATTGTGCTAACTTTATTTTGTATGATATGTTTGATATTTTGGACTAACGTATCTTGCAGAGAGCGAAAAACACATAAAAGGCTCAGATGAGCAGGCTCCGGGACTGCTGGAGGAGTCTCAGGAGGCTTGGTTGAAAGCCCATGTGGAGAGGCACGAAGGCACCTTCAATGGGGTTGAAGGTGCCTTCAACAACTCAAAAAAGGAGACCACGAACAGATGCTTCGATACAACTCATCTTCGCGATCTTTCTCTTGTGTGTTGCTTTAAAGACAATCTGACAAAGCTGTAACGTTGTTCTGATGACTGAAAGCTTTACTTTCAAAATTTCACGTTATCGGTATAGTTTTAAATTACTTTAATTAAGTTCTGCACTTATAATTCTACAATTTGTAAAGTTTTTCCAAAATTATAGTAATTCCCCAACGAAAGCGATAAACGATCACGAGCCTTGGAGTAGGAATCGTCATAGGCTCCGAACTAAGTAACACTTGGTCTTGTTAGCGTTGTTTATCTTTTCTTTCTTTCCGTTGCGTTATTCTCTATTTTTTAAAAAGTATAAAAAAGTCATGAGCGCTATTCACCCTTTCTCCTCTAGCACACATCGATCATACATACTGGACTATGAAAAGTTGAATTTTTACCTCCCATACACCAAAACAAAAAAGTGGATGATGCTCCACTCGTTAGACAAAAAGTCACTGAGAAGGTTTTAAAACTGGAGGATCAGTTTTAAAATCTTTTACAATGCCACAGAAACATAAAACAAAATTTTAAGTCTTTTTTCATCAGTTGAATATGAAAATGGAAGGTAAGGATAACGATAAACAGTAAGTGAAATCTAAAAAATCAAACATATTGCAAGATTAGAATTAAGTTAAAGTAGATTTATATAAAATAACTTATGTTATAGTCAATATAGTTTCATTAAAGCTGCGTGGGAGACCATAAATATTTAAACAAAAAAATTAAAAAACTATTATCTCGAGATGACGACACACTCTCTCCGTAACCATAATATTTTTTAGTGATGATGACACACTATCTTTATTATCGCTACGTGGAGGCTGACAATGAAAGATGCTGAGGATGAACGAAATCATCTTTTAATTTATAAATAATAATTATTTATTATATTTGAATAACTATCCACGCTATTCCAATTAGAGATGGTCTCGAAAATTTTAATTAAATCTTCTCGTCCAAAATCACAAATATTAGCCAATAATATTGTTTCATATTAATTAATTAATTAATTAGATTCCATGCCTTGTATTAATTTTATTTTTTCAATTGATATGTGTTATTGCCTATTAGATTTCTTTAATTAATTGTTTTTCTTTCGTTTTTTTTTCAACGCAATTTAACTTTTAAAAATACTAATAAAAGAGCAGAGCAAGTAGATACTTAATTAAACTGATCGATGACGGAAACCAACTTAACAGTAGGTACGTACAACATAAAAACATAAAAACGAGGCGACGTACCATGCATGCATGCATATCGCTAATTATTTATGCCTCGCTACCTTTTATTCTGTTTTATTTAATAGCTAGCGATCCATGCATGGTTAACTTACGACAGTGGTGAAGCCAACTAATTTTTAGTCACCATGGCGATCTTCCTGTTCGTGGGTTCACCCTCAGGGATAATCCATACAGGCCTGCTGTAGATGACGACGTTGCCGTCGCGCTGCAGGACGAGGATGCAGCCGGGGCTGGTGTTGAAAGTGAAATTTTCGCCATTCTCATCGTAGATGCGGAAGTAGTAGTCGGTATCGAGCCTGGCGTAGCAGCCTCGGCCGTTGACGAATTGGAAGGACCACAATTCCCTGCGGTTGTCGTTGCCGTTGTCGTAGAGGCCGAGCTTGCAGTGGTCCTGCATGATGAATTCATAGGTCCCTTCGGTGAGGGATTCGCCGGGTAACAGCTTGTCGCCGCGATAGAGAACGTTGTTGTTGGCCATGGCGGAAGGCAGGAGGATTCCGAGGAGGACAGCAGCAGCAGAGAGCGTGACAAAGGTAGCCATGGTCACTGGCGGAGCCAGGAATCATAGCCCACCTGGGCTAAAATTGTCATCCGGGCTAAAAGTCCTTTTTCTCCCTTTGAAAATCCAAAATACAAGGGGTGAAGAAGTAAAATCAGCCTAATCACCAACTGGACCCCCCGGGCTATAGCCCGGGTAAGCCAATGCTTGGCTCCGCCATTGGCCATGGTTAAGCTAGCTACGGATATATCACTCACTAATTCACTCAAGTGATCGCTTGTTTAGAGTATCATGCCACTCCCATCTATTTATAGATGAGGATATATAGGAGGAGGTAAATTTAAAATACAGTTTCAAGAATCATTAATTGCTTACAAATTCATAGTATACGATAGCATTCAGTTTCCTTTACTACAATCAAATTATTCATATCGAGTGGTTGTGCTGTCGATAATCAAAGTAAATAATTTATCATTCATTTATAGCTAGAGTAGTATGACAAAACTAGCTAGCTAGCCAATAAATGCCCCTCCGGTTTAGGTTCTATTGGAAATTAAACTCATATATGCTTCTAACCGTTCATGTTCATATCCATAAGATATACAGAAAAAGTTATTAACAAAAGACCAAAAAAATTTATATATTTAAAATTGATGGCTGTGATTTATGTAGTAATTATAAATTGGAGACAGGCTAAAGTGTATGTTTTTTTTTTTTCAAATGTCAGTATAATAAACGTATAGAGATTAAACATCATTTTATAACAGATCATGTAGTTAGGGGTAATATTGTACTTGACTATGTTGAGTCCAAATCAAACCTAGCATACATTTTCATAAAATCATTACCTGAACTCGAGTTCAGTACACTTAGAAGACAGTTAGGTATGTGCTTAGAAGAATAGATTCAAAATAAAATATTTTTTAAAATCATTTTTTATTACTGTGTTGTCTTTTTCAAAAGTTATGGATTTTTAAAATTATTTCTTCAAAATCAGCTTGATTTTAAAATTTTAGAATAAAATCTTTTTTGTTTTCTTCAAAACTCTTAATTTTACTAGTGCCTTTAAAGATTGGACTTAGTATAGGTATTTTCCCTAAAAAGTATGTACCCATAGGTTTTAACTAGAGTATCTCATAAGCTCACTAAGAATACCTTGCTTGTATATGAAAAACACTTAGAATGGTCTGAGATGCATAGGGTATTGCCTAGGCTTTAGAATGCTTATATCTATGCTATAAATACCAATTCAAATTGATTAAGCTGAGTCATCCTTTTTAGTCAAAACTAACTGGATCACATACTTAACTTGACTAACTAAGTGAATGCTACTATCTTATGGTAAACAGCTAGTAGCTAAATGTTGGATATTTATTCTAAGAAAAATAGATGAATGTTTTAAAATCTTATTTATAAATCTTTTTAAAGCTAAATAAATAGTATATGGTAGCATTCAGTTTCCTTTACTACAATCGAATTATTCATATCGAGTGGTTGTGCTGTCGATAATCAAAGTAAATAATTTATCATTGATTTATAGCTAGAGTAGTATGACAAAACTAGCTAGCTAGCCAATAAATGCTCCTCCGGTTTAGGTTCTATTGGAAATGAAACTCATATATGTTTCTAACCGTTCATGTTACGTTCATATATATCAATAAGATATACAGAAAAAGTTATTAACAAAAGACCAAAAAAAATTATATATTTAAAATTGATGATTGTGATTTATGTAGTAATTATAAATTGGAGACAAGCTAAAGTGCATGTTTTTTAAATGTCAGTATAATAACACATAAATGAGAATATCAAATAAATCAATCATGCTAGATATCGACATTAAAGAATATCAAATAAATGGATGCACAAAAAATAGAAGAGGACCCCAGCGATTGATGAATACTTATCTATCCTATTAAAAACATTAAAATCTAACTCATTGACCGACTGACACATTGAAAATCTCAATAGTCGTATGCCTCTTTGACCAATAGGGCATGAATATTGTAGGATTGTTCCCAATGACACTCGGTCAGAGATGATTCCAGCTTGTGACGATGGATTACTTTTCTAAATAAATGAAGACAGAAGCTTTTTGAAAATATTTTTAAAAAACTTAACTAAGTACATGAAAGCTTAATTAAAAAAACTTTTTCAAACACTGATTTTTTTAGATGGGAATATTTAAATTTTCTTTTTCAAATATTTAAAGTTGTTTTTTTTCAAAAATAGTTAGGTTTTCTTTTCAAAAATAATTAAACCAAAAGAAACTAAAAAAATTAACAAAAAGTACTTTAACTTAAAAAAATATTTAATTTTGAGAGTAATTATAAAACTTTAACTTTGAGAAAATATTTAATCAAACATATTTAATTGAGCCTAAGTCCTTTCATTCCCCCTTGATTAATGCCAAAAAAAATATAAAAATTATTTAAGTTTTGAGGGTCCTAGAGTCGAAGCAAATAAAATAAGGTAAAAGTAATCATCTATTTTTCTAATTTTTCATCTCACCCTTTATAAGTTATTAAACATATTATGCTTATGAGTTTATGTGAGATTGAGAATTCTGAAAGATATTTAAGTCTAAGAAGAATAATTTAATCAAAATAGATTAAATTTAATTCTTTTTTAGTTTAAATTTTAATTTGAAGAATAACTAAGTTTTAATTTTGAAATTTATGTATTGAAAAATAATTAAATTAATTATATTTTTGAAATTATTAGGATTAATTACTCTTTTGAAATTGATTAAGAATTTGAAATTAATTATACTTAAGAATTTGAAATTAATTATACTTAAGAATTTAAAATTATTAGGATTAATTATTCTTTTGAAATTATTAAGAATTTGAAATTAATTATACTTAAAATTTTAAAATTAATTATACTTTTAAAATTAATTAATAATTAATTTGAAATTAATTATACTTTTGAATTAATTAATAATTTAAAATTAATTATACTTTTAAAATTAATTAATAATTTGAAAATTTTTGAAATTAATTAAGCTTTTGAAATTAATTAAGATG
The DNA here is from genome assembly GCF_018446385.1 of Zingiber officinale. Classification (NCBI taxonomy): domain Eukaryota; kingdom Viridiplantae; phylum Streptophyta; class Magnoliopsida; order Zingiberales; family Zingiberaceae; genus Zingiber; species Zingiber officinale. Next base: position 121,579,349 of record NC_055993.1, on the reverse strand, counting down.
ACTTCGTTAATTGAATTAATTTTAGTTAACTTAATTGAATTAAGTTTAATTAATTTGATGTAACTACATTTTATTTTAAACCTAGGTTCATTTTTATGAGATGGTTAATTTTAATCTTTAATTAAAATTTAAATCTAAGATTGATTTATATTTGAATTAAACTAAGATTTAATAGTTAGTCAATTAAATATTTATTTTAATAATTGACTTCCAGGCTATAACGAATACTACAACAAAAACATTAAAAGACAACGGTTAAAAACTGTTGTCGTAGACCCTTTAAAACCGTTATAATTGACAGTATTGTTAAAAGTAGGGGGTTACGACAACGGTTTTAAACCGTTGTCTTTGAATGAAAAGACAACAGTTTTACAACGGTTTTAAACCATTGTCTTTGAATGAAAAGACAACGGTTTAAAACCGTTGTTATTTAGAGCATTTTTAATAACACTGCCCGTTATAATCATTTTTGGGGCTACGACAACGGTTTTTAACCGTTGTCTTTGACAGCAATAACGGTTTTAAATCGTTGTCTTTTAAATTATTATCTTTTAATACTAATATATCATATTTTAATTTAAATATATAATAAAGAATCATAATCAAGAAAGAATATTTTCCACATCAATATCATTCAAAATGTTAGTTATACAAGAATTATAATCACTAAAGAAGAAATATATTTCATGTTCAAAAAATTTTTATCCCAATAGTATGAAAAGACAACGGTTACTTCCTCAAGCTAACTTGGTCATGTGCTTGTTGTAAACCTTGCGTTGAAGGACTCAGTCTTATAGTTGGTCAGGCTCCTATTTGCAGTTCTTCTATCATTGTTACTTCCTCGAGCTGACTTGGTCCTGTACTTGTTGTAATAAATTTTCCTTGCTTTGGGAAGTTGATGGTGATTCTTCTTCATAGTGTGTAATAGTAAGGTGCATGGTGCATCATAGACAGCAGGAGCCCATTTGGCATGTAACTTGAAGTTCGATGGTGAACCATGCTGTGCGCGACTTCCCTTCATGGCAGAAATAAGCTTTGGAAGCATCTGGAGTAGCAGTCCAATAAATACATTAAGGAGAAGTATGAAATTTGCAAACATGAACGTGTATCACATATGGCCAATCCCACTAAAGAAATTATAATCCAATGAAAGTAGAATCAATTCTTGCGAGTTGCAACTAACATGGTCCTATTTTCTATAAATAGGAGCAAATCATTTTTGTAGACATGAATCTGTTGCATTTATGTAGAGAATGCAAATATATCTTTTTTGGAGTAATACTAATTAAGAAAGTTCAATCCGTATGAAAAATTATAACGAGCTTATTTTCATACTAAAATTTTACAGCAAGTGTGTGTATAAACCTTATACAACAAGTGCGTGTAACTTTGAGGATGATACTATTCCATGTAGTCTTGATTGTCGGTTGTAACACTATTCTGCAATGTTAGTGCTTGACAACACTAGTAAAAAGGATCAACATGCGCATAAGAATTTCTACTTCAAATAAAAGTACAATTCATACGGGAACATAGACCACCATGTTCCATATAAGTCTATTTTAATTGTTATGTTCAACTAATGCATTTAATTAATTATGAAAACAATAGATAAAGAAATATAAATTGTTGAGTGAATGTTACTTGTAATTGTCAAATCCTGGACAACATTTGATGTTACTTGGAACGTTGGTGGCACGCTAGGAAACTTTGTCAATAGAACCTGCAAAATATAAACATATATTAGAAGATAAAAATATCCAAAACAATGTCATTATCCCCTCAACTAGTTAGGTTTTTTATTCTACTACGAAGCATTACAATACAAATATGTCTGAACTTTAAACAATGTAAACTAACCCTCATTTAAGTAATTGTGTTTGATAAAAAAGAGAAAGGATAATAAATCATGCAATTAAATTTGAATATAAAGAACAAACTTTACATTAAGCTAACTGATTTTTTATACTGATTCTAGCAATCTCTTGTCTAAATGAAATATTAATACATTGCATGTGATAGTAAGGATACATCATGGCAACTATACATAGACTAAGAAATGAAAATTGACAAAATTACTTACAACTACGATAGAAGGGCTAGAATCTTCCCCAGGATGAGAATGTGTTACGTCAGCACAAAATATTATAGTTGGTTGGTCGCTAACAAGAGGAATGCGCCTTGACAATGCATCGACAAGAACGGTGTCCCTTCCTTCAACCTATGAATCAAGCCTTAGTAACACAAAGCAGAACAAGAAAAATAGATCCACCTTCCACGTACTCACCGTTCCATTGATCTGGAGGCCAACATTGGCAAGGTATTGTTTACTCATCCTAAAAACATGCTTTGTCAAACAACATTATGAAACTAAACCAAGGCAGTCTCACATATCTACTTTTGATCACCTGTAATAACTATGATATATAATAATAAAGCGAACGAGGAAAGGGAAAAAAATTAAAGATAAAAGGTTCAGCCAATTGATATTTGTCAACAAGCAAAAATATCAAGTTGTGCACAACACTTTGCTGTGAGACAACAAAGAAGTAATCAGAAATTATATACGTAGACAGTTTCTCTAATTTAATCCTAGACCACTAAAAGAAGTAAACAAAATTATATACATAGTCGAATGAACAAGTCACGTTATTGCATTAAAGAAAATGTTATCTTTCACATAATCAAATAAAACAGATGCAATGTGTTGATGATTGCTGCTCACGAAACTTAGAAGCAAGGAAAGGCCTAGTCAAAAGAGAGAGCAAGGAGTCACGATCAGAGAGCACCGAACCAGACAAAAGCTTATTGTGCACATTCTGAAATGCATTTGATATCTTAGGTAGTTCAACGCAGCAGACTGTTCTAGCAGCATTTTCCATTCACTCGAAAGGATCCTCTATCTGTAAAGTTGAAAGATCATCAACTAGCTATAGACTGCAAGTAATCATTCCAAGAAATTTCAACAGAAACATCAACAATCTTACAATCAGGGGCAGCGATCTACAAAAACGATGGCTTTTTTGTCACCCTTCATATGTCGAGATGCTATAATCTGATCCAGAAGTTCTAATATCTGAAAACTGCACATATAGATTAAATCTTGATCAATATCCCAATAGCCTCTTTCTATCATAGCCTACTTTATATAAATTCAAGATAAGAAAATCGAGACTTGCTCAGTCTAAAACGCTAAATGTTGTACAATTAGGTAACTAGCCATGAATCTAAAAGATCGCACCTTGTCGAAAAAGGACAACAAAAGTTGAGCAAGAGAGCTTTGGTTTATGATTCTGCTATATCTGAACCTCTGTATATTTGCGGAACACACATCCTCAAAAGGACTCCCAGAGAAGTTACTCCATCCTGCAGCAACAAATAGTAGAAAATAGACATACACTAAGGAAAGACCTATATCATAATTATAGACATGCAAGCATGCAAAAAAGACGTAAGAAATAAAGATGTTTCAAGGCTCTAGAAGATATATACCTCAATCAGAAATTCTTTCTTCATTAATTATTGCTCGCAGTGGTTGGAAAATTGGTGGTTCGTAGGTCTGCTAAAGAAAAAGTAAAACAACACGAAGGATTCTAGAAAAGAATTTGATAGTTGATATTGCATCAAGAAATGAGCAGAAAAGAATCACAAACTCACAACTTTAACCTGAAAATGGAAGATAACGATCAAACAAATGGCATAGGAACTTAAACTCCCAGACTTTGGATCATTAATATCTTGTGCTTTAGCCCACTCCTTCAGCTGAGAAAAGGAATGGAATAACATCACAAAGGAATCTAATAACACTTTAAAAAATGCTTACAAAAAATGCTAACCTCTAAAACCATGTCACGGAAACGGTCATCTATTTCAGATAGCCATTTAAGAACGTTGGACTTCATTACACCAAGATGATTATTAACGGAGACATCAAAAGAAATATTAAGCTGCCTGCTAATGTATTTAAGCAAAGGAACTCTTGCATTTGGAATGTACTCAACAAAACTAGCAAGACCTGAAACAGAGATAGGAAATAGAAATCACTCACATTTTTATCATTTGTTGAAGATTCCATATAGATACTATAGATAGTATTAAAAATTTTCTATTTTTAGATTTTGTTGTGCCTTTTTAAAATTTCAAAATAGGTCGACAATTGTTTAAAGTATACCACCATATAAATAATGAGTTATTACAATTGTATAAATTATTTCTTTGTGGGAATCTAGCTTTCCATGCTTTTCATTTAGTATCATATACAAGAAGAATCAACAATGTCATGTTCATTACCTTACTCGACAGATTGAAGATATTGCGACTGATTTGAAAATCAGTAGAGAGGTCATGATAGATTTCAGCAGACACCTAGATTATGAATGACAAATATTGTATTTTGTTCTCTTAAGCATTTGGGCGAATAATTGGTCTACACACAACAATCATCATCAATCAATTAAACTGCCTAAGTTGGTTCTCCAAAAAGTTAGGAAATACTAAATATATCATTCTTCAAAAAGCATAACCATGATTTGTTTATCCAAATTCAATAGTTTTAGAGATCATAAAAATAGATAACTGCAAACAGACAAGGAAAAAAAAAGCACGGACCTGAAACAGGGATGACGTTGAAGGGTTGTTAGAGGACTTTCAGCAAGTCCTCGGTGCCGCTGAAGGTAAAGGCACCTCCATCCTCCAAGTTGAGCACTTTGACAACTCCATCTTCTGCCAGCAACGCATAGCGCCGAGATCGGACGCCTAGGCCTATGGGCTCATCTGACAGATCCAACTCCACCCCGAGTGCCAGAGTGAACTCCCTGTTTCCGTCAGAGAGTAACAAAACCTTGTCCTTAATGTTGAGATCCTTCCTCCAGGCATGCATCAATAAAGCGTCGTTGACCGAGATGCAGGCAATGGTGTCCACGCCTTTGGCATGCAGCTCCCCAGCCTTTTCCACAAATCCAGGGAGGTGCTTCTGCGAGCACGTCGGCGTAAAGGCCCCGGGACGGTGAAGAAGATGGCTTTCTTGCCCTTGGTGAGATCAGAAATGGTGATGGTTTGGAGCTCCCTATCGGAGTCGAAGTAGGAGAGGTTGGCGTCAGGAAGATTGTCTCCGACAGAGATGATGGTTGCGACGGCAGGGGCGGAGGCGGAAGAGGCGAAGAGGCGGGGGAAGAGGGAGGACCTACGAGTGTGCAGTCAGAGGTGTAGAGTGGTAGTAGAAATGGAGTGGTGGAAGCGGGCGGCAAAAGGGAGGAGGCGGGGCAAAGAAGGGGCGATGGGTTTAGGGCTTGGATCGAGAAGGTAAAGGGGCGGAATACGGCGGCAAAAAATTTCGGGGAGAGGGAAAGAAAAAACGTCGCGGCAAAAAATGGCAAAGGGGAAAAAGCGGCGAAAGAAAAAAACAACGGCATTCAACAACACTTAATAGACAACGATTTTTAAAAACTGTTGTCGTAATCCCAAAAAAAAATGCACATAGACAACCGTTTTAAAAAACTGTTGTCGTAGCCTTTAAAAATCGTTGTCGTAGCCCCAAAAAAACATAAATAGACAACGGTTTTTAAAAACCGTTGTCATAGGCCAAAAAAATTGTTCAAAGACAATGGTTTTTATTAAAACCATTGTTAAAAGGCAAAAAAATAACGATTTGGTATAAAACCGTTGTCGTTTGAGTGTTGTTGAATGAGGTTTTTCTTGTAGTGGAGGCACTAGGTCTCTTGGGTATTGGATCATCAACTACTTCTAGATAAAACCTTTTAAAGAAATTGAATATTTAATTTTCTTTCTGAAAATCCTAGGTTAACTAGTCAAGTATATATCAAGCCTAAGTTCTTATCTATCCTAATCTAAGCATGCATAAGAGAAAACAGTAAATCAAGCATCAATCAGGTTTATTTATAAAGATGGTCTTTCTATTAGTTCCGCCTAAATCATAGTCTCGATAAGGTCTATTAAGGTAATAGATTGGATCCTTGGGAATCCAATATTAATCAAATCTGACTTGATTAATCAAGTTAGACTTGGGGACCCATGCTTGGACTAAGTTCTTAGTTGATAGATTCTCTAAAGACAAGTAAGAATTGGAATTCTCTTCCACAAGTTGTTGGACTTGAGTTGAGGTTCCTTCTTAAATTTGCTCAGTCAAAGAACTCGAGTTAGTCACTTTCTTAAGGATTGGTATCTCCTTTTAGAGTGACTTGACCCGGAGATTGGATTTAGCCAATTTTCTTAACAAGTATTCAAATAAATTTTGTAATTCATCTATTTGAGTACCAACAAACAGAGAAACTACAAAGTGGTTTGACCCTTCAGAAACGGATACGGATCCGTGGATTCTTTCGAACTCGATTTTTGATTCCACATCGATTTCAGACTCAAACTTGGTTTCAACAATATACGCTTGTGCTAGTAGAGCAACGAAGTTTGCTTGCTCGTGTTCTTCTTCGTCCGATTCTTCCGATGACTCAAACCATGTTGCCTTTAACACCTTCCTTTTTCCTTGCTTCTGATTTGGACAATCAGGCTTGTAGTGTCCCTTCTTGTTGCAGCCGTAGCAGGTAACTCCAGACTTGGCTTTCGTATTCAATTGAGTCACCTTCTTCTTCTTAAGTGCTTTTTGAACTAGTTTGACTAGTTTCGTGGTGATTTCGTCTTCTTCTGAGTCCGATTCATTTTCGGATTCAGGTTCAGTCGGGCCTTAGGCTTTGACTTCTTGTTCACAAGTTTCCCTACAAGTAGTGCAATACCTTTCTTGGCCCGAGTACTATTAATTTGTTCATGAAGTTCAAATTCGAAAAATAACTCATCTAATTTAATTTGTGAAAGATCCTTATACACTTTGTAAGCATCTGAAGGACCGTTGCGGCCGGCTAGAAGGGAGTTTGGATCGTCCTGTAAAAGTTTAAAAGAAAACAACTCTTCTTGAACTCTTTAAACTAATACTTGTATAAATAAATTAAGCAAAGCAGTAAATAACATCAGAAAGACAAGGCACACCGGATTTGACTTGGTTACAATCGGGGTAGTTGTTAATCCAAGGAAGTTGTCGCACTAATACTCCTTTAGGCGGAGAAGCCTCTTACAATGTTGACGCACAGGAAATAGAAGTTTAACTACAACTAAAGCGTACAAGTGTTGGAAAATGAAATGTTTGTGATTGTTGAAAAGCTTCTGGACCAAGGCTATATTTATAGCCTTGGTCGGGGTGCCTGGAAGGGTTCTGTCACGCCCCGGGGGAGTCCCTGTCTGAAGAAATTTCGGTAGCATCTCCCTTGTACGGGTGACAATATGAAACTTTATACATCACCCCCAGGGCCACATATACATCGGCCAACATGGCCAGAACAATAACAATAATAAATAAGCAAGCAATCACACCATCCATGCAGTTAAATAGTGAAATAAAACAAATGATAAGTAAACATCTCAAATCATCCTACTCAACTATACTCATAAAGCACAAAATTCAACGACGAAAATAAAATCAGCTTACCTCTTCTGTCGTCCAGGCAGGCATGTAGAAGATCAGATCGAATAAAAATCCATACAAGATCCAAAGTATCGAAACAGAACAAGTCTAAACATAGTCTAATAAAGAAAAACCAAAAGGACCAACAATCATCCTCGTGATTTGCAGGGGACTAGCGACTGGAACTCTCCTGACAGCATCAACCTGAAAATAGTAAATATCCACGGGGTGAGTCAACTCCTCAGCGGGTAACAACTGATATGCATAATAAAGGAAATAACAACTACCACTGATCATGCGTACAGTCTCCTGATATAAGAAGGATAAATGCAGCTGAAGTAAACAGAAGAAAACTGTACTAACCAGGATGGGAATACGGATAACAAGGTCGTCAGACCGAGAGTGTCACAAATCCTGTGTGCATGTCAAACATATGCATCCATCCAAATGCAGCAAGTAAATGCAGCAAACACAAGCAATAAATGCATCAATGTGTATGATGCCAATGACATGTCCTGGTCACCCCTACTCTTCAGTCAGCCGTCTCACACACGATGGTGAGACCGAGTGGGTAGGGCTGTGACAACCGTGCACTCTGTCATCACTGCTCCTGATGAGTGACCGAGTGGACGGGATGCTGTCAGAGTACACCTATCCTCCTTACCCCAAATCATAAGTGGGGGAGCTCAATGCTCTCATCTCCCGGTACACGATGACGGGGAGGGATCCCTATCCTGCTACAACGCTGCGTCACACTAACCCATGAGTGAACCAACGGAGCCTTGACAGAGCACCTGCTGCAACACACCCTTCCTGATATACCACTAACCCATGAGTGGTGATGTGTGCAGATCCATGTAACTGGTGATGTGCTCAATAATAATAGAGCCGACTATCGCACAGCATGCAATCATGCGAGATGGTGCATGACACTAAGCATGGCAATATCCTCAACCTATCCATATATATAAAATGTGTACCATAAGACAAAGAACCAAATCAAAGGTACATAGATCAGATAAGGTATAAAAACCTGAGTACTGAACATAATAAACACCTGGTTGTATCACTACCCCTATAAGCATGTATAATCAGGTAGGTACTAACATGAAGTGTATAATAAGTAAACAAACAAGCATGAAACAGGTATCGGGTAGTGACTGTTGGTGCGGTTAGCACTAACGGTCTAACTCAGGTTTTGATGAATGACAAATCAGGTTAAGTTAGGTTTGTTGTTGTCTGACACTTTTATCAAGTGTGCAGGAAAAGTCCAGCTAGGTCGACGGGCTGACCGGATAGCTGGCGAGAAGTCCAAGCGGGTCGACGGGCTGACCGGACGCTTGGCGAGAAGTCCAGCTAGGTCGACGGGCTGACCGGATAGCTGGCGAGAAGTCCAAGCGGGTCGACGGGCTGACCGGACGCTTGGCGAGAAGTCCAGACGGGTCGACGGGCTGACCGGACGTCTGGCAGGTAAGTGAGGTAAGTCACTGGAGGGGAGTGACTGCGAGGACGCGTTCCCGGGTAGGGAACATTAGGCGTCGATCCGGCTTAGATCCATTTCGGATATCTAAGTCGAGATCGTGACTAGATTCCGGTCTCGGAAAGACGGAATCTAAGTCATACTTTGCTCATCTATAAAACTGTGCTAACACTCTTTGCTGCAGGGTACATTTGCCTCGGACTAACCTTTTCTTGCAGGAGAAGGACTTTCTGGAGAAGAGGGGTCCGGGCGCCCGGAAGGCAAATTTCATCCAGCCGAGTCGTCGCCACGTGGAGCATCATGGTTTGTGCAGCTACGTCACATTCCAGGCGCCCGGGACAGCATATAAAAGAAGCCCCAGGCAGGAGCTTCAGAATCAATCATCAACTGAGAACTTTTCGACTGCTGGTCCTGCTGCTCTACGTTCCTGCGACGCTAACAAAGCTCCGACAAAGTGCTTCTTCGTTTTTTTGGTTAATTTCCTTGTCGGTATTACTTTGTTTCATTAGCATTTCCTGTATTCATTTTGTAATTATATTCGAATTGCTAGTGATTGCCCAACGAAAGTGGTCAAGGACCACGGGCCTTCGAGTAGGAGTCGTCACAGGCTCCGAACGAAGTAAAAACAACTGTGTCTACTTTACTTTTCCGCTGCGCTTATACTCGATATTTTCGAATCGATATTCACCCCCCCTCTATCGAATCTAACGGTCTTACAAGTGGTATCAGAGCAGGTACCGCTCTGATTTGGTGCAACCACCAATCAGACAGGGGGTGAAATATTTTTTTTAATTCCAAACTGATATTATTATCTTTTTGGAAGATTTTTTTTCCGTTACACTTAGAGTTTCTATTTTTTCCCGCACTGCTAATCCAAGACGAAGTCTTGGGATTTTTTTCCAGTTAATTTAGTGTGTGCAGGATAAGATGTCTCAACAAGAAGGCTTCAGCACAGTTCGTCCTCCCCTATTCAACGGGGATGACTTTTCGTACTGGAAGAGAAGAATGGAGGTCTACATGAAGACAGACTACGACCAATGGATGAGCGTCACAAAGGCTTATAAAATTCCAGTAGACAACTCCGGGAAAATAATAGACCCTGAAGAATGGACAAATGATTTAAAGAAAAAGGCATCAATTGAAAACAAAGCCATCAACACTCTACACTGCGGACTAACACGAGAAGAACTGAACCGGGTCGGACCGCATGAAAACGCTAAGGAACTCTGGGATAAACTGATCGAGCTGCACGAAGGAACAAGCGACGCGAAGGTAACAAAAAGAGATTTGCTGTTAAATAAAATTTTTAATATAAAAATGCAGGAAGGAGAAACGGCAAGTCAGCTCCACGCGAGGGTCAAAGATATCCTCAACGGTCTCCATGCAATAGGACACCAAATGGAGAACCGAGACTTAATAAGGTACGCGTTAAATGCTTTTCCGCGAAATAATTTGTGGGCATCAATTGTAGATGCCTACAAAATTTCAAAAAATTTATCTAAATTAAAATTGGATGAACTCTTCTGTGAATTAGAACTTCATGAGCAAACTAACGCCGGGGTCGAGAAAGGTGTAGCTTTATTCGCAGGTTCCTCTAAAGAAAAGAAGAACAAACCCGAATCTGAAGAAGATTCCGATCAAGACTCTGAAGACGAAGAACACCTGGTGAACCTGGTAAGGAAAATGTTCACCAGGAAAAAGAAAACTTCAGAAGATCAGTTCGCCAGCCGACTCAAGAAATGTCACATGTTTCGGATGTAACAAAAAGGGCACTACAAGAACGAATGCCCAAGATTGAAACTTGACAAACCAAAGTCAACAAAGAAGAAAGCCCTCAAAGCAACATGGGACGATTCCTCCTCGGACGAATCGGAAGGAGAAAAGCACCAAAGTCACCTCGCGCTGGAAGCTGAAACGGAAGACGAATCAGAGGAATCGGAAGACGGGTCCGAACCCGAATCGAGCCACGAGTCCGCACTCGTTTCCGAAGGTTCCGAAGAGGTATACCTAAACTTAAATCATAAATTCTTTAGAATTATCTCGTGTTTAAATAAAAAATTAGTTAAATTGGAAAATGAAAATAAATCGCTTCTTGAGGAAAATCAAAACCTCAAGGAACAATTAAAAAATTCGAATCCAACTCAAGACCGAACACTTGAGGAGGAGAATTTATCATTGAAAAGTGAAATTAATAAGTTAAAAGAATTGTTGGAAAAATTCACAACAAGATCTAAAAATTTAGATTTAATTCTAAATAACCAAAAGGCATGCTATAATAAAACCGGACTTGGATATAAGTCAAAATCAAACAAAACCTTTAAATCATTATTAACCCAACACAAAGCAACTAAACAAGCTTGGGTCCCGAAAGCGTGCTTAACCACGCAAGTAGGACTTAATCAATTCTATATACCTAAAGATAAAATACATTATATAAACTTGAATAAATCGGATCAAAACTAAAAATAAATTTAACTTAAAATCAAAATTCAAAACTCAACAAAATTTAGACTATCACCAAGTTGATTATAACTATAAAAGAATCGACACAAACCCAAAATCTAAATTAATGGCCAATAATTCAGGGGGAGGCTCCACCAAAACTAACATACCCGACAGGGTAACCCAAAACAAACTAACCCGACAGGGTAATCAGGATTAGTTAAAAAGAGACCGAGGTTAACTTGACTCATGGTACTGGTGAAGTTTTTGGATGATAGTACGTTAGGGAAGCTTGGGCATCGCATGTCTAGAAAGATATGGCTTCGATCTGGTGCATTTGGCCAAGTGGAACTGACCGAAGCTACCCTTAAACGAATCCTAACCAGTTAGACCAAGATTTAGTACTAAGTTCCGTGGATAGGACTATTCGGAAAACTTCGAAAGGTTGGTTACTTCTAATGATGTCCCTGTGACTCACCAAGCTTAGAAGTTTATCCGAAGAATGCCTATTTGTGGAAACCAAAACTAAATCTGAATCTAACATAAGTTAAACCAAAAGTCTGTAATCAAACCAATTTCATCTCACAAAATCATAGGATTCCCTGATTGATAATATAGATCGGGTGAGATGAATAAGGCTTAATTTAATTTTAAACTTAAAAATTAATTTCAAAAATTTTAATTTTAAACTTAAAAAATTATTTTCAAAATTTTAAACTTAAAAATTAATTTCAAAATTTTAATTTTAAACTTAAAAATTAATTTCAAAAATTTTAATTTTAAACTAAAAAATTATTTTCAAAATCTTAAACTTAAAAAAAAATTATTTTCAAAATTTTAAACTTAAAAATTAATTTCAAAAATTTTAATTTTAAACTTAAAAATTATTTTCAAAAATTTTAATTTTAAACTTAAAAATTAATTTCAAAATTCTAATTTTAAACTTAAAAATTAATTTCAAAATTCTAATTTTAAACTTAAAAATTAATTTCAAAATTTTAATTTTAAACTTAAAAATTATTTTCAAAATCTTAAACTTAAAAAAATTATTTTCAAAATCTTAAACTTAAAAAAAAAAAAAATTATTTTCAAAATTTTAAACTTAAAAATTAATTTCAAAAATTTTAATCTTAAAAATATTTTCAAAATTTTAATTTTAAACTTAAAAATTAATTTCAAAAATTTTAATTTTAAACTTAAAAAATTATTTTCAAAATTTTAAACTTAAAAATTAATTTCAAAATTTTAATTTTAAACTTAAAAATTAATTTCAAAAATTTTAATTTTAAACTTAAAAATTAATTTCAAAAATTTAATTTTAAACTTAAAAATTAATTTCAAAAATTTTAAACTTAAAAATTATTTTCAAAATTTTAAACTTAAAAATTAATTTCAAAAATTTTAATTTTAAACTTAAAAATTAATTTCAAAAATTTAATTTTAAACTTAAAAATTAATTTCAAAAATTTTAAACTTAAAAATTATTTTCAAAATTTTAAACTTAAAAATTAATTTCAAAAATTTTAATTTTAAACTTATTTTCAAAATATTAAACTTAAAAATTAATCTCAAAAATCTTAAACTTAAAAATTATTTTCAAAATTTTAAACTTAAAAATTATTTTCAACTTAAAAATTAATTTCAAAATTTTAAACTTAAATTAATTAATTTAAAAAAAAAATGATTTTATCAACTTATAGGCTAAACTTGTTTGTTTTCAAAATTTCCATTTTTAGACTTTCAAAAACAGTTTTGGCCTTAGACTAGTCTTACATCCTTAGAAAGCATGTACCAATAGGTTTAGTTCTTGAGCATCTCACCAACACCTTAGGTTTACCTTGCTTGTGGTTGATAAACATAGAAAGGGGTGAGATGCATAGGCCATCTGTCTGGACTTAAGATACTTATTTCAGTGCATCAGTATAAGTCTGGACGTTAAATACAATTCAAATATTAATCAGATTAAAGTTCATCAGTCGAGTCAAACACTGACTGATTATAATTAACTTAATCTGACTAACCAAGTGAAAGCTACTATTTTCTAATAGTTAGTTAGTACCTAATTGGTTAGACAGCTGGTTGAAGTTAAATATCAAATTTAGGGGGAGAAATAAAACTACTTTAGTTTTCCAAATTGAATTTTAAACTTAATTTTGAAAATCAAAGTTTAAAAATAATTTGTTTAAAATTGTGAAATTTTTAAACTCACAAACTTTTTATCCTTTTTACCTATTCTTTGAAAACTGAACTTTTCAAGTATTTTAAACCATGGTTTTGAATCTAATACTTTTAAACTTTGAAAATTTTGATTTTGAAAAGCAAACTTTACAAAAACATTCCAAAAATTTTTTTCTTACGTTTATCAAACTCCTTTGAAAACTAAAAGTAAAGATTTAAACTTAATTTTACTTTGAAAATTGTCCTGAGTCTACTTCTTAAAAATTTGACTTTACTTAATTTTGACAATTTAATTTGAAGGATAAATTTTACAAAATTTAGTTTACAAACTAAGCTTCTCAAAGTTATTTTCCTTGTTTTGAAAATTGAATCTTGTACACTTAGTGTTGAAAAATAAATTTCAATTAGTTTTGAAAAATAGACTTTTCAAACTTAGTTTTGGAATTTTGGTTTTGAAAACTTATGTTTAAGTAGCATTTCAAAGTTGAAACTTGTTTTGAAAAATTTTTTTTAGACCTTATACACTTATGTTTGAAAATTAACCTATCTAAACTTAGCATTTTTTCTAAAAGCTAAAAGCTAATGCTTTAAACAAATTTTCAAAACTTTATACCCCCCCCAAGTCAATTTGATCTTCTCTTGGATTTAAAAACTCAGTTATTGTTCACGGTATTATTGTTTTCAGTATTTCTCGCTATGATTGTTTACCCTTGTTTTTTGATGAATGCCAAAGGGGGAGGGTTAGGTTGGTTAAGTTAGGGCAACTAAATGCAAAATTAAAAAACTAACTTAAACCTTAAAACCCTCAAAAATCATGCTTGATTTTTGCATATTTTTTATCACTAACTTAACCAGGTTGTCGTTCCATCAAAAAGGGGGAGATTGTTGGTGCGGTTAGCACTAACGGTCTAACTCAGGTTTTGATGAATGACAAATCAGGTTAAGTTAGGTTTGTTGTTGTCTGACACTTTTATCAAGTGTGCAGGAAAAGTCCAGCTAGGTCGACGGGCTGACCGGATAGCTGGCGAGAAGTCCAAGCGGGTCGACGGGCTGACCGGACGCTTGGCGAGAAGTCCAGCTAGGTCGACGGGCTGACCGGATAGCTGGCGAGAAGTCCAAGCGGGTCGACGGGCTGACCGGACGCTTGGCGAGAAGTCCAGACGGGTCGACGGGCTGACCGGACGTCTGGCAGGTAAGTGAGGTAAGTCACTGGAGGGGAGTGACTGCGAGGACGCGTTCCCGGGTAGGGAACATTAGGCGTCGATCCGGCTTAGATCCATTTCGGATATCTAAGTCGAGATCGTGACTAGATTCCGGTCTCGGAAAGACGGAATCTAAGTCATACTTTGCTCATCTATAAAACTGTGCTAACATTCTTTGCTGCAGGGTACATTTGCCTCGGACTAACCTTTTCTTGCAGGAGAAGGACTTTCTGGAGAAGAGGGGTCCGGGCGCCCGGAGGTCCGGGCGCCCGGAAGGGATCCGGGCGCTCGGAAGGCAAATTTCATCCAGCCGAGTCGTCGCCACGTGGAGCATCATGGTTTGTGCAGCTACGTCACATTCCAGGCGCCCGGGACAGCATATAAAAGAAGCCCCAGGCAGGAGCTTCAGAATCAATCATCAACTGAGAACTTTTCGACTGCTGGTCCTGCTGCTCTACGTTCCTGCGACGCTAACAAAGCTCCGACAAAGTGCTTCTTCGTTTTTTTTGGTTAATTTCCTTGTCGGTATTACTTTGTTTCATTAGCATTTCCTGTATTCATTTTGTAATTATATTCGAATTGCTAGTGATTGCCCAACGAAAGTGGTCAAGGACCACGGGCCTTCGAGTAGGAGTCGTCATAGGCTCCGAACGAAGTAAAAACAACTGTGTCTACTTTACTTTTCCGCTGCGCTTATACTCGATATTTTCGAATCGATATTCACCCCCCCTCTATCGAATCTAACGGTCTTACAGTGACCAATTGATGCAGATAAGAAACACAATTATTACTATTTGTTAAAAATACTATTATGCATATCAAATGACATAAAGTCAAAGTACCCACCTCTAATAGAAAAGGATCGTATCCAGTCCAAATCCGACGTCGAGATACTCATCCTGTGTCACAGTCCTGTGTTACCAATATAAATATATTTTATTTAGCTACAATTCAATGAATAGCTAAATAAAATCCTTAACCCTAAATTATTCCAAATTTCCATTTTTAGGTGTAACTACAGCAAGAATAAAATTCTTCCTCTAGTCAAATTCAAATAGTTATCCCTTCTAAAACTCACCAAGATATAGGGATTCCTCGATTAGTCAATGTCGGAGGTACACGCTGCGATACCGCTGTCCAACATGGTTAAATGCCTGAAAATTAACAATCCATCACTATATCACCTATTTAGAGGCTAGGGTTAACACTTACCTCAATTCACAGCCAAAGCTAGTTGCTGCCGGAAGAAGTAGCTGCTGGAAAGTGGCTGCCGGACCCAAGAACAATCAACAACACAAGATTACCCTCGTAATCACTGATCCACTAAACCCTACACCTGTGGACCAGGTCAGAAGGGGAAATTAAGAGTGCAACCAAGTGCTACAACCAACTCACCTTGTTGGCTTAGCAGTAAGGAACTAGGGCAGAGGGGATTCTGGCCGAAACAGAGGAGAGAAACCTAGGGCACGCGGCTGGAGGCTAGGGCGCAGGTGAAGGTCGGCTGTAGGGCTGTGGAGTTGGCGTCGCTGGTGTGGAGAATGAGGCAATGGTGCGAGAGGGCAAAATCGTAGAAGAGTGCTCGAGATGAGGAGAGGAAGGGGCAGCAGTGAGGAGGAAAAGAGGAGAAGGAACCGTTGAGCGGTTTGGGGAGAAAGGCGTCGGGGAGGTTAGGGCACAGCATAAACGAAGGAAAAGACAAAAAAAAAAAAAAAAAAAAAATGAAAAATCTAACTTTTCCTAGTTAAAACGGGGTAGCCTAAACAGGCTTTCCTGGGGCCCAGTTTTATCCCCATAAACTCGTCCATACGAGCTCCGAAATATTTTTAAAAAATTTCTAAAAATTCTGAAAAAATCCCTTATTATTATTATTCGTCCTTTTTTCGGTATTTTACAAGTTCCGGGCGCCCTGGGGGGATAAATTTTATCCCCCAACGTTCAGATCGAGTCAAAGACTCAATCTGGTCAAAACCAAACTCTGGGCGCCCGGAATGGTTCCGAGCACCCGGATGGTCCGGGCACCCGGAATGAATCCAGGCGCCCGGACCATTAAAGTCAACTTTTGTTGACCTTTTGGTCCGGGCTCTCGGCTCCGGTTCAGCTCATCTTTGGTCCGGATCTTCTACTCTCGATCAGCTCGTTTAGGTGATCTCTACCATCCGGAATAGGGCTCACCCGAACCCAACTTCCGATCTTCTAGAGCGGGCTTCCCTCCGGCTTCTCGTCCCTCTGAATCACTGCGTGCTTCCTTCTTGTCCGCCAGCGTACTCATCCGCAGTCTTCGTCCCTTGGTCATGCCGACCTTCTCGCTAGCTGCGTCTCTTGCTCCCCGAGCAATCTTCCGCTCCGGCTTTCATCCCTCGGAACCACCGCACGCTTCCTTCTCGTATGCCCGTGTACTCTTCCGCAGTGCCTCGTCCCTCGGACGCACCGCGTGTCGTCCTTCTCGCTAGCTGCGTCTTCCACTCGAGTACCTGTGCTCCTAAGCTCCTGCACACTTAGACACAAGGTTAGAAACACACAAGACCTAACTTAACTTTGTTGATCACACCAAAACAACATTGGGGTTCCAACAATCTCCCCCTTTTTGGTGTGACCAACCCAAGTTAAGCTAGGATAAAAATAAACATAAAATAAAACTAACTTAATTTGCAAATTAAGTGCAAAAAGATAGAAAAAATTAAATTTTGCGATTCAGTGCAAAAATTTATTTACCTCCCCCTAGACTTATACTTTTCCTTCTCTCCCTTTGATCACAAAAAAAATGGGGTACAAAGAAAAAAATCTAAGGGTTAAAGACTTAGAAAATTTTAAAAATTTATCTTAAAAAATTATTTCTAAGTCAAAAACTTTTAGAAAGTTTTGAGAAAACTTTGAAAATTTTGCAATAATTTTCACAGAAGCAATCTCAAAATATCAGAGACAATTTCTAAGTTAAATAATTTTTCACAAAAATTTGAGAAAGTTCTAAATTTTTGTAAAAATATTTTTGAAGATTAAAAAATTTAAGGCAGAAATTTCTAACTTCAGAAAAGCTTTTTAACTTAGGCAAAATGATTTTTTGAGAATTTTTCAAAGCATAATTTTTTTATTTACTTATATATATATATATATATTTTTTTTTTAAAAAAAAAAATCTTTCTCAAGTTATTGTCATTTCTCTAAATTTCTATTTTAATCTTTCATTAGTTTTTAGATCACAATTTTTCAGATTTAAAGCAGACAATATTAACCATGAAATTGTATCATGTTAATTTCTATTTTTAATTTGTCGAGAATCTTTAATCGACAACCTATTGTTCGAAATTCTTTCAACTCATTATTATTTAATGATTTTTTAGTTTTTAATTCACAAAACTCGTTCGAGAAAGTAATTTGTAATTCGAAAAAATATTTGAAGAAAGTTTTCGATAATATTTCGAATTTGCATAATTCTTTCAAAAAAATGTTTTGCAATTCACAAAAGTCTTTCAGCAATATTTTTAATTTACAAAATTCTTTCAAACTAATTTGTAAACCGAAAAACTCTTTCGATGATTCAATTTTTAAATCGCAAAAATCTTCAGACAACATTTCTATTGAATTAACCAATTGCTCAGAATGTTGAGATCATACCTGACTTACCTTGTCAGCTTTTGATCCTCCCCCTGTTGTGTTGCTTTCTTCCGAAGTCTCTTCCTCTTCATCGATGCTCATTTGGGATGAGCTTTTAGTGTCTTCGGGATGGAATTCGGCTGTCTCGGTAGTTTCCTTGTTCTCAGACTCTTCTGTCGACAGCTCGGTGTCAGATTCAGCCTCGACTTGTTCTTCGTAGAGTTTCAGAACTTTTCCCAAAGTTCTTTCACGCTCTTGTATTCTCCGACTCTGTTGAAATCTTCATTTGGTATTGTGCTTAGAATGTGAAACTCTGCCCAAGCGTTTGCCATAGACTCGTCACGTTGCTTCTCATTCTAGAGGCGTATATCAAGTTTTTCTCCATTCGTATTCTTCGATGCTTCATAACCAGATTTTAATATTAAAGAAATGCCAAGGTCTGAGTTAAGGTATACCTCCATTTTTTGTTTCCAAACGGCAAACTCCCCCTTGAATGCAGGTGGGTAGACGTTGGCTCCGGCCATCACTTCGTTCGACGGTTAGTCCTCCTGAAGCGTCTCAGCTCTGATACCACTTGAAAGGACCGTTACGGTCGGCTAGAAGGGGGTTTGGATCGTCCTGTAAAAGTTTAAAAGCAAACAACCCTTCTCGAACTCTTTAAGCTAACACTTGTATAAATAAATTAAGCAAAGCAGTAAATAACATCAAAAAGATGAGGCACACCAGATTTGACTTGGTTACAACTGGGGTAGTTGTTAATTCAAGGAAGTTGTCACACTAATACTCCTTCAGGCGGAGAAGCCTCTTACAACGTTGACGCACAGGAAATAGAAGCTTAACTACAACTAAAGCGTACAAGTGTTGGAAAATGAGATGCTCGTGATTGTTGAAAAGCTTCTGGACCAAGGCTATATTTACAGCCTTGGTCGGGGCGCCTGGAAGGGTTCCGGACGCCCTGGGGGGGATAAATTTTATCCCCCAACGTTCAGATCGAGTCAAAGACTCGATCTGGTCAAAACCAAACTTCGAGCGCCCGGATAATTAAAGTCAACTTTGTTGACCTTTTGGTTCGGGCTCTTGGCTCTAGTTCAGCTCATCTTTGGTCCGAGTCTTCTACTCCGGATTCGCTCGTTTGGGTGATCTCTGCCATCCGGAATAGGGCTCACCTGAACCTAACTTCCGGTCTTCTCGAGCGGGCTTCCCTTCGGCTTCTCGTCCCTCGGAATCCCTGCGTGCTTCCTTCTCGTCCGCCAGCGTACTCATCCGCAGTTTTCATCCCTCGGTCATGCTGGCCTTCTCGCTAGCTGCGTCTCTTGCTCCCCGAGCAATCTTCCGCTTCGGCTTTCGTCCCTCAGAACCACCACACGCTTCCTTCTCGTCCGCCGGTGTACTCTTCCGCAGTGCCTCGTCCCTCGGACGCACCACGCGCCATCCTTCTCGCTAGCTCCGTCTTCCACTCGAGTACCTGTGCTCCTAAGCTCCTGCACACTTAGACACAAGGTTAGAAACACACAGGACCTAACTTAACTTTGTTGATCACACCGAAACAACCTTGGAGTTTCAACAGCATCTACCATGGATGCCCACAAAGTGTTCCTTGGAAATGCATTGAGTGTATACCGATGACGTTGTAATTTTTCACCTTTTGTCTAATTGCATGGAGACCGTTGAGGAGGTCTTAGATGCGTGCATGAAGTTGGCTTGCTGATTCACCTTCCTGTATTTTTATATTATAAAGTTTATTTAATATCAAATCATGTTTGCTTACCTTTGTGTTGGAAATGTCTTGTGTAGCTCAATCAACTTTTCCCATTAGTCTTTCGCGCTAGAAAATGGGACGACTCGGTTCAGCTCTTCTTTGGTTAGTCTACATTATAGAGTGCATGTTACTTTGGCGTCTACTTCGATCTTCTTCATTAGATTTGTGTCCCAGTTCTCACATGATACTGGTTTTCTAGTGTCGTCGAGAGGGAGGACAAGGCCTATTTGGATATTATCCACATCTCGACTTGTGTCTTGAGGTGGTACTCCATTCAACTCTTCCAATAGCCGAAGTCTTTGCCAGAGAAGAGGGTAGGGCGTGCAGTGCTATACCCTTCTTGATGGGTCATTTATTGAATAAATCTAGCACACAACAAAAACAAGTAGATTTGTCCCAAGACTTGGTCATGGATTAGCAGTGATGGAGAAAATTAAAATAGTGTTTCACTAATTTCGAGAAAAGATAATAAAATAATAATAAAAAAATATTATTACAAATTTTGTTAAATGCGATATTTTATTAACACTGACCAATTGTGAAAAAATAAAAATAATTTTTTAAAAAAAAATGGAGGGAAAAAATGAAAGGGGTAAAAGTAAAAGTTGCTCAAACGGTAGTTGTACCGATTTAGAAAGGTCTCGCTCTGATACCAATTGTAGATTCGTTGCGCTAGAGGGAGAGGGTGAATAGCGCTCATGACTTTCATGTTCGTTTGAAAACGTTCGAATAAAACGCAATAGAATAAGAATGACAAGACAGAAAGAAAGCAATCACGAACATCAAGAGTTACTTGGTTCGGAGCTTGTGACGACTCCTACTCCAAGGCTCACACGTGAGAATGCTTTCGATGGACTAATCAATCGGAAGTTACAAAGAGATTTACAATTGTAGTACAAGTAACTTTTAAATAAAACAATACCGATGACTTGGAGAAATAGATCTCCAGCGTAGTCGTCATCGAAGCAACTTTCAGGTGTCAAGAGGCTTTATCGAAGCAGCGCGCAAGTGCAGAAGTCATTCTGAATGTTGTTGTTTAGCCCTTGGTCGAATGCTGCTTATATAGGCTATTCTGGGTGCCTGGAACCCCTCCTGGTGCCTGGACCACGTGTCTTGGCCAATCGAAGCGCTACATGTAGGCTTATGGATGATTTTTTGGGTCCGGGGGCCTGGGCCGAGTTCGGGCGCCCGGACCACCTAGGGGCCCACCGCCCGCCTTGGGCGAGGCTGGTCCGAGTGCCTAGACTAACTTTTTTAGCCACCCCTTTTTGTTCTATAAAACAAAGTTAGTATAGGCAATAAACAATATATATAATATAAATTTGACAGCCTTTGACTGTTCGGTTTGACTTTGAGTTTCACTGAAACTCTAGGTCAAACCGACGCTTACTGTTCCCTTTTCGGGGGAATGCACCCTCACTTACTCCTCTCAATAGAGTTTACCTTTTGCCATATCGGTCCTCCATGATTGTCTGGACTTTTATTCAGCGCCCGAGACTTCAAGTTTTTATACTAAAAGTCCACTTCACGATCCGTCCGGACTTCCACTTGGTCCACGACCACTAGGATTTTCACCTAGAGTCCCCGACTCTAGGATTTCGCCTAAAATGCGAAACCTGCCAAGAGTTCGCTTTGCCTAATTGCAGTTAGGACTTTCCACCACCTAGGGTTACCTCCCCTAAGACATAGGGTTATCTTCCCCTAGGGTTTTCCACCTGCCTAGCATCCACTAGGACTTTTGCCTATGAACATTTAGGCCTTTCCTACAATTTCATTCAACCTTGTTAGACAGCAAGTAACCTTAACTTTGGACCCTTTGCCATAATTAAAATTTAGATTCGATCGTCTGGTGCTCCATGCTACCAACATAGGTGAGGATGTGTTCCCCATTGAGGAAACAATAGGTGTTGGTTAGACCTAGGTCTCGTTAGCGTTGCTTCTCTTTTCTTTCTCTCTGCTATGTTATTCTCTATTTTTTAAAAAGTATAAAAAAGCCATGAATGTTATTCACCCTTTATCCTTTGCACACATCCATCATACATGCGGGACTACGAAAAGTTGAATTTTTACCTCCCATACACCAAAACAAAAAAGTGGATGATGCTCCACTCGTTAGATAAAAAGTCACTGAGAAGGTTTTAAAACTGGAGGATCAGTTTTAAAATCTTTTACAATGCCACAGAAACATAAAACAAAATTTTATGTCTTTTTTCATCAGTTGAATATGAAAATGGAAGGTAAGGATAACGATAAACAGTAAGTGAAATCTAAAAAATCAAACATATTGCAAGATTAGAATTAAGTTAAAGTAGATTTATATAAAATAACTTATGTTATAGTCAATATAGTTTCATTAAAGCTGCGTGGGAGACCATAAATATTTAAACAAAAAAATTAAAAAACTATTATCTCGAGATGACGACACACTCTCTCCGTAACCATAATATTTTTTAGTGATGATGACACACTATATCTTTATTATCGCTACGTGGAGGCTGACGATGAAAGATGCGAGGATGGACGAAATCATCTTTTACTTTATAAATAATAATTATTTATTATATTTGAATAACTATCCACGCTATTCCAATTAGAGATGGTCTCGAAAATTTTAATTAAATCTTCTCGTCCAAAATCACAAATATTAGCCAATAATATTGTTTCATATTAATTAATTAATTAATTAGATTCCATGCCTTGTATTAATTTTATTTTTTCAATTGATATGTGTTATTGCCTATTAGATTTCTTTAATTAATTGTTTTTCTTTCGTTTTTTTTTCAACGCAATTTAACTTTTAAAAATACTAATAAAAGAGCAGAGCAAGTAGATACTTAATTAAGCTGATGGAAACCAACTTACCAGAAAGTACGTACAACATAAAAACATAAAAACGAGGCGACGTACCATGCATGCATGCATATCGCTAATTATTTATGCCTCGCTACCTTTGATTCTGTTTTATTTAATAGCTAGCGATCCATGCATGGTTAACTTACGACAGTGGTGAAGCCAACTAATTTTTAGTCACCATGGCGATCTTCCTGTTCGTGGGTTCACCCTCAGGGATAATCCATACAGGCCTGCTGTAGATGACGACGTGGCCGTCGCGCTGCAGGACGAGGATGTCGCCGGGGCTGGTGTTGAAAGCGAAATTTTCGCCATTCTCATCGTAGATGCGGAAGTAGTAGTCGGTATCGAGCCTGGCGTAGCAGCCTCGGCCGTTGACGAATTGGAAGGACCACAATTCCCTGCGGTTGTCGTTGCCGTTGTCGTAGAGGCCGAGCTTGCAGTGGTCCTGCATGATGAATTCATAGGTCCCTTCGGTGAGGGATTCGCCGGGTAACAGCTTGTCGCCCCGATAGAGAACGTTGTTGTTGGCCATGGCGGAAGGCAGGAGGAGTCCGAGGAGGACTGCAGCAGCAGAGAGCGTGACAAGGGCAGCCATGGTTAAGCTAGCTACGGATATATCACTCACTAATTCACTCAAGTGATCGCTTGTTTAGAGTATCATGCCACTCCCATCTATTTATAGATGAGGATATATAGGAGGAGGTAAATTTAAAATACAGTTTCAAGAATCATTAATTGCTTACAAATTCATAGTATACGATAGCATTCAGTTTCCTTTACTACAATCAAATTATTCATATCGAGTGGTTGTGCTGTCGATAATCAAAGTAAATAATTTATCATTCATTTATATTTATAGCTAGAGTAGTATGACAAAACTAGCTAGCTAGCCAATAAATGCCCCTCCGGTTTAGGTTCTATTGGAAATGAAACTCATATATGTTTCTAACCGTTCATGTTACGTTCATATATATCGATAAGATATACAGAAAAAGTTATTAACAAAAGACCAAAAAAAATTTATATATTTAAAATTGATGATTGTGATTTATGTACTAATTATAAATTCGAGACAAGCTAAAGTGCATGTTTTTTAAATGTCAGTATAATAACACATTACACATATACGAAAATATCGAGTATTAATTGATGAAAATTTAATCAATCGGGCTATATTGACACTAAAGAATATCAAATAAACGGATGCATAAAAAAAAAAAGAGGATCCTCGTTGCAAAACCAAGTAGAGAGAATATCTCTAACTTGTACTTAAAAAGAGATTAATCAGTCTCGGTAATGTCAAGCTTGGGATGAGCAATCCGGTTCAACTGAAGTTTTCCATTTCCATCAGGATAAATCGAAAAGCACTTACGATGAACAACCAAGAAACCTAGTATCCCTTAATTACAAGTCCTATTTCTTTTTTTTTAAAAATATCTTTAAATACACAGTAATCTACAACTTCTACTATTTATCATGTATGAATGTCTTATAACTAATTAAGTCGTCTGTCAGTCTATTTCTATCTCGAAGCCTTTTTTTATTTTAAAATTTGTTGAAACCGATGCAATGCAAGAGGAGTTAAAAGCTTTGATTTTTCTAATAAGGTTGCACATTAGAAATTTGAAGTAAAATCAACAACACAAACATAACAACAAGATTTTACGTGATTCATTACCTCACAAAGTGAGGTTGAGTGGTACTACTTTTAGAGCTAATAAGGTTGCACATTAGAAAGGTTGAGTGGTTCATTACCTCACAAGATTTTTCTAATAAGGTTGCACATTAGAAATTTGAACTCATAAGGTTTGTCATGTTAAACCCTGCAGGTGGACTTATTCTGACATAACAATGAGGTTGAGTGGTACTACTTTTGGAGCTAGATATTAATTAAGTTAGTTGTCAGTAACTTACTTAATTAGTGGACATTCGTTATCTTAAACACAGGGAGATTAACACACTCATAATAAGAACGAACCCAAAAATATAATATGGGATTGGTGCGGTAGTGCAATAATAACTCTCTAGTGAAATGAGTTATTATTGATGAACTTAAGTTGTGTGTTCGGGGTGAACACGGGATACTTAAGCTCGTCGGGAGACCAAAACCAATTTCTCCTTTAGGTCCCTGTCGTAGCCTCATTAGAGCCTCAAGTCCATCCAAAGAAAGGTCCATCTTGGTGTCCAAGAAGGGGGCCGGCCCAATGCTTGGTGACCAAGCAAGGGCCGGCCACATCCTCCTCTATAGAGGCCGACCCTATTGCTTGGTGATCAAGCTAGTAGGGGCCGGCCACAATAATTCAAAAAGGGAGTGTTGTTTTGAATTTTTAAAATCTTCTCTGTGTAGAAAACTATATGTTTTAAAAGAAAGATTTTA
Source organism: Zingiber officinale (assembly GCF_018446385.1). Classification (NCBI taxonomy): domain Eukaryota; kingdom Viridiplantae; phylum Streptophyta; class Magnoliopsida; order Zingiberales; family Zingiberaceae; genus Zingiber; species Zingiber officinale. The sequence goes on along the minus strand of NC_055993.1, from coordinate 121,553,999 downwards.
AATTTTAAAACTTTTCTTATTTGAATTAGGCCACATGTTTTAATAGAAAATTTTAAAAGTTTTAAAACTTTCCTTTTTTAACCATTGTTTTAAGAAAAAAAAAGGAAGATAAGTTTTAAATTTTAAATTTTCTATTATCAAGTTAAAAAAGGAAATTTTATGAAGAGATGTTTTAATTTTTAAAACTTTCCTTTTTTAACATCCACATTAAGAAGGAGAGTTGTAAAATTTTTAAAGAGGTTTTCTTCTTTCAAAAATTTTATAAAAATTTTATCCCTTTCCTTTTAATATGGCCGGCCACCTGCTTGGTGGCCATGCAAGGGGCTGGCCATGAAATTAAATCAACAAGCCAATCAACAATTTGTTGATTGGTGATTGATTCAATCAAGAGAAAGGAAAAGAAAAAATTAAAAGGGAAAAGGAAAACTTGAGAAATAAATTTAATTTCTTGTGAAAGTCTTTCCTAATTTGTCTTGGACAAGTAATATAAAAGAAGGGGAGAGGAGACCTTATGTGACAACAATTCATATTGTGTGGTTGGAGATCTCAAGTGGTCGGCCCCCTCTCTCTCTGTTCCCTTTGTTCTCTTTTGGTTCTTTTGTGGTGGTGGCCGAAACTTAGAGAAGGAAGGAAAAGCTCTTTGGGTGGTGTTCGTCTTGGAAGATCGTCGCCCACACGACGTCCAAGAGGAGGCGAGGGATACGGCAGAAGATCTCAAGGTTTTTAGCATACAAGGAAGAGGTATAACTAGTATTTAGTTTCTGCATCATACTAGTTAATTTTCCTTTGTATAAATACCAAATACATGACGCATTCGATTCGTGTTTTTCGAATTTAGTTTCGATGTTGTGTTCTTTCTTTTCCTTGTGATTCGATTGTTCTTTATCGTTAACCTAGGGTTGATATGGGTAGGTTAAATATCCAATTTCCCTAAAAAGCTTTGTCTAGTCGGCGGTAGTTGCTTCCATCACTACAACAAAAACCTTCATAGACATCGGTTTTCCACCGGTGTCTATTTCATTTTCGACCGATGTCTATGAAGCCGATGTTAAAAGTCTGTCATTTTAGACATCGGGTTAAAACCGGTGTAGTATCATTTAACGACACCGGTCTTCGAATTGGTTATTAATCGGTGTAGTATCACTTAACGACACCGTTTCTTCAACGGTGTAAAACCGATGTAATATTGTATGTTAATAACACCAGTTTTAGCAGCGGTAAATGATCGATGTAATATTAGTTAATAACACCGGTTTTGCAGCGGTGGAAAACCGATGTAATATGTATATTTTTTAACAGCACAAATTTAATTTCTGAAACAATGAAAAATCGACAATAATAAAAAAAAATACACAAATATTCATAAATTATACAAATATTCTTCATTCAACAATATCCATAAAATACACAAATATTCACAAATTATATAAATAATCTTCTTACAACAATATCCATAAAATACCCAAACATTCTTTTTACATCAAAAGCTAGCTAATAGATATCAAAATCAAGGTAGAACATTCTTTTAATAACACATCAAGGTTGAACCGCACTTCAAATGTAATCTAGCATGCATTCAGCCCACTCGAACCGCACTTCATCAATTTCAACTCTGGAGTACTTGAGATTTGTAAACTGTAAAAACACATAAATAATATATTAGCAAACCAAGACTAAAAATCATAATTGAAAAAGTAGTAAGAGCACCAGGTAACAAGATGACTAATTGGAATGCTTAAAAAGAAAAACATTCATCATTTATCTCAACCACATCATATAGTGATAGATCTATCATTCTTGAGAACTTAATATAATCCAAACCAAAAATTTTAATCTAACTACATAAACAGCAATTTAATCTTTCAAATTCAATTCATTAGTAGTCGGCCCAAATGGCATAACTGTTTACCACTAAGAGTACATGAAAAGTAAATAAATTCACTTTTAGTTTGCAAATAATAAATTCACTTTTATCACTAAGAGTACATGGAAAGTAAATAAATTCCTCAGCAGCAATAAAGATGAGTAACATCAATTCATTTATATGATTTTCAATGAGATATATATATGCACCTTAGATGATAATTTATGTTTCAGAAGTGAAGCAACAGAGCATAAAGCAACAATAGTCAATAACCACACCGCATCGCCAATGTCATTCATGTAAAGATTCAGCCATAGCAAGGACTTAGTTTTCTTAACAAACTCAGCGATGCTAAAGGCGCCTTTGGGACCAATCTCATTGTTGCCAATATCTAGAAGTGTTATTTTTCCTAAACAAGAAGAAATATAGTTTTACATAATTGCTGAGAAGTAGTACAATCAATAAATACTGGAAAGCCAACAGATCTGATGAAGAAATTAAATCTGCAAGAAAGAACTGCATGGATAGAAAATCTAAGTGTGTGTAAGTCTTATTAGCTTGAGATGTATAGATCGAATTGCCTTATTCTCAACTAGTGCTCCAGCAAGACTTGCAAAACCCTATAAAATTTCACATGGAAATAAGGTGTAAGGAGTAAGGACACCAGAAACAAAGTGTAAAAGATCTAGGAATTTCATAAAAAAAACATGAAAGATTGCCCAAGAATAAGGTCATACAGAATATTCAATCATATTAATGTTAAGTTCCAGTACACATAAAGTTTGATTTTCTTTCAGCATATCTGCAATAACCCTTGCACCCTACATAACATATTTAGCATTCAGACTTTACCAGAATCAAGAATCATTTTCTTCCTCAAGAAACAAACAACCGGAACTTGCAATAAGTAAAATTAAACAACCTCATCTCCAATACCTGAACTGTTTAGTTGGAGTTCCTGAATACATCCATTTACCTTCAAAATATCTGAAAGAAAGTGACATTATAGACAATGATTTCAAAGTAATGCAAAAGAGGAAGTTACCTATTGAATTTCAAAAGCAATACAAACTATAGAAGGCATCAAGAATCGACATAGTTTGACAAATAGAAAGCACGAGATTATGAACCTTATCAATCCGAATATTATAGATCAAAATACTAGAATCTTCCATTCCAGCAGCAATCATGTTATTATCTTCAGGATGAAATGCTAAAGACGTGGCTGCCGGTGGGGTTGGCATAAAAGTGGTTATAACCTGAAAGATATGTTTCGATTTAGTCGGTTTGGTTTCTCCATTTTTGGTAGCAAGAGTAAAATCAATTCATGGCTACGCACCTTAAAAGTCCTCATATTTAACAGAGAAACTTTTCCACCTAATGCAGACGTTGCATAAGAGTCATCCTTAGATAAAGCAATACAAGCAGTTGCTTCTTCTGGATTGTTATCACTCCTTTCATTGGTCATAAGAATACCATTTGGTGGCTGACGGAGCTGAGGAGCAACAGATGCAGTTGACTGAACAAGCAAAGCAAACAATCAGCACTAGGCTTATAGCAAATAGATAATTTCTTACAACTGTTTCTTTCTGACTTTGCCCGATGGATTTCGTTCATCGTACGACCACTGCCAGAGTTTATGCACTGCATTGGAACCAAGTGCTAGTAAACTGCATCCAGAAGAAAAACTGCATTGGAACCAAGTGCTTTGATTTTACCATCAGTTGAAGTTGAGAAGAAAAACTTCACAGATAGAAATAATGAAACACTAGAAATATATAATTCTGTTTCTGTCCAGTTGAAGCATCCCACACCAATTCATCATGCAACGGAACCTGTTAAGAACATACAATTCTTCTTGTATAATCTTCTGACTGATCAACCACATGGTTTTACTCACTTTAATTGCCTTGTCAAAGCCACAAGTGATGATCGAGAGAGTCTTCTTGGGATAGGAAAAGGCAATGTCATTAACACTGCCTATATGAGCATCAATCTGCAGAACAAGATGCTATCATCATCATCATAAATATGGTTGCCAAATACCATAACTATTAACTGACCTCCAAATGTTGTCGTAATTCTTCATTTAGATTAAAAGCATAGAATTGAGATGTAAATAACTTAGACATCAATTTTGACGAGCTGGTCTCAACATGCCATTGGCGATAAAATACTTACCAGATCCTTAACAAGTCAATGGAGAGCCTTTTAAATAATGGATTTGAACCATGCCATTTGGCATCACGTTGCTTCCATGATTTGTGAGAAGGGTAAGGGTGCGCTTGTTTTCTGGAAAGGAATATGAATGGTAATGAAAATGATTATGGTAAAAGATGAATATGTTCATTCTCAGCGTCCCTGTTAATCCGTCCTAAGAATATGAATGGTAATAAAAATAAGAATAATAGAAGTGTGAAATGAGAATAGAAAGATTTTTATATCCCATTTTGCTAAGTAATCCCATATTTGGAAGATTGATTCTGCTGGATCCATCACTACTTACTCAAATCAAGCACCGTTATTCCATTTTTTTTCCTATTGCTCTTTTCATACCATGCAACCAAGTACCTCTAAGTAAACACTATAAATGGGAGACTTTCCTTGTCCAATCAAAGTACATAATAGGAAGCAATTATGTAACAGTGACGAAGCCAGACTATTGTATTTTTTACGAAAAATTAAAATTTAGTTCAATTTAATTTATTATTATTATTATTTATTTTAATTATAATTTTAAAAACTATTTAAATGTTTTAGCTAATTATCAATGGAAATCAACTTTTATACAAATAATTTAAATGCAACTCAGTTGGGATATACTAAATATAATAAAACTAACCAAACTCAATTAGAAACCAAATGATAGTTATGAAAGAAGTATCCTTTTAAATACATCATGCAGCACATCCTGTCCGATCCTGATTAAGAATTGAGACTTGTCTACAAAGTAGCAAACAGGAACTAGGCAAACAAATACAACGCACAATGAAAAATAATCAGAAATGAATTGTAAAAGTTAAATAGGAACAAGAAATATATAGTAATTTCCATGAAAGGGGCAAATATAATCAGGATACATGTATATTAGTATTTCTCCTATTCACTCAGCACCAAAACCATTTTCTTGTTTCAAACAGGAGCTGAAATTAACCACAGCCAAACAACTTAATAGACCAAACAAAACATTCATGATGCCATGAAGCAGTAACAATCAAAGGATAACCTAAAGAATGGGAAACAAGGAAACCATTTTACAATTTATTAGTTAAAAAAAGATGCACTGAGTCCATAAATATTTTTTACTAAATTTTTTTAGCATGAATTTTTTGATATAACAATCCTATACTTATATTATAGAACAATTAATTTGCTTTCATCATCAGTCATATGAATGTCTGAAGCTGCTAAGCATTAATGCAGAATAAACTGGAATTGTGCAAGTACAGAGCTTACTCTTCTCTGTAAAATTCCACGAGTATATGCTACTGCCATGACTAGAATTGCCACTCCAGGAAGATAAACCCACCCAGGACGCCTCCCTCCACAACATGTAAGACAAATCGATAGAGTGAGAGATCGAAGGGGCTGCTTCCTTCGGATCCTTATCCTGGCAAAGCCTGACCTCTATTCTCTTCGATTCTCCATCGTAATCAATCCAAGAATGTAATTTTTCTCCTCTGCTGAGGATGAGAAGCAAACCATTGTCGGAAAGAATCCACAACTAGAAAAAATCTACACTTAACAATCGACAAGAAGAAGTCACAAATCAGAATTACATGGAGGAAACTAGAAAAAACTAGTTTTACATAAGTTTGGTGTCACGTGTACCTGCAAATTATGAAGTTCAATTTCTCCATTGGATGGCCAACTTGAGTATAGTTTATTTGATTCTATTGACAAAGGTGCCGAAGAATCTGACTGGTCACACGCATATCTGACTGGAATGGATGCTTACTTTCCTAACTGATGTCTGAGAAGCCATAATGTATTCAGTTATAATGCCTAACTGAAATGAATATACAACAATAGCAATGTTGACGAGGGTCATGCTTGTATTGTTCATTGCGGTTCTGTTGTGAAAAATTGCAAAATCTCTTCGAGTGAACACTGAGAGATCTTCTACTAAATAGGTCAGAATCACTTTACAAACAGAAATGAATTTGCAACTTGCACCTTGGAGATATTTGCTCACGTTTACTATCGAAAACAGCAATTGATGACTGCACATTTTGATGCTGATGAAGCGGCAAACAAGAACTGCAGAGTAGAATGATTCACAATATTGCTATTAGTGCTGTCGAGGTCCTTTGCCTTCATTCTTAAATTCAAGTAGCATTTGCCTTATATAGGCAGAGAAGGTAATCAACTTGTATATCTCATATATCTCAAGTCCATCAATAACGCTGCCTGTTCAAGGTAGCATGTCAAACAAACTTCAGGACAACGCATTTCAACTAAAAGGAAAATTGCAATGTTAGTTCATAAGATCAAAATGCACTTTCTTATATTGATATAAGAAATCTAAATTGCATGACATATTCACACCAAAGTAGGACACTTGATATTGGCTCATTGAGAGATGCACTTAGTTTACTTGGATGGAAAGATAAGAGGAAACAGGAGGGAAAACAAAAAGGCATAAATAACAAGTATAAGGCATTCCATGTTTCCTATTTTTCACTCCAAACACAATCTCCCCTTGCTTCACAACATATATCAACAAAAGAGCAAAGGGATCCAACCCCTATGGACTCAATTGTGGAAATAAGTACTTAACGATTAGCAAGCTATTGGAGATTTGAAGGCAATTAACAAATATCTGCTTCTGGTTCCTTAATGCTCCGCTGAAACACATGCAATGCGTGTGAGCACATGCAGAATATCCAGAGTGTGATTAACCTAAAAATAACAGCATATCAGAGTTATTGAAATTGTCATCGTTGTGATTAACCTAAATCTGATGGAAAGAACCCGGGCTTGGTGCCGAAGAATCTGACTGGTTTCCAGTAAATCATAAGCCCGGAGCTCTCGTTCGTCGCACGCGTCACCCTCACCTCCGAGCTATTCATCTCAGCATCGCCATAGAGGGCAAACTCCGTGGCGAAGCTCCGATTTTTCCCCGACCCACCGAAAGAGAAGAAGAGAGCGTTACCTTCTCCAGTCGATGCGCAGTTCCCAGGTGACAAGGGGGCGACAAGCAGAAGGATGATGGCAAGAATGAGAGCGGAAGCGGTCGAGGACGTCGTCATTGGAAAGATCCCTAGGGGAGGTGCAAAATGTGCAGACGACGAAGGAGCAGAAACCCTAAGCACCAGGAAGCATGAGGAAAAGACGGAGAAACCAGAAACCAAAAAGCATGAGGAGAAGAAACCCTAAGAGATGGAGCAACCCGCGAGAGGCAAAGACGGAAGGGAGAGGAGAAGAGAAGGGGAAAGAGGATATGGATGTGGTCGTTTTCCACAGACCTCACAAGGGAGTCGTGTGTTGATCTTGATCGGAGAGGAAGGGGGCGTCGATCTAGCAAGGGGAAGGACGGCGCGATATAGGTTTAGGTTTGGAGGGAAGTGTTGTAAATTTTGGCTAAGTATGAGTGGAAAAATTAAATTATTTTATTTATCATAGACACCGGGTTTTAAAAACCGCTGATAAAATTGGTGTCTATTAACGGAAAAAAAGACGCTCATAGACATCGGTTAAAAAACCGATGTCTATGAGCGAAATTCAGTGCTCATAGACATCGGTTTTTGGAAAAACTGGTGTAAAATACTCAAAGACATCGATTTTTGCTTAAAACTGTTGTTGTTCCGCTGATGTCTATGAGGGATTTTGTTGTAGTGCATATCCAAGAAGACCAAGTGTCTCGCCATGCAGTACTGGAAGCTAATTTCGGAAATAGATATTTAATTGACTTTGTAACCTAGGTGATTTGGGTCGAACGTGTTAAGTTCTGCAGGAGATCTAAATCTAAACCTAAAAGAACATATAAGTTAAACTTAGGATCAAATGTGTTAAGTTCCGCAGGCGATCCAAGTTTAATTTAAAAGAACACACGGTAGATAGGAAAGGTTTAGATCATGTATAAAATTTTTTTATAGTGGAACCATTAGGTTTTTCAAGTAGCAACCAATACATTATATGACCATTCCTAATGGCACCCGGTCAGAGACTATTCCAGCTTGTGGCGATGGATTATTTTTTAAATAGGTGGAGGTAGAAGCTCTTTGAAAATATTTTTAAAAAACTTAGTTAAGTAGATGAAAGCTTAATTAAAAGAACCTTTTCAAACACTGATTTTTTTTTATATGGGAATATTTAATTTTTCTTTTTTAAATATTTAAAGTTGTTTTTTTTTCAAAAATAGTTAGGTTTTCTTTTCAAAAATAATTAAACCAAAAAAACTAAAAAAATTAACAAAAAATACTTTAACTTAAAAGAATATTTAATTTTGAGAGTAATTATAAAACTAATTTTGAGAAAATATTTAACCAAACATATTTAATTGAACCCAAGTCCTTTAACTCCCTCTTGATTAATGAAAAAAAAAAATTATTTAAGTTTTGAGGGTCCTAGAGTCCAAGCAAATAAAATAAGATAAAAGTAACTATTTATTTTTCTGATTTTTCATCTCACATTTTCTAAGTTATCAAACATATTAAGCTTATGAGTTTATGTGAGATTGAGAATTCTGAAACATATTTAAGTCTAAGAAGAATAATTTAATCAAAATAGATTAAATTTAATTTTTTTAAGTTTAAATTTTAATTTGAAGAATAACTAAGTTTTAATTTTCAAATTTATGTACTGAAAAATAATTAAATTAATTATATTTTTGAAATTATTAGGATTAATTATTATTTTTAAATTGATTAAGAATTTGAAATTAATTATACTTAAGAATTTAAAATTATTAGGATTAATTATTCTTTTGAAATTATTAAGAATTTGAAATTAATTATACTTAAGAATTTAAAATTGATTATACTTTTAAAATTAATTAATAATTTGAAATTAATTATACTTTTAAATTAATTAATAATTTAAAATTAATTATACTTTTAAAATTAATTAATAATTTGAAAATTTTTGAAATTAATTAAGCTTTTGAAATTAATTAAGATGACTTTGGTTAATTGAATTAATTTTAGTTAACTTAATTGAATTGAGTTTAATTAATTTATGTAAACTACTTTTTATAACCTAGGTCCATCTCACCCTTTTCTAGATTTTTAATCAGGGAACTTTATAAGTTTTATGAGATGATTAATTTTAATCTTTAATTAAATTTTAAATCTAAGATTGATTTATATTTGAGTTAAACTAAGGTTTAATAGTTAATCAATTAAATATATATTTTAATAATTAGCTTCCAGGCTCTAGCGAGACACTAGGCCTTCTTGGGTATTGGATCATCAACCACTTGTAGATAAAATCTTTTAAAGAAATTGAATATTTAATTTTCTTTCTGAAAATCCTAGGTTAACTAGTCAAGTATATATCAAGCCTAAGTTCTTATCGATCTTAATCTAAGCATGCATAAGAGAAAAATAGTAAATCAAGCATCAATCAGGTTTATTTATAAAGATGGTCTTTCAATTGGCTCCCCCTCAATCATAGCCTCGATAAGGTCTATCAAGGTAATAGATTAGATCCTTGAGAATCCAATATTAATCAAATCCAACTTGATTAATCAAGTTAGACTTGGGGACCCATGCTTGGACTAGGTTCTTAGTTGATCGATTCACTAAAGACAAGTCAGAATTGAATCGATTTCTAGCCTTGTTTCCAAGTCCGGTTCGGTTGTATATGGTCCTTTGTTTTTCAAGAATCAGATCAAGGTTCTTGGAACCCAAGGTGAACTGTTCCAACGTGTCCTTAAGTTTCTTTACTTGACTTTTCAAATTGAAATTCTCTTCCTCAAGTTGTTGGACTTGAGTTGATGTTCCTTCTTAAATTTGCTCAGTCAAAGAACTCGAGTTAGTCACTTCCTTAAGGACTGTTACCTCCTTTTGGAGTGACTTGACATGGAGATTAGATTTAGCCAATTTTCTTAACAAGTATTCAATTAAATTTTGTAATTCATCTATTTGAGTACCAGCGAACAGAGAACTTGCAAAGTGGTTTGGCCCTTCGGAAATGGATACGGATCTGTGGCTTCTTTCGGACTTGATTTCTGATTCCACACCGGTTTCAGACTCAGACTCGGTTTCGATAATATACGCTTGTGCTGGTAGAGCAACGAAGTTTGCTTGCTCATGTTCTTCTTCGGCCGACTCTTCCGATGACTCAGACCATGTTGCCTTCAACACCTTCCATTTTCCTTGCTTCTAATTTGGACATTCAGGCTTGTAGTGTCCCTTCTTGTTGCAGCCATAGCAGGTTACTCCAGACTTGGCTTTCGTATTCAATTGAGTCACCTTCTTCTTCTTAAGTGATTTTCAAACTAGTTTGATTAGTTCCGTGGTGATTTCATCTTCTTCTGAGTTTGATTCATCTTCGGACTCAGATTCGGTCGGGCCTTAGGCTTCGACTTCTTGTTCACGAGTTTCCCTATAAGTAGCACAATACCTTTCTCGACCTGAGAAGTGTTAATTTGTTCATGAAGTTCAAATTCAGAAAATAACTCGTCTAATTTAATTTACGAAAGATCTTTATACACTTTGTAAGCATCTACCATGGATGTCCGCAAAGTGTTCCTTGGAAATGCATTGAGTGCATACCGATGACGTCGTAATTTTTCACCTTTTGTCCAATTGCGTGGAGACCGTTGAGGAGGTCTTAGATGCGTGCATGAAGTTGGCTTGCTGATTCACCTTCCTGTATTTTTTATATTATAAAGTTTATTTAATATCAAATCATGTTTGCTTACCTTCATGTCGGAAGTTTCCTGTGCAGCTCAATCAACTTTTCCCATTAGTCTTTCGCGCTAGAAAATGGGACGACTTGATTCAACTCTTCTTTGGATAGTCTACATTGTAGAGTGCATGTTACTTTGACATCTAACTCGATCTTCTTCATTAGATTTGTGTCCCAGTTCTCGCTGTTGGTGTAATCTCTTGGGTCAAGGTTGACCAGTTTGACTAAGCTTGAGTTGGCTCAAGCTTGAGTCTTGTTGTTTGGGTTTCGATGTTTAACAATACATAGAGACTGACAAAACGTGGAGATTACAGGTGCAATCGTCTGACTGGGGAGATTGCTGGAGCAATTCCCAATTCCCCTCTGGTCAGGGTTTGACTAGATTGGTAGGAGGAAGAGTCAAGTAAGTCAAGGTTGACCGGATACACTACTGGGAAGTCCAGGTGAGTGAAACTAGGCGGTTGGGAAATCTTGGTGAGTGAAGCCAAGTGAAAGATCTAGTGAGTGAAGTTAGAAAGTTGGGAAATCTTGGTGAGTGAAGCTAGGTGAAAGACCTAGTGAGTGAAGCTAGGTAGTATGAAAATCCTAGTGAGTGAAGCTAGGTGAAAGTCCTGATGAGTGAAGCCAAGCAGATGGGAAGTCCTACTGAGTGAAGCTAGGCATAGAAAATCCAGGTGTATCAAGGCGGATCGGACACCTGTTGTTGGTAAGTCCAAGTGGGTCAAGGTTGACTAGAGACTTGTCACGAAGAGAAAAAGTCCAAGTGGATCAAAGGGATTGACCAGACACTTGGTGAGGAAATCCTAGCAGGTCGAGGGTGACTGGATGCTAGGCATGGTGTCCCAACAGGTTATGGTTGATTGGATGTTGGGTTGTTAAGGGACTTGGGACTTGATTAGGACAAATCAAGTTGAGTCAATTGATCACCCGATCAATTGACTCATGCCCAATCGATCAGGTGATCAATTGGGTGAGTCCCACGACAAAACTTCCTCCCAATTGATTAGCCGATCGATTGGGAAGGAATCCCTGACGCACATAGGTACTACCAATCGATCAGCCGATCGATTGAGAGCCTCCATTTGATTGGGTGATCGATTGGGAAGCTGAGAATCGTGGACAAAAGCTGGAAATCACACGAGAAGTTATGAATCAATCGTGCAATCGATTCAAGTGATTTCCAGAGAGCACAAAGGCGGTCTGGATCGATCGACCGATCGATTCGAAGCCTCCCCAATCAATTGAGAGTTATTCAATTGATTGGGATCCGACTGTTGTGCAGGTTATAGCCATTAGTGAGCATTTTTCTCGATGTTCTTCTTCGGCTTTCTTCTCCATGTGACGGCGATGATTTTCTAGAGTTTCTCTTGACACTCACAACCAGTTCTTGAAGCTTCTTGGAGTAAGGTGTTTGTTGCACTTCCAAGGTCAAGAGGCATCCCAAACAAGAGGAGAAGCTAGCAAGGGTTCATTATATAAGATCTTGTAAGATATACTTGTACTTGTTTCGCTTTACTTCTTGTTTATTGTGTGTGTTTGTAAAAGCTTCTCCGCCTTCGGTAGTGACCGTAAAGGAGGATTTTACTTAGTGGAGTGTGTGTCGCATCCTTAGATTAGTTACCTCTTCTTGAGGTGGATACCAAGTAAATCCTTGTGTTAGCGTTGTATTTTTATTTCTTGTGTTTTCTGTTGGTGCGGGAAGCATCCGACGATCGAACCTAAGTTTTGATAATGGCAAAGGATTCAAAGTTAAGGTGCTTTGTTATCTGACAGCTTTTGTTGAGTGTTTTAGGAAAGTCCTAACTGCGGTTAGGCAAGGTAAAACCCTAGGGGGTGGTAACCCTAGGTCATAGGGGGTGGTAACCCTATGCGGAAAGTCTTGGCAGGTCGATGGCTTCAGGCAAAAGTCCTAGGGGGTGGTAACCCTAGGTGGAAAGTCCTGGTGTCGCGAACCAGGTGAAAGTCTGAACTGGCCGGTGAAGCGGATGTTCAGCAGAAAGTCCGGAAGCATCGAGTGCCGAGCAAAAGTCCAGTCGATCTGGAGGATCGTACTGGCAACAGGTAAAATCTCCTGAGTGGAGTAGGTGAGGACGCGTTCCCTGTAGAGGGAACAGTAGGCGTCGGGTCGACCTAGGGTTTCCGGTGGGAAACCTGAAGTCAGACCCGGACAGTTCGAATGCTGTCAAAACTTTTATTATTATCATTCATTATGTTTCTGTGCTAACTTTGTTTTGCAGGGTATGTGTTTGGGACTAACACATTTTGCAGGAACAAAGGAGCAAGTTACAACTCGGATGAACAGTGTCCGAGGCGCCTCCATGGAGCTTGGAGGCGCCTCGGGTGCGAGCCAGGAAAAGGCCAGCGCAGCAGACTGGAGGCGCCTTGAATGGAGTTCAAGGCGCCTTGGACCGGAGGTTGAAGGCGCCTTGAACCAGATAGAGTTCGACCAGGTCAGTGCTGATCCACGCGGGTGACTCGGCTCGTTCAAGGCACCTTGGTGAACAGTATAAGGCGCCTTGAACCCTCTTTATAAGGGGTCTCGACCAGCAGCTCTCCACAACAACTTCCAAGCGATCTTTCTGCTACAAGCTGCTCACGAGACGATCCCGAAGTGCTGCTACGAGACACCGACGACCCGGAGCTCCGAAATCTTCAGATTACGATATTGTCGTCGGTATAATTGTATTTTTTCATTATATTTAACTGTAATACTTGTACTCTTGTCGAGCTTATAGTTGTTGCCCACGGAAAGCGATCAAGGATCGCGGGCCTTCGAGTAGGAGTCGTCACAGGCTCCGAACGAAGTAAATTCTCGTGTCTTACTGTGTGTTTGTTTACTTTCCGCTGCGTTACTTCTCCGATAGTTTTTACGATTCCGATAATAGTACGATTATAGCCGCGAGCGCTATTCACCCCCCCTCTAGCGCGTCTCGATCCAACAATTGGTATCAGAGCGGGGTCGTTTTGAATTGGTGCAACCACCTTTCAAAACAAATTTTTCGCAGTTTTTTTTTCGTTTTCGGAGTCGAATTAGAATTTAGCCTTATAGCTATATTCTAATTTTTTGTTTCCCTCGAATCGACTTTTGCTCGAAGTAGGTGCAACACCACTCGAGTTCGTTGTTATTATTCTTTATTCCAGCACTACTAATCCAAGACTTAGTCTTGGAACATATTCTGTTGTTTTCTTTTGTTACATATTATAAATGGCCCAACAAGAGGGTTTCAGCACTGTACGTCCCCCGCTATTCTCCGGAGAGGATTTTGGCTACTGGAAGGGAAGAATGGAAACGTATCTAAAGATACAATTCGAAAAGTGGATGATCATAAAGACGGGACTGAAACTGCCAATCGATGACGACGGCAAAACTACACCCTGCGAGAAGTGGGACGCTTCTTTAATAAAAAAGGTGGAAGTCGACGCCAAAGCTACCTGCACCCTCCAGTGTGGTCTTACCAAGGAAGAGATCAACAGAGTTGGCCCGTTCCCCTCTGCAAAGGAGCTCTGGGAAAAGCTAATCGAACTCCACGAAGGCACTGACGACACCAAGGTAAGTAAAAGAGATCTTTTACTTAATAAATTATATAATCTAAAAATGCAGGAAGGCGAAACGGCGAGTTCTCTTCACGCGAGAATACAAGACATCCTTAACTCTCTTCACGGAATTGGCCAGAAGATAGAAAATCGGGACGTAATAAGGTATGCCCTAAACTCGTTTCCAAGGAATACATTGTGGGCATCAATGGTAGATGCCTACAAAGTTTCCAAGGATTTATCTTCTTTAAAACTAGATGAACTTTTTAGTGAATTTGAACTTCATGAGCAGACTAATGCACAGCCAACCGAGAAAGGTATTGCGTTGGTTGCAGGTACAAACCGAACCCGGGAACCGAGACCATGACGGAGAACCGAACCAGCATCGGAAGCTGAATCAGACTCGGACGATGAAGAAGGTGACATTACAGCCGAGCTGGTAAACCTCGTGAAGAAACTCTACAAGACGAAAGGATTCGACAAAAGAGATCTAAAGAAGGCAGTAAAATCAAAGGAAGGCCCACAAAATACAAAGATGAAGTTTGAAGTCACATGCTACGGGTGTAACCAAAAAGGGCACATCAAATCCAACTGCCCTAACCTGAAGGAGGTCAAAAAGCAAAGAAAGAAAAAGGTCCTTAAGGCAACATGGGATGAATCTTCATCGGAGGACGACGACGACGAGCTCGAACAAACGAGTCTACTCGCATTAATGGCCCGGGACCAAGTCGTCGAATACGGATGCGAGAGCGAGTCTGAGGCAGAGTCCGAGCAAAGCCACGGATCCGTATCCGTTTCCGAAGGACCAGACCCCGCTGTAAGTATCTCCCGGTTGAACATTTTAGTTAGCTATTTATTGCGCAAATTAGCTAAGTCAAACCTGAAAGTTAAGTCACTTCTAAAGGAAGTAAGTGTCCTTAAAGAAGTGGCAAACACCAAACCCTTACCTGACCAGAGTCAGACTAAATTTCCAACTCAAGTTCAAAAACTTGAGGAAGAAAATTCAAGTCTAACAAATCAGGTCAAAGATTTAGAAAATACCTTAGAACGGTTTACTTTGGGCTCCAAGAATTTGGACTTGATTCTTGGGACACAAAGAGCCGTCTACAATAGAACTGGGCTGGGATACAAAAGTAAATATAAATCTTATTTATCATTAATAAACAAACAAAGTATTAAATCAGTCCAAGCATGGGTCTCCAAGTCTAACTTGGTCAATCAAGTTGGACTTGGCCAATACTGGGTTCCGAAGGATCAAATATACTACCTCGATAGACCATATCGAGGCCATGATCCAGGGGGAGCAAAAAGAAAAACAATCCTAAAAATTTAAAATTCTAAATTCGAAATTGAAATTAAAATTTTAAAATTCTAAATTCGAAATTGAAATTAAAAATTAAATTCAAAATTCGAAATTGAAATTAAAAATTAAATTCAAAATTCGAAATTGAAATTAAAAATTAAATTCAAAATTCGAAATTAAAATTAAAATTAAAATTCGAAATTAAAATTAAAATTAAAATTAAAATTAAAATTAAAATTAAAATTCGAAATTAAAATTAAAATTAAAATTAAAATTAAAATTAAAATTAAAATTAAAATTCGAAATTAAAATTAAAATTCGAAATTAAAATAAAAATTAAAATTAAAATTCAAAATTCGAAATTAAAATTAAAATTAAATTCAAAATTCGAAATTAAAATTAAAATTCGAAATTAAAATTAAATTTAAATTCAAAATTCGAAATTAAAATTAAAATTAAATTCAAAATTCGAAATTAAAATTAAAATTAAATTCAAAATTCGAAATTAAAGTTAAAATTAAATTCAAAATTCGAAATTAAAACTCAAAATGGAGGATCCAGACTCGCTGGCACCCCCAACTAAACTACCCGGCAGGGTAGCTGAACCTAATCTACCCGAAATGGGTAAAACAAGAGTAGATTACCCGGCAGGGTAATTAAGGTTAGATTAAAACGGACTAAGGTTAACTTGAACCACAGTACTGGTGAAGTTTTTGGATGATAGTACGTTAGGGAAGCTTGGGCATCGCATGTCTAAGAAGATATGGCTTCGACCTGGTGCATTTGGCCAAGTGGAACTGACCGAAGCTACCCTTAAATGGATCCTAAATAGTTAGACCAAGGTTTAGTACTAAGCTCAATGGGTAGGACTATTTGAAAAATCTCGAAGGCATGGTTACTTTAATGAGTTCCTTATGACTCACCATAGCCCAGAAGTTTATCCAAAGAATGCTTACTTGTTGAACCCAAAGCCAAACCTGAATCTAACACAAAGTTAAACTAAACTCCTGAATTCAACAATAAATCATCTCACATCAATCATAGGATTCCCTGATTGAAAATTTAGATCGGGTGAGATGACTAAGTAATAAAATTCATTTGAAGATTATTTTTTAAAAAAAAAAAAACTTAAATTTCAAAATTATTTTTAAAACTTAAAATTTCAAAATTATTTTAAAAACTCAATTTCAAAATTATTTTAAAAACTTAAATTTCAAAATTATTTTAAAAACTTAAATTTCAAAATAATTTTAAAAACTTAAATTTCAAAATTATTTTAAAAACTCAATTTCAAAATAATTTTAAAACTCAATTTCAAAATTATTTTAAAACTCAATTTCAAAATTATTTCAAAACTCAATTTCAAAATTATTTTAAAACTCAATTTCAAAACTCAATTTCAAAATTATTTTAAAACTCAATATCAAAACTCTTTTAAAATTTATCTCTAACAAGTTTACTTCAATTTAACTATCGTGAAATCCATTAAAACAATTCAACCACTTCTTATGTAGGAATTGGATCAATGGATGTTGGATAGTGGCTGCTCCAGACACATGACTGGAGATAAATTGAAGTTTACTAAACTCACGTACAAGAACTTAGGATCAGTTGCATTCGGTAACGAAGGTCAACTTAAGGTAATCGGAAGAGGTAATATCGAACTCAACTCCGATTTTATTATTCGAAAAGTCCTTTTAGTTGAAAATTTCAAGTTTAATTTACTAAGTATAAGTCAATTGTGTGATAGCGGATACTTAGTAACTTTTGACAAAACCAGGTGTTTAGTTAAAAACATTGAAAATCCTGAAATCTTACTTAAGAGACTTAGGATAAATAATATGTATTCAATTAATCTACCGACATCCTCAACAAAGTGTTTTCTAACACAAGAAGAGGAAACTGATTTGTGGCACAGAAGATTGTGTCACACTCACACTAGACTCATTTCAAAAATGAGTCATAATGGTCTAGTTAAAGGTTTACCAAAACTAAAATTCATTGAAAATTCTATCTGTAATGCTTGTCAACAGGGAAAACAAACTAAGTCAACACACAAATCAACAAATCTTGAAAGAACCAGCTCCTTACTTGAGCTCCTTCACCTTGACTTATTTGATTCACATGGAGCTAAGTCACTAAGCAAGAACCAGTATTGCTTAGTAATAATTGATGACTACTCTAGATTTTCATGGGTAAAATTCCTAAAAACTAAAGATGAAACCTATGAAATATTTAGTAACTTTTGTAAATTAATAGAAAATGAAAAAGATACTAAAATTAAAAGAATAAGAAGTGATCACGGAGGGGAATTTGAAAATCATAAATTTACCCAATTTTGTAAAATAAATGGATATCAACATGAATTTTCATGTCCTAGAACCCCCCAACAAAATGGTCTGGTGGAACGTAAAAATAGAACTCTACAAGAAGCCGCTAGAACCATGTTAAATGAATATAATTTAAATCACCAATTTTGGGCAGAAGCAATTAATACGGCAAATCATATTCAAAATCGAATCTTGATCAACAAATTTCACAAGAAAACCCCTTATGAACTATATTATCATAAAATTCCTAACTTAAATTATTTAAAAGTATTTGGATGTAAAGTTCACATTTTAAATACTAAAGATTATTTAAGAAAATTCACACCCAAATCTAACAAAGGAATATTTTTAGGATACTCCTCAAACAGTCGAGCCTATAGAGTCTACAATCAAAACACCCTAAAAGTTAAAGAAACAACTAATATAATATTTGATGAAGAAAATAATCTACCAAATATAAATGAGAATGTTGATATTGATCCAAGAAATATAGAAGATGATGAAATTCAACCAAATCTTAATAAACCAGAGGAACCAGCCCCTGACCCACTTATAAGACCAACTAGGGCCAGTACCTTTCACCCATCTGATCAAATTTTGGGTGATCCAAATCTAGGAGTCAGAACTAGATCCTCCTATAGAATCCACAGTCAGATTGCCCTAATTTCTAAAATCGAACCAAAAACAATAGAAGAAGTACTACCTGACCCGGACTGGATCATAGCTATGCAGGAAGAGTTAGCTCAATTTGAGAGAAATCAAGTCTGGGAACTTGTATCTAAACCCTCAAATAAATCAATAATCGATACAAAATGGGTATTTAGAAACAAGCTAGATGATCAAGGCGAAATAATTAGAAATAAGGCTAGGCTTGTAGCTAAAGGATTTAGCCAAGTTGAAGGTTTGCACTATGATGAAACCTATGCCCCAGTAGCTAGACTCGAATCCATTAGAATGTTGTTAGCCTATGCAGCAAACAAAGGATTTAAACTATACCAAATGGATGTCAAGTCAGCATTCTTAAATGGATTTATTAAGGAAGAAGTATATGTAAGCCAACCCCCAGGATTTGAGGACTTAGGATATCCTAATCATGTATTTAAGTTAAAAAAGGCCTTGTACGGACTTAAACAAGCCCCTAGGGCATGGTATGAACGATTATCAAATCACTTAATATCCAAAGGTTTCAACCAAGGTCAAATAGATCCAACTCTATTTGTAAAACCAGAAAAAGACATCTTCATAGCTCAAATCTATGTTGATGATATAATTTTTGGATCAAATAACTCTAAATTTTTAAAAGAATTTATTAAATTAATGGAAAATGAATTTGAAATGAGTATGGTTGGTGAACTTAACTTTTTCTTAGGCTTACAAATAAAACAAACTAAAGATGGAATATACATTTATCAAACTAAATATGCAAAGGAATTAATTAAAAAATTCTGCATGGAAAATTCAAAAATAATAAATGCTCCAATGGCAACCAACATTAACATAGACTCTGACCCTGAAGGAAAACCAGTAGATCCAAAGTACTATAGGAGTGCCATAGGAAGCTTGCTTTACCTAACTGCAAGCCGACCCGACATATTATTTGCGGTTGGTATGTGCGCAAGATACCAATCTTGTGCAAAAGAGTCACATCTAACCTATGTTAAAAGAATACTTAGGTACATCAAAGGTACTCTAAATATAGGACTCTGGTACCCTAGAACTTCCACCTTTGACCTTCTTGGCTATTCTGACTCGGATTACGCCGGATGCAAGTTAGATAGAAAAAGCACAAGTGGTAGTTGTCAATTTCTAGGACAATGCCTAGTAAGTTGGTCAAGTAGAAAGCAACATTGTGTAGCTTTGTCTACCACTGAAGCTGAATATATAGCCTTAGGTGAATGCACATCTCAATTGCTTTGGATGATGCACACCCTTAAAGACTATCAACTGAACTATCACAACACAAAAATATCAATTGATAATATAAGTACCATAAATTTAACAAAAAACCCAATTCATCACTCAAGGACTAAACATATAGAAGTGAAGCATCATTTTGTAAGGGATCATGTAGCTAAGGGTGATATTATACTCAACTATGTTGAGTCAAAATCAAATCTAGCTGACATCTTCACAAAACCCTTACCTGAACTTGAGTTCAGCTCACTTAGAAGACAAATAGGAATGTGTTGGGTAGAATAGACAATGTTTTTTTAAATTTGATTATCATTTGCTTTTAAAATTCTAGGGAAAACAGTTTTCAAAACTCCAATTTTGTTAGATTTCTAAAATTTGGATTTAGCTTAGGTTTTCCCTAGATATCATCTACCCCTAGATTAAAGCCAGAGCATCTCACAATCACCTAGGTATACCTTGCTTGTGTTTGACAAACTTAGAATGGCGTGAGATGCATAGGGTACAGCCTGGACTCAGGAATGCGTATATTTGTGCATCGATATGGGTCTGGGCGTTAAAGACATCATAAATAATAATCAAGTCAAGTCTTCCAGCTCTAGCCAACTCTAACTGGACCAAATGGACTTAATTTGACTAACCATGTGAAAGCTACTGCCCTCTAGGCAATCAGCAAGTAGCTAAAGGTTAGACAATTGGGAAAAGTGTGTTTCAATTTTTGTTTAAGCATGATTATAATCAAATTACTTTACCTGATTATTTTAAGGCTCTAATACTTAATCAAATTAAACTCAATAATTTAATTTGACTCATGCTTGGACTAGAAACAAACTACTGCTACTCCCTCTGTCCTAAAACTAAATATTTTGCTTTAGTATCAAAGTTTCTTCAGAATGGGTATTCAAAACTTAATTACAGTGTTTCAAAAAAAAAAAAAACTTGTCCATGTAATTGAGTATTCAAATATTTTCAAATCTAGTCAACTTTTTATAAACGTTTTAAAGTTTTTTTGCAAGTGACCTCATATTTTATAACTTCTAAGCAAATCCTTTTATTGAAAATTCAAATACTCATATTTTCAAACTTAGTTAATCTTAAGACTAGTTTAACTAGACTTAGTTAGATTGTATTCTAAACTTAGCTCTTTGGCAAAATATTTTCTCAATACAAATCATTTCGAAGCTGAATATATAGCTAAGTGTTTTCAAATTTGGCAAGTTCCAAAATTCAATAAGCTAAGTCGTTTTGCTAAGAAGAAAATTTACTTTTTATCCCTCTTTGAAAATTACTTTTTATCCCTCTTTGAAAATTTTCCTTCAGAAAAATACAAATCTACTTTCAAACTGGTTTATTTTTGATATATGGCAAAGGGGGAGAGTAGGTAAATTAAAGTTAAAGGAAAATTCAAAGTATTTAATAAAAGGAGGGCTTTTATTAAGGGAGAGTCTAATATTACAAAGTTAAAAGTTTCCAGCTTAACTGTTATTGCATTTAAAGTTTATTTACTTAAGCTTGGTTAACTTTATGCACTTATTACAAATGTTATTTTTCTTAACTTTGAATTACGTGTTGCCATAATCAAAAAGGGGGAGATTGTTGGTGCGGGAAGCATCCGACGATCGAACCTAAGTTTTGATAATGGCAAAGGATTCAAAGTTAAGGTGCTTTGTTATCTGACAGCTTTTGTTGAGTGTTTTAGGAAAGTCCTAACTGCGGTTAGGCAAGGTAAAACCCTAGGGGGTGGTAACCCTAGGTCATAGGGGGTGGTAACCCTATGCGGAAAGTCTTGGCAGGTCGATGACTTCAGGCAAAAGTCCTAGGGGGTGGTAACCCTAGGTGGAAAGTCCTGGTGTCGCGAACCAGGTGAAAGTCTGAACTGGCCGGTGAAGCGGATGTTCAGCAGAAAGTCCGGAAGCATCGAGTGCCGAGCAAAAGTCCAGTCGATCTGGAGGATCGTACTGGCAACAGGTAAAATCTCCTGAGTGGAGTAGGTGAGGACGCGTTCCCCGTAGAGGGAACAGTAGGCATCGGGTCGACCTAGGGTTTCCGGTGGGAAACCTGAAGTCAGACCCGGACAGTTCGAATGCTGTCAAAACTTTTATTATTATCATTCATTATGTTTCTGTGCTAACTTTGTTTTGCAGGGTATGTGTTTGGGACTAACACATTTTGCAGGAACAAAGGAGCAAGTTACAACTCGGATGAACAGTGTCCGAGGCGCCTCCATGGAGTTTGGAGGCGCCTCGGGTGCGCGCAGCAGACTGGAGGCGCCTTGAATGGAGTTCAAGGCGCCTTGGACCGGAGGTTGAAGGCGCCTTGGATAGGCTGAAGGCGCCTTGAACCAGATAGAGTTTGACCAGGTCAGTGCTGATCCACGCGGGTGACTCGGCTCGTTCAAGGCGCCTTGGTGAACAGTATAAGGCGCCTTGAACCCTCTTTATAAGGGGTCTCGACCAGCAGCTCTCCACAACAACTTCCAAGCGATCTTTCTGCTACAAGCTGCTCACGAGACGATCCCGAAGTGCTGCTACGAGACACCGACGACCCGGAGCTCCGAAATCTTCAGATTATGATATTGTCGTCGGTATAATTGTATTTTTTCATTATATTTAACTGTAATACTTGTACTCTTGTCGAGCTTATAGTTGTTGCCCACGGAAAGCGATCAAGGATTGCGGGCCTTCGAGTAGGAGTCGTCACAGGCTCCGAACGAAGTAAATTCTCGTGTCTTACTGTGTGTTTGTTTACTTTCCGCTGCGTTACTTCTCCGATAGTTTTTACGATTCCGATAATAGTACGATTATAGCTGCGAGCGCTATTCACCCCCCCTCTAGCGCGTCTCGATCCAACATTTTCCGCTGCATATCATCACCAAGAGGCAAGCAACGACAAGCGCGACGAGCTATTCACCCCCCTCTAGCTACATTTCGACCCTAACAAGTGGTATCAGAGCAAGGTTGTTCTTCACCGGAATCATCGCCGGAAGGGGCAACAAGGCTAGAGGGTGAAGAAGTTGAAGCAACTTCATCAAAGTCAAAGGATTCAAAAAACTCAACTTCAAGATGAAATTCCGAGATGGACTCGGATTCGACACGAGGGTGCCTCCACTATATGTATCCATAAGTTTCGATTCTTGGAAATCAAGAATCGAAAATTTTCTTATGATGGAGATAGAGCAACGGTTTGCTCTAAAGGAAGGCTTCGAAGCTCCAAAAAATTCAAAAGGCAAGATCCTAAAGAAAAGCAAATGGAGCCAAGAGCAAATTCAAAGGAACGAGGCAAATGACAAAGTGACCAAGCTATTGGTCAATTTATTGCCAATCAATATTTTGGCTCAAGTTAGAGAATTCAAAGATGCCAAGGAGCTTTGGACCAAATTGGCAATGATTCATGAGATCCCCTCCATTATACCAAATCCGAAAGAATCCAAGAGGGCGGCTTCGTGGGTTAAGATCAAGAGGAAGAGGACTCCGAAGTTGAGAGATTCTCAACTTTCGAAGAAGAAGTCTAAGAAGCTTCATCTTCAAAGGAATGCAACGAAAAGGGCAAAGAGGGAGCATACTCTTTGTTCTATGTACAAGATGAAGATGATGAAGCCTCCACCTCAAGGATTGAGGGGGAGCGATCTTCGTTGACACCGGATCAAGAAGAAAAAGAAGCCTCCACATCCGGGTCAAGAGGAGAAGAGGATGAAGAAGCTTCCACCTCTACAAGTCAAGCCAAATCTATTGGAGGAGCATCATTGTCAGATCAAGAGGAAGCCTCTACCTCCGGATCAAAAGGAGAAGATGTCATCCCTACATGTGAAGCTATAAATGTTTCAATTAAAAATAAAAATCACATTATATGTTTTGAGTGTAGGGAGCATGAGCACTACAAGAGTAAATGCCCTAAATTGGCCAAGAAAAAGGGTCAAGTGACATCAAAGGGTAAGGAGAAGCCCAAGGAGACCACCCCCACAATAAAGAAGAGAAAGGAGCACATTGTGTTATTTACCATAAAAAAGGATCAAAAGGAGAAGAGGATGAAGAGGAAGCCTCTACCTCGGGATCAAAAGGAGAAGATGTCATCCCTACATGTGGAGCTATAAATGTTTCAATTAAAAATAAAAATCACATTATATGTTTTGAGTGCATGAGCACTACAAGAGTAAGTACCTAAATTGGCCAAGAAAAAGGGTCAAGTGGCATCAAAGGGTAAGGAGAAGCCCAAGGAGATCACCCCCACAATAAAGAAGAGAAAGGAGCACATTGTGTGCTTCTTGTGTCATCAAAAAGAACATTATTAGAGCCAATGTCCAAAGGGGAAGAAAGCGGTCAAAGTCAAGGGGGGAAGCACAAGTCAGGGGGAGCTTTCAAGGTAAAACCCAAGGTATCATTTATTGAACCTATTCCCTTGAATAATGGTAAAAAACTTGTTAGTTCAAGGTTATATCATTTTAATTCTATTTACCATAAAAATAGGAGGCATGATAGACTTAATGAAGATCATGTAGCTCTTCATGCTAAAACTATCTCACATAAGGTTAGGAAGGTAGATAACCACTTAGGCAATAGTTCTAAGGACCATAGCTATAACCTAAAAATAAAAATGCTCAAGGACAAAATGAAAAAGCAAAATCTAGGGATTTATGGAAAGAAAATCAAGTTTTGAAATCAAAGCTTGATAACATGGAAAAGACTTTAAAGAGAATTGAAACTTGTCTTAAGCGCCAAAACGAGCAAAACCTAGGTCTAGGAGTACAAAAGTCATCCAATGGCTGTAGAGATTTGGGATACAAACCTACGGCTAAGAAGGATGTAACTTCTTACCATAGGGTTCTATATAGCTATGGGACCAACTCTAGGTCTAGGAGTCAAGTCAAGGGTACAAAGGAAGTTATCCCTAGGAGTATCTTTGCAACAACAAATGTGACTAAGACTTCTAAGGAGTCTAAGAAAGTCACTAAGAAGGTCACAAGGGAAGCAATCCCTAGAATTGACCTAGAAAAAGTGACCAAGGCTTCTAAGAAGCCTAACAAGGTCACTAGGAAGGTATCTAGGGAAGTTATCCCTAGTGAGTACCTAGAGCATCCAAGTAGCACAAATAGGTTTTGGGTTCCTAGGAGCATTTTCTCTACCCCTTAGATGAGTTAGAGAGTGTCAACTCAAAATGGAAGGGTAGTTAACCCAACTTTGATGAAGTTGACACTTGGAGGACATTTTCAAGGTTATTATTAACCTTTGAAAATGAAATAGATTTTTCATTTACTCTTAAAAAGAGTAAAATGTGCCAAACTTGAGGAATTGAAATTCGAATTAAATTGGCACAATTGGGAAAAGCATAAGAAATACCTATATTGGGACTTGGGTATTTTCTTAGGAAGCTAAGGGTCAATCTAAGCCTTAATTTAAATTTGTTCACTCTTTAGAAGAGTAAAATGTTCCCAATCTTGAGAAATTATGCTTAATTTAAATTGGCACAATTTAATCATGGGACAAAGAAATGTCAAGTTGGGTTTTGACATTTTCTAGAGAAAGTGAGGGCAAGCTAGGATGTAATTTTTAATTAGCTAAGATTTAAGGATACTTAGGTAGATAATCTAGGTATATTTTATTTATGCTAACTTGCCATGATTGTTTGCCCATCATATGCCATGACATCATATTTTACATTCATGCTTTATTATGAAAAATATAAAAATACCATGTCATATCATATATATCATGTAGTTATAGGTTTTTTTTTTACAATCATTTATATTGTTGTATGCCATCACACATCATGCATTAATTTTAATCCCTAGCAATTATGGATAATGACATTTACTAGCAAGTAGAATTCTAGGTGGATGCTCATAATCCCAAATTTCCTAGGTAGATATGCATGATCCCTAGTTTAAGGCAAAACCAAACTTTACATCTCACAAAGACCTATAAGGTGACTTGTAAGTGTTTTAGTATATATTAGATACAAGTGAGATGTTAGGATGATGAACAAAACTCAAGATGTTGACTTAGTGCATTCCTTTGAGTTTTAGGTTCATCAAAACACATAGTTATGTGTATTCCAATCATTGTAAAAGCTAATATACAAGTCATGTGCATTGAGCTCAAAGAACATGGTTGGATATTGGTTTTGAAAATCATTTTAAAATACTTTTGGAAAACCTTGATGAAGCCTATCTTTTGATAGTAATCATCATTGAAAAGTTAGACACAAACTAGAAGAAAACATTGAAGTTTTTATAAGTTTTCAAGTTTGTGTCAATCTTTGAAAATATGAAGTGATTTTATAGAAAACTATTTTTCAATGATAGTATATACCCTAAATAATGTCTACACCAATTTTCTTGATTTTTAGATTTTTGTAGAATATTTGGAGAGTTTCTGAAATTGACTGAAATAGAATTTCAGAAACTCAGTGCTCCAATTGATCACCTGATCGATTGAAGTGCCTCAATCGATCGAGTGATCGATTGAGAGGGGTTTTCTCGCGAGTAGAAGCTCGTTGGATTGATCCTTTAATCGATTAAAACACCCTGAATCGATCCATGGATCGATTGAGCAGGGTTCAATCGATTGGGAACCAATCCCAATTGATTGGGAATGCTGATTTTGGCTAGGAAATCTTAATTTCAGCATTTTAAATTATTTTTAGTCTAGGTAACCATTCCTCACCCCTTGAAACACATTTGTATACACTTAGGGGGAGTTTTCATGATGAAAACAAGGATGGATTGGTTAAGAGAGACTAAGTAGAAGTTTACGTTGAGGTTTGGTTTCAATATTGAGTTTTTTGAACCATGCATCTAAACTGCTAAATTTGAGTCCTAAAGATTTAGGGATTCCAAGTCATTGTTGGTGCAATGACAGAAGTTACGAGCGTGTCTTTAGGGAGAGTTACTCTTTAAGGACATGAAAATTTATTTTGCATACACCTTGGAAGGTGGTCAACCTTCTTTAGCATAAATGCTCAAGGTTGAGCATTTAAACATAATAGAGAGTGGATATCTTCATTGTTTAGTGATAAATGCTCGAGGATGAGCATTAGATACAAATGAAGGGTATGAGAACTTCATTATCGTGTTGAAAACAACAAGTGGAGTTGTGACCAACGGTGAGTAACTCTTCAGGGGGAGAGTTTTTGATGTGTGCCAATAGGGGGAGAATGTGTGGTTTAAGTTAGGCCTTCATTATCTAAAGAGGGAGTTTGCCCTCTAGGAAAGGGGGAGAATGAAGGGAACCCTCATTCTGAATGTTGTTGTTTAGCCTCTGGTCGAATACTGCTTATATAGGCTATTCTGGGTGCCTGGAACCCCTCATGGTGTCTGGATCACGTGTCTTGGCCAATCAACGCACTCCATGTAGGTTTATGAATGATTTTTTGGGTCCAGGGGCCTGGACCGAGTTCAGGCACCCGGACCGCCTAGGAGCCCGCCTCCCGCCCTGGGTGAGGCTGGTCCGGGCGCCGAGACCAACTTTTTAGCCACCCCTTTTCTTCAACAAAATAAAGTTAGTATATGCAATAAACAATATATATAATATAAATTTGGCAGCCTCTAACTCTCCGATTTTGACTTTGAGTTTCATTGAAACTCTAGGTCAAATCGACGCTTACTGTTCCCTTTTCGGGGGAATGCGCCCTCACTTACTCCCCTCAAGAGAGTTTACCTTTTGCTAGATCGGTCCTCCATGATCGTCTGGACTTTTGTTCAACGTCCGAGACTTCAGGTCTTCATGCTGAACATCCACTCCACGACTTGTCCAGGTTTCCATCTGGTCCACGACCATTAGGAATTTCACCTAGAGTCTCCGACTCTAGGATTTCGCCTAAAATGCTCGACTCTCCAAGAGTTCGCCTTGCCTAACCGCAGTTAGGACTTTCCGCCACCTAGGGTTACATCTCCTAAGACCTAGGGTTACATCCCCTAAGACCTAGGGTTATCTTTCCACCCGCCTAGCATCCACTAGGACTTTTACCTAAGAACACTTAGGACTTTCCTACAAGCTCATTCAACCTTGTTAGACAACAAGTAACCTTAACTTTGTACACTTTACCATAATCAAAATTTAGGTTCGATCGTCTGGTGCTCCATGCTACCAACATAGGTGAGGATGTGTTCCCCGTTGAGAGAACAATAGGCGTCGGTTAGACCTAGGGTTTCCGGAAAATCAAGACGGCCGACCAGACAGTGTGTCCTCTGATCGGCTGATGTAGCCACTTCACGCTCGGGTTATGCGGACGAGCTTTGCTTACATCCTACTGTTGACCGCCTTGACTTTGACCTATATCGTGGCAATTGACCCGCACCAGATGGGCTTCTCCTTATCGCCGTATCAAGTCCATTCATGATTACAATGAACATCGCTAGTGGATTGATATTAAAAGATTAGAAACGAATATAACAAAATAAAATTTTAAATTGTATACTTATCATTCATTTTTTAATTAAATGGCCGTATACCACCGCATAAGATTTTGAATTTTTACTCGGGAAGGATCGGTCGACCCTATAGAAATTTTTTATCGAACATCAAGGTAAATCAAGAGGTGTTTAAAGTGGGTGATCCAGAAGCTCAGCATCCCTTGATTACGAATCTTATTTAAAGAATTTTTTTTTTTTACAAATGCACCGTAGTTAAGAATCAAACTGTGAATTTCTAGATAATAATTAGACACCTTTTCACTATGTCATAATACCGGGGGCTGAATCTCTACTCGTACAAGCACCACATGAAACGAACTTAATTAAAATAATTTACACTAACGTACACCATCCTCCGCTACTTTCCTTATCTACAAGATTTGCTCCCGAAGACAGTTGAAAGGTTTAATTATTTGTTAATTATATTTGACCTTCATTGTATTTTAGATCATGATCCGTAAGATTAGAATTAAGTTAAAGTACTTTTCTATAAAATAATTTATGATATAGTTAAAATATTTTTATTAAAGCTGTATGGGTGACTAAATATTTAGAGAAAAAAATTAAAAACTATTATCTCGAGATTGATGACACACGATGGTAGAATTAATATTTGTTCTTACTCACGGGTGTACTAGAATTGTTACTCACGGGTGTAATCGAATTGGTACCTGAATGGTAGAATTATTTTATTCAATAAGAATTAATTCGAATGGTAGAATTATTTTATTCAATAAGAATTAATTCTCATGGAGTTCATTCCCTTGAATAACTGTCCTCTGTAGATGGTCTCTAAAATTTTAATTAAATATTCTCGTCCAAAATCACAAATATTAGCCAATCATACTGTTTCATATTAATTAATTAATTAGATTCCATGCCTTGTAATAATTTTATTTTTTCAATCGATATGTGTTATTGCCTATTAGATTTCTTTAATTAATTGTTTTTCTTTCGTTTTTTGTTCCAACGCAATTTAACTTTTAAAAATACTAATAAAAGAGCAGAGCAAGTAGATACTTAATTAAGCTGATGGAAACCAACTTACCAGAAAGTACGTACAACATAAAAACATAAAAACGAGGCGACGTACCATGCATGCATGCATATCGCTAATTATTTATGCCTCGCTACCTTTGATTCTGTTTTATTTAATAGCTAGCGATCCATGCATGGTTAACTTACGACAGTGGTGAAGCCAACTAATTTTTAGTCACCATGGCGATCTTCCTGTTCGTGGGTTCACCCTCAGGGATAATCCATACAGGCCTGCTGTAGATGACGACGTGGCCGTCGCGCTGCAGGACGAGGATGTCGCCGGGGCTGGTGTTGAAAGCGAAATTTTCGCCATTCTCATCGTAGATGCGGAAGTAGTAGTCGGTATCGAGCCTGGCGTAGCAGCCTCGGCCGTTGACGAATTGGAAGGACCACAATTCCCTGCGGTTGTCGTTGCCGTTGTCGTAGAGGCCGAGCTTGCAGTGGTCCTGCATGATGAATTCATAGGTCCCTTCGGTGAGGGATTCGCCGGGTAACAGCTTGTCGCCCCGATAGAGAACGTTGTTGTTGGCCATGGCGGAAGGCAGGAGGAGTCCGAGGAGGACAGCAGCAGCAGAGAGCGTGACAAGGGCAGCCATGGTTAAGCTAGCTACGGATATATCACTCACTAATTCACTCAAGTGATCGCTTGTTTAGAGTATCATGCCACTCCCATCTATTTATAGATGAGGATATATAGGAGGAGGTAAATTTAAAATACAGTTTCAAGAATCATTAATTGCTTACAAATTCATAGTATACGATAGCATTCAGTTTCCTTTACTACAATCAAATTATTCATATCGAGTGGTTGTGCTGTCGATAATCAAAGTAAATAATTTATCATTGATTTATAGCTAGAGTAGTATGACAAAACTAGCTAGCTAGCCAATAAATGCCCCTCCGGTTTAGGTTCTATTGGAAATGAAACTCATATATGTTTCTAACCGTTCATGTTACGTTCATATATATCGATAAGATATACAGAAAAAATTATTAACAAAAGACCAAAATAAAATTATATATTTAAAATTGATGATTGTGATTTATGTACTAATTATAAATTCGAGACAAGCTAAAGTGCATGTTTTTTAAATGTCAGTATAATAACACATTACACATATACGAAAATATCGAGTATTTATTGATGAAAATTTAATCAATCGGGCTATATTGACACTAAAGAATATCAAATAAACGGATGCATAAAAAAAATAAGAGGATCCTCGTTGCAAAACCAAGTAGAGAGAATATCTCTAACCGCACTACAACAAAACATAGCTTCAGAAACAAATATCTAAAACGGAATTAAAATCTGTTTCAAATTTCAATAAATCAGAAATGGACTTGCTACGGAATTAGTAATCCGTTTTAATTAAATAAAATATATTATACAAAAAGAAATTTGAAACGAAATTTAAAATTAATTTGAGACGAAATTGTAAATAATTTTTTATAAACAAAAATGAATACAAATTATAAACGAAATTTGAAACAATATAATTTCTGTAAAAAATCCGTTTAAAATTTAATAAAAATTTGAGACGAAAAAAGATTGTTTCAAATTTATAGAAATTAGAGATGAATCTGAAATGGAATTAAAAATGAAATTGAAACGAAATTGAAAATACATTTTTATAAAAAAATAAATACATATTTCAAATGAAATTTGAAATAATATAATTTCTGTCAAAAAAAAATATGTCTAACATTTAATAAAATTTGAGACAGAAAAAAAATTGTTTCAAATTTATATAAATTAGAGATAAATTTTTAAGATAAAAATAATATATGTTTCAAATTTATGTAAATTAGTGATGAATTTGAAATGTCAGAATTTTTTTTTTTCAAATTTATATAAATTAGAGAAAGATTTAAAAAAAAAAAATCTAAATTAGAAATGAATTACTATGGAATTAGGTGCGTATTTTACTTTGATAAAATATAATATTTAAAAAAATTGAGATTGTATATGAAATAAATTTGAGACGAAATTGTATATAAATTTCTATAAATAAAAATAAATGTGGGTTATAAAATAAATTTGATATTGTTTGAACAACTACATTAAGAAGTCAGTTAATGCAAAAGTTGAAAACATATATCCAAGTACATACACAGATGATGGTGTTGCTTGAACAACTACACTAAGAAGTCAAACTGATTTGACCTTTCAGAGTTTAGGTCTCATCTAGGAGATGAGCGAATGTAGCTATAATGAAGGAGGATTTGGTCTCTGCATCGTGATTGAAAAAATAAAGATTAAATTACTTATGGTGGGATTTGAAAATTTATTAGTTACTTATAGTTTGATTAATGGTTAAATTTGTTTAGATGATATGAATATTTATTTATCTCAATGTTAATTGTATGGTATTTTTGGATTAGAAATTAGTTGTTTTAAATATTTTTAATTTATTTGAAATGTGTGATGGTTTCTTGTGAAGTATTAGGTAAATGAGAAATATAAAAATAGCGTATAATAACAATTTAGTGATAAATTTAAAGACTAAATTATATACGGATTTATAAATAGAAAATGTATACGAATTTATAAATAGATTAAAATTATAGTTGATATGTCATTTGAGACAGATTAATAATGGATTTAAAACAAAATTAGAGACAAATTAGTATTTGATATTAATTTAATTTGGTCAATTTAATAACGGATTTAAAAATGAATTTTACATTCGTTTATAATATTAGAGACGAAATATTTCTGTCTTAAAATTAGCCACGGGGCTTTTACTAACGGATTTTTGAGACGGAATATTCCGTCTCAAATTTTCTTTAGAGACGGAAAAATGACTTTCAGAGACAGATTTTTTCGTCTCTGAAGCTCTGTTTTCTTGTAGTGCCGGTACTTAAAAAAAGATTAATCTGTCTGGATAACATCGAGCTTAGGATGAGCAGTCCGGTTCAAAGTTTTTTATCATCATCAGGATAAATCGAAAAATACTTACGATGTACAGTCTAAAAACCTAGTATCCCTTAATTACAAGTCCTATTTCTTTTTTTTTTAAAAAATATCTTTAAATACACCGTAATCTACAACTTCTACTATTTATCATGTATGAATGTCTTATAACTAATTAAGTCGTCTGTCAGTCTATTTCTATCTTGAAGCCTTATTTTATTTTAAAATTTGTTGAAACCGATGCAATGCTAGAGGAGTTAAAAGCTTTGATTTTTCTAATAAGGTTGCACATTAGAAATTTGAAGTAAAATCAACAACACAAACATAACAACCAAATTTTACGTGGTTCATTACCTCGCAAAGTGAGGTTAAGTGGTACTACTTTTGGAGCTAATAAGATTACACATTAGAAAGGTTGAGTGGTTCATTACCTCACAAGATTTTTCTAATAAGGTTGCACATTAGAAATTTGAACTCATAAGGTTTGTCATGTTAAACCCTGCAGGTGGACTTAGTCTGACATGACAATGAGGTTGAGTGATACTACTTTTGGAGCTAGATATTAATTAAGTGAGTTGTCAGTAACTTACTTAATTAGTGGACATTCGTTATCTTAAACACAGGGAGATTAACACTCATAATAAGAAGGAGCCCAAAAATATAATATGGGATTGGTGCGGTAGTGCAATAATAACTCTCTAGTGGAATGAGTTATTATTGATGAACTTAAGTTGTGTGTTCGGGGTGAACACGGGATACTTAAACTCGTCGGGAGACCAAAACCAATTTCTCTTTTAGATCCCTGCCGTAGCCTCATCAGAGCCTCAAGTCCATCCAAAGAAAGGCTCATCTTGGTGTCCAAGAAGGGGGCCGACCCAATGCTTGGTGACCAAGCAAGGGCCGGCCACATCCTCCTCTATAGAGGCCGGCCCTATTGCTTGGTGATCAAGCTAGTAGGGGTCGGCCACAATAATTCAAAAAGGGAGGGTTGTTTTGAATTTTTAAAATCTTCTCTTTGTAGAAAACTATATGTTTTAAAAGAGAGATTTTAAATTTTAAAACTTTTCTTATTTGAATTAGGCCACATGTTTTAATAGAGAGTTTTAAAAGTTTTAAAACTTTCATTTTTTAACCGTCCTCATGGTTTAAGAAAAAAAAAAGGAAGATAAGTTTTAAATTTTAAATTTTCTATTATCAAGTTAAAAAGGTAAATTTTATGAAGAGATGTTTTAATTTTTAAAATTTGGTTTTAAATTTTAAAACTTTCCTTTTTTAACATCCACATTAAGAAAGAGAGTTTGTAAAATTTTTAAAGAGGTTTTCTTCTTTCAAAAATTTTATAAAAATTTTATCCCTTTCCTTTTAATGTGGCCGACCACCTTGCTTGGTGGCCAAGCAAGGGGCCGTCCATGAAATTAAATCAACAAGCCAATCAATAATTTGTTGATTGGTGATTGATTCAATCAAGAGAAAGGAAAAGGAAAAATTAAAAGGGAAAAGGAAAACTTGAGAAATAAATTTAATTTCTTGTGAAAGTCTTTCCTAATTTGCCTTGGGCAAGTAATATAAAAGAAGGGGAGAGGAGGCCTTATGTGACAACAATTCATATTGTGTGGTTGGAGATCTCAAGTGGTCGGTCCCGTCTCTCTCTCTTTTCCCTTTGTTCTCTTTTGGTTCTTTTGTGGTGGTGGCCGAAACTTAGAGAAGGAAGGAGAAGCTCTTTGGGTGGTGTTCGTCTTGGAAGATCATTGCCCTCACGACGTCCAAGAGGAGGTGAGGGATACAGCAGAAGATCTCGAGGTTTTTAGCATACAAGGAAGAGGTATAACTAGTATTTAGTTTCCGCATCATACTAGTTAATTTTCTTTTGTATAAATACCAAATACAAGAGGCATTCAATTCGTGTTTTTCGAATTTAGTTTCGATGTTGTGTTCTTTCTTTTCCTTGTGATTCGATTGTTCTTTATGGTTAACCTAGGGTTGCTATGGGTAGGTTAAATATCCAATTTCCCTAAAAAGCTTTGTCTAGTCGGTGGTGGTTGCTCCCATATCCAAGAAGGCCAAGTGCCTCGCCACGCAGTACTGGAAGCTAATTTTGGAAATAGATATTTAATTGACTTTGTAACCTAGGTGATTTGGGTCGAACGTGTTAAGTTCCATAGGAGATCCAAATCTAAACCTAAAAGAACATATAAGTTAAACTTAGGATCAAACGTGTTAATTTCCGCAGGCGATCTAAGTTTAATTTAAAAGTACACACGGTAGCTAGGAAAGGTTCAGATCATGTACAAAATTTTTGTACAGTGGAACCATTAGGTTTTCCGAATAGCAACCAACACATTGTATGACCGTTCCTAATGGCACCGGTCAGAGACTATTCTAGCTTGTGACGATGGATTACTTTTTTAAATAGGTGGAGGCAGAAGCTCTTTAAAAATATTTTTAAAAAACTTAGTTAAGTACATGAAAACTTAATTAAAAGAACCTTTTCAAACACTGATTTTTTTTATATGGGAATATTTAAATTTTCTTTTTTAAATATTTAAAGTTGTTTTTTTTTCAAAAATAGTTAGGTTCTCTTTTCAAAAATAATTAAACCAAAAAAATAAAAAAAAATAACAAAAAATACTTTAACTTAAAAGAATATTTAATTTTGAGAGTAATTATAAAACTTTAACTTTGAGAAAATATTTAACCAAACATATTTAATTGAACCTAAGTCCTTTGACTCCCCTTGATTAATGTCAAAAAATATATAAAAATTATTTAAGTTTTGAGGGTCCTAGAGTCCAAGCAAATAAAATAAGATAAAAGTAATTATCTATTTTTCTGATTTTTCATCTCACATTTTCTAAGTTATCAAACATGTTAAGCTTATGAGTTTATATGAGATTGAGAATTCTGAAACATATTTAAGTCTAAGAAGAATAATTTAATCAAAATAGATTAAATTTAAATTTTTAAGTTTAAATTTTAATTTGAAGAATAACTAAGTTTTAATTTTCAAATTTATGTATTGAAAAATAATTAAATTAATTATATTTTTGAAATTATTAGGATTAATTATTATTTTTAAATTGTTTAAGAATTTGAAATTAAGTATACTTAACAATTTGAAATTAATTATACTTAAGAATTTAAAATTATTAGGATTAATTATTTTTTTGAAATTATTAAGAATTTGAAATTAATTATACTTAAGAATTTAAAATTGATTATACTTTTAAAATTAATTAATAATTTGAAATTAATTATACTTTTGAATTAATTAATAATTTAAAATTAATTATACTTTTAAAATTAATTAATAATTTGAAATTTTTTGAAATTAATTAAGCTTTTGAAATTAATTAAGATGACTTTGGTTAATTGAATTAATTTTAGTTAACTTAACTGAATTGAGTTTAATTAATTTGTGTAAACTACTTTTTATAACGTAGGTCCATCTTACCCTTTTCTAGATTTTTAATCAAGAACTTTATAAGTTTTATGAGATGGTTAATTTTAATCTTTAATTAAAATTTAAATCTAAGATTGATTTATATTTGAGTTAAACTAAGGTTTAATAGTTAATCAATTAAATATATATTTTAATAATTAGCTTCCAGGCTCTAGTGAGACACTAGGCCTTCGTGGGTATTGGATCATCAACCACTTATAGACAAAATCTTTTAAAGAAATTAAATATTTAATTTTCTTTCTAAAAATCATAGGTTAACTAGTCAAGTATATATCAAGCCTAAGTTCTTATCGATCTTAATCTAAGCATGCATAAGAGAAAAATAGTGAATCAAGCATCAATCAGGTGTATTTATAAAGATGGTCTTTCTATGGCTCCCCCTGAATCATAGCCTCGATAAGGTCTATCAAGGTAGTAGATTAGATCCTTGAGAATCCAATATTAATCAAATCCAACTTGATTAATCAAGTTAGACTTGGGGACCCATGCTTGGACTAGGTTCTTAGTTGATCGATTCACTAAAGACAAGTCAGAATTGAATCGATTTCTAGCCTTGTTTCCAAGTCCGGTTTGGTTGTATATGGTCCTTTGTTTTTCAAGAATCAGATCAAGGTTCTTGGAACCCAAGGTGTACTATTCCAACGTGTCCTTAAGTTTCATTACTTGACTTTTCAAATAGAAATTCTCTTCCTCAAGTTGTTGGACTCGAGTTGAGGTTCCTTCTTAAATTTGCTCAGTCAAAGAACTCGAGTTAGTCACTTCCTTAAGGACTGTTACCTCCTTTTGGAGTGACTTGACCTGGAGATTAGATTTAGCCAATTTTCTTAACAAGTATTCGATTAAATTTGTAATTCATCTATTTGAGTACCAGCGAACAAAGAACTTACAAAGTGGTTTGACCCTTCGGAAATGGATACGGATCTGTGGCTTCTTTCGGACTTGATTTCTGATTCCACACCGGTTTCAGACTCAGACACGGTTTCGATAATATACGCTTGTGCTGGTAGAGCAACGAAGTTTGCTTGCTCATGTTCTTCTTCGTCCGACTCTTCCGATGACTCAGACCATGTTGCCTTCAACACCTTCCATTTTCCTTGCTTCTAATTTGGACATTCAGGCTTGTAGTGTCCCTTCTTGTTGCAGCCATAGCAGGTAACTCCAGACTTGGCTTTCGTATTCAATTGAGCCACCTTCTTCTTCTTAAGTGATTTTCAAACTAGTTTGACTAGTTCCGTGGTGATTTCATCTTCTTCTTAGTTCGATTCTGTAAAATACCGGAAAAATGGTGAATCATGATAAGGGAATTTTCCGGAATTTTTGGAAATTTTTCGGGAATTTTTCGGAGCTCGTATGGACGAGTTAACGGGGATAATAATGGGGTCGAGAAAGCCTGTTTAGGCTACCCATTTAAGTGAGGAAAAGATTTATTTATTTATTTCTTTTCCCTTTTTCTTATTTATTTTCTTTCCTCTCCATTACTGTGTGTGCCCGATTCTTCTTCTCCGTGCGCCCGACGCCGCCGAACCACCTGTGCCCTAACCGGCGCCGTTCTCTTCTTCTTCTCCACTCTCCCTCTGCCGACAGCCGCTTCTCCCCGATCCTTTCTTCCCTAGCACTGAGCAGCATCGCCGGCCAATCCCTCTTCCTCCTTTCTCGCGACGCCTCTGCCCTAGTTTGGATTGAAAGCCCTCTCCGCCGCTGAGATCAGGAACGCGCCGGCGACGTTCAAGCCACTGCTGCCCCCCTCCTCTACGCCCAAACTCCCTGATTTGAGGAGTTTCCTCTTCTGTAATTGCCCTAGCTTGCCGGGAGCCAAGAACCGTCGTCGAACAGGGCAGTGCCGGCCACCAGATCCGACCAGCGTGCCCCCTTGCTTCTGCCCTAGGTGCCGACGCCGAGGGCCCTATTTTTTCCTCACAATGGTCATATTCCGAGCCCTAATTCCGAGCTTTCCATGTTGATTTCCATCTTTGCTAGTTCCTACAGCCGGTTATTGAGGTTTCTGTCGGAGAGGGAAATTTCCAGCACTAAGATATGGTAAGTCTGTTGGATTTGGGTTTTAGACTTGGTATAGGATGTTGTGTTCACCGAGTGGATGTCTCTGGTTGCAATTTCAGTGTAGCTTCAATCAAGAATCTGCGACAGCAAGTACTTTCGGCTAGCAATTTCCAGCAGCGAGGTTCACCGGCAGTGAATCCACAAGGGAACATCTAAGATCCGGGTGAGTGTTGGCATTAATCTATGTTTTAGCTTAACTTGTTGTGATTATGGAAGGGTTAGGGTTAATTACTCCACTTTGATTGTGAAATTATTGGCGATAATTAACCTAGTTGGATTAATTGAATTAGCAATGTGGGTTCTTATGGTTTGATTCATTATGTAGTAAATTGGTAATTAAAAGATGGATTAGTTATTAGTTTAAGAAAAGAATTAGTGGATGAGTTGATATTGACAAATAAGGGGTTAAACTAATCTAAGGAAGATGATGACTTTATTAGGGTTAAACCAGTTTAACTCTAGCCTGGGTGGTAATCAATAATAGTATTTGATTATGATTATCCTAAATAGGTTTGGGGATTTGATTTAGCTATTTAACTCATAAGTAATTAGCTAAATCTATATGTTTGATTTACAGGACTTTAACGCTAGACGAGTATCTCGGAGTCAGATTTGGACCATTTTTATTGGAGGCGGGTACTTTGACTTATGTCTTTTGATATGCATAATAATGTGTTTAACATATAGCAATAATTGTGTTATTCATTTGTTTCGGTTGGTCACTACATGATCTGTTACATGTTTGCTTGTTTACTTATTATGCACTGCATGTTATTATTTACCTGATCATACATGCTTTAGGTAGTGACCCAACTATATGATATATTATGTTCAGAACCTAGGGTTTATTTGATACCCTATCTGTATGTGTACCTTCTATTTGATTCGTTATCTTGTAGTACATATCTTATACTTATGTATAGAGCATGCTATGCTATTTGTGATATTGCCATGTTTAGTGTCATGCATCATCTGACATGATTGCATGCTGTGTGATTGTCTGCTCCATTATTGTGAGTACATCGCCAGTTACATGTATTTGTACACACCACCACTCATGGGTTAGTGGTATATCAGACAGGTGTGTGGCAGTTCTGCTGTTTGGCTCCGTTGGTCTGGTGACTCAGCGTGGTAGCCGGTAGACAGTTCCGCTCTGTTTGGCTCCGTTGGTTTAGTGTAGCAGCGTTGTAGCCGGTAGGCAGTTGGACTTTGTTTGGCTCCGTTGGTCCGCTCATGGGTAGTGTGACTCAACGTAGTAGCCGACAGAGAGTCCTCCCTGTCATCGTGTACCGGGAGATGAGAGCATTGCGCTCCCCGATTTATTATTTCGGAGTAGGAGTATGTGTGTACTCTGACAGCATCCCGTTCACTCGGTCACTCATCAGGAGCAGTGGTGTCAGAGTGCACGGTTGTCACAGCCCCACCCACTCGGACTCACCATTGTGTGTGAGATGGCTGACTGGCGTCAGGGGTGACCATGTCATTGGCATCATATGCATGATGCATTTATTGTGTGTGTTTATTGCATTTACTTGCTGCATTTATATGGATGCATATGATTGACATGCATACAGGATTATGACACTCTCGGTCTGACGACCCTGTTACCTTTTTACCTTGATCCTGGTTAGTACATTTTTTCTCCTGTTTTTGTTTCAGTTGCATTTATCCTTCTCGTATTCAGGAGACTGTACGCATGATTAGTGTTGTCTGTTATTTACTTTATTTTGCATATCAGTTGTACCTGTTGAGTGTTTGACTCACCCCACCTCCATTGTTGTTATATTCTCAGGTTGAGGCTGTCCGGAGTAGTTCCAGTCGCTAGTCCCCATCTGCACGTAGTGCTAGTCCTCTGCTGGTCTTGAGTTGTTATTTTATCTTAGTTTCTCTATCAGACTTTGTTTTTAGTCTTGTATTGTTTTACTTATGGATATTGTTGTTGGTGCAACTTTAGGTCAAGGTTGACCTGGTTGACCCGACTTGAGTTGACCTGACTCGAGTTGTATTTTGATGTTTGACGAGAATAGAAAAGTTGTATCTTGATGTTTGACAAGAATACAAACTTGGGAGATTGTGGATGCATCCTTCGGTCAAGGTTGACCCGACTTGAGTTGACTTGATTCGGTAAAGTCCAAGTATGGAGACTTGGCACGGGAAAAGTCCAAGTATGGAGACTTGGCACGGAAAAGTCCAAGCAGGGAGACTTGGCACGGGAAAAGTCCAAGTATGGAGACTTGGCACGGAAAAGTCCAAGCAGGGAGCTTGGCAAGGGAAAAGTCCAAGTATGGAGACTTGGCATGGAAAAGTCCAAGCAGGGAGCTTGGCACGGGAAAAAGTCCAAAGTATGGAAGCTGGACCAGATGAGGAAGTCGGAGAGGGCTCGGTAGCTCGTTCTCCGGACTAGGTCAGAGAGGGCTCGGGAGCTCGTTCTCTGGACCGGACGAAGTCGGAGAGGGCTCGGTAGCTCGTTCTCCGAACTAGGTCAGAGAGGGCTCGGGAGCTCGTTCTCTGGACCGGATGAAGTCGGAGAGGGCTCGGTAGCTCGTTCTCCGGACTAGGTCAGAGAGGGCTCGGGAGCTCGTTCTCTGGACCGGACGAAGTCGGGGAGGGCTCGGTAGCTCGTTCTCTGGACCGGACGTGGAAGTCGGAGAGGGCTCGGTAGCTCGTTCTCCGGACTAGGTCAGAGAGGGCTCGGTAGCTCGTTCTCAAGACCAGGAAGGCCTTAGGGTTTAGGGCTGCGAAGCCCTAAACCTACATAGGCATTGGATCGGTCTGTTAACCGATCCAGTGATACTTTGGTTTATCTGATCGGTCTGGTGACCGATCAGCAACCAAACAGAAGCGTACTGTGGGTTATCTGATCGGTCTGTAGACCGATCAGGAAGCGATGTTATCTGAGGAAGCGAGGAGATTCAGAGAAGGGGGGGATTGGTCTGTGGACCGATCCACCTGTATCCTGATCGGTCCACAGACCGATCAGGGCTATGCCTGATCGGTCCACAGACCGATTAGGGCTATGCCTGATCGGTCCACAGTCCGATCAGGGCCCTAAACCAACTCTCTGTGAGAGTTGGGATCGGTCTGGGGACCGATCAGCCTAGGGCCTGATCGGTCCCCAGACCGATCAGGGATGTCCTGGACCGATCAGACCATAGCCTGATCGGTCCAGGCCTAGCCGTTGAGACACAACGGCTAGATTTCTGTGTTGTTCTTTGTCTTCTTCTTCGCAGGTGCAGATATATATCGAGGTCGAGGGCCTCTATAGGAACAGTTCTTGCTCTTCCTCCTTACTGCGATTTGAGCTTTGCTGAGCTCCTCTTTGCTGAAGCTTCGTGTGAGCTTCCCTCGACTGGTTGATCAGCTGCTGTTGGCATCATCCATGAAGTTGCTGCTTCATCAACGGACTCCAGTCGACGAGAAGAAGGCAAGCAAACTTGGTAGAGTGTATTTACATTCATATTATCCATTGTTTCTTACTTTATTTCTTGTACTCCTTTATTGCTGTTGCAAAAGAGAAAAAGAGATTGTGGCGAGGTTTCTCCACCCAGAAGGAGTTCATATTAGCCGGTTATCCGGGGTCTCATCCACCGACGGATTGATAGGCTTCGTCCACCTTACGGACACGTCGAGGACAAGGAGTATCATCTCCGAACCTCGTTACATCATCGTGTTTGAGGTTTGATCTTCTCCACTTTCGTTTCTACATTGTATTTCCGCTGCGCTAACCTAAATTATAGGAAGAAACGATAATTTGAGGTCGGCTATTCACACCCCCCTCTCTAGCCGCTATCCGAAGGTCCTAACAAGTGGTATCAGAGCAAGGTCGCTCTTCGTCGGATTAACACCCGGGGGAGCACGAGCTAGAGAATGGATCTACTTGGAGAAGATATCACGATTCCACCCTTCTACGATCGCGACGACTTCGCGTATTGGAAGGTAAGAATGAAGTATTTTCTTATGACTAACCTAGAAAATTGGAATTGTGTACAAGTAGGTTTTATTCCTCCGATGGATAAAGGAGGAGAACCTCTCGAGAAGAAGAAGTGGATGAAGGAACAAATCCACCAATCCATAATCAACGACGAGGTAACGAAAATCTTTGAATTTTCATTACCTAATGATATATTGTGTAAGATAGGTGGATACAACGATGCCAAGGAGTTG
Organism: Zingiber officinale; assembly: GCF_018446385.1. NCBI lineage: Eukaryota > Viridiplantae > Streptophyta > Magnoliopsida > Zingiberales > Zingiberaceae > Zingiber > Zingiber officinale. Next base: position 121,512,157 of record NC_055993.1, on the reverse strand, counting down.
TGGAACAACTTGGCTAAGTTCCATGAGGAGAGCTCCAATTCAAGTCATGAAGAGGAGTCAAGTGAGACAAGTAGCTCACATCATGGAGGTATGGAATTAGAAGTTGAGGGCTACTCAACATCTAAGGAAGAAGAGGAGGAGAGTTCTTCATCAAGATTGGTGCAAGAAGAAGCCTCTACCTCCGGAAGGGATGAAGAAGAGAGCGTATATCCATCCTCAACCCTAGGTAACTCAAGCAACTTAATTTCAAATAAATTACATATAATGTGCTTTGAGTGTAGGGAATATGGGAATTACAAGAGTAAATGTCCAAAGAGGATTAGGAAGACTCCACCGGTACCAAAAGTCAAGGAAGCCGGAGTCCCGATACGCAAGGGCAAGGAGCACGTGGTGTGCTTCCAATGCAAGCAAAGGGGACATTATAGGAGCCAATGTCCGAGGGGGAGGCAACCTCACAAGGACAAGAGACCAAGCACATCTATGGGGGGAGCTAAGGCAAACCCTAAGGTATCTTTTAAGGCACATTATTGCAATTCTAATAAGAAACATGCTAGTAGCTTTATTGCAATTGCCAATGATGATAAGCATGATAACCATAGAAACCGATACATGTGCTTAGGTGCCAAACATGTTAGTCTAGGTAAGGATAATACTAGAAATGCCAACCTTAGAATTAACTCATCTAAGGTTAAGGAAAACCTAGATAGGAATCCCAAAACAACTAGACATATGCCTAGGAATACCTCAAAGAAAAATGACAAAGTAAAACTTGAGGTATTAGAGAAGGAAAATCAAGTCTTGAGGTCAAGACTTGACACCTTAGAAAAGACTCTTAAGAATTTGGAGAAGTCAACTCTAGGGTCTAAGGGTCAAAAACAAAAGTCCAAGGACATGAGAGGTTTGAGTCACAAACCTAAGTCTCAAGTGGTCAAGCCCACTTATCATAATGTTCCATTCGATTATGGAACAAGACCTAGGGCTAGGAAGACGATCACCAAGGTCACAAGGGGAGTCACCCCTAGAGTTGATCTTGATGAGTCCCAAATGACCAAGGCTTTAAAGCCTAGGAGGGTCATTAGGAGGGTTGCTAGGGAAGTCATCCCTAGTGAATATTTAGTGAACCCAATGAGCTCAAATAGGTTTTGGGTTCCTAGGAGCGTGATTTCATCACGCTAGATGGTTTAGGGTGTGCCCATCTTATTTGGATAGGTAGTTAACCTAATCATGGCAAAAGGTGGCATTTTAGGAAGTTTCAAGGTATAACCAAGCCTTGAAAATGAAATTAAAAATTATTCCTAAGGTGATTAGGATGTGCCAACCACATTTAAAGAGTTTTCTAGGATCAATCTAATTGGCACATAGTGATCTAAAAATCTTTAGTATATAATTTTAGGTCTATTACACTTAGGAATATAGAATTTGTGGCAAAATGATCAAAATTATCAAAAATGGCAACTAAGGCTAGAATTAGGTATTTTCTATACCTTTATATGTTATTTGCCATATATTGTTTGTCATATGTGTTGGATCGAGAAGCGCTAGAGAGGGGGGGGGTGAATAGCGCTCGTGGCTATTTCGTTCGATTATCGAAATCGTAAAACACTCGAGTAAAAAACGCAGCGGAAATAAAAGAAACACAAACAGATGAACACAGTGGATTTACTTCGTTCGGAGCCTGTGACGACTCCTACTCGAAGGCCCGCGATCCTTGATCGCTTTCGGTGGGCAACAACTATAAGTTCGTTAAGAGTATTACAAACTAATTACAATTCAAAGCTGTAAAAGGATTATACCGACAACAAAAAGATTAAATCCGAAGCTCCGGGTTGTCGGGGTGTCGTTGCAGCACTTCTGGATTGAGTCATTAGCAGCTTGTCGCAAGGAGATTGCTTAGATGATTGTTGTCCTTGAAGCTGCACCTCAACCCTCCTTTTATATGCGGTTCCGGGCGCCTGGATCCCTTCCGGGCGCCTGGAGTGTGACGTGGCCAACCAACAGGGATGATCCACGTGGCGAAGTCGCGGCAGGGATAAAGTTTGGTCCCGGGCGCCCGGACAGCCTTTTTCCAGCAGGCTCCTCACCTGCAAACAAAGGTTAGTCCGAGCAAAATACCCTGCAAGACAGTGTTAGAATCTGATAAAACATAATGAGTAATAATTGACAGTATTCGGACTGTCCGAGTCTGACTTTGGAATTCCGACCGGAAACCCTAGGTCGACCCGACACCTACTGTTCCCTCTGCGGGGAACGCATCCTCACCTACTCCACTCAGGAGATTTACCTGTTGTCAGTTGATCCTCCAGATCGACTGGACTTTCGCTCAGCACTCGATGCTTCCGGACTTTCTGCTGGACATCCGCTTCCCCGGCTAGTCCAGTCTTTCACCTGGTTCGTGACACCAGGACTTTTCACCTACGGTTACCACCCCCTAGGACTTTTGCCTGAAGCCCTCGACCTGCCAAGACTTTCCGCATAGGATTACCACCCCCTATGACCTAGGGTTACCGCCCCTAGGGTTTTCCCTTTGCCTAACTGCAGCTAGGACTTTCCTGAAATCCTCAAGTAGACTTGTTAGACTAAAAAACATTCTTAACTTTGAATTCTTTGCCGTTATCAAAACACGAGTTCGATCGTCGGATGCTTCCCGCACCAACAATCTCCCCCTTTTTGATTATGGCAACACGAATTCGAAGTTAAGCAAACAAGCGAATAGATAGTCATTTTAAACACAGGCAAAATTTGCTAAGTATAGATGAACAAGGTAACTAAAGTAAATTTTGCCCTATATACTCCCCCTTAACTTTGGCTCCCCCTTAATTTTTGCTCCTCCTTAATTTGAATTTTTTTTTTATGTTTACTTTTCTTTTGCTACTCTCCCCCTTTGCCATAATTAAAAAATGGGCAATGTGTAAAGATTTGTGCATGATTAAAGTTAGCAATATTCAACAGAGTTTGGAAGTACAAGATCAATTGGAATTTAAGTTTTTAGAACAAGATTATTCTTTTAAGTTCAGTTGGTCCTTAAGTCCAAGCATAAGTCATGTTTATATATTAGGTATCAGAGCCATAGAAAAACAAAAAAAAGAGTATCCTTTGCCAACTGTCTAACCTTTAGCTATTTGCTGATTGTCTATAGGACAATAGCTTTTACCAGGTTAGTCAAGTTAAGTTATTTAGGTCCAGATAGACTTGACTAGAGCTGGAGAACTTTAACTTGATTAATGTTTATTGCATATTTAACGCCCAGACTCATATTGATGCACAGATATAAGCATTCTTGAGTCCAGGCTATACCCTATGCATCTCACACCATTCTATGTTTTTCAATCACAATCAAGGTAGACCTAGGTGTTTTGTGAGATGCTCTGGCTTAATTCTAGGGGAACATGATATCTAGGGGAAATCCTAGATTAAACCCAACTTTTGAAAGTCTATTAAAATTGAAGTTTTGAAAACTGTTTTTCCTAGAATTTATAAAAGAATGTGACTAAAGGACTAATTTATTAGGTTAAGGTATAGTTAATCAAGCCTGAAGTGAAACTGTCCATTAGACTAAAAAGTTGATATAAATACAAGAGTCATAATAGAGCTGCTACAAGCTGTACTAGAGTCATAATAGAGCAACAGTAGGAACTACTGAGATGATGAGGGAGGTGGTCCGGAACCCAGCGACCGGAGTAGTGTCAGGATCTCAGTGTGACGAGCTCGGTCGTCCTCTCGTAGATCTCGGCGCAAGTCGGAGAGCTCCTGTCGTACGTCTCGTCGTAAGTCGGAGACCTCCTGTCGAACCTCTCGTCGAAGATTAGAGACCTCTCGTCGCATGGATTGATGAAACTCGGAGTTCTCGTGCCGGAGACTCGACATAGTCCTCTCTAGTCCGGAGACTCGATCAGCGAGAGTGCGGGGAGCTGGGTGTGGTGCTCGAGGAGGTGGTGGGGCAGGAGCAGCCTCCTCAGGAAATAGTGCCAACATGAACTCATCATGCTCTGCCTCCTCCGCCTGCTGGTGCTGTGCCCCCCTACGCCAGGACATGGTACCCTCATCGTCTATATGGATATTTGCTAGGGAAAAGTTCCTAGCTCCTATGATGTCAAACTCGGTCATGTAGCGGATGTCACCTCTGGTGACGTCAATGTGTAATGAGGCCATGTAAGCTGTCAGACAATAAGGCATATGTACTCGTCTGCTGGTCACGAATCCAGCTGCATAAATAATAGTGGAAAAGATGTGAAGACTGATGTCTATATCTAACCTCTGACACAGGGCATAGAGCAGGAAGGAGTGAAATGGACGCATCACCGCAATGTCGTGAGTGGTAAGCGGTAGAATACAAAGTACTAGAACCCTATAAAGGGCGTAGTCCTGAATTCTAAGGTTAAGTGACCTAAACTGGGTCTCAGTGGGATCACGCTGGTCCTCAAAGAAGGACGAATAGATCGTATCAAGGGTAATATGTGAGTAGGGATCTCCAAAAGATAGCTCCCTAGGAGGGTAGCATAAAAAGGTGCATGGTGACTCTCGTAACCCTAGAAACTCACGAATGGTGGTGGGAGATAATGTGATATCCGTGCCAGCTGCCCTAGTGGTATAGGAGTAGTCGTCTACTTTCACTAGGTTGTTGTAAAATTCGGCACATAGACTTATGTTTACTGCGCTGGCGCACTCAACTAGGTTTCGCAGCCTATAGTGGTTTATAGTCTCGGAGACTGGAATACAAGAGCGTAAAAAGAAAGATCTGTCTATACATTTGGTTCTAATGGCCATGTAATTTGTTGACATAAACTTACTCCTAAGTTCTTCGGTGGGAAACCTAGGGTCAATGCTAGGGGTAGAGGGCCCAGCACCAGATTTAGTACGCTTCCTAAATTTCAAACTAACATTACACTAAGAAGAAAAATTATAAGAAAGAAAGTTTAGGAGGGGATAAAAATTTTACCGATGAGCCATTGTAATAAATTTTAGAACTGACGACCTCGGTTGAGTTACGACTCTGGATCAACCGCGGAAAATTTTAATTTTCAAAATCTTCGCAAATAAGCTAGGAAGCTTAAGGAGGAAGATTTGAGTGCAAGGGTAGGGGGCGCCTGCTGCCCCCTATATATAAGGGGTTCCGGGCGCCCGGACGTGTTCCGGGCGCCCGGGGTCGTGTGAGGCGGGGCGCTCGGGATCGCTGCGGGCGCCCGGGATCTGAATACCGGGGGCGCCTGCCCCCGGTTTTTGACCGTGGTATATATAATTTTTATTAATGCTTTACTTTTTTAATTTAATCTTAATTCAAGTATGATTAAAGATGCTTAAATAAACTTGATTCTTAACCATCTTTACTTGAGAATTAATTCAAATTTTGAAATTGAGTTTGAAAAATTTTTGAAATTGATTTTTGAAAAGATTTTTAAATAACTTTGAAATTAATTTTGAAAAGATTTTTAAGTAATTTTGAGATTGATCTTTGAAAAAGTTTTTTAAGTAATTTTGAAATTGATCTTTGAAAAGTTTTTTAAGTAATTTTGAAATTGATTTTTGAAAAGATTTTTGAAATTGATTTTTGAAAAGATTTTTAAATAATTTTGAAATTGAAAAGATTTTTAAATAATTTTGAAATTGATTTTAAAATAATTTTGAAATTTAAGTTTTTAAAAATAATTTTGAAATTTAAGTTTTTAAATAATTTTTAAATTTAAGTTTTAAATAATTTTGAAATTTAAGTTTTAAATAGTTTTGAAATTTAAGTTTTAAATAGTTTTGAAATTTAAGTTTTTAAAATAATTTTGAAATTTAAGTTTTTTAAATAGTTTTGAAATTTAAGTTTTTTAAAATAATTTTGAAATTTAAGTTTTTAAAATAATTTTTAAATTTAAGTTTTTAAAATAGTTTTGAAATTTAAGTTTTTAAAATAATTTTGAAATTTAAGTTTTTTAAAATAATTTTGAAATTTAAGTTTTTAAAATAATTTTGAAATTTAAGTTTTTAAAATAATTTTGAAATTACTTAGTCATCTCACCCGATCTAATTTCTCAATCAGGGAATCCTATAGTTTTTGTGAGATGAATTGAGGTTCAATTTAAGGGTTTTGTTTAGTCTTGTGTTAGATTCAAGTTTAGCTTTGGATTCAAAAAGTAAGCATTCTTTGGATAAACTTCTGGGCTATGGTGAGTCACAAGGAGCTCATTAAAGTAACCATGCCTTCGAGGTTTTCCAAATAGTTCTATTCATTGAACTTAATACTAAAACTTGGTCTAACTAGTTAGGATCCATTTAAGGGTAGCTTCAGTCAGTTCCACTTGGCCAAATGCACCAGGTCGAAGCCATATCTTCCTAGACATGCAATGCCCAAGTTTCCCTAACGTACTATCATCCAAAAACTTCACCAGTACTGTGGTTCAAGTTAAACTTATCCCGTTTTAATCTAGCCTTAAATACCCTGCCAGGTAATCCATTCTTGTTTTACCCATTCCGAGTAAATTAGGTTCAGTTACCCTGTCGGGTAGTTCAGTTTGAGGTGTCAGCTAGTTTGGACCCTCCTTCTATTTTTCATTTATAATTTTGATTTGTTTAATTTTGAATTTTGAATTTAGAATTTGATTTTAGATTTTTAATTTAATTTCGAATTTGAATTTGATGTTAATTTTTTAATTTCGAATTTCGAATTTGATTTTAGATTTTTAATTTAATTTCGAATTTTGAATTTGATGTTAATTTTTTAATTTCGAATTTTGAATTTGATTTTAGATTTTTAATTTAATTTCGAATTTGAATTGTTTTCATTTTAGCTTTCCCTGGATCACAGCCTCGATATGGTCTGTCGAGGAAATATATTTGATCCTTCGGAATCCAGTATTGGCCAAGTCCACTTTGATTTATCAATTTGGACTTGGGACCCATGCTTGGACTGATTTACTACTTTGTTTGTTTATTAAGGATAAATATGATTTATATTTCTTTTTACTTTTATATCCTAGCCCAGTCTTATTGTAGACGGCTCTTTGTGTCCCAAGAATTAGATCCAAATTCTTGGAACCCAGAGAGAACTTTTCTAAGGTAATTTTTAAATCATTTAACTGATTTTTCAGATTTGAATTTTCTTTCTCAAGTTGTTGTACTTGAGTTGAATCTTCAGTTAAAGATTTTGAGTTAGTTGCTCCTTTAAGAATGGTTACTTCTTTTAAAAGGACTTAATTTTCAAATTTGACTTGGCTAATTTGCGAAGTAAATAATTGACTAAATTATTAAGCCTAGGAATACTTACAATGAGTTCGGCCCTTCGGAAACGGATGCGGATCCGTGGTTTTGCTCGGAGTCGGCTTCACTCGCTCTCGGATTCACTGATCGGTCCCGGGCCATCAATGCGAGTAAACTCGTTTGGTCGAGTTCGTCGTCTTCGTCCTCCAAGAAGATTCGTCCCGTGTTGCCTTTAGGACTTTCCTTCTTCTTTGCTTCTTTCTTCTTTGATTCTTGGCTTTTATATGCCCCTTTTGGTTGCACCCGTAGCAAGTGACTTCGAACTTTGTCTTTGAGTTCTGTTGAGCCTCCTTGGATTGAACTGCATTCTTTAGATCTTTCTTGTTGAAGCCCTTCTTCTTCTTGTAGAGCTTCTTTACGAGATTCACAAGTTCGCTGGTCAGTTCATCTTCTGAATCTTCTGAGTCAGGTTCATCTTCTGATTCCGATTCAATTTTTCACCGTCCTCTTGATTCCCTTGTCCGATTCGTTCCTGCAACCAAAGCAATCCCTTTCTCGGATGGCTGTGCATTAGTTTGTTCATGGAGTTCGAATTCGCTAAATAATTCGTCTAATTTCAAGGAGGACAAATCCTTAGAGACTTTATAGGCATCTACCATTGATGCCCATAGTGTACTCCTAGGGAATGAGTTAAGGGCATACCTTATTATATCTCTGTTTTCTACCTTCTGTCCGATTCCATGTAGAGAATTCAGAATATCTTGAATTCGGGCGTGCAAAGAACTTGCCGTCTCGCCTTCCTGCATTTTCAAATTATATAGTTTATTTAGTAACAAATCACGCTTACTCACCTTGGTTTCGAGGTGCCCTCGTAGTTCGACGGTTCCCATAGTTCCTTTGCTGAGGAGAATGGACCGACTCTGAGCTCTTCTTTGGTAAGGCCGCACGGATTGTGCAGGTGGCTTCGGCTTCCACCTTTTGATAAATGCCGGCTCCCGCTCACAGGATGTAGGCTTGCCGTCTGTATCAGCTGGTAGTTGCAACTGCTTTTCACGATCATCCGTGTGTCGAATCGATCTTTAGATAATTTCCATTCGCCTTCCAATATCCAAGTCTTCTCCGGAAAATAATGGGGACGAACGTGCTAAATCCTTCTTGTTGGGCCATTTAGATCTAAAAAACAAACAATAAGATCTATTCCAAGACTAAGTCTTGGATTAGTAATGGGAGGAAGGAAAATAACAGCTCAAGTGGTATTGACCACTTTGAGCAAAATCGATTCGTAAAAGAGATTAGAATATAGCTATGAGGCTAAATTCTAATCGACTCCAACAAAACCACGAAAAACTTGTCTTGAATAGTGGTTGCACCGATTCAAGACTACCCCGCTCCGATACCAATTGTTGGATCGAGAAGCGCTAGAGGGTAGCGCTCGTGGCTATTTCGTTCGATTATCGAAATCGTAAAACACTCGAGTAAAAAACGCAGCGGAAATAAAAGAAACACAAACAGATGAACACAGTGGATTTACTTCGTTCGGAGCCTGTGATGACTCCTACTCGAAGGCTCGCGATCCTTGATCGCTTTCGGTGGGCAACAACTATAAGTTCGTTAAGAGTATTACAAACTAATTACAATTCAAAGCTGTAAAAGGATTATACCGACAACAAAAAGATTAAATCCGAAGCTCCGGGTTGTCAGGGTGTCGTTGCAGCACTTCTGGATTGAGTCGTTAGCAGCTTGTCGCAAGGAGATTGCTTAGATGATTGTTGTCCTTGAAGCTGCACCTCAACCCTCCTTTTATATGCGGTTCCGGGCGCCTGGAGTGTGACGTGGCCAACCAACTGGGATGATCCACGTGGCGAAGTCGCGGCAGGGATAAAGTTTGGTCCCGGGCGCCCGGACAGCCTTTTTCCAGCAGGCTCCTCACCTGCAAACAAAGGTTAGTCCGAGCAAAATACCCTGCAAGACAGTGTTAGAATCTGATAAAACATAATGAGTAATAATTGACAGTATTCGGACTGTCCGAGTCTGACTTTGGAATTCCGACCGGAAACCCTAGGTCGACCCGACGCCTACTGTTCCCTCTGCGGGGAACGCGTCCTCACCTACTCCACTCAGGAGATTTACCTGTTGCCAGTCGATCCTCCAGATCGACTGGACTTTCGCTCAGCACTCGATGCTTCCGGACTTTCTGCTGGACATCCGCTTCCCCGGCTAGTCCAGTCTTTCACCTGGTTCGCGACACCAGGACTTTTCACCTAGGGTTACCACCCCCTAGGACTTTTGCCTGAAGCCCTCGACCTGCCAAGACTTTCCACATAGGGTTACCACCCCCTATGACCTAGGGTTACCGCCCCCTAGGGGTTTCCCTTTGCCTAACTGCAGCTAGGACTTTCCTGAAATCCTCAAGTAGACTTGTTAGACTAAAAAGCATTCTTAACTTTGAATTCTTTGCCGTTATCAAAACACGAGTTCGATCGTCGGATGCTTCCCGCACCAACAATATGCCATGTCATGACATCATATTTATTTTATCATTTGAAATGTCATGATAATGCTTAGGTTAGTTATATGTCATGCCTTAGTTAAGTTTCATACTTGATGACATGACATCATGACATTGGCACATGTTTCCACTTATGATATTATTTTATGCCATGTCATCATCTCTTGCATTTATGATCAATTAATTTGATTTAAGGATAAAAACACAATTTGATATGGAGATCAAATTGTTGTTTAGAAAATACATGAGAACTTAGCTTAAGATGACCTAAACCCATATCTCACATCAAAATTGACTTGGATGTGTTTGATACACCTTAGATGTGTGTGAGATATTAGGATTATGAGTTAGGATCAAGGTGCATAGTTCTTGTACCTAGATGAGCCTAATTCGTAATTGAGGATCATAGGGAAAGCTTGTGTACAAGTCATGTACATTTAGCCCTAAGATTGTGGTCGTAAATTGAATGGTTTAAGATCATTTCAAAATTGATTTGAAAAACCTTGATGAAGCTTTTCTAGTGATAGCATTCATCATTGAGCAAGTTGATACAAAGATAGATTAACCTTGAGCTATTTCAAAGTTTTTCAAACTTTGTATCAAGAGTTAAAAATGGAAGTTATTTTCATAGAAAACTATTTTTCCATGATAATATATGTTATGAGGAATGTATCCTCAAAATTTTACAATTTTTGGAATTTTCTGTAATCTTTTAGGGGTTTCTGAATTTCGGGAGGAAAAAAATTCAGAACTCTTATCAGAGAGTTGTGGACCGATCAAAGAAGAGCCTGATCGGTCCAGAGTAGTGTGGATCGGTCACTGGACCGATCCAGGGAAGTCTGATCGGACTGGTGACCGATCAAAGCGTGCCAAAATGCTGATTTTCGACTGATTGTCTGAAATTTCAGCTGTGGAAATTGTGTTTTAGATTTCTAAAGGGTTGAAACTCTCCAAGACATTGTTGGTGCAATGGTCAAGGAGGAGTTGACCTTTAGGGGGAGTTTTACCTAATGGTCAAGGGGGAGTTGACCCTTAGGGGGAGTTTTTACTCGATTTCTGAGGATGAGTGATATGGGATTATCACTAAGTTGATTATTGTCTTTAGTATTAAGGGGGAAATTAAGGGTTTCAATGAAAGGTATGGGACTTTCATTAGGAAGAAACTCTTGACCTTGATTCACTCTTTTTGATGTGTGTCAAAAAGGGAGAGAATGTCTAGAGAATGTTCAAGGAATAACATTGGAGTTTGGGGAGAATGTTCAAGGAAGAACATTGATTGGAGAACTATTGGAAAACCTAAGTTAGGTTATCGGGTTAACCTAACTTGAAGAACATTGATTGGAGAACTATTGGAAAACCTAAGTTAGGTTATCGGGTTAACCTAACTTGATTATGGTTTTTGTCAAACATCAAAAAGGAGGAGATTGTTGGTGCAACCTTAGGTCAAGGTTGACCTGGTTGACCCGACTCGAGTTGACCTGACTCGAGTTGTATTTTGATGTTTGACGAGAATAGAAAAGTTGTATCTTGATGTTTGACAAGAATACAAACTTGGGAGATTGTGGGTGCAACCTTCGGTTGTTACGTCCCACAAGTGTACGGAAATGTCGCAAGTAATATAAAAGATTATCGTATCCACAGGGACTGGAATAAGCATTAGAAATGTCTCAATGCGAATTAGCTAAACAACTATCCATTTGTTTCAAATGCAAAGTGAAGGTAAACAAATCTAATATTAAAGATCAACAAACAAGAGTTTAGTGTTTTGGGTTATGATAAAGGGAGATTCTAGGAGTTTCGGTTTCTTTGTAAGATTTCTTGAATGTAAATGGTTCACCAATTCTTATCCCTCAATTGCCAAACACTTGTAGAAAGTTGCCGGTTCTCTCTTGCAATAGATAACCGGCTAAGGACTGAGAAATGTATCTAAATATGATCAATTAGACGTGAACCTACGTTGTCCTTACACAGAAGCGCACCTATTACTATGCCTTCCTCGGATATCAACATAGAAGCCCACAACTTATTAATCTATCAAGATACAAGAAACTAATCACAAGATCCATCCTACTCTCTTGAATATTCCTATTTCCTCTTCAAGATTATCTCTCAAACGTCCTTACACGGGCTTGCACCTGTCACGTGGATCCCTCGGATGATCGAGTGAGAGTTTATCTTTACAAAGTCCACAAGAAATCTAAACAATCAATCAAGAATGAGAATTAAGCACAAATCACCATTAATCATTCAAGATCTAATTGATACAAGCAAGACAATGTCATTGAAACAAGAAATTGGTAAATCCATAAGAGATTACATCAATCCATCATACAAATACTCCCTTAATCCTAGAATACAAGATCTACTCCATGAATCGAGGAAGAATACCAGAAGAAATAAAGATTACAAGCATTTTTTAAATCCCCAATCCAAGAAACCAAGAAAAGGGGGAAAGAGAAAACTTATCTACGAAGAAGCCTCGTCTTCGGATCCAATCCTCGCGAGTCGAAATCATCAAGAACTCCCTCGAATCACCCCGAAATCCTCCCAAGAATGGGAGGATACCACCAAATCTAGCCTTCTCCCAAAGGGGAGAGATCCTTCAATTCATGAAGGAGGGTTTAAATAGAGGAGGAAATCGGGCCACACGCCCCATGACACGGCCTGTGAGATTCACACGCCATGTCCAGCCTTCTCTCGCCAGCTGCACTACTGCACTCACACGGCCAGACCCTTCTTTTGAAATGCTACACCGCTGTGGTGCACACGGCCACCACCTTCTTGCCTGGAAACCTCACATGGCCGTGTAGATCTACACGGCCATGTAAGGCATCTGCTCTAATTTCTTCAAATCAAGACACGGCCGTGTGAGATTCACACGGCCATGTCCTCTTCCCTTCCTGTTAAAACTACACGGGCGTGTGTGGTACACGACCTGATGCTCTCTCCCTTCAATTCCTTCTAAGCTTGCCCGAGGACGATAATCTTCACCAATTTCGACTCCGTGTACGGAAAATGCACAAAAGCAGATCTCCAACCAAAAGAGTAAATATGCTAAAAGGAAAGCTGGAAGTATAAAAGTGCATAGATCAAGCATGCTCAAAGTATGTAAATGTGCGTAAAAATATGCATAAAAGAGTATATAATCTACGCACATCACACCCCCAGACTTAAACCTTTGCTTGTCCTCAAGCAAAATGCTGCAGTCTAAATTCATATGTTCTACAACACATTCATAAAACCTAGTGCACTTTCCTAACTCTATCAAAAAGTTTCATTAACAAGCGTGATCATGGAAACAAGTAAAGTATGGTTCAAGCATAAGAATCTTGTGCACAGTGTAAAAGTAACTCAACACCCTTCAAGTTTCAATCCATGTCCTAGTCAAGTCGTCATCAAATTTGAATTCCTAGTGTTTCCAGTGAAAGACAAGTAACCAGTGATAGGCACTTACTTACCATTCACTTGGTTCATATTTCTCAACTAACCCAAGGTCTCAAAGGTGTGCTCAATCTCAAGAGAAGCTAAACAGTCATTTCCCCAGTAACCTAACTCGGTCTCAAAGGGGTGACTTGCTAGATTCCACTCATGACAACTGTTTTTTATATGCCTTATTTTTTTTTTTTATAAGTGTTTGCATTGTGCAAAACTTATTCACAAATGTACTTTTAGCACACATGTTGGGATATTTTGATTTTTCCAAATGAGCTTTAATGATTTGAGCCTCATCCAGTAACCAAAATGAAAGTTGAGAAATCACCATGGAAATCAAGTACTAAGCAAACAAGATGAATCATCACTATTTCAATGACATCAACTATTCAAGCGTCAAGCACAAGTGTAGTGAAGATAAAATCCTTAAGGTTGAACCAAAACTAAAACTCATCACCATAAGATTCTTAGCTTATTAATGCTTCCCAAGATAGAAAAAAAGAACTACACAAAGTTTACTACTAGCATCATTCGAACATCATGAATCAAGACAATAATCGTGCTAACATTTCACTTGAATCCAAGAAAGCATATAAGTGAAGATTTGATGTTCTCAAAAAAAAAAATTTTTTTTTGCCATGATTATTTCAAAAACAAGCAAAATAAAGCAACAAGCAATGAAAATAAGAACCAACATGAAAAACTAACAAAAACTGAAAACCAAACTAAACAGTACATGACACCCCCCCAGACTTAAACTTTTCATCGTCCCGATGAAATCAATATGGTGGAGGAGGTGGAGGTGGACGAGGGAAAGGAGGTCTACGACGTGGTTGGCCAATAGGAAAACTAGGAAAACCTAGAATCTCACCCAAGGATCTATGATACTCATATAAAGCATCTACTTGTTGGCTAGTAAGCATCATGCTCTGCATAAAATCTCTCATCCTAGCCTGATCAGTATCATAATCCTGCACAAACTCAGCCACTTGACCTTGAAAATCCCTCGTAAACTGAAAATGATTTTGTACCTCCCTAAACTAATCATCAGATAAAGAGAAGCGCCCCTCCAACATTTTTCGTTGGGCATCTTGCTTCTCATGAAGTGATTCTAGAGATGTACGAAAATATGAAAAATCAAACCTAGAAGATCCCGTGCCATATGCAAAAGAATGCCTAGCAGGCTCCATAAAACTAGAAGGCTGCGGGTGTCCAGATGACGAGGGCTCATGATGTGGCTCAGTGTCTCCAGGTATAGAAGGGTTATCCTCAAAATCTAACTCAGAAATTACCCAATTAGCCGGGTTAAGAATAGTAGTTCGTTCAGGAAAAGGAACGGGTAAAGGAGAACCACTCCTCCTAGGAAACGCGAAACCATTCTCATCCCGAACGATCATTTTCATAGCAAGACATGCATCAATGTCAATCATGTCATTACCATGAATTATTTCCAACCCATCAACATCAAGATTTAAATTATAAGCTATTCGGATAATCAAACCACCAAAAACAATTGATCCCGATGATGCTCTAGCAGATCTTAATAAGGTTTGAACAAAATGAAAACCAGAATCAAATTCAACCTTATAAAGCATAGCCCATAAAGCATAAATCTCTATCTTTTTAACCACCCCATCACTCTCTCCCCTACCAAAAATAGTTTTACTCATGACTCTATGTAGATACCTAAAGATGGGGTTTTGCATATGGGAGGCCTTAGCTCTTGAAGGCTCATAAGGTTGATCTAACCCAGTTATTGCATTCCAAAAATGATTCCAATTAAACCTTGGATCAAACCTACGAGGGCTACCGGTGGTTAATCCAAAACAAGAATTAAAGTCACTAAATGCCCATAGAAATTCTTGATTCATTAGTCTAAATGAGATTTTTCCAAAATAATCATCTTCATTAGTAAAATGGACATCCAATGAACTTAAAAATTCCAAAGCAAGACGAGCATATGTAGGCAAATGTGTGTACATAATATCACTCCAATCCAAAAACCCAATCATCAAATCTACATCTTCCCTAATTCCAAGCATATCAAGAACAGTTGGGTCCATATATCTAGTACACACTATCTTTCTATTGACAAGAATTGCAAATCTAGTTACTTGATCATCATTTCTAAACACAATATTGAATTAATTGTCATTACCTTCATTGCGTGAAGTCCTTTTGCCTTTGCCCTTCACTGGTTGTTTTCCTTTGTCCCTTGATGGCTCCTTCTCTTTGTCTCCACTGGATCCACCACCTCCTTTGCGAAGTTTCTTCAAAATGTTGGACATCTTGATGAGTTTAGATAGGGGAAGAATTATCTAGGGTTGGAAAAATGGAACTCAAAGAACAAAACTTCAAAGAGCAAAGATCTTAGGTTAGGAGAACAAAAAGTCCAAGTCTTAGAGAGGAGGAGAATCCGGATCTAAGAGATCTTGAGAGATTAGAGAGGAGTTTTTAAGAGATTGGGAGAGAAAGAGATGTTTTGGAGAGTTGGGGGTGTGCGGAACACGGCCAAGATCTGGCCGTGTAAGGTAGAAAGAAGACTTTAATAACTCTCCTACACGGGCCGTGCAGATCCACACGGCCTCCCCCTCTTCCTTCTCTGGATTCTTCGCACGGCCGTGTCTGGGACACGACCTCTCCATCTTTCTTCTCGGAATTCTTTTCATGGCCGTGTTTGGGACACGGCCTAGACCTTTTTCTCCTTGGGAGATCCTACACGGCCGTGTCTGGATGACACGGCCCAAGCACCGTGTATAGCACACGGCCGGGCTCTGTTTTGCACCTAACCTGAAAACAAAATCAAAAGAATGCATCAAACTAAAAGAAATTAAAATACAAATCAAAACTAACTAAAAGAACCCTTGGGTTCCCTCCCAAGAAGCGCTTGTTTAAGGTCTTTAGCTCGACCAAACTTGATCATTCACTTCTTTTCCTCGCCCTTGGAGGACAGATATACTTTTCGTTTTTGTTGGGAGATCTTCTCCCAACATCTTCCACCACATTGTCTCCTTCGTTTGGTGGCCTTCTATGAGGATGGAAATTCTATTCCTCAAGTTTATAAATGCTTGTCCTGCTACAAGCATTTAAAAGAGACGAGACATGGTTAGAGATATTAGATAAATCATATTCCAACCTTTCCTTACCAATTACCAAAGAAAGCTTATGATTTTTGACATCAATTATAGCTCCAGCTGTAGCAAGGAAAGATCTTCCTAATATGATAGGAATCCTGGGGTCCTCTTCCATGTCCAACACGACAAAATCTGTGGGAATAGCATTCCCATCCATCTCTACTGGCACATCTTCTATAATACCCAAAGGGTACCTGCAGGAATGATCGGCAAGTTGAAGTGCCATAGCAGTAAGTTTAATGTTTTTGAGACCTAATTTATTACAAATTGAATAGGAAATGAGGCTAACACTTGCCCCCAAATCACAAAAAGCTTTTTCAAAAAATTCTTTTCCTATGTTGCAAGGAATATAAAAGCTCCCTGGGTCCTTTAGTTTTGGGGAAGTGTTCTTCTCCAAAATAGCACTACATTCCTCACTAAGCGCAATGGTCTCAACCTCTCCTCTTCTTCTCTTGTTTGACATGAGATCCTTCAGGAATTTGGCAAATCTAGGCATTTGAAGAATAGCATCAATAAGAGGTACCTCTACACAAATTTCCTGAACTTTTTCTAAAAACTTGCCAAATTCTTCATCTTTCTTGAGCATTGTAAGTCTCTGAGGAAAAGGGACAGCTTTGCTCTGATGGTTCAGTGGAAGAGTCTCTTCAACCTCAATGATACTCTCCTCATTAGCTTGAATCTGATTTGGTATAAGAGGAGAGAGCTCTTCTTCTTTTTGTATCCCTTTTGGAGCAGTCACTTGGGAGTCTCCCAAGGTCCGTCCGCTCTTAAGCTCAATTCTATTGCAATGCTCCATAGGATTCACATCAGGTTTTCCTGGAAGTTGTCCTGGTGCTTTGGATGATGAGGAAGCTAGTTGGGCAATTTGACTATCCTGAATCTTTTGATGCTTTTCAGAATTATCCATTCTCTGAATGAGCTTTGCTAAATCTTGCTTCATTTCATTCTGACTTGAGATAATTTCTTCAAGCATCTTTTCAATATTTGACTTTGGTAAGCCTTGAGAAGATAGATGTTGAAAATTTTGTTGCCCAGCTTGAAAATTTGGTCTTGCCCCCATAGATGGTCCTTGATCTTGATTATTTCTGTAAGAAAAATTGGGATGACTCTTCCATCCAGGGTTATAAGTATTTGAGTATGGGTTGTTCTGCCTTTGATTGTAACTCATGATTGCATCACATTGTTCCAGTTGATTGATTTGTGCAGTGATAGCTCCCAATGGACATGAGTCATTTGAGTGCTCTGAACTCCCACATACTTCACAAGATGTACTAATAGCATTGACCATATTAGCACTAGTCCCCATATTCTCAAATTTCTTTGTAAGAGCGTCCAATTTTGCAGACAAAAGAGTGACTGCATCTACATCAAACTTCCCTGATGCTTTAATTGTTGGGTTTATAGAAGAATAGCCACCACTTCTTTCATTTGCCCATTGATGATGATTTTGTGCTACACTGTCAATAATTTCTTCAGCTTCATCTAAACTTTTATTCATAAGTGCCCCTCCAGCAGCTGAATCAAGGGACACTTTGGTATGATAGTTGATACCATTATAAAAAGTGTGCAACACTAACCATCTTTCCAACCCATGATGTGGGCATTGTCTGAGCATACTATTATATCTATCCCATGCTTCAAAAAGAGATTCTGAGTCAGTTTGCTTGAAGCTTGCAATTAAATTCCTCATATGAGCTGTTTTGCTTGGTGGATAGAATTTTTCAAGAAACTGTTGCTCACACTGCTCCCAAGTGGTGATGCTATTAGGGGCCAAAGAATTCAGCCATTGCTTTGCCCTATCTCTTAAAGAAAACCCAAATAATAATAATCTAACTGCTTCTGAAGGAACTCCATTCATTTTCATGGTCCCACATATTTCATAAAAGACCTCTAAGTGTTGATTGGGGTCTTCATGAGGTCCTCCACCAAATTAGTTCTGTTGCACCATAGATATAATTGCGGGTTTGATCTCAAAGTTATTAGCTTCCACTGAAGGTCTTGAAATACTAGATCGAAAACCTCTTGTATAAGGTGCTGCATAATCCTTGAGTGGTCTATTCGCCATGTTCAAATGTTCCTGTTCTTCAATTTGCCTTTGCAGAATTCTTCTTTTATGAAAAGTTCTGTCAATCTCAGGGTCAAAAGGAAAGAATTCCCCTGCAAAGTTAGATCTTCGCATACACAAGAACAAGATAGCAAATGACAATTCAACAGAAAAAGAAAAATAAAGAATCAAAAATGCAGAATTGAATTTGTACAAAAAGAATTAACAAGAAGTAAAAGTTATACAAGAAAGTAAAAACAGAAATCTAATGATTAGTTACAACTATGCAATATGAAAGGAAAACAAATGTTATGTTTAGTCTAACTCAATTGATAATTAATTCCTAATGTTATAGTGCAGTCCCCGGCAACGGCGCCAAAAACTTGTTACGTCCCGCAAGTGTACGGAAATGTCGCAAGTAATATAAAATATTATCGTATCCACAGGGACTGGAATAAGCACTAGAAATGTCTCAATGCGAATTAGCTAAACAACTATCCAATTGTTTCAAATGCAAAGTGAAGGTAAACAAATCTAATATTAAAGATCAACAAACAAGAGTTTAGTGTTTTGGGTTATGATAAAGAGAGATTCTAGGAGTTTCGGTTTCTTTGTAAGATTTCTTAAATGTAAATGGTTCACCAATTCTTATCCTTCAATTGCCAAACACTTGTAGAAAGTTGTCGGTCCTCTCTTGCAATAGATAGCCGGCTAAGGACTGAGAAATGTATCTAAATATGATCAATTAGACGTGAACCTACGTTGTCCTTACACAGAAGCGCACCTATTACTATGCCTTCCTCGGATATCAACATAGAAGTCCACAACTTATTAATCTATCAAGATACAAGAACCTAATCACAAGATCCATCCTACTCTCTTGAATATTCCTATTTCCTCTTCAAGATTATCTCTCAAACGTCCTTACACGGGCTTGCACCTGTCACGTGGATCCCTCGGATGATCGAGTGAGAATTTATCTTTACAAAGTCCACAAGAAATCCAAACAATCAATCAAGAATGAGAATTAAGCACAAATCACCATTAATCATTCAAGATCTAATTGATACAAGCAAGACAATGTCATTGAAACAAGAAATTGGCAAATCCATAAGAGATTACATCAATCCATCATACAAATACTCCCTTAATCCTAGAATACAAGATCTACTCCATGAATCGAGGAAGAATACCCGAAGAAATAAAGATTACAAGCATTTCTTAAATCCCCAATCCAAGAAACCAAGAAAAGGGGGAAAGAGAAAACTTATCTACGAAGAAGCCTCGTCTTCGGATCCAATCCTCGCTCCGGAGTCGAAATCGTCAAGAACTCCCCTCGAATCGCCCAGAAATCCTCCCAAGAATGGGAGGATACCACCAAATCTAGCCTTCTCCCAAAGGGGGAGAGATCCCCTTTCAATTCATGAAGGAGGGTTTAAATAGAGGAGGAAATCGGGCGCCACACGACCCCATGACACGACCGTGTGAGATTCACACGGCCATGTCTAGTTCCTTCTCTGCCAAAGCTGCACGGCCGTGTGACTCACACGCCCAGGACCCTTTTGTTCTCTGGAAATGCTACACGGCCGTGTGGTGCAC
The DNA here is from genome assembly GCF_018446385.1 of Zingiber officinale. NCBI lineage: Eukaryota > Viridiplantae > Streptophyta > Magnoliopsida > Zingiberales > Zingiberaceae > Zingiber > Zingiber officinale. The sequence goes on along the minus strand of NC_055993.1, from coordinate 121,492,260 downwards.
ACGACCACCACCTGCTTGGCCTCTGGAAACCTCACACGGCCGTGTAGATCTACACGGCCATGTAATGCATCTGCTCTAATTTCTTCAAATCAAGACACGACTGTGTGAGATTCACACGGCCATGTCCTCTTCCCTTCCTGTTAAAACTACACGGCCGTGTATGGTAGACGGCCTGATGCTCTCTCCCTTCAATTCCTTCCAAGCTTGCCCGAGGACGCATAATCTTCACCAATTTCGACTCCTGTGTACAGAAAATGCACAAAAAGCAGATCTCCGAACCAAAAGAGTAAATATGCTAAAAGGAAAGCTGGAAGTATAAAAGTGTATAGATCAAGCATGCTCAAAGTATGTAAATGTGCGTAAAAATATGCATAAAAGAGTATATAATCTACGCACATCATCGGTCAAGGTTGACCTGGTTGACCCGACTTGAGTTGACTTGATTTGGTAAAGTCCAAGTATGGAGACTTGGCACGGGAAAAGTCCAAGTATGGAGACTTGGCACGGAAAAGTCCAAGCAGGGAGACTTGGCACGGGAAAAGTCCAAGTATGGAGACTTGGCACGGAAAAGTCCAAGCAGGGAGCTTGGCACGGGAAAAATCCAAAGTATGGAAGCTGGACCAGATGAGGAGGTCGGAGAGGGCTCGGTAGCTCGTTCTCCGGACTAGGTCAGAGAGGGCTCGGGAGCTCGTTCTCTGGACCGGACGAAGTCGGAGAGGGCTCGTTAGCTCGTTCTCCGAACTAGGTCAGAGAGGGCTCGGGAGCTCGTTCTCTGGACCGGACGAAGTCGGAGAGGGCTCGGTAGCTCGTTCTCCGGACTAGGTCAGAGAGGGCTCGGTAGCTCGTTCTCTGGACCGGACGAAGTCGGAGAGGGCTCGGTAGCTCGTTCTCCGGACTAGGTCAGAGAGGGCTCGGGAGCTCGTTCTCTGGACCGGACGAAGTCGGAGAGGGCTCGGTAGCTCGTTCTCTGGACCGGACGTGGAAGTCGGAGAGGGCTCGGTAGCTCGTTCTCCGGACTAGGTCAAAGAGGGCTCGGTAGCTTGTTCTCTGGACCGAACATGGAAGTCGGAGAGGGCGCGGTAGCTCGTTCTCCAGACTAGGTTAGAGAGGGCTCGGTAGCTCATTCTCAAGACCAGGAAGGCCTTAGGGTTTAGGGCTGGGAAGCCCTAAACCTACATAGGCATTGGATCGGTCTGTTAACCGATCCAGTGATACTTTGGTTTATCTGATCGGTCTGGTGACCGATCAGCAACCAAACAGAAGCGTACTGTTGGTTATCTGATCGGTCTGTAGACCGATCAGGGAGCGATGTTATCTGAGGAAGCGAGGGTATTCAGAGAAGGGGGGGATCGGTCTATGGACCGATCCACCTGTATCCTGATCGGTCCACAGACCGATCAGGGCCCTAAACCAACTCTCTGTGAGAGTTGGGATCGGTCTGGGGACCGATCATCCTAGGGCCTGATCGATCTCCAGACCGATCAGGGATGTCCTGGACCGATCAGACCATAGCCTGATCGGTCCAGGCCTAGCCGTTGAGACACAACGGCTAGATTTCTGTGTTGTTCTTTGTCTTCTTCTTCGCAGGTGCAGATATATATCGAGGTCGAGGGCCTCTATAGGAACAGTTCTTGCTCTTCCTCCTTACTGCGATTTGAGCTTTGCTGAGCTCCTCTTTGCTGAAGCTTCGTGTGAGCTTCCCTCGACTGGTTGATCAGCTGCTGTTGGCATCATCCGTGAAGTTGCTGCTTCATCAACGGACTCCAGTCGACGAGAAGAAGGCAAGAAAACTTGGTAGAGTGTATTTACATTCATATTATCCATTGTTTCTTGCTTTATTTCTTGTACTCCTTTATTTCTGTTGCAAAAGAGATTGTGGCGAGGTTTCTCCACCCAGAAGGAGTTCATATTAGCCGGTTATCCGGGGTCTCATCCACCGACGGATTGATAGGCTTCGTCCACCTTATGGACACGCCGAGGAGTAGGAGTATCATCTCCGAACCTCGTTACATCATCATGTTTGAGGTTTGATCTTCTCCACTTTCGTTTCTACATTGTATTTCCACTGCGCTAACCTAAATTGTAGGAAGAAACGATAATTTGAGGTCGGCTATTCACACCCCCCTCTCTAGCCGCTATCTGAAGGTCCTAACAATTGTATGAATTCATATCGTTTGATGGATTTTTTTAGTATGATTTGGATTTATTCTACTACATGCCTGCATGGACGGCCGAAGAGGTGAGCTCATCGGATTTGAGCTTTACGAGTGTAGTTGAGTAGGGTTGATTTTGAGTCATGGTATTACTGCTTTGGTTTACTTATATTTATATAAACTGCGTGGTGATGTTTTATTTACATGTTATTATTCCAGCCGCATGTGGCTAAGGTATATGAGGATGTAGAAAAGTTTCAGATTATCCGCCGTATAGGGGAGATGCTGCCGAAATTTTCTCGGACAGGGACTCCTCCGGGGCGTGACAATTTAGTGGTATTAGAGCTTAAGTTTTGCGATCTTTGTTTTCGTATTCTGGATATTTGGGTTAGGCCAAGTTTGCGAGTCAAACTGGGTAGTTATTTTGGATTGCTCGGATTTTCCATTATGTATATGTTATGGATTTCCGTTTCAGATTTATATGGATTTCCGGTGATTTTCATGTTCAGAATTCCGAGGTCAATTTGGGGACTGGACAGCGACGGAACATCTCCAGACAGCAGTTAGGTATGATGTTTAATTTTATAGTTTATGACATGTATTAGCATTCTTTATTTAATACTTGTCTGGTTGTTGTAACACATATTTCATGTGATAGGTTAGCCATTGAGCATGGTTGACCTTAATAGAGATCAAGGATTATAGTCTCTGGTGATTTTTCATATCATACCATCAGTAGTTTTAGCTTCTGTTACTACTAGTAGGAGATGGAGGCACGTACCAGCCTCTGCTATTGTTAGCTGGGTAATGGATTATACCTACATATTCCTATTGACTTAGCCAGTAGAGTTTTTTATACTCATGTCTTTTGGATATTAGGGTACCCGATACGATGAAAATTGGTCATTGGGGAGTTATCATGTTTGATCCTTGTTGAGAATGGTTTGAGGTTGAGGGATACTGTGAGATCAAAGATTGTGATGCGTTGATTTCTAATGATTTATGAGAGTAAATGTTGTGTGGTTGTCTGATGATCTATTACTAGATATTTGTTTTGATGATCTATTAGTGGATAACTATTTTGATGGTCTATTATTTGGGTTGTCATTGATGGTGACATAGTGAGTGTCATGTATGATATTCACAGGTTTGCTAATTATAATTGGTGATTAGATTATAATCGGGTGCTAGAGAGTTTACGGTTGAGTGTGCCTATAAGATTTTAATAAATCCGGTTAGTTGTGGTTAGTTAACAGGATGATAAGATTGATATTTTTGAGGATAAAAATGAGAGTGTCTTGATGATCTTAAATTCTGACTTTTTCTTATGGGTCGTACACATGTATACATATGATATTATGTGGGCTGACATTTTCTAGTTTGAGTTGATGTAATTGGTGTCGAATTGACCCATGAACTGATTTAGTTATTTGACAATTTATTTGGGGGTCAAGTTGTTACTTGTTCTGGTGTCTATAAAGATGGATCCCTTCGGATAGTTCTATATGGATTATGGATCAATGAACTGTTAGTTAGAGCCCTAGAGCCAATCATTTGATGATTGTATGGACTCATTGTATCATATTCTTGTATATTAATAAAGGCATTTGTTTGGTTATTATACTTATTTGTATTAGTGCCAAATAGACTAAGTATAATAGCGTCCTTGAGTAGAAGGTTCATACCTATATCAATCGATTAGTTGAATCGATAGTGAGATGATATAGGGAACACTACTCTAAATCATTCCTAGTCGAGTATTAACATTTAGGGACAATGTTAATACAATAAGACTAGCATGTAGGTCAGCTCGATGACTTGATCTCACAAGTCATGGATATAGAGATATCAAGCTGACACATGGGTATGCATTAGAGAATGTATACTGAATGACCCGCCATGAGAAAGTATCATGGATCGTTATATGAGTGTCATATACTTTCTCATGTGGCTATTAGTATGACTATTAGTCCTTAGACCTGAAGTCACCATGGATCCTTACATAAGGAGTTATGTACTTTGGTTTCGTCAAACGTCACCCGTAACTGGGTGTACTATAAAGGCGATTACTGGGTCTATAACGAATTATGTAGAGGGATGTGAGTGATATAGATGGGATCTATCCCTCCCATATGACGGGAGCGACATCGGTATTCTTGATAGAGTGAGACCACTAAGTGCATGGCCATGCCCAAATGAGTCAACATTAGATGTTGAGCTCATTTGATCGAGTGAGTCTACTTGGAGTTCAAGATTTAGATTGATTAGAGGATGACATGGTCTATGCCTCATATTGATCAATCTAGATGTCTAGGATAGAAGGACAATGTCACATATTATGAGGAGTCACAATTAGTAGTCACAAGGTGATGTCGGATCTCGACATTCTTGTAACTTGGGTAGTAATGATGTGTTGCTAGATACCGCTCATTACTTATGCTCCTAAATGGGTTTAGGGCATTGCCAACGTTACAAGAACCTATAGGGTCACACACTTAGGGCAATTAGATGGAGATTAGGTTCATATGATGAACCAAGAGGATTAGATTCATTTGATAAATCAAATTGGATTAAGAGTAATCCTAATTGGGCTAACTTGAGTTCGACTCAAGTTGATTCATGTGTTCAATGAGTCTAATTTTGATTTTGACTCATTGAATCAATTTAATTAAATGAATTAGATTCATTATATTAAGTTGGCTTGAATCAAATGGTTGGATTCGATCAACCATGGAAGAGATTTGGTCAAGTTTGACTTGACTTGAGAGGAAGATTAAAAGTCAAGTTTGACTTGACTTTATGCCACCTCATTGGTGAGTTGGCATTGAAGTGGACCAATGATGTTACTCCACATCATCATGGGTGCCACCTCATGGAAGTTACAAAGCCATTCTCTTTAATGGCTTCATATTAATTGCAATTAATGCAATTAATTTGGGAGTTTTCACCATTGAGAGTGGCCGGCCACTTGGGGTTTGAATGTGAATTCATTTTTCCATTCAAGTGGTGTATCTTCTTCCTTCTTTCTCTCAAGCTCTCCCTCTCCCTCTCCTCTTTGCTTGGCCGAATCTCACCAAGGTGCTAGCACACCTTTTGTGTGAGGTTTCTCCATCTACGTGTCCGTGTGGATACTTCTAGAGGACCCGCGCTTGACGGTCTTGAGATCCGGCAACTCCTTGGAAGAGCGGGAATGCGAAAGGGCACGCAACATGGGTAAAGTTCTTAATATGTAGATCTAGGAGTAGATCTAAAAGGTTTTTTTTCAAACTCGTACTCGTATTTATCGTTCGGCTTTCCTTGCACGGATCCGTTGGCCTTGGGTGATTCGGGGTTTCCGCGACGCGAAAAGCGGTTTTCGTGGCCCGAAAAACCCAACAGTGGTATCAGAGCCACGTGCAAGGCTTGTACGAGTTTGTTTTTGGTTTAATGAAAACTAAAGTTTCTGTAATTTTCTGTAAAATTATGATTTTCGAGTTTTTATGGGTAATTTTTCCGTAGAAGCGAAGCACAAGTGTCTCGGCACTTGTAGGCTTCGGCTACCGGAAAGATTTTTCCAAAACGGCTTCGTTTCGCCTCAAAATTTTTGGGACAGCGGGCTTGGGTGCCATTAGATCGCTTAGGAGCAACTCGCGATGGTTAGATCGCGGGTAGGGGTACTGCCCCTAACCCCGCAAGGGGATTTGCTTCGCGGTTGCACCCGAAATCGCTAAAAATGAACCCGTCGGGAAGATTTTTCCAAAACGGCAATGTCTCGGCCCAAATCGTTTTGGGACAGCGGGTTTAGGCGCTGTTGGATCACAAAGGAACCCTCGCGATGGTTAGATCGCGGGTAGGGGCGCTGCCCCTGGTCCCGCAAGGGGATCCGTTCCGCGATTGCGCCCGAAACCGCTAAACGGGTCCGCCGGGAAATTTTACTCGTAAAAATTTTAAAAATTAATTTTAAAATTACATAAAATTATGAAAAATATATAATTTTGAATTATATATTAATTTTGTGATAGTCATGGCCCAAAAACCCAATATGATTGGATTGTGTTGTAATTCATAATACGTCCTGCGTGCCGTTATGTGTTTGTGAGTGTTGTATTATATTCGTGACCTGCACGTCGTGCCTTCTCTTATATTCTTGTTGTAAATTAGATTTAGACTCGAATGTAACTCGAGTTTCAAATTGTAAGGTACAAATTGGAGCGGTGGAGGGTCCACACGAGACGGAGTTCCGAGGCGGGCACGAGCAACACAAGGTGGTCAAAGGGAGGAGCTTGGAGAAGCTGTTGACCCTAGGTTGACCAATCGATCTTCTCATTGGCTTGAGAAGATCGTAGTAGGGTCATGACTAAATCACAAATAGATTAATTAATTGCTTGTGTATGTGATGCATATTTAATAAGTAGTTAATTAATTAGTGCCTTACGATTAGATTAGATCTAAGTCGTGCACATGATGCACCCTTGCGATTAGAGTAGATCTAAGTCGTGCACAAGATGCATCCTTTTCGATTAGATTAGATCTCAATCGACTCAACTCTAATGCCTAACCGTGCCGTGATACCTATCACTACCTCGATCACATGTATTGTTGAATCTGCCAAAGCAGAGCAATACATATTATTGGTAGGGTACGGAGGGACAATCTTGGTCCCGCCTATCAACGCATGGGTGAATACAAACTCAATTAGATTGAGTATTCCTAGTTACTCGGTTGGATCGAGTCAACTATAGGCATTCTTCCAATAGTTGGAAAGGTAGGACAAAATCACGTTTATATTAACTCTCGGGCGTATTAGCCAAAGCTAACTCGAGTTTTAATATAAATATGGATCTTGATCCTATAAACAAGAGTTGCATAGAGATGTAATTGGTAATTGTTACCTACCGATCATACTAAGTCTTGGGCGTATTAGCCAAAGCTAACTCAAGGGTTAGTATGATGTGGATCTTGTCCCACAATAATTATAGTATTCAGTGGGAGCATCATTTAGTTAAAGGCCTAATTAAATGATTTTAAAGAATATGATATTTATTTCTGCAAATTTTCTGTTGTAGATAACCATGACGTCGAACACGAATTCCTTCTCCCTACGATCTGTCCTTGAGAAGGACAAGCTCAACGGAGCGAATTTCCTGGACTAGAACGTAAACTGTACGTTCTGGAGCAGCTCATTCTGGAGGCTCCTCCTGCCAATGCCCCGCGAGCAGACAAAGATGCTTACAAGAAGCATCAAGACGACGCATTAGATGTGTCCTGTCTAATGCTCGCGACCATGAACTCTGAGCTTCAGAAGCAACACGAGTTGATGGACGCTTACGATATGGTTGAGCATCTTCGCCAACTATATCAGGGACAAGCGAGGCATGAGAGATTTGAGATCTCTAAGGCACTGTTTCAGTGCAAGATGTCGATCGGTCTCATGGAGGTCCTTATGTACTCAAGATGATTGGGTACATAGAGAACCTACAAAGACTGGGTTTCCCACTTGGCCAAGAGCTGGCCACTGACTTGATCTTGCAGTCCTTGCCGGATAGCTATAGTCAATTCATTCTCAACTATAACATGAATGAGATTGACAAGCCACTGCCCGAGCTACTTAGTATGTTACGAACTGCTGAGATTAACCTTAAGAAGGTTAAGCCCATTCTGATGGTCCAGAAGCACAAGGGCAAGGGCAAGCCCAAAGGTAAGGGAAAGTCCCAAACCAAGGGCAAAGGCAAGGCACTGAAGCCTAAAGGAGGGGTCGCCAAGGATGCTACCTGCTTCCACTGCCGGGCACTGGAAGAGGAACTGCAAGGTATACTTGGAGGATCTTAAGAAGAAGCGAGTGAGACTTCCACTTCAGTATATATGTTATAGAAGTCAATCTATCTATTTCTACATCATGGGTATTAGATACTGGATGTGCTTCTCACATTGATGTGCAGGCTGAGAAATAGCGAGCATTGGCAAAGGCGAGGTGGACCTACGAGTAGGCAATGGAGCACGGTTGCTGCTGTAGGAACTTATCAACTATCTCTACCCTCCGGGCTTGTACTAGATTTAGATGATTGTTGTTATGTGCCCGCCTTACTAAGAACATAGTTTCAGGTTTCTTGTTTAGACAAGAAAGGATACTCTTTATAATAAAAGACAAATGTTGTTCGCTTATTTAAAAGATATGTTCTATTGTAGTGCACCACTAATAAACGGACTCTATATTCTAGACCTTGAGAGCCCTATCTATAACATTAGTACCAAGAGGTTCAAGTCAAATGACATGAACCAAACCTACCTCTGGCACTGTCACTTAGGTCATATAAATGACAAGCGCTTATCCCAGCTCCATAAGGATGGTTTGCTGGACTCATTTGATTTAGAATCATATGAGATATGCGAGTCATGCCTACGAGGCAAGATGACCAAGACTCCCTTTAGTGGGCACAGCGAGAGAGCGACTGATTTGTTAGGACTCATACATAGTGATGTATGTGGCCCTTTCAATGTCGCTGCTAGAGGCGGTTATAGATACTTCATCACATTTACTGATGACTTCAGTAGATATGGTTATGTGTATTTGATGACACATAAGTCTGAATCCTTTGAAAAGTTCAAAGAATTCAAGAATGAAGTACAGAACCAGCTTGACAAGAGTATTAAGATACTTCGATCAGATCGAGGTGGAGAATACCTTAGCCATGAGTTTCGTGACTACCTAGCTGAGTGTGGGATTATATCCCAACTCACTCCTCCTGGAACACCACAGTGGAATGGTGTATCCGAAAGGAGGAATCGTACCCTATTAGATATGGTACGATCTATGATGAGTCACACAGATCTTCCGACATATCTATGGGGATATGCTCTAGACACGGCAACTTTCATACTCAACCGAGTTCCATCAAAGGCCGTGATAAAGACACCATATAGGATATGGACTGGGAGAGATGCCCAGGTGTCTTTCATGAGGATTTGGGGTTGTGAGGCTTACGTTCGACGGCAAGTCTCAGACAAGTTAGGACCCAAATCTGACAAGTGCTATTTTATTGGATATCCCAAGGAAACTAAGGGGTATTACTTCTACATTCCCAGTCAGCACAAGGTAGTTGTGGCAAAGACTGGGGTCTTTCTAGAAAGGGACTTTGTTTCTAGAAAGACTAGTGGGAGCGCGTTCGATCTTGAAGAAGTTCAAGATGCGAACAATAGCACTAATGCCTCGATGGAAATTGAACTGGAACCACAAAGTGTTGTGGATGATGTTGTTCCACAAGGAGTTGAGGAACAACAAACGGTTCAAGTAGACATACCTCTTCGCAGGTCTGATAGGGTACGTCGTCAGCCTGAGAGATACTCATTTCTCTTGTCTGACCATGATGACATTGTGTTCATAGAGGATGAGCCTACCACCTATCAAGAAGCTGTGATGAGACCAGATTCTGAGAAATGGCTGGAAGCCATGAGATCCGAAATGGAATCCATGTACACCAACCAAGTATGGACTTTGGTTGATCCACCTGAAGGGGTAAAACCCATTGGGTGTAAGTGGGTCTTTAAGAGAAAGACTGACATGGATGGACTTATCTATAAGGGTCGCTTGGTAGCTAAAGGTTTCAAGCAGATTCATGGTATTGACTATGATGAAACCTTTTCTCCAGTAGCGATGTTTAAGTCCATTCGGATCATGCTTGCTATTGCAGCCTACCATGACTATGAGATATGGCAGATGGATGTCAAAACCGCGTTTCTGAATGGAAACCTACTCGAGGATGTGTACATGACACAACTTGAGGGTTTTGTAGATCCACAGCATACTAGTAGAGTATGCAAGCTGCATAGGTCCATTTATGGACTAAAGCAAGCTTCTCGGAGCTGGAATCTTCGATTCGATGATGCAATCAAACAGTTTGGTTTCATCAAGAACGAAGATGAACCTTGTGTCTACAAGAAGGTTGTAGGGGATATAGTTGTCTTCCTCATATTGTATGTGGATGACATACTACTCATTGGGAAGGGCATCCCTATGCTTCAGTCTATCAAGACCTGACTAGGGAGTTGCTTCTCAATGAAGGACTTAGGTGAGGCATCCCGCATTCTAGGGATACAGATCTATAGAGATAGATCTAAGAGATTGCTTGGCCTAAGTCAGAGTACATATATTGACAAGGTACTCCTTTGGTTTGCCATGCAGAACTCCAAGAAGGGATTTCTGCCGATGTCACATGGCGTGAGTCTTTCGAAGACTCAAGGTCCCTCTTCTAGAGAGGAGAGAGACCGCATGGATCAGATCCCTTATGCCTCAGCCATAGGATCGATCATGTACGCTATGCTATGTACTCGACCTGATGTCTCGTATGCTTTGAGCATGACGAGCAGATACCAGTCAGATCCAGGTGAAAGTCACTGGATAGCGGTCAAGAATATTCTTAAGTACTTAAGAAGGACTAAAGAATATTTCTTGATATATGGAGGCAATGATGAGCTAAGGGTTACAGTGATGCTAGCTTCCAGACCGACCAGGATGACTATAGATCGCAGTCGGGGTTCGTGTTTTGCTTAAATGGTGGTGCTGTGAGCTGGAAGAGTTCGAAGCAGGACACAGTAGCTGATTCTACAACAGAGGCCGAGTATATTGCTGCATCAGAGGCAGCAAAGGAGGCAGTTTGGATCCGCAAGTTCATCACTGAACTTGGGGTGGTTCCTGACCCAGTTGAGCTCTATTGTGACAACAATGGAGCTATAGCACAGGCGAAGGAACCTCGCTCACACCAGCGGACCAAGCACATACTACGGCGCTTCCATCTCATTCGAGAGATTATCGATAGAGGAGATGTGAAGATTTACAGAGTACCTACAGAGGCTAACATCGCAGATCCCTTGACCAAGGCTTTGGCACAGAGAAAGCATGATGGTCACACTAGGTCATTAGGCCTTAGAGCCTATACTGATTGGCACTAGTGCTAGTGGGAGATTGTTAGTTAGAGCCCTAGAGCCAATCATTTGATGATTGTATGAACTCATTGTATCATATTCTTGTATATTAATAAAGGCATTTGTTTGGTTATTATACTTATTTGTATTAGTGCCAAATAGACTAAGTATAATAGCGTCCTTGAGTAGAAGGTTCATACCTATATCAATCGATTAGTTGAATCGATAGTGAGATGATATAGGGAACACTACTCTAAATCATTCCTAGTCGAGTATTAACATTCAGGGACAATGTTAATACAATAAGACTAGCATGTAGGTCAGCTCGATGACTTGATCTCACAAGTCATGGATATAGAGATATCAAGCTGACACATGGGTATGCATTAGAGAATGTATACTGAATGACCCGCCATGAGAAAGTATCATGGATCGTTATATGAGTGTCATATACTTTCTCATGTGGCTATTAGTATGACTATTAGTCCTTAGACCTGAAGTCACCATGGATCCCTACATAAGGAGTTATGTACTTTGGTTTCGTCAAACGCCACCCGTAACTGGGTGGACTATAAAGGCGATTACTGGGTATATAACGAATTATGTAGAGGGATGTGAGTGATATAGATGGGATCTATCCCTCCCATATGACGGGAGCGACATCGGTATTCTTGATAGAGTGAGACCACTAAGTGCATGACCATGCCCAAATGAGTCAACATTAGATGTTGAGCTCATTTGATCGAGTGAGTCTACTTGGAGTTCAAGATTTAGATTGATTAGAGGATGACACGGTCTATGCCTCATATTGATCAATCTAGATGTCTAGGATAGAAGGACAATGTCACATATTGTGAGGAGTCACAATTAGTAGTCATAAGGTGATGTCGGATCTCGACATTCTTGTAACTTGGGTAGTAATGATGTGTTGCTAGATACCGCTCATTACTTATGCTCCTAAATGAGTTTAGGGCATTGCCAACGTTACAAGAACCTATAGGGTCACACACTTAGGGCAATTAGATGGAGATTAGGTTCATATGATGAACCAAGAGGATTAGATTCATTTGATAAATCAAATTGGATTAAGAGTAATCCTAATTGGGCTAACTTGAGTTTGACTCAAGTTGATTCATGTGTTCAATGAGTCTAATTTTGATTTTGACTCATTGAATCAATTTAATTAAATGAATTAGATTCATTATATTAAGTTGGCTTGAATCAAATGGTTGGATTCGATCAACCATGGAAGAGATTTGGTCAAGTTTGACTTGACTTGAGAGGAAGATTAAAAGTCAAGTTTGACTTGACTTTATGCCACCTCATTGGTGAGTTGGCATTGAAGTGGACCAATGATGTTACTCCACATCATCATGGGTGTCACCTCATGGAAGTTACAAAGCCATTCTCTTTAATGACTTCATATTAATTGCAATTAATGCAATTAATTTGGGAGTTTTCACCATTGAGAGTGGCCGACCACTTGGGGTTTGAATGTGAATTCATTTTTCCATTCAAGTGGTGTATCTTCTTCCTTCTTCCTCTCAAGCTCTCCCTCTCCCTCTCCTCTTTGCTTGGCCGAATCTCACCAAGGTGCTAGCACACCTTTTGTGTGAGATTTCTCCATCTACGTGTCCGTGTGGATACTTCTAGAGGACCGGCGCTTGACGGTCTTGAGATCCGGCAACTCCTTGGAAGAGCGGGAACGCGAAAGGGCACACAATAAGGGTAAAGTTCTTAATATGTAGATCTAGGAGTAGATCTAAAAGGTTTTTTTTCAAACTCGTACTCGTATTTATCGTTCGACTTTCCTTGCACGGATCCATTGGCCTTGGGTGATTCGGGGTTTCCGCGACGCGAAAAGCGGTTTTCGCGGCCCGAAAAACCCAACATGAACTGGTAGGATTTTTGTTGTGCTGCCTTTGGTTGTCATAGTTGAAAATTTTTCTGGGTCTGCTGAGTGGATACATGTATGGAACATGATATCCGGTTGATTATGAGTGGATTGGTTTGTGAATCCTAGCAAAATTTTTGATCATATAACTCCATATGAATGATTAGTAATGGTTTCAGATATTGAGGATATAAATTTTATTGAAGTGTTGAATGTAACCAATTTTTCATCAATGTCAAGGCTGGATGAAAATAGTTGAGCATTGTGTCGAATTTGGGTAACATAGAAGGTAAAATAGGGAATGTCAGGTTGATTGGATTAAGTATGTTGATTTTTGCATATCTATGAGGTATGTTCATATGATTATTATGTGTTGTAGCAATTCTTGATAGACGGTTTAAATTGCACGTAGTGGGCTTCTAGTAGATTATACCCGAGTGGTTAGACATACATGTCTGATTGTTTATTGGAGTTATTTCGTCGATTTAATCTTAGTTGTGATATGTGCAGATGTGTTCGGTGTAATATTCGAGGTATCTTGTTGATTATGTTTGTTCTGTGTGTACATTCGTGTCTATTATGGCTTTGTTGGAAGTATTACGTTGATTATACTCTTGGCATAGGTGTATCTATGCCATGTGAGGTGGTTTGAGGTGTATTGTCGATTATACCTACGTTGATATATGCACACGGGTTCGGTAGGTATTGTTGGAGGTATCACACTGAATTATACCTGTGCTATGAGTGTGTTTGGTGTACTAATTGGATGATTATGTCGATCATACCTATGTTGTGTGTGCACGTGTATCAGGTGTATTTTGGTAGCATCATGATGATTCTACCTATGTTGAATGTAGAATTTTAAGTGTCTACATTATGTTATTGGTTGTAATACCCTGTCAACTAATTCTCCTATTAGTGGGTGACCGATCCACTAGGATGATGATAGAGTTGACTATGGATTTGATTTGCTTACAAGGTTGTTATACCCTAGGCTACTCACAGTGATCTGTGGCAGAGAGATCTCGTGCAGTCTCTAGCCGGATAGTTAGGTGCCTTGGGCACTTATGTATTGTTTGTGGTAGAGCGTTGCTCCCACACATGTTATGTATTGTTTGTAGTGGAACGTTGCTCCCACCTATTGTGGATTTCTTGTAGCGGAGTATTGCCCCATATATATATTGTAGATACATATTATGGATTTAGTTGTAGTGGAGCATTGCTCCCACATATTGAGGATTTCTTGTGCTAGAGCGTTGCTCCCACATATGTGGTATTTCGTGTGATGGAGCGTTGCTCTCACACTGGAGGATCTATTCTTTGGTGATTTATATCGTACGTTGGTGATCAGATTTGTTTATTGTCGAGGATCTTATGGCTAGGAATATCTGTGATACGGACATTATGTGTCTTGGTTTTACCATTAGGGCTTGCGGAGCCTTAGATGTTTTCATGGACTCGATTATTTGGGTATCCCTAGGATATTAGATCAAAATTTGTTATCGTTATTGACGACGTGGTGTTTTATTCCTGATCTGAGGTGTATCACGTACACTATCTTCGCATAGTTCTAGAGATGTTTTGACTGAAACGTCTATATGTGAAGATCAGTAGTACGTATTTTAGTCGTCTTTTGTGAGATGTTTGAGACACACGGTCACCAGTAGGAGTATACTGTGGTTCCACAGGAGATAGAGGTGGTTATCGTTGGGAGTAGACGGAGTCTATAGAGAAGGCTTGGAACTTCCTTGGTTTGGCTCGATATTTTTGGAGATACGTTGAGGTTTCTCTCGGATTGCTATGCCACTTACACGCTTGACCAGGAAAGGCGTGAAGTTCACTTGGACTGAGGATTATGAGATCAGCTTCCAGGAGCTGAAGCGGAGACTAGTGTCGGCTCCGATTATGGTTTTACCTTCTGAAGAGGACGAATTAGTGTTCTATACCGACGCATCTCTACAGGGTTTGTGCGCTGTTTTGATGCAGCACGGCAGGGTAGTCTCCTACTTCTCGACAGTTGAAGGAGCATGAGGAGAACTACCTAGTACATGTCTTGTGGTTGGCTGCCATTATTTTGCCTTGAAGATTTGGCAGCAGCATCTGTTCGGTATTACATTTGAGATTCTCACTGATCATAAGAGTCTCAAATATATATTTTTACCCAGAAGGAATTTAAATCTCCGACAGAGGAGATGGATGGAGTTCCTGAAGGATTATGACTGTACCATTAGCTATCACCCGGGAAAAGTTAATGTGGTTGCTGATGCCCTTAGCTGGAAGTCCAGAGGGACTTTAGCTTGTCACCGAGTTGTGGTTACAGACTTGATTCAGGGTTTCTCCGAGTTAGACCTTGAGGAGCAGATACAGACAGAGCAGGGTATCCTTGTTACCATAGTTGCTCAGTCGTCAATCAGGATGAGAATCCGAGAGGCCCAGTTGTTGGGACCTCATAGAGCTCAGCGTGAGGCAGAGTGGTCCACACTATCAGACGGAGGATGTCAAAGGCATAAGACTGCCAGGAGAGTTATGCTGACCCGAGTCGGAGACTCTTAGAGTTCTCCATTTGCGACCATGTATTTCTGCGTGTTTCACCCACGGAAGGGGTGAAGAGATTTGACCTCAGAGGTAAGCCAGCTCCGTGATACATTGGACCTTCCCAGATCTCGGAAAGGATTGGAGCAGTAGCTTACTGGTTGGCACTATTGCCGTCCTTGGCAGGCGTTCACGTCGTATTCCACGTATCTATGCTGAGGAGATACGTACCCGATCTGATACATGTGTTAATATATAATCTCAGTTCCCTTCAGCCTGATGTCACCTATGAGGAAGTTCTGGTATGGATTTTAGACCGGAAAGAGCGTCAGTTGTGGAACAAGACTATTTGGCTGGTTAAGTCGGATGACAGTAACATTTGGACGAGGAAGTTACTCACGAGCTCGAGGATACGATCCGAGCTCGATACCCCCATCTTTTCACTTGAGATATGTGATTTAATTTACCGTTCAACATTTTATACTCTTTACCTGTTGTTGGTACTTGCTGATGGTAGATAACGAAATTTGGGGACCAAATTTTTATTAGTGAGGGAGAATGTAAAATACTGGAAAAATGGCAAATCATGATAAGGGAATTTTCTGGAATTTTTGGAAATTTTTCGAGAATTTTTCTAAGCTCGTATGGACGAGTTAACGGTGATAATAACGGGGCCAGGAAAGCCTGTTTAGGCTACCCATTTAAGTGAGGAAAAGATTTATTTATTTATTTCTTTTCCCTTTTTCTTATTTATTTTCTTTCCTCTCCATTACTGTGCGTGCCCGATTCTTCTTCTCCGCGCGCCCGACGCCGCCGAACCACCTGTGCCCTAACCAGCACCGTTCTCTTCTTCTTCTCCACTCTCCCTCTACCGACAGCCGCTTCTCCCCGATCCTTTCTTCCTTAGCACCGAGCAGCATTGCCGGCCAATCCCTCTTCCTCCTTTCTCGCGACGCCTCTGCCCTAGTTTAGATTGAAAGCCCTCTTCACCGCTGAGATCAGGAACACGTCGGCGACGTTCAAGCCACTGTCGGCCCCCCCCCTCCTCTACGCCCAAACTCCCTGATTTGAGGAGTTTCCTCTTCTGTAATTGCCCTAGCTTGCCAGGAGCCAAGAACCGCCGTCGCACAGGGCAGTGCCGGCCACTAGATCCGACCAGCGTGCCCCCTTGCTTCTGCCCTAGGTGCCGACGCCGAGGGCCCTATTTTCTTCCTCACAGTGGTCACATTCCGAGCCCTAATTCCGAGCTTTCCATGTTGATTTCCATCTTTGCTAGTTCCTACAGCCGGTTATTGAGGTTTCTGTCGGAGAGAGAAATTTCCAGCACTAAGATATGGTAAGTCTGTTGGATTTGGGTTTCAGACTTGGTATAGGATGTTGTGTTCACCGAGTGGATATCTCTGGTTGCAATTTCAGTGTAGCTTCAATCAAGAATCTGCGACAGCAAGTACTTTCGACTTGCAATTTCCAGCAGCGAGGTTCACCGGCAGTGAATCCACAAGGGAACATCTAAGATCCGGGTGAGTGTTGGCATTAATCTATGTTTTAGCTTAACTTGTTGTGATTATGGAAGGGTTAGGGTTAATTGCTCCACTTTGATTGTGAAATTATTGGCGATAATTAACCTAGTTGGATTAATTGAATTAGCAATGTGGGTTCTTATGGTTTGATTCATTATGTAGTAAATTGGTAATTAAAAGATGGATTAGTTATTGGTTTAAGAAAAGAATTAGTGGATGAGTTGATATTGATAAATAAGGGGTTAAACTAATCTAAGGAAGATGATGACTTTATTAGGGTTAAACCAGTTTAACTCTAGCCTGGGTGGGAATCAATAATAGTATTCGATTATGATTATCCTAAATAGGTTTGGGGATTTGATTTAGCTATTTAACTCATAAGTAATTAGCTAAATCTATATGTTTGATTTACAAGACTTTAACGCGAGATGAGTATCTCAGAGTCAGATTTGGACCATTTTTATCGGAGGCGGGTACTTTGACTTATGTCTTTTGATATGCACAATAATGTGTTTAACATATAGCAATAATTGTATTATTCATTTGTTTCGGTTGGTCACTACATGATCTGTTACATGTTTGCTTGTTTACTTATTATGCACTGCATGTTATTATTTACCTGATCATACATGCTTTAGGTAGTGACCCAACCATATGATATATTATGTTCAGAACCTAGGGTTTATTTGATACCCTATCTGTATATGTACCTTTTATTTGATTCATTATCTTGTAGTACACATCTTATACTTATGTATAGAGCATGCTATGCTATTTGTGATATTGCCATGTTTAGTGTCATGCATCATCTGGCATGATTGCATGCTGTACGATTGTCTGTTCCATTATTATGAGCACATCGCCAGTTACATGTATCTGTACACACCACCACTCATGGGTTAGTGGTATATCAGACAGGTGTGTGGCAGTTCTACTGTTTGGCTCTGTTGGTCTGGTGACTCAGCATGGTAGCCGACAGACAGTTCCGCTCTGTTTGGCTCCGTTGGTTTAGTGTAGCAGCGTTGTAGCCGGCAGGCAGTTGGACTTTGTTTGGCTCCGTTGGTCCGCTCATGGGTAGTGTGACTCAGCGTAGTAGCCGTTAGAGAGTCCTCCCCGTCATCGTGTACCGGGAGATGAGAGCATTGCGCTCTCCCATTTATTATTTCGGGGTAGGAGTATATGTGTACTCCGATAGCATCCCGTTCACTCGGTCACTCATCAGGAGCAGTGATGTCAGAGTGCACGGTTGTCACAACCCTACCCACTCGGACTCACCATTGTGTGTGAGATGGCTGACTGGAGACAGGGGTGACCATGTCATTGGCATCATATGCATGATGCATTTATTGTGTGTGTTTGTTGCATTTACTTGCTGCATTTATATGGATGCATATGATTGACATGCATACAGGATTATGACACTCGCGGTCTGACGACCCTGTTACCTTTTAACCTTGATCCTGGTTAGTACAGTTTTTCTCATGTTTTTGTTTCAGTTGCATTTATCCTTCTCGTATTCAGGAGACTGTACGCATGATTAGTGTTGTCTGTTATTTACTTTATTTTGCATATCAGTTGTACCTGCTGAGTGTTGGACTCACCCCGCCTCCATTATTGTAATATTCTCAGGTTGAGGCTGTCCGGAGCAGTTTCAGTCGCTAATCCCCATCTGCACGTGATGCTAGTCCTCTGCTGGTCTTGAGTTGTTATTTTATCTTAGTTTCTCTATCAGACTTTGTTTTTAGTCTTGTATTATTTTACTTATGGATATTGTATGAATTCATATCGTTTGATGGATTTTTTGGTATGATTTGGATTTATTCTACTACATGCCTGCCTGGACGGCAGAAGAGGTGAGTTCATCGGATTTGAGCTTTACGAGTGTAGTTGAGTAGGGTTGATTTTGAGTCATGGTATTACTGCTTTGGTTTGCTTATATTTATATAAACTGTGTGGTGATGTTTTATTTACATGTTATTATTCCAGCCGCATGTGGCTGAGGTATATGAGGATGTAGAAAAGTTTTAGATTGTCCGCCGTATAGGGGAGATGTTGCCGAAATTTTCTCGGGCAGGGACTCCTCCGGGGCGTGACAGATTCATCTTCGGACTCAGATTCGGTCGGGCCTTAGGCTTCGACTTCTTGTTCACGAGTTTCCCTATAAGTAGCACGATACCTTTCTTGACCTGAGTAGTGTTAATTTGTTCATGAAGTTCAAATTCAGAAAATAACTCTTCTAATTTAATTTACGAAAGATCTTTATACACTTTGTAAGCATCTAGCATGGATGCCCGCAAAGTGTTCCTTGGAAATGCATCGAGTGCATACCGATGACATCGCAATTTTTCACCTTTTGTCCAATTGCGTGGAAACCGTTGAGGTCTTAGATGCGTGCATGAAGTTGGCTTGCCGATTCACCTTCCTGCATTTTTTATATTATAAAGTTTATTTAATATAAAATCATGTTTGCTTACCTTCATGTCGGAAGTTTCCTGTGCAGCTCAACCAACTTTTCCCATTAGTCTTTCGCGCTAGAAAATGGGACAACTCGGTTCAACTCTTCTTTGGTTAGTCTACATTGTAGAGTGCATGTTGCTTTGACATCTAACTCGATCTTCTTCATTAGATTTGTGTCCCAGTTCTCGCTGTTGGTGCAATCTCTTGGGTCAAGGTTGACCAGTTTGACTAAACTTGAGTTGGCTCAAGCTTGAGTCTTGTTGTTTGAATTTCGATGTTTATGTTGGTTGCTACTCGGAAAACCTATAGGTTCCACTGTATAAAAATTTTGTACAAAGGTCTGAACCTTTTCCTAGCTACCATGTGTTCTTTTAAATTAAATTTTGGATCGCCTGCGGAACTTAACACGTTTGATCCAAAACTTAATCTATTTGTTCTTTTAGGTTTTGACTTGGATCTCCTGCGGAACTTAACACGTTCAACCCAAGTCTCCTTAAGTTATTAATTCCATTAAATATTAATTTCCATAATTGGTTCCCAGTACTGACGTGGCGAGGCACATGACCTTCTTGGATATGGGAGCAACCACCACCGACTAGACAAAACCTTTTATAGAAAGCTAATATTTAATTTCCTAAAATAACTTTAGGTTAACCAAAGAGAACAATCAAATCACAAGGAAAAGAAA
This sequence comes from Zingiber officinale, assembly GCF_018446385.1. Classification (NCBI taxonomy): domain Eukaryota; kingdom Viridiplantae; phylum Streptophyta; class Magnoliopsida; order Zingiberales; family Zingiberaceae; genus Zingiber; species Zingiber officinale. Next base: position 121,472,118 of record NC_055993.1, on the reverse strand, counting down.
AAATAAAAGAACACAACATCGAAAAACATATTCGAAATTCTAGAACGTAAGCCTCTTGTATTTGGTATTATTTCCATAAATAACTAGCATGATGCGGAAAGAAAAATTACTAGTTATACCTTGTAGAAAAACCTCTTGATCTTCTACCGTATTCCTCTTCTAACCTCGGACGTTGTGTGGGCAACGATCTTCCGAGATGAGAAACCACCAAGCACCTTCTTCTCCTCCTAGCTAGGTTCGGCCAAAACAAGAAAGCTTCACCAAGGAAGAAGAAAAACACCAACCAAGCTCCAAGAGATGCAAGCTTCCTCTCCTTCTTCTTCTTCTTCTCCAAGTAGTATCCGGCCTCCACAAGAGCTCCAAGCAATAGAGAGTTTCGGCCACCACAAAGAGGAAGAGGAGAATAGATGATGGCCGGCCACAACACCAAGGAAAAGAGGGAGAGAAAATAATAGAGGTTGTATCTCATGAAGGCACCCTCACCCCTTCTTTTATATTCCTTGGCCTAGGCAAATTAGGAAATTTAATTACAATAAAATTTCCTTAATTTCCTTGACATAATTTAATTGAGAAAAATAAAACAAAATTTCCAAATTAAATCTACATTGGCCGGCCACATCATTGGAGAACAAATTAGACAAGTTTCAATCAACAATTAAAACTTCCTAATTTGTTTCCGGAAATTTTAAAAATTAAAATTTCTCTTTAAAAATCTCTTCATGGTTGATAAAAGGAAATTTCTATAATTTTAATTTTCTCAACATGTGGATAATTTTTAAAGAGAAAATAAAATAACTCACCAATCTACAAATAAGGAAAGAGATCTAATCTCTTTTTTTAATCTTTTGTAGATCTTTTACAAGAGAGATATTTTAATTTTAATTCTCTTTAATAAATTATTTTTTCCACATAATAAAAACTAAAATTAAAATCCCTTTTTAATTTAATTTGGCCGGCCCCCACTAGCTTGGGTTCAAGCTAGGGCCGGCCACCACCTAGGCCGGCCCTAGCTTGTTTCCCAAGCTAGCTTGGCCGGCCCCTATTGGGTGGGTATAGAAGGTGGGTATAGAACTCTACAAATAAGAGGCTACGATAGGGACCGAGAGGAGGAATTGGTTTTGGTCTCCTGATAAAATTAAGCATCCCGTGATCGCCCCGAACACACAACTTAATTTTATCAATAATAATTCATTCCACTAGAGAACTATTATTGAACTACCGCACCAATCCCAAATTACATTTTTGGGCTCCTTCTTATTATGAGTGTGTTAGTCTCCCTGTGTTTAAGATATCGAATGTCCACTAATTAAGTGAGTTACTGACTACTCATTTAATTAATATCTAGGTCCAAGAGTAGTACCACTCAACCTTATCGTCATGTCGGACTAAGTCCACTTGCAGGGTTTAACATGACAATCCTTATGAGCTCCTCTTGGGGACATTATCAACCTAGTATCTCTAGGACACAGTTTCTTTCTATAATCAACAACACACACTATAAGTGATACCATTTCCCAACTTATCGGGTTTATTGATTCATCGAACTAAATCTCACCCATTGATAAATTAAAGAAATAAATATCAAATATATGTGCTTGTTATTATATTAGGATTAAGAGCACACACTTCCATAATAACTGAGGTCTTTGTTCCTTTATAAAGTCAGTATACAAGGAACGACCTCAAATGGTCCTACTCAATACACTCTGAGTGTACTAGTGTAATTATATAGTCAAGATAAACTAATACCTAATTACACTACGACCTTCTAATGGTTTGTTCCTTTCCATTCTGGTCATGAGCTACTGTTTATAATTTATAAGGTACTGATAACATCATCTTCTGTATGTGACACCACATACTATGTTATCTACAATATAAATTAAATGAACAACTACAAACAAATGTAGACCATTTGACCAAATGTGATTCTTTATTCATAATGAATGTTTACAAAGCTTAGGCTTTCAGTATACACTCCAACAATCTCTCAATTATACTAATGACTAAGCTGCCATATCTTCTACCATACATCTGATTCCCATTCCCTCCACATGCCAATCGAAAGCTTTCGCCGGAAGGGCTTTAGTGAAAGGATCTGCCAGGTTATCCGCTGATGCAATCTTGGCGATGACAACTTCTCCTCGCTTCACGATATCTCGTATCAGGTGGTACTTACGCTCTATATGTTTACTTGCCTTATGGGCTCGTGGTTCCTTCGAGTTTGCAACTGCACCGCTATTATCACAATAAATTGTGATGATTTTGGGCAAACCAGGAATCACATCTAAGTCTATTAGAAAGTTCCTGAGCCATACTGCTTCTTTAGCTGCCTCAGAGGCTGCTACATACTCAGCTTCCATGGTTGAGTCCGATACGCATTTCTGCTTAACACTCCTCCATGAAATGGCTCCACCTCCTAAAGTAAACACATAGCCTGATGTAGACTTACTATTGTCCCTATCTGATTAGAAATCTGAATCCGTGTAACCCATAGGGAGTAAATCGTCTGCTTGGTAAACTAGCATATAATCTCTAGTCCTTCTCAGGTACTTTAATATATGCTTTACCGCAGTCCAATGTCCTTATCCAGGATTACTCTGATATCTGCTAACCATGCCAACGGCAAAACAGATATCAGGTCTCGTACATAGCATTGCATACATTAAGCTTCCTACAGCCGAAGCATAAGGAACTGCTTTCATGTCCTCTATCTCCTTTGATGTCTTTGGAGACATCTCTTTAGATAGAGCTACTCCATGCCTAAAAGGTAAGAAACCTTTCTTGGAATCCTGCATGCTAAAACGAGCAAGGATTGTATCTATATATGAAGCTTGGGACAGACACAACATTCTTTTCTTGCGATTCCTTATTACTTTGATCCCAAGTATGTGTGCACATTCTCCTAAGTCCTTCATATCAAATTGTTTGGACAACCATACCCTTACGTCTGACAATACCTTGACATTGTTGCCAATTAACAAAATATCATCTACGTATAGTACAAGAAATACCACCACGTTTCCGTTACACTTCTTATATACACAAGACTCATCCGGACTTTGAATAAATCCATACGACTGGATTACTTCATTAAACCGGATGTTCCAAGACCTTGAAGCTTGCTTCAGTCCATAAATGGACCGATTGAGCTTGCACACTAGATGCTCTTTCCCTTTTTCAATAAATCCTTCTGGTTGCTTCATATGGATGTTCTCTTCAAGACTTCCATTAAGGAAAGCTGTCTTGACATCCATTTGCCAAATCTCATAATCCATATGAGCAGCAATGGATAAGAGTATCCGGATAGACTTAAGCATGGCTACCGGTGAAAAGGTCTCCTCATAATCGATTCCCTCTTTTTGAGTGTACCCTTTCGCAACAAGCCTAGCTTTGAAGGTTTCTACCTTCCCATCTATCCCTCTTTTCCTTTTGTAGATCCACTTGCATCCAACGGCTTTTACACCATCAGGTGGTTCTACAAGCTCCCAGACCTTATTAGAGTACATAGACTCTATTTCAGAATTCATTGCCTTTTGCCAAGATGTTGCATCTATATCTTGGAGTGCTTCATCATATGATCGTGGATCAGGTTCATGTTTACCTGGGATCAAGTCCGAAGACTCTCCCAAAAACATGAATCTTTCAGGTTGCCTCACAACCCTCCCACTACGACGAGGTACTATCTGTGGTTGTGTATCATGTGTGACACGTGTTGCAGTCTCTTGTGATACTTCATCTTGTATTGTTGGTACTGAAGTAGACGTGTCCTCTCGGAGTTCTTCTAAAACAACTTTGCTACTGGGCTTGTGATCCATTATATAGTCCTCTTCTAAAAACTGGGCATTGGTGCTAACAATGACCTTCTGGTCTTTAGGACTATAAAATAAACCACCTTTCGTTCCTTTGGGATATCCTACAAACACGCGAACTTCTGTACGAGATTCTAACTTATCAACATCTGGTTTCAGCACATGTGCTGGACTACCCCAAATCCGAATATGTCTTAGACTGGGTTTTCGCCCATTCCACAATTCTATGGGAGTAGAAGAAACTGATTTAGAAGGTACTAAGTTCAGAACGTATACTGCTGTTTCCAGAGCATATCCCCAAAATAAATTTGGTAATTCTGAATAACTCATCATCGATCTAACCATCTCCATAAGAGTCCTATTCCTTCGTTCTGCTACACCATTCTGTTGGGGTGTTCTAGGTGCAGACAATTGGGATTGAATCCCAGCCTCTAATAAGTAATTCCTAAACTCTCCTAAGAGGTATTCGCCACCACGATCAGATCGTAGTGTCTTGATACTTTTACCTAATCGTTTTTCCACATCAGCCTTGTATTCTTTGAACTTATCAAAGCACTCGGACTTGCGGCGCATTAGGTAAATATATCCGTATCTTGAATAATCGTCTATGAAAGAGACAAAATATTCAAAACCTCCTCTTGCCTGGACAGACATAGGACCACACAAATCAGAGTGAACCAATTCTAACACTTCTTTGGCTCTATACCCCTTGGCCTTGAACGGCCTCTTGGTCATTTTACCTTCTAAGCAAGATTCACAAGTTGGAAAATTTTCCAACTCTAATGAACTCAAAAGTCCATCGGCTATAAGCCTCTGAATCCTACTTAAGTTAATATGACCAAGCCTTAGATGCCAAAGATATGCTTGATTCATTTCCGAAGGTTCTTTTCTCTTATTAGAATTAGAAGATGAGTTATAAATTTCCATGTTTTGCTTTGTGGAAGAATTTGGATTTAAAGTATACAAATTGCCAACCAATGCACCAGAACAGATAATCACTTTATTTCTTTTAATAACTACATCGTTACTGAAAGAAACTGAATATCCATCTAAAAACAGTTTAGAAACTGAAATTAAATTCTTTTAAAACCGGGTACATAAAGACAATTTCTTAAAACCAAATTTCTATTTCTACTAAAAGATAAGTAGACATCTCCCACTGCAGCTGCCACCTTAGTAGCATTGCCCATGTAGACGGTAATCTCTCCTTGAGATAGTCGTCGGGTTTCCTGGAACCCCTGCAGGGAATTGCAGACATGATCGATGGCTCCCGTATCTACACACCAAGTGCTGGTAGATAACACCGCTAAACATGTTTCAACAACTAGAGCATGAGATATACCTTTATTTTGGTTCCTACGAGACAGTCCGCCTTCCAATGTCCTGCTTGCAGATGAAGCACTTGCCCTTGGGCTTCTTCACTCCACTTTAACCCGTACACTGAGATTTATTCACTTTCTTTCTTGAGCCGACTTGTTTCTTCTTCTTCTTTCCTTTCGGTTTAGAAGTAGAACCATTTTCAAGATAGTGAATTTGAGAATTATGAAAAAATAATCCTTCTGCTGCAGTAGTTCCCCTAATGAATAAATCCTTTTATTCATATTATAGTTCAGTGAACCGCTCAAAACTTCTAGGTAGCGTTGGAGGATCATATCGATCTGGGTTTCCCATCAATTTCTCCTCCAAGGATCTGTATCTCGTTCGGATAAGCCATCATCTTTAGGATATGATCCCTTACAGGAGTACCCTCTTGCATGGTGGTCATTATCTTTCTCATAGCTTCTTGTCTAGAAGCCCTATCCCGATGACCAAAGAGCTCTTTGAGATTGTTCATAATATCATAAGTTGTTGGTATTGATCTTGATGTTGCAATACATTTGACATTGAAGTCAAAATGTAATACCGCGCCATCTCATCGCCTTTACCCATCTCTTATGATATTCAATCTCCTCTTGGGTAGATTCACGATGGGTGCATCGGGACAAGGTTCAGTCAGTACAAGCTTTCAGTAAGAACAATGTCCAGGTTCCTTTTCCAATCTATGTAATTAGGTCCAATAAGTCTATTTTGTTGAAGTATGATGGACGGTGGGTTGAAAGTCATCCTAAGAATCACAAATAACTTTTGGTCGAACTCTAAATTTAGAATAATATTGATTCCTCAAACAATACTATTTTAAATTAACCAACACCTCATAACACCGTGAATTTTGTATGCCACGTTAGTGTGGACGTATACAAATTCAACATTTGTAAAGGAGGTTTTAACCCATTAATTTTATTATCTTGTCAACCTAACTTTTGACAAATAAAATTAATAGTTGGTATTATTTGGTCACACAAATAATAGTAGTGACTCCGTTGGGGAGGATACTATTAGATGTGTCTAAGTGTATACCATTACTTGACACTAAGTCCATTAATAAGATTATGCCCCTTCCGTTGGGGAAGATCACACGCTCTTAATTAATTTCCTATAGTCATCCAAAAATGGAAGTCTGTTCTAGTGATCCACAAACAAGCTCATCCGTTATGGAGGAAGGCACTCAGAGCCAACGCGCAAGCTTGTTTGCATCACTTACAAACCAGTAATGGAGACCATGGGATTTATTTAAAAATCCCTCTCCCACTTAGTTATTTATAAATGAGGAATTTTAACTATGCTAGCCTACTAAACTTGTAAACTAACATGCACACACATCACAATATAAAAGCAATAAATAGAAAATTTAATTTTCAACTATTATGGCTTTTATCTCTAATTGTCCTCCGTGTGTTGTCATCCCAAGCTGCTGCCATATTTGGCCACCGCCACCGGGTCTAGCTGTCGCATCCATCTTGCTCCTAGTTCCGCTGTGCCTCTGGTCTTTAGAAGGTTCCACGCTTTGCAAGATTCGATCCGCGACATAAATAGAATTTTATATTTTTGATCCTATATTCCATAAAAGGAATGTACATGTATCTAGATCAAAAATAAAATCCTAATAAAAACTAAATATAGCTCCTGCTGTATTTTAATACAATCATGCACACACATATAAATGCCCTTGACATGTCCAAGGGTCCAATCACACACATAATAACTAAAAGCCATAATAGTTGGATCCTGCATCCACAAAGTTAGCACATCCTAATATTATCCTGCCTAAATTATGTATGACATGTGCATAATTAAACTAAATACCAAATACACAGAGGCAAAACCCTAGCTCTGATACCAATTGTTGGTTGCTACTCGGAAAACCTATAGGTTCCACTGTACAAAAATTTTGTACAAAGGTCTGAACCTTTTCCTAGCTACCATGTGTTCTTTTAAATTAAATTTTGGATCGCCTGCGGAACTTAACACGTTTGATCCAAAACTTAATCTATTTGTTCTTTTAGGTTTTGACTTGGATCTCCTGCGGAACTTAACACGTTCGACCCAAGTCTCCTTAAGTTATTAATTCCATTAAATATTAATTTCCATAATTGGTTCCCAGTACTGACATGGCGAGGCACATGGCCTTCTTGGATATGGGAGCAACCACCACCGACTAGACAAAACCTTTTATAGAAAGCTAATATTTAATTTCCTAAAATAACTTTAGGTTAACCAAAGAGAACAATCAAATCACAAGGAAAAGAAAAAACAAAAGAACACAACATCGAAAAATATATTCGAAATTCTAGAACGTAAGCCTCTTGTATTTGGTATTATTTCCATAAATAACTAGCATGATGCGGAAAGAAAAATTACTAGTTATACCTTGTAGAAAAACCTCTTGATCTTCTACCGTATTCCTCTTCTAACCTCGGACGTTGTGTGGGCAACGATCTTCCGAGATGAGAAACCACCAAGCACCTTCTTCTCCTCCTAGCTAGGTTCGGCCAAAACAAGAAAGCTTCACCAAGGAAGAAGAAAAACACCAACCAAGCTCCAAGAGATGCAAGCTTCCTCTCCTTCTTCTTCTTCTTCTCCAAGTAGTATCCGGCCTCCACAAGAGCTCCAAGCAATAGAGAGTTTCGGCCACCACAAAGAGGAAGAGGAGAATAGATGATGGCCGGCCACAACACCAAGGAAAAGAGGGAGAGAAAATAATAGAGGTTGTATCTCATGAAGGCACCCTCACCCCTTCTTTTATATTCCTTGGCCTAGGCAAATTAGGAAATTTAATTACAATAAAATTTCCTTAATTTCCTTGACATAATTTAATTGAGAAAAATAAAACAAAATTTCCAAATTAAATCTACATTGGCCGGCCACATCATTGGAGAACAAATTAGACAAGTTTCAATCAACAATTAAAACTTCCTAATTTGTTTCCGGAAATTTTAAAAATTAAAATTTCTCTTTAAAAATCTCTTCATGGTTGATAAAAAGAAATTTCAATAATTTTAATTTTCTCAACATGTGGATAATTTTTAAAGAGAAAATAAAATAACTCACCAATCTACAAATAATGAAAGAGATCTAATCTCTTTCTTTAATCTTTTGTAGATCTTTTACAAGAGAGATATTTTAATTTTAATTCTCTTTAATAAATTATTTCTTCCACATAATAAAAACTAAAATTAAAATCCCTTTTTAATTTAATTTGGCCGGCCCCCACTAGCTTGGGTTCAAGCTAGGGCCGGCCACCCAATTTTATACCTAGGCCGGCCCTAGCTTGTTTCCCAAGCTAGCTTGGCCGACCTTATTAGGTGGGTATAGAAGGTGGGTATATGTGGGTATAGAACTCTACAAATAAGAGGCTACGATAGGGACCGAGAGGAGGAATTGGTTTTGGTCTTCCGATAAAATTAAGCATCCCGTGTTCGCCCCGAACACACAACTTAATTTTATCAATAATAATTCATTCCACTAGAGAACTATTATTGAACTACCGCACCAATCCCAAATTACATTTTTGGGCTCCTTCTTATTATGAGTGTGTTAGTCTCCCTGTGTTTAAGATATCGAATGTCCACTAATTAAGTGAGTTACTGACTACTCATTTAATTAATATCTAAGTCCAAGAGTAGTACCACTCAACCTTATCGTCATGTCGGACTAAGTCCACCTGCAGGGTTTAACATGACAATCCTTATGAGCTCCTCTTGGGGACATTATCAACCTAGTATCTCTAGGACACAGTTTCCTTTTATAATCAACAACACACACTATAAGTGATATCATTTCCCAACTTATCGCGTTTATTGATTCATCGAACTAAATCTCACCCATTGATAAATTAAAGAAATAAATATCAAATATATGTGCTTGTTATTATATTAGGATTAAGAGCACACACTTCCATAATAACTGAGGTCTTTGTTCCTTTATAAAGTCAGTATACAAGGAACGACCTCAAATGGTCCTACTCAATACACTCTGAGTGTACTAGTGTAATTATATAGTCAAGATAAACTAATACCTAATTACACTACGACCTTCTAATGGTTTGTTCCTTTCCATTCTGGTCATGAGCTACTGTTTATAATTTATAAGGTACTGATAACATCATCTTCTGTATGTGACACCACATACTATGTTATCTACAATATAAATTAAATGAACAACTACAAACAAATGTAGACTATTTGACCAAATGTGATTCTTTATTCATAATGAATGTTTACAAAGCTTAGGCTTTCAGTATACACTCCAACAGTTTAACCATACATGGAGACTGACAAAACGTGGAGATTACAGGTGCAATCGTCTGACTAGGGAGATTGCTGGAGCAATTCCCAATTCCCCTCTGGTTAGGGTTTGACCAGATTGGTAGGAGGAAGAGTCAAGTAAGTCAAGGTTGACCGGATACACTACTGGGAAGTCCAGGTGAGTGAAACTAGGCGGTTGGAAAATCTTGGTGAGTGAAGCCAAGTGAAAGATCTAGTGAGTGAAGCTAGAAAGTTGGGAAATCCTGGTGAGTGAAGATAGGTGAAAGACCTAGTGAGTGAAGCTAGGCAGTATGAAAATCCTAGTGAGTGAAGCTAGGTGAAAGTCCTGGTGAATGAAGCCAAGCAGATGGGAAGTCCTAATGAGTGAAACTAGGCATAGAAAATCCAGGTGGATCAAGGCGGATCGGACACCTGATGTTGGAAAGTCCAAGTGGATCAAGGTTGACTAGAAACTTGTCACGAAGAGAAAAAGTCCAAGTGGATCAAAGGAATTGACCAGACTCTTGGTGAGTAAATCCTAGCAGGTCGAGGGTGACTGGATGCTAGGCATGGTGTCCCAACAGGTTATGGTTGATTGGATGTTGGGTTGTTAAGGGACTTGGGACTTGATTAGGACAATCAAGTTGAGTCAATTGATCACCCGATCAATTGACTCATGCCCAATCGATCGGGTGATCGATTGGGTGAGTCCCACGGCAAAATTTCCTCCCAATTGATTAGCCGATCGATTGGGAAGGAATCCCTGACGCACATAAGCACTCCCAATCGATCGACCGATCGATTGGGAGCCTCCAATTGATTGGGTGATCGATTGGGAAGCTGAGAATCGTGGACAGAAGCTGGAAATCGCACGAGAAGTTGTGAATCAATCGTGCAATCGATTCAAGTGATTTCCAAAGAGCACAGAGGCGCTCTGGATCGATCGACCGATCGATTCGAAGCCTCCCCAATCGATTGAGAGCTATTCAATCGATTGGGATCCAACTGTTGCACAGGTTATAGCCATTAGTGAGCATTTTTTTTGGTTGTTCTTCTTCGGCTTTCTTTTCCATGTGACGGCGACGATTTTCTAGAGTGTCTCTTCACATTCACAACCAGTTCTTGAAGCTCCTTGGAGTAAGGTGTTTGTTGCACTTCCAAGGTCAAGAGGCATCCCAAATAAGAGGAGAAGCTAGCAAGGGTTCATTATATAAGATCTTGTAAGATATACTTGTACTTGTTTCTCTTTACTTCTTGTTTATTGTGTGTGTTTATAAAGGCTTCTCCGCCTTCGGTAGTTACTGTAAAGGAAGGTTTTACTTAATGGAGTGTGTGTCGCATCCTTGGATTAGTCACCTCTTCTTGAGGTGGATACCAAGTAAATCCTTGTGTTAGCGTTGTATTTTTATTTCTTGTGTTTTCTGTTGCATATCATCACCAAGAGGCAAGCAACAACAAGCGCGACGAGCTATTCACCCCCCTCTAGTTACATTTCAACCCTAACAAGTGGTATTAGAGCAAGGTTGCTCTTCACCGGAATCATCGCCGGAAGGGGCAACAAAGCTAGAGGGTGAAGAAGTTGAAGCAACTTCATCAAAGTCAAAGGATTCAAAAAACTCAACTTCAAGATGAAATTCCGAGATGGACTCGGATTCGACAAGAGGGTGCCTCCACTATATGTATCCACAAGTTTCGATTCTTGAAAATCAAGAATCGAAAATTTTCTTATGATGGAGATAAAGCAACGGTTTTCTCTAATGGAAGGCTTCGAAGCTCCAAAGAATTCAAAAGGCAAGATCCTAAAGAAGAGCAAATGGAGCCAAGAGCAAATTCAAAGGAGCAAGGCAAATGACAAAGTGGCCAAGCTATTGGTCAATTTATTGCAAATCAATATTTTGGCTCAAGTTAGAGAATTCAAAGATGCCAAGGAGATTTGGACCAAATTGGCAACAATTCATGAGATCCCCTCTATTGTACCAAATCAGGAAGAATCCAAAGAGGGCGGCTTCGTGGGTCAAGATCAAGAGGAAGAGGACTCCGAAGTTGAGAGATTCTCAACTTTTGAAGAAGAAGTCTAAGAAGCTTCATCTTCAAAGGAATGCAACGAAAAGGGCAAAGAGGGAGCATACTCTTTGGTCTATGTACAAGATGAAGATGATGAAGCCTCCACCTCTAGGATTGAGGGGGAGCGATCTTCGTTGACACTGGATCAAGAAGAAAAAGAAGCCTCCACATCCGGGTCAAGAGGAGAAGAGGATGAAGAAGCTTCCACCTCTACAAGTCAAGTCAAATATATTGGAGGAGCATCATTGTCGGATCAAGAGGAAGCCTCTACCTCCGGATCAAAAGGAGAAGATGTCATCCCTACATGTGAAGCTATAAATGTTTCAATTAAAAATAAAAATCACATTATATGTTTTGAGTGTAGGGAGCATGAGCACTACAAGAGTAAGTGCCCTAAATTGGCCAAGAAAAAAGGGTCAAGTGGCATCAAAGGGCAAGGAGAAGCCCAAGGAGACCACCCCCATAATAAAGAAGAGAAAGGAGCACATTGTGTGCTTCTTGTATCATCAAAAAGGACATTATCAGAGCCAATGTCCAAAGGGGAAGAAAGCGGTCAAAGTCAAGGGGGGAAGCACAAGTCAAGAGGGAGCTTTCAAGGTAAAACCCAAGGTATCATTTATTGAACCTATTCCCTTGACTAATGGTAAAAAACTTGTTAGTTCAAGGTTATATCATTTTAATTCTATTTACCATTAAAATAGGAGGCATGATAGACTTAATGAAGATCATATAGCTCTTCATGCTAAAACTACCTCACATAAGGTTAGGAAGGTAGATAACCACTTAAGCAATAATTCTAAGGGCTATAGCTATATGCCTAAAAATAAAAATGCTCAAGGACAAAATGAAAAAGCAAAATCTAGGGATTTATGGAAAGAAAATCAAGTTTTGAGGTCAAAGCTGGATAACACGGAAAAGACTTTAAAGAGAATTGAAAATTTTCTTAAGCACCAAAATGTGCAAAACCTAGGTCTAGGAGTACAAAAGTCATCCAATGGTTGTAGAGGTTTGGGATACAAATCTAAGGTTAAGTAGGACATAACTTCTTACCATAGGGTTCCATATAGCTATGGGACCAACTCTAGGTCTAGGAGTCAAGTCAAGGGTACAAAGGAAGTTATCCCTAGGAGTATCTTTGCAACAACAAATGTGACTAAGACTTCTAAGGAGTCTAAGAAAGTCACTAAGAAGGTCACAAGGGAAGCAATCCCTAGAATTGACCTAGAAAAAGTGACCAAGGCTTCTAAGATGCCTAACAAGGTCATTAGGAAGGTATCTAGGGAAGTTATCCCTAGTGAATACCTAGAGCATCCAAGTAGCACAAATAGATTTTGGGTTCTTAGAAGCATTTTCTCTACTCCTTAGATGGGTTAGATAGTGTCAACTCAAATTAGAAGGGTAGTTAACCCAACTTTGATGAAGTTGACACTTGGACGACATTTTCAAGGTTATTATTAACCTTTGAAAATGAAATAGATTTTTCATTTACTCTTAAAAAGAGTAAAATGTGCCAAACTTGAGGAATTAAAATTCGAATTAAATTGGCACAGTTGGGAAAAGCATAAGAAATACCTAGTTGGGACTTGGGTATTTTCTTAGGAAGCTAAGGGTCAATCTAGGCCTTAATTTAAATTTGTTCACTCTTTAGAAGAGTAAAGTGTACCCAATATTGAGGAATTATGCTTAATTTAAATTGACACAATTTAATCATGGGATAAAGAAATGCCAAGTTGGGGTTTGGCATTTTCTAGAGAAAGTGAGGGCAAGCTAGGATGTAATTTTTAATTAGCTAAGGTTTAAGGATACTTAGGTAGGTAATCTAGGTATATTTTATTTATGCTAACTTGCCATGATTGCTTGCCCATCATATGCCATGACATCACATTTTGCATTCATACTTTATTATGAAAAATATAAAAATATCATGTCATGTCATACATACATCATGTAATTATAGGTTTTTTTTTACAATCATTTATATTGATGTATGCCATCCCACATCATACATTAATTTTAATCCCTTACAATTAAGGATGGTGACATTTACTAGCAAGTAACATCCTAGGTGGATGCTCATAATCCCAAATTGCCTAGGTAGATATGCATGATCCCTAGTTTAGGGCAAAACCAAACTTTACATCTCACAAAATCCTATAAAGTGACTTGTATGTATTTTAGTACATATTAGATACAAGTGAGATGTTAGGATGATGAACAAAACTCAAGATGTTGTCTTAGTGCATTCCTTTGAGTTTTAGGTTCATCAAAACACATAGTTATGTGTATTCCAATCATTGGGAAAGCTAATATACAAGTCATGTGCATTGAGCCCAAAGAACATGGTTGGATATTAATTTTGAAAATCATTTAAAAATACTTTTTGAAAACCTTGATGAAGCCTATCTTTTGATAGTAATCATCATTGAAAAGTTAGACACAAACTAGAAGAAAACATTGAAGTTTTTATAAGTTTTCAAGTTTGTGTCAATCTTTGAAAATATGAAGTGTTTTCATAGAAAACTATTTTTCAATGATAGTATATACTCTAAATAATGTCTACACCAATTTTCATGATTTTTAGATTTTTGTAGAATATTTGGGGAGTTTCTGAAATTGATTGAAATAAAATTTCAGAAACTCAGTGCTCCAATCGATCACCCGATCGATTGGAGTGCCTCAATTGATTGGGTGATCGATTGAGAAATATTTTTTAGCGAGCAGAAGCTCGCTGGATCGATCCTTCGATCGATTCAAACACCTTGAATCAATCCATAGATTGATTGAGTAGGGTTCAATCGATTGGGAACAACCCCTATCGATTAGGAATGCTGATTTTGGCTAGTAAACCTTAATTTTAGTATTTTAAATCATTTTTAGTCTAGGTAAACATTCCTAATCCCTTGAAACATATTTGTATACACTTATGGGGAGTTTTCATGATGAAAACATGGATGGATTGGTTAAGAGAGACTAAGTAGAAGTTTAGGTTGACGTTTGGTTTCAATATTGAGTTTTTTGAACCATCTAAACTTATGAATTTGGGTTCCTAAAGATTTAGGGATTCCAAGTCATTGTTGGTGCAATGACAGAAGTTACGAGCGTGTCTTTTGGGAGAGTTACTCTTTAAGGACATAAAAATTTCTTTTGCATACACCTTGGAAGGTGGTCAACCTTCTTCAGCATAAATGCTCAAGGTTAAGAATTTAAACACAATGGAGAGTGGATATCTTCATTGTTTAGTGGTAAATGCTCGAGGATAAGCATTAGATACAAATGAAGGGTATGAGACCTTCATTATCGTGTTGAACACAACAAGTGGAGTTGTGACCAACAGTAACTTTTCAGGGTGAGAGTTTTTGATGTGTGCCAATAGGGGGAGAATGTGTGGTTTAAGTTAGAGATTCATTACCTAAAGAGGGAGTTTGCCTTCTAGGAAAGGGGGAGAATGAAGGGAATCCTCATTCATATATTGACACATGAAGAAAGTTGAGGCTATGAGACTAGCCTAACTTAAAGGTATTGTCAAACATTAAAAAGTAGGAGATTGTTGGTGCAATATCCCTTGGGTCAAGGTTGACCAATTTGACTAAGCTTGAGTTGGCTCAAGCTTGAGTCTTGTTGTTTGGGTTTCGATCTTTGACAATACATGGAGACTGACAAAACGTGTAGATTGTAGGTGCAATCGTCCGACTGGGGAGATTCCAAAAGCAATTCCCCTCTGGTCAGGGTTTGACTAAATTGGTAGGAGGAAGAGTCAAGTAGGTCAAGGTTGACCGGATACACTACTGGGAAGTCCTGGTGTGTGAAACCAGGCAGATGGGAAATCCTGGTGAGTGAAGCTAGGTGAAAGACCTAGTAAGTGAAGCTAGGTAGTTGGGAAATCCTGATGAGTGAAGCCAGGTGAAAGACCTAGTGAGTGAAGCTAGGCAGTATGAAAATCCTAGTGAGTGAAGCTAGGTGAAAGTCCTGGTGAGTGAAGCCGGGCAGATGGGAAGTCCTAGTGAGTGAAGCTAGGCAGAAGTTAAAGTGCTGGTGAGTGAAGCCAGGCACGGGAAATCCAGGTGGATCAAGGTGGTCGGACACCTGGTGTTGGTAAGTCCAAGTGGGTCAAGGTTGACTGGATACTTGGCACGAGGAGAAAAAGTTCAAGTGGATCAAAGGTATTGACCGGAAACTTGGTGAGGAAATCCTAGTAGGTCGAGGGTGACCGAATGCTAGGCATGGTGTCCCAACAGGTCATGGTTGACCAAATGTTGGGTTGTTAAGGGACATGGTCCTTGATTAGGACAAATCAAGTTGAGTCAATTGATCATCCAATCGATTGACTCATGCCCAATCAATCGGGTGATCGATTGGGTGAATCCTGCGGTAAAACTTCCTCCCAATCGATCAGTCGATCGATTAGGAAGGAATCATCAATGCATAGAAGCACTCCCTATCGATCAGCCGATCAATTGGGAGCTCCAATCGATCGGGTGATCGATTGGGAAGCTGAGAATCGCCGACATATACTGGAAATCACGCGAGAAGCTGTGAATCGATCATGTAATCAATTCAAGCCATTTCCAGAGAGCACAGAGGCACTCTGAATCGATCGACCGATCGATCCGAAGCCTCCCCAATCAATTGAGAGCTATTCAATCGATTGGGATTCGACCGTTGCGCAGGTTATAGCCGTTGGCGAGCGTTTTTCTGGGTGTTCTTCTTCGGCTTTCTTCTCCACGCGACAACGACTATTTTCTAGAGTTTCTCTTCACACTCACAACCAATTCTTGAAGCTTCTTGGAGCAAGGTGTTTGTTGCACTTCCAAGGTCAAGAGGCATCCCAAACAAGAGGAGAAGCTAGCTAGGGTTTATTGTATAAGGCCTTGTAAGATTTACTTGTACTTGCTTCTTCTTTACTTCTTATTTGTTGTGTGAGTTTGTAAAGGCTTCTTTGCCTTTGGTAGTTACTATAAAGGAGGGTTTTACTTAGTGGAGTGTGTGTCGCGTGTGGATCCTTGGATTAGTCACCTCTTCTTGAGGTGGATGTCAAGTAAATCCTTGTGTTAGCGTTGTATCTTTGTTTCTTGTGTTTTCCACTGCATATCATCACCAAGAAGCAAGCAACGACGAGCGCGACGAGCTATTCACCCCCCTCTAGCTACATTTTGACCCTAACACTCGCATGATACTGGTTTTCCAGTGCCGTCGAGAGGGAGGATGAGGCCTGTTTGGATATTATCCACATCTCGACTTGTGTCATGAGGTGGTACTCCATTCAACTCTTCCAGTAGCCGAAGTCTTCACCGGAGAAGAGGGTAGGGCGTGTAGTGCTATACCCTTCTTGATGTGTCATTTATTGAATAAATCTAGCACACAACAAAAACAAGTAGATTTGTTCCAAGGCTTGGTCTTGGATTAGCAGTGATGGAGAAAAATAAAATAGTATTTCACTAATTTTGAGAAAAAATAATAAAATAATAATAATAAATATTATTATAAAATTTGTTAAATGCGATATTTTATCAACACTGACCATTGGTTAAAAAATAAAAATAAATTTTTTAAAAAAAATGGAGGGAGAAAATGAAAGGGGTAAAAGTAAAAATTGCCCAAATGTTAGTTGTACCAATTTAAAATGACCCTGCTCTAATACCAATTATAGAATCGTTGCGCTAGAGGGAGAGGGTGAATAGCGCTCATGGCTTTCATGTTTGTTTGAAAACATTCGAATAAAATGCAACAGAATAAGAAAGACAAGACAGAAAGAAAGCAATCGCGAACACCAAGAGTTACTTGGTTCGGAGCTTGTAGCGACTCCTACTCCAAGGCTCACACGTGAGAATGCTTTCGATGGACAATCCACTAATCAATCGAAAGTTACAAAGCGACACTACAAGAAAAAAGCTAATAGACAACGCTTTAAAAACGTTGTCTATGTGGCTGAAAAGCGTTGTTAAAAGCACTGTTGTTAAAAGTCTACTCAAAGACAACGCTTTAAAAGCATTGTCGTTTGTAGCAAAGACAACGCTTTTGCAACGCTTTAAAAGCGTTGTCATTTTTACAAAGACAACGCATAAAAAACGTTGTCTTTGTTAAAGACAATACATAAAAAAGCATTGTCTTTGTTAAAGACAACGCATAAAAAGCGTTGTCTTTTTTAGCAATGACAACAATTTCATAATGTATAAAAATGCGTTGTTTTTTTAGTAAAAGATAAGAAGTTTTAAACTATTATCTTTTAATACCAAAGACAAATAAAAGATAAATGAAAATAAATCTATTTCAATCAACAACATATTATTAAATAAACAACTAAGATCAATATAGAAATTATTATCCTTACACTTCTATAATAAACATAATTACTTGCATACAAATAAATTTTAATTAGGTGACACTCAAAACTACTCCTATCAACTACATCTTATTGCATGAACTTAAAGAATCTTGATAGATGCTACTTATCCTGTTGACTTGAATGTTCTTTACTCATTGACTTTAACCATCTTCTCGTTTAAATCCCAAAGTCTTCTTAATAGTTCTTCGTCGAAGTACTTTCCAGTCACACCCTTGAGGTTTGGATGCAGTGCCACATAGCATGTAGTTGCAGCTCCTATAATCATCCATATCCGAGCTATTTAGCCGGAGTTTCTGAATACCTCCATTCACCATTCAAAATATCTGAAAAGAAACTGCATGTAAAACTTCTAAAATCTCAATATTTAATGAAAGTCAATTGAAATAAGCAAACGACATGTGAAATTTTCATAATCTCAATTTCTATTATCCAAGAAGTCAAAACCTTATTTCAAAAAAGTTAAGAAATTAATACATCATAACAGAGTCAACTAGAAATAAAACTATCAACTAAACATAAATGCAAATATAGGGAAAGTAAATACCTTGCAGATGACATGTAAGATTGTTTCTATAGTCCACATGGCAAGGTCTGATTGGGATAATAAGTATCTATTCTATATAGTGTTTATAGATTCACAATGATGAGATACATACTCAGTTAAAGTTTTGTCACCCAAAACTAACTCCATCAATGATGCAAATCCATTCTGTGGAAAAAGAATAGAATATATGAACAAAGAAAATTCAAGTATTAGATAATAGGTATGAAATATGAAATGAGAGAAAAAACAAGATTCAAAATATAAACCAATTCAGTATGCTTACACAACTTCTAGAAAAATAAAAGAACTAACAAATTCAAGATAATAAGAATTTGAGCTGACTGAATTCTTAAAAGAATTATTATAGATAAGATAATCATCCAATGACAAACTATATATGAATGTCAACAATTTGCAAGGGAATGTAGGAAACTCACTTGCTCGTAGTTTGGATTTTTGATCCAATCTAACCTAGAGCATGGAAAGTAAAAACACATCAAGTAAAGATCTAGTAAAACAAAAACTAGAGCATGTAACAAAACCTAAACTAATTGCATTCAAATAAAGAAAAAACATCATGGGAACATAAATCACTAAACTAACAAGCATTACATAGAATTAAACTAAAAAAATTGTGTCAACTAAAACCTATATAATGGAAGAGACATTTAATCAAACACTTGATGGACATGAGTCAATGAAATCATAATATGTGCAAATTGAAACATAGGAGGTCAAATTAATACAAGCACTTAACATTCACATAAAACATGACTCAACATGAAAGAAATCAAACACATAAGAAACCACAAGTGTTTATGGATGAACCCAAGCTTTGGACAGATCTTGTAAATGATGGCTGTTGTAGATGGAATTAAACTAAAGAATGAAATAGCAAAACATTAAATGAAACCTAATCTAGTAAATGAAAGACAGTGCAAGTAAAAAAATCTAGTCTAACTTAAACTATGATTGCAAGGAAATTAAAGTAACATTAAGTAAGCATTGAATGAAATCTAGAGCATTAAAGAAATCTAATCTATCCTAATTGCATTCAATCTAAGGACAACTATCACTAACATTAACCAAACAAAGCATTGAAAGAAATTAAGAAACTAAAATGCATTAATAAATCTATAAAAGGTGTTTGGGGCATTACATCGAACAACTTGTGAGTAACATTCAACTTAAGCCTAATCTAGAGAATCTAGAACATAGGAACTTGAATTCAATTACAATCAACAATCATTCAAAACACAAAAACCAAAGAAGCAATCAACAATCAAAGAAATAGACCAATCTTGGTGATAAAGAAGTTGTTGTTGGATGCTTGAAGAAGATAGGATTTGATTAGAAGTTGGAGCTTGTTCTGTCCAAATCTAATCCGGATGAAGGATGCTCAAAGATGGTAGATGGTGGCTGATCTGAAGTGAAATCAGAACTTGTTCTACTCAGATCTGGTCTGGATGAAGGAAGTGGCAACAGCTTCGGTCGTGGCAAGCAGGATGGCGTCGGGGTTGATGTGCGTCGGAATTGAAGTTGCGTGCCCTAGCTTCCTCCTCTAACCCGAAGAGGAAGGGGTTGTCAAATTGCAGTGAAGTGGGCGGCGATACTTGCGGTGGTGTCGGGGCAGAAAATCATGAAGGGCAGAGTGGATGAAGAATATGGTGAGATGGAGAGGATGAGGATGTGAGGGGGAGTTCCGGCCGGTGGCGATTGATGAGCAGAGGTGGCCACCGGCCGTTGGTGAAGGAGAGGAAGTAGAGGAGAAGGCGGCGTACGTGGCTTCTCTCCGCATGAAGGCAGAAGAACGAACGAGAGAGGAAGAGAAGAGTTTATTTCCCCAAATCTGATCTGACGGTCGTGATCAATCCAGATCTGATGGAGCGGCTGAGATTAAATCTGAGTGAAACCAAGGGGTTCAGGAGATAGGTAGGTGCCGAGTGAATCCAAGGGTTTTATTACCCCTTACTTGATCTAACGGTTCATAACATCCCAGATTGAGATGATAACTTGACAATAGACAACGTTTTTTTAAAAATAGCTGTCGTAGGCACTTAAAAATTGATAATAAACAACGCTTTTCTAAAATTGTTGTCTTTAATCCATAAATATCATTAATAGACAACGGTTTTTAAAAAAACATTGTCTATTAGTCAGAAAATAAAGAAATATACAACGTTTTTCACTAAAATCGTTGTTTAAAAAACAAAGACAATGCTTTTTTAAAAAAATCGTTGTCTTTTAAGTGTTGTAAAATCTCAATTTTCTTGTAGTGAGATTTACATTTGTAGTATAAGTAACTTTTAAATAAAACAATACTGATGACTTGGAGAAATAGATCTTCAGCATAGTCGTCATCGAAGCAGCTTTCAGGCGTCAAGAGGCTTTATCAAAGCAGTGCGCAAGTGCAGAAGTCATTCTAAATGTTGTTGTTTAGCCCCTGGTCGAATGTTGCTTATATAGGCTATTCTGGGTGTCTGGAACCCCTCCTAGTACCTGGACCACGTGTCTTGGCCAATCGATGCGCTCCATGTAGGGTTATGGATGATTTTTTGGGTCCGGGGGCCTGGACCGAGTTCGGGCGCCCGGACCGCCTAGGAGCCCGCCGCTCGCCCTGGGCGAGGCTGGTCCAGGCGCCCAGACTAACTTTTTAGCCACCCCTTTTTTTCAACAAAACAAAGTTAGTATAGGCAATAAACAATATATATAATATAAATTTGACAGCCTCTGACTGTCCGATTTTGACTTTGAGTTTCACTGAAACTCTAGGTCAAACCGACGCTTACTGTTCCCTTTTCGGGGAAATGTGCCCTCACTTACTCCTCTCAAGAGAGTTTACCTTTTTCCAGATCGGTCTTTCATGATCGTCTGGGCTTTTGTTCAGCGTCCGAGACTTCAGGTCTTCATGCTGAACGTCCACTCCACGACCCGTCCAGACTTCCACCTGGTCCACGACCACTAGGAATTTCACCTAGACTCTCCGACTCTAGGATTTCGCCTAAAATGCTCGACCCGCCAAAAGTTCACATTGCCTAACCGCAGTTAAGACTTTCCACCACCTATGGTTACATCCCTTAAGACCTAGGGTTATCTTTCCACCTGCCTAACATCCACTAGGACTTTTACCTAACAACACTTAGGACTTTCCTACAAGCTCATTCAACCTTGTTAAACAACAAGTAACCTTAACTTTGTACACTTTGACATAATCAAAACTTAGATTCGATCGTCTGGTGCTCCATGCTACCAACATAGGTGAGGATGCATTCCCCGTTGAGGAAACAATAGGCATCGGTTAGACCTAGGGTTTTCAAAAAATTCAAAAGTCAGAACCGGTCAGTTCGGAGACTGTCAAATAATTTATCATTTATATTTTATTATGTTAACTTTGTTTTGTATGATATGTTTGATATTTTGGACTAACGTATTTTGCAGGGAGAGAAAAGCATATAAAAGGCTCGGATAGACAGTGTTCAAGGCGCCTCTGGGACTATTGGAGGGGCCTCAGTATGGTTGGTTGAAAGCCCGCATAGAGAGGCTCAAAGGCTCCCTCCAAGAGTCTGAAAGCGACTTGGAGCTGGGATGGAAGCCGCCTTCGAATAGATGAAGTTCGCATAAAGCAGAGCTTATCGATACAACGGATTTGAGGATAGAAATTCGAGCTAGAGACGCCTTCAATGGGGTTGAAGGTGCCTTCAACAGTCCATAAATGGAGACCACGAGCAGATGCTTCGATACAACTCATATTCACGGTCTTTCTCTTGTGTGCTGCTCTAAAGACGATCCAATGAAATCGTAATGCTGCTCCGACGATCGAAAACTTTACTTTCAGAATTCCACGTTGTGAATATAATTTTAAATTACTATAATTAAGTTCTACACTTATAATTCTGCAATTTGTAAAGGTTTTCTAAAATTATAATGATTTCCCAACGTAAGGGATCAACGATCACAGGCCTTGGAGTAGGAGTCGTCATACGCTCCGAAACAAGTAAAACTTGGTCTTGTTAGCATTGTTTCTCTTTTCTTTCTTTCCGCTGCATTAATCTCTATTTGTAAAAGTGTTTCTCTTTTCTGCCTTTGTCGTTGATCAGGTGATGGGGATCGACGACGATATCCTCGTAGGGTCGGCTTCCTAACTACCAGGTCATAGCAGTCCCGGGTGTTGTGCGTTGCTGATTGGTGGAAAGAGCAGAATATCGACGTCCACATCTTGCCTTTTCCAGCCTTTGGACGAGTGGTCGCCACATGCTACATGGCATGTGTCCTAAGCTCATTCGGTGGGGCTTCACCTGATCGAGGCACCTTGGGGGGTTGATGACTGCTCGGCTGTCGCCATTCAGACACTCCTGCGAGCTTGGCGAGCATCTCCTTCTTTCTTGCCGCCTGGGCTTCTTCCACGTTGATGTATTCATTGACCTTCTTTTGTAGATGGCCAAAGTCCCTCGGCAACCTTTGAATGAGCGACCGGAAGAATTCTCCTTCGGTGAGCCCTTGGGTGAAGGCGTTCACCAACACGTCCGAGGAGACTGCCAGGATGTGCACCGCCACCTGATTGAAGCACTGAATATAAGCCCTTAATGCCTCTCGGGGCCTCTGCTTTAGTGAAAATAGATTCACACTCGTCTTCTGATGGCAACAACTGCTAGCGAAGTGATGCAGGGAGGCCGTTTTGAAGTCTTTGAAGTTGTGGAGTTGCTCAGCAACCGCTTGAACCAACGTTGCACCGATCCAGATAACGTGGTGAGGAAGACTCGACATTTCACCCCATCCGTGTACTTGTGGAGTGTGGCCGCCTTATCAAACTTGGCCAAGTGGTCATTGGGGTCGGTCGCTCCATTATATTCTCCGATCGTCAGTGGGGTGTAATGCTTCGGCAGAGGGTCATTTAGAATCCCCTCCAAAAACTATTGATTGACCCGATCAGGTGAATTATCCTCTCTAGGTGTCTTCCTTTTCCTTGTGTCTCGAGTGGGTGCCTTATCTGAGGAAGATCCTCGGTCTCTGTCCGCTCGGGCCCTCTCTTCTGTTGGAGTCCATAACGACGCTTGATGGAATGGGACCGGCGCATGAGGGGCTTCCCCATAGGTGCTGATCGGCCTCTTGTTTGGTTCGCGAATGGAAAGTTGTTCCGCTCGGTCCCCTCGCTCATTCTGTGACCTGTCGCGGAGGCTGCAGGCTCTTGCACTTGACGCTCGACCAACTCTTATTGTTGTTGTTCCACTATCTTCGCCACTCGGGTCTGTATCAGCGTGTTGAGCTCCTCTTGTGTTAGCGTTACCGTTGTGAATCGTCTGACATCTTCCATCTTCTCGTTCAGATGCAGGTGATGTTCCCACAGACGACGCAAAAATGATCCTGTCCGAAAGCGTGAAGCTGGAAAGCCGGGGATGTGGTAGTTCTGCTGATTGGATGAAGACCTCGCTCCTATCTGCAAAACAAATCAAACCAGGGAAGGGGTCACTGGCGTTAGCCCTCTGACGCTCGGCCCACTCTCCTACCAACCAGGATGATCAGACATTGGTTCATCTAAACGGTCAACCGAACAGTGCTTCCTTCGATCGGCTGATGTAGCCACTTCCCACTCGGGTTATGCGAATGAGCCTTGCTTATATCCTAGTGTTAACCACCTTGACTTTGACCTATACCGTGATAATTGATCCATACCAGGTGGACTCCTCCTTATCCCTGTATCAAGTCCATTCATGAGTACAATGAATACCGCTAGTGGATTGATATTAAAAGATTAGAAACGAATATAACAAAATAAAATTTTAAACTATATACTTATCATCCATTTTTTAATTAAATAGCCATACCACCACATAAGATTTTGAATTTTTACTCGTACAATTAATTGAATTGGAAAGGATCAGTCGACCCTCTGAAAATTTTTTATCGGTCATCAGGATAAATCAAAAAAGTGTTTATAGCGGACAATTTAGAAGCTCAGCATCCCTTGATTATGAGTCCTATTTAAAGAAAAAATCTTTACAAATATACTATAACTGAAATCAAACTGTGAATATCTGGATAATAACTAAATACCTTTTCACTAGACCATAACACCGGGGCTGAATCTCTACTGTACAAGCACCACATCACATGGAACGAACTTAATTAAAATAATTTACGCTCACGTACACCATCCTCCACTACTTTCTTATCCTACAAGATTTGCTCCCGAAGACCGTTGAAAGGTTTAATTATTTGTTAATTATATTTGACCATCATTGTAATTTAGATCATGATCCGTAAGATTAGAATTAAGTTAAATACTTTTCTATAAAATAATTTATGATATAGTTAAAATATTTTTATTCAAGCTGTGTGGGAGACAATAAATATTTAGAGAAAAAAATTAAAAACTATTATCTCGAGATGATTGCACACGAATGGTAGAATTAATATTTGCTCTCACTCGAATTGGTACTGGAATGGTAGAATTATTTTATTCAATAAGAATTAATTCTCATGGAGTTCATTCCCTTGAATAACTGTCCTCTGTATTAATTCCAATTAGAGATGGTCTCTAAAATTTTAATTAAATCTTCTCGTCCAAAATCACAAATATTAGCCAATAATACTGTTTCATATTAATTAATTAATTAGATTCCATGCCTTGTAATAATTTTATTTTTTCAATCGATATGTGTTATTGCCTATTAGATTTCTTTAATTAATTGTTTTTCTTTCGTTTTTTTTTCAACGCAATTTAACTTTTAAAAATACTAATAAAAGAGCAGAGCAAGTAGATACTTAATTAAGCTGATCGATGACGGAAACCAACTTAACAGTAGGTACGTACAACATAAAAACATAAAAACATAAAAACGAGGCGACGTACCATGCATGCATGCATATCGCTAATTATTTATGCCTCGCTACCTTTTATTCTGTTTTATTTAATAGCTAGCGATCCATGCATGGTTAACTTACGACAGTGGTGAAGCCAACTAATTTTTAGTCACCATGGCGATCTTCCTGTTCCTGGGTTCATCCTCAGGGATAGTCCATACAGGATCACTGTAGATGACGACGTGGCCGTCGCGCTGCAGGACGAGGATGTCGCCGGGGATGGTGTTGGAATAGGAATTTTGGTCATTCTCATCTACGATGCGGAAGTAGCCGTCGGAATAGGAAGTCAAACTTGATTTCCTAGAGCTAATCATTTAATGATTGTTGTATAAATTCATTGTATCATATTCTTGTATATTAATAAAGACATTTTTTTTGTTATTATACTTACTTATATTGATACCAAATAACTAAGTATAATAGCATACTTGAGTAGAAGGTTCTCACCTATATCAATCGATTAGTTGAATCGATAGTGAGATGATATAGGGAACACTACTCTTAATCATTCCTAGTCGAGTATTAACATTCAGGGACAATGTTAATGCAATAAGACTAGCATGTAGGTCAACTCGATGACTTGATCTCACAAGTCATGGATATAGAGATATCAAGTTGACACATGGGTATGCATTGGAGAATGTATACTGAATGATCCTCCATGAGAAAGTATCATGGATCGTTATATGAGTGTCATATACTTTCTCATGTGGCTATTAGTATGACTATTGATCCTTGGACCTGAAGTCACCATGGTTCCCTACATAAGGAGTTATGTACTTTGACTTCGTTAAACGTCACCCGTAACTGGGTGGACTATAAAGGCGATTACTGGGTATATAACAAATTATGCAGAGGGATGTGAGTGATATAGATGAGATCTATCCCTCCTTTATGACGGGAGTGACATCGATATTCTTGATAGAGTGAGACCACTAAGTGCATGGTCATGCCCAAATGACTCAATATGAGATGTTGAGCTCATTTGATCGAGTGAGTCTACTTGGAGTTCAAGATTTAGATTGATTAGAGGATGACACGGTCTATGCCTCACATTGATCAATCTAGATGTCTAGGATAGAAGGACAATGCCACATATTGTGAGGAGTCACAATTAGTAGTCACAAGGTGATGTTGGATCTCAACATTCTTGTAACTTGGGTAGTAATGATGTGTTGCTAGATACCGCTCATTACTTATACTTCTAAATGAGTTTAGGAGCATTGCCAATGTTACAAGAACCTATAGGGTCACACACAAAGGACAATTAGATGGAGATTAGGTTCATATGATTAACCAAGAGGATTAGATTCATGTGATGATTCAAATTGGATTAAGAGTAATCCAAATTGGGCAAATTGAGTTGGACTCAAGTTGATTCATGTGTTCAATGAGTCTAATTTAGATTATGACTCATTGAATCAATTTAATTAAATGAATTAGATTCATTATATTAAGTTGGCTTGAATCAAATGGTTGGATTAGATCAATCATGGGAGAGAATTGGTCAAGTTTGACTTGACTTGAGAGGAAGTTGAAGAGTCAAGTTTGACTTGACCATTTGCCACCGCATTTGTGAGTTGACATTAGGAGGACTAATGATGATGTGCCACATCATCAAGGCTAGCACATGTGTGTGCCACCTCATGGAGGTTACAAATCTCCTCTTTAATGGCCTCCATATTAAATGTGAAGGGAGTTACAAGCCACTAATGTGGCCGGCCACTTTTTGAGGTGAGAATGAATTTTTCATTCAAGAGAATTCATTCTTTCTTCCTCCTTGCTAGATCTCATCTTCTTGCTCTCCCTCTCCTCCTCCTTGGCCGAACCATCTAAGGTGCTAGCACACCTTTGTTTGGTCTTCTCCACCTAGTTTGTTCGTGTGGATACTTCTAGAGGATCGTACACTTGACGATCTCGAGATCCGGCGAACCGTTGGAAGAGCGGGATTACGAAGGGCATCGCATCGAGGGTAAATTCCTTCTCCTTGTAGTTCTAGTTTAGAACTAGCGAAAGAAACTCGTACTCGTAATGTTTTTCAAAAATGTTATCTTCGCACGGATCCGGTGGCTTGGGGTTCGGGGTTTTCGTGGCCCTAAAAATCCAACAAAAATAAGGATGGATTGGATAAGAGATACTAAGTAGAAGTTTATGTTGAGGTTTGGTTTCAATATTGAGTTTTTTTAACCATCTAAACTTCTGAATTTGGGTTCCTAAAGATTTAGGGATTCCAAGTTATTATTGGTGCAATGACAGAAGTTACGAGCGTGTCTTTAGGGGGAGTTACTCTTTAAGGACATGAAAATTTATTTTGCATATACCTTGGAAGGTGGTTAACCTTCTTCAGCATAAATGCTGAAGGTTGAGCATTTAAACACAATGGAGAATGGATATCTTCATTGTTTAGTGGTAAATGCTCGAGGATGAGCATTAGATATAAATGAAGGGTATGAGACCTTCATTATCGTGTTGAATACAACAAGTGGAGTTGTGACCAACGGTGAGTAACTCTTCAGGGGGAGAGTTTTTGATGTGTGCCAATAGGAGGAGAATGTGTGGTTTAAGTTAGGCCTTCATTACCTAAAGAGGGAGTTTGCCCACTAGGAAAGGGGGAGAATGAAGGAACCCTCATTCATATATTGGCACATAAAGAAAGTTAAGGCTATGGGACTAGCCTAACTTAAAGGTATTGTCAAACATCAAAAAGGGGGAGATTGTTGGTGTAATATCCCTTCGGTCAAGGTTGACTAGTTTGACTAAGCTTGAGTTGGCTCAAGCTTGAGTCTTGTTGTTTGGGTTTTGATGTTTGACAATACATGGAGACTGACAAAACGTGGAGATTGCAGGTGCAATCGTCCGACTGGGGAGATTGCTGGAGCAATTCCCCTCTAGTCAGGGTTTGACAGATTGGTTAGAGAAAGAGTCAAGTAGGTCAAGGTTGACCAGATACTTGACTGGGAATTCTTGGTGAGTGAAACCAGGCGGTTGGGAAATCTTGGTGAGTGAAGAAAGGTGAAAGACCTAGTGAGTGAAGCTAGGCAGTTGGAAAATCCTGATGAGTGAAGTCAAGTGAAAGACCTAGTGAGTGAAGCTAGGCAGTGTGAAAATCCTAGTGAGTAAAGCTAGGTGAAAGTCCTGGTGAGTGAAGTCAGGCAGATGAGAAGTCCTAGTGAGTGAAGTCAGGCAGAAGTTAAAGTGCTGGTGAGTAAAGTCAGGCACAAGAAATCCAGGTGGATCAAGGCAGATCGGATACCTGGTGTTGGTAAGTCCAAGTGAGTCAAGGTTGACTGGACACTTGGCATGAGGAGAAAATTTTCAAGTGGGTCAAAGAGATTGACTGGACACTTAGTGAGGAAACCCTAGCAGGTCGAGGGTGACCGGATGATAGGCATGGTGTCCCAACAGGTCATAGTTGATCGGATGTTGGGTTGTTAAGGGACTTGGGACTTGATTAGGACAAATCAAGTTGAGTCAATCGATCACCCGATCGATTGACTCATGCCCAATTGATCGGGTGATCGATTAGGTGAGTCCCGCGGTAAAACTTCCTCCCAATCGATCAGCCAGGTGAAATTTGTTAAATGCGATATTTTATCAACACTGACCAATGGTTAAAAAATAAAAATAAAGTTTTTAAAAAAATGGAGGGAAAAAATAAAAGGGGTAAAAGTAAAAATTGCCCAAATGGTATTTTACCGATTTAAAACGACCCTTCTCTGATACCAATTGTAGAATCGTTGCGCTAGAGGGAGAGGGTGAATAACGCTCATGGCTTTCATGTTCGTTTGAAAATGTTTAAATAAAACACAATAGAATAAAAAAGACAAGACAGAAAGAAAGCAATCACGAACACCAAGAGTTACTTGGTTTGGAGCTTGTGACAACTCCTACTCTAAGGCTCACACGTGAGAATGCCTTCGATGGACAATCCACTAATCAATCGAAAGTTACAAAGAGATTTAATTTGTAGTATAAGTAACTTTTAAATAAAACAATACCGATGACTTGGAGAAATAGATCTTCAGCGTAGTCGTCGTCGAAGCAGCTTTCAGGCGTCAAGAGGCTTTATCGAAGCAGCGCACAAGTGCAGAAGTCATTCTGAATGTTGTTGTTTAGCCCCTGGTCGAATGCTGCTTATATAGGCTATTCTGGGTGCCTAGAACCCCTCCTAGTGCCTGGACCACGTGTCTTGGCCAATCGACGCGCTCCATGTAGGCTTATGGATGATTTTTTGGGCCCGGGGGCCTGGACCGAGTTCGGGCACCCGAACCGCCTAGGAGCCCGCTGCCCGCCCTGGGTGAGGCTGGTCCGGGAGCTCAGACATACTTTTTAGCCACCCCTTTTTTTCAACAAAACAAAGTTAGTATAGGCAATAAACAATATATATAATATAAATTTGACAGTCTCTAACTGTCCGGTTTTGATTTTGAGTTTCACTGAAACTCTAGGTGAAACCGACGCTTACTGTTCCCTTTTCGGGGGGAATGCACCCTCACTTACTCCTCTCAAGAGAGTTTACCTTTTGCCAGATCGGTCCTCCATGATCGTCTAGACTTTTGTTCAGTGTCCGAGACTTTAGGTCTTCATGCTGAACATGTTAGTTAGAGCCCTAGAGCCAATCATGTGATGATTGTTGTATGAACTCATTGTATCATATTCTTATATATTAATAAAGGCATTTGTTTATGGTTATTATACTTACTTGTATTGGTGCCAAATAACTAAGTATAATAGCGTCCTTGAGTAGAAGGTTCTTACCTATATCAATCGATTGGTTGAATCGATAGTGAGATAATATAGGAAATACCACTCTTAATCATTCCTAGTCAAGTATTAACATTCAGGGACAATGTTAATGCGTTGAGACTAGCATGTAGGTCAACTCGATGACTTGATCTCACAAGTCATGGATATAGAGATATCAAGTTGACACATGGGTATGCATTGGAGAATGTATACTGAATGACCCGCCATAAGAAAGTATCATCGATCGTTATATGAGTGTCATATACTTTCTCATGTGACTATTAGTATGACTATTAGTCCTTGGACCTGAAGTCACCATGGTTCCCTATATAAGGAGTTACATACTTTGGCTTTGTCAAACGTCACCCATAACTGGGTGGACTATAAAGGCGATTACTGGGTATGTAACAAATTATGCGGAGGGATGTGAGTGATGTAGATGAGATCTATCCCTCCTATATAACGGGAATGACATCGCTATTCTTGATAGAGTGAGACCACGAAGTGCATGACCATGTCCAAATGAGTCAATATGAGATATTGAGCTCATTTGATTAGAGTGAGTCTACTTGGAGTTCAAGATTTAGATTGATTAGAGGATGACACGATCTATGCCTTAAGTTGATCAATCTAGATGTCAAGGATAGAAGGATAATGTCATATATTGTGAAGAGTCACAATTAGTAGTCACAAGGTGATGTTGGATCTCAACATTCTTGTAACTTTGGTAGTAATGATGTGTTGCTAGATACCGCTCATTACTTATGCTTTTAAATGGGTTTAGGAGCATTGCCAACGTTACGAGAACCTATAGGGTCACACATAAAGGGTAATTAGATGGAGATTAGGTTCATATGATGAACCAAGAGGATTAGGTTCATGTGATGAACCAAATTGGATTAAAAGTAATCCAAATTAAATTAATTGAGTTGGACTCAATTTGGTTTATGTGTTAAATGAGTCTAATTTGGACTTAGACTCATTGAGTCAATTTAATTCAATGAATAAAGATTCATTACATTAAAATTGACTTGAACCAATGGTTAGATTTGATCAACCATGAGAGAGAAGTGGTCAAGTTTGACTTGACTTGAGAGGAAGATGAAGGGTCAAGTTTGACTTGACCATTTGCCATCTCATTTGTGAGTTGGTATTAAGTGGGCTAATGATGATGTGCCACATCATCAAGGCTAGTACATGTGTGTGCCACCTGATGAGGGAGATCAAGAGTTTTTGACTCTTGATATCCCATGGAGATAAAACTCCCTCTTTGAAGTGGCCGACCACTTAACTCATTGTGTGAGTTTCATTTTGGTTTTGTAACTCCATCTTCTTCCTCCTCTCATCTCTTTTCTCCCTCTCCTCCACCTTGGTCGAATCCTTCAAGAGTGCTAGCACACTCTAAGATTTCTTCTCCACCTAATCGTTCGTGTGGATACACATAGAGGGGTGTTCACTTGACACCCTTGAGATCCGGCATCTTCTTGGATGAGTGGGATAAGCGAAGGGCTTCGCATCAAAGGTATAACTCTTAACATGTAGATCTAGTGTAGATCTAGGTTAGAAAATGTTGGTGCGGGTAGCACTAACGGTCTAACCCAGGTTTTGATGAATGACAAGTAGGTTAAGTTAGTTGTGTTGTTGTCTGACACTTTGATCAAGTGTGCAGGAAAAGTCCAGCTAGGTCGACGGGCTGACCGGATGGTTGGCGAGAAGTCCAAGCGGGTCGACGGGCTGACCGGACGCTTGGCGAGAAGTCCAGCTAGGTCGACGGGCTGATCGGATAGCTGGCGAGAAGCCCAGGCGGGTTGACGGGCTGACCGGACGCTTGGCGAGAAGTCCAGACGGGTCGACGGGCTGACCGGACGTCTGGCAGGTAAGTGAGGTAAGTCACTGGAGGGGAGTGACTGCGAGGACGCGTTCCCGGGAAGGGAACATTAGGCGTCGATCCGGCTTAGATCCATTTCGGATATCTAAGTCGAGATCGTGACTAGATTCCGGTCTCGGAAAGACGGAATCTAAGTCATACTCTGTTTAATTATCTCTTGGCGTATAAAAATGTGCTAACAAACTGTGCTGCAGGGTTTATTTGCCTCGGACTAACACTGTTTTGCAGGTAGGAAACAGTGGGGGTCTGGGCGCCCGGAATGGCTCCGGGCGCCCGGAGGCAAATTTTATCCCCAGGACGACGTTGACACTTGGAGCATGCTGGTTGGGAGTGTTACGTCACATTCCAGGCGCCCGGAGCAGCATATAAAAGAAGCCCCAGGCAGGAGCTTCCATATATCAGTCTTCTGAGAACTCTGAGTCCAATCACTCTGCTGCTCTGCGCTCCAACGACGTTCACAAAGCTCCGACGACTCACTCCGGCTCTCCTTTTAATTTATTGTTTGTCGGTTAGCTTTGTTTTCTTTCCTTTCATTAGCAATATTTGTACGTAAATTGTAATTATCCGAATTGCTAGTGAATTGCCCAACGAAAGTACTCAAGGAGTACGAGCCTTCGAGTAGGAGTCGTCACAGGCTCCGAACGAAGTAAAAATCAACAGTGTTCATCTCTTTACTTCTTTACATTTCCGCTGCGTTTTAACTCGAGATTTTCGAATCGATATTCACCCCCCCCCTCTATCGAATCCAACGGTCTTACAAGTGGTATCAGAGCAGGTACCGCTCTGATTTGGTGCAACCACCAATCAGACAGGGGGTGAAATAATTTTTTAACAATTCCAAACTGATATTATTATCTTTTTGGAAGATTTTTTTTCTCGTTGCATTTAAAATCTAAATTGGTACAACACCAACTTAGAGTTTCTATTTCTCCCGCACTGCTAATCCAAGACGAAGTCTTGGGATTTTTTTTTCCAGTTAATTTAGTGTGTGCAGGATAAGATGTCTCAACAAGAAGGCTTCAGCACAGTACGTCCTCCCCTATTCAACGGGGATGACTTTTCGTACTGGAAGAGGAGAATGGAGGTCTACATGAAGACAGACTACGACCAATGGATGAGCGTCACAAAGGCTTACAAAATTCCAGTAGACAACTCCGGGAAAATAGTAGACCCTGAAGAATGGACAAATGATTTAAAGAAAAAGGCATCAATTGAAAACAAAGCCATCAATACTCTACACTGCGGACTAACACGAGAAGAACTGAACCGGGTCGGACCGCATGAAAACGCTAAGGAGCTTTGGGATAAACTGATCGAGCTGCACGAAGGAACAAGCGACGCGAAGGTAACAAAAAGAGATTTGCTGTTAAATAAAATTTTTAATATAAAAATGCAGGAAGGAGAAACGGCAAGTCAGCTCCACGCGAGGGTCAAAGATATCCTCAACGGTCTCCACGCGATAGGCCACCAAATGGAGAACCAAGACTTAATAAGGTACGCGTTAAATGCTTTTCCGCGAAATAATTTGTGGGCATCAATTGTAGATGCCTACAAAATTTCAAAAAATTTATCTAAATTAAAATTGGATGAACTCTTCTGTGAATTAGAACTTCATGATCAAACTAACGCCGGGGTCGAGAAAGGTGTAGCTTTATTTGCAGGTTCCTCTAAAGAAAAGAAGAACAAACCCGAATCTGAAGAAGATTCCGATCAAGACTCTGAAGACGAAGAACACCTGGTGAACCTGGTAATGAAAATGTTCACCAGGAAAAAGAGAAGCTTCAGCAAACAGGATCTTCAGAAGATTAGTTCGCCAGCCGACTCAAGAAATGTCACATGTTTCGGATGTAACAAAAAGGGGCACTACAAGAACGAATGCCCAAGATTGAAACTTGACAAACCAAAGTCAACAAAGAAGAAAGCCCTCAAAGCAACGTGGGACGATTCCTCCTCAGACGAATCGGAGGGAGAAAGGCAAAAGCACCAAAGTCACCTCGCGCTGATGGCTCGCGAAGAGGAATCGGAAGACGGGTCCGAACCCGAATCGAGCCACGAGTCCGCACTCGTTTCCGAAGGTTCCGAAGAGGTATACCTAAACTTAAATCGTAAATTTTTTAGAATTATCTCGTGTTTAAATAAAAAATTAGTTAAATTGGAAAATGAAAATAAATCGCTTCTTGAGGAAAATCAAAACCTCAAGGAACAATTAAAAAATTCGAATCCAACTCAAGACCGAACACTTGAGGAGGAGAATTTATCATTAAAAAATGAAATTAATAAGTTAAAAGAATTGTTGGAAAAATTCACAACAAGATCTAAAAATTTAGATTTAATTCTAAATAACCAAAAGGCATGCTATAATAAAACCGGACTTGGATATAAGTCAAATTCAAACAAAACCTTTAAATCATTATTAACCCAACACAAAGCAACTAAACAAGCTTGGGTCCCGAAAGCGTGCTTAACCACGCAAGTAGGACTTAATCAATTCTATGTACCTAAAGATAAAATACATTATAATAAATCAGATCAAAAACTAAAATATAAATTTAACTTAAAATCAAAATTCAAAACTCAACAAAATTTAGATTATCACCAAGTTGATTATAACTATAAAAAGAATCGACACAAACCCAAAATCTAAATTAATGACCAATAATTCAGGGGGAGGCTCCAGAATAGCTGGCACCTCCAAAACTAACATACCCGACAGGGTAACCCAAAACAAACTAACCCGACAGGGTAATTAGGATTAGTTAAAAAGAGACCAAGTTTAACTTGACTCATGGTACTGGTGAAGTTTTTGGATGATAGTACGTTAGGGAAGCTTGGGCATCGCATGTCTAGAAAGATATGGCTTCGATCTGGTGCATTTGGCCAAGTGGAACTGACCGAAGCTACCCTTAAATGAATCCTAACCAGTTAGACCAAGATTTAGTACTAAGTTCCGTGGATAGGACTATTCGGAAAACTTCGAAAGGTTGGTTACTTCTAATGATGTCCCTGTGACTCACCAAGCTTAGAAGTTTATCCGAAGAATGCCTATTTGTGGAAACCAAAACTAAATCTGAATCTAACACACGTTAAACCAAAACTCCATAATTAAAAATCTAATTTCATCTCACAAAATCATAGGATTCCCTGATTGATAATATAGATCAGGTGAGATGAATAAGGATTAAAAATTATTTTCAAAATTTTAACTTAAAAATTTGTTTTTAAACTTAAAAATTATTTTCAAAATTTTAACTTTAAAATTTTTAATTTTAAACTTAAAAAATTATTTTTCAAAATTTTAACTTAAAATTTTTAATTTTAAACTTAAAAATTATTTTCAAAATTTTAACTTAAAAATTTGTTTTTAAACTTAAAAATTATTTTCAAAATTTTAACTTAAAATTTTTAATTTTAAACTTAAAAAATTATTTTTCAAAATTTTAACTTAAAATTTTTAATTTTAAACTTAAAAATTATTTTTCAAAATTTTAACTTAAAAATTTTAATTTTAAACTTAAAAATTGTTTTCAAAATTTTAAATTAAAAATGTTTAATTTTAAAACTTAAAAATTATTTTCAAAATTTTAACTTAAAATTTAAATTTTAAAACTTAAAAATTATTTTCAAAATTTTAACTTAAAAATTTGTTTTTAAACTTAAAAATTATTTTCAAAATTTTAACTTAAAAATTTTAATTTTAAACTTAAAAACTATTTTCAAAATTTTAACTTAAAATTTTCAATTTTAAACTTAAAAATTATTTTCAAAACTTTAACTTAAAAATTTTAAAACTTAAATTAATTTCAAATTTTAATTTAAAAAAAAAAAAAAGGGGAAGTCAAAAACCAGGGGCGGGCGCCCCTGGTATTCTCGTCGGGGGCGCCCGGAAGGGGTTCCGGGCGCCCCGCCCCAGCAACCCCGGGCGCCCGGAAAGGGTCCGGGCGCCCGGAGTCCCCTATAAATAAGGGGCAGCAGGCGCCCCCAACCTCTGCCCCACTCATTCTCACTTTTGCCAAGGTTCACTTTGAACCTCAGTGCGAAAGTAGAAGACGCTGTTGCGATTCAACCGAGGTCGTCAAATCTATATTTTTCGATGGCTCCTCGGTAAAATATTCTTCCCCTCTCTAAAATATTTTTTTGTTGTCTTCTAAATTTTTTTTAATATTCTTTATATACAGTAGGAAACGAACAAATACTGGTGCTGGACCCTCCAATGCTAGTACAGACCCTAGGTTTCCCACAGACGAACTTAGGATTAAATTTGAGTCCACCATTTATAAGGCCATTAGGACTACCTGCATAGATAGAGCGTTTTTCCTAAGGTCATGTCCCTCTGCCTTAGAGGTTATAGGCCACTACAATTTAAGGAACCTTGTCGAATGTACCAGTCCAATAAACATAAGTCTATGTGCCGAATTTTGCAATAACCTAGTAAAAGTAGACGACTTCACCTATACCACTAGGGCAGCAGGCACTGATATCGTATTTTCCCCTACGACTATCCGAGAGTTTTTAGAGTTGCGTCCTTCTACTTGCTCCTTTTTGTGCTATCCTCCGAGGGATCTACCGTTCGACGATCCCTACTCACATATTACTCTCGATACGATGTATTCGTATTTTTTTGGGGGAGAGAGATCCCACTGTGACACAGTTTAGGTCAGTAGAACTTAGAGTCCAGGACTACGCTCTTTATAGGGTTGTAGTTCTTTGCATTTTACCACTGACCACTCGGGACATCGCTGTGATGCGCCCATTCCATTCATTCCTACTTTATGCCCTGATTCATAGGTTAGAGATTGACATTAGCCTACATATCTTCTCCACCATCATTTACTCAGCCGGATACGTGACTGACAGTCGAGTCCATATGCCATTTGGTCACATTCTGACAGCCTATATGTCCTCGCTGCACATTGATGTCACTAGAGGAGACGTTGCCCATATGACCGAGTTCGATGTTATATCCTCTCGGAACTTTTCCCTAGCCGGCATCCAGGTAGATAGAGATGACGGGACTATGACTTGGCGGAGGGGGGCACAGCACCAGCCCGATCCAGACGCACAGATGGACGAGTTCATGCTCGCACTATTTCCGGAGGAAGCCGCACCGGCTCCACCACCACCCCCAGCTCGAGCACCACGACACGCTCCCCGCACTCTAGCCGACCGTATGACCGGACTAGAGAGAGCCATGGCGAGTCTCCAGCAGGAGAACTCCGATTTTCATCGGGACATACGGCGAGAGGTTGCCGAGTTACGAGCTGCCGGGGACACCCGCCACACTGAGCTGATGGCACTTCTTCGATCCTTGGGATCTGGACCACCCCCTTCATCATCTCAGTAGCTTTAGTGATGACCTACTTCTGTAACTACACTATTTGTAAAATATTTTGGATTTATCTAGTGACATTTCAAACTTACATTGAATATGTTCTATCTCAATAGACTAGGAAATTTCAAAAATACTTTCAAAAATGATTTTATCAACTTATAGGCTAAACTTGTTTGTTTTCAAAATTTCCATTTTTAGACTTTCAAAAACAGTTTTGGCCTTAAACTAGGTTTACATCCTTAGAAAGCATGTATCCATAGGACTAGTTTTTGAGCATCTCACCAACACCCTAGGGTTACCTTGCTTGTGTTTGACAAACATAGAAAGGGGTGAGATGCATAGGCCAACTGTCTAGACTTAAGATGCTTATTTCAGTGCATCAGCATAAGTCTGGACGTTAAATCTGACTAACCTAGTGAAAGCTACTATCTTCTGATAGTTAGTTAGTACCTAATTGGTTAGACAGCTGGTTAGAGTTAGGTATCAAATTCAGGGGGAGAAATATAACTACTTTAGTTTTCCAAATTGAATTTTAAACTTAATTTTGAAAATCAAAGTTTAAAAACAACTTGTTTAAAATTCTGAAATTCTTTTAACTCACAAACTTTTTTACCTAGTCTTTGAAAACTGACCTTTTCAAGTATTTTAAACCATGGTTTTGAATCTAATACTTTTACACTTTGAAAATTTGATTTTGGAAAACAAATTTTACAAACAAATTCTAAAAATATGATCTTACTTTTACTAAACTCCTTTGAAAACTGAAAGTAAAGATTTAAATTTAACTTTACTTTGAAAAATGGTACTGAATCTAGTCCTTAAAACTTGAGTTTGACAATTTAATTTCAAAGCTAAGTTTTACAAACTAAGCTTCTCAAAATCATTTCTCTTGATTTTTGAAAATTGAATCTTTTACAAACTTAGTGTTGAAAAATAAATCAGTTTTGAAAAATATATTTTCTCAAACTTAGTTTTGAAAATTTGGTGTTAAAAACTTATGTTTGAAACTTTAGACCTTATACACTTATGATTGAAAATTAGACAATCTACACTTAGCAATTTTTCAAAAACTAAAATGCGTTAAACAAGTTTTCAAAAACTTCAAACTCCCCCAAAGTCAAATTGATTTTTCTTGGTTTTAAAGATTGTACTGTTATCCTTGAATTTTGAACCAAACTCAGTTATTTTTCATGATTAGGTAACTTAAACACTATGCTTGTTTACCCTTGTTTTTTTTTATGAATGCCAAAGGGGGAGAAGGGTTAGGTGGTTAAGTTAGCTAAACCAAATTGAAAACACAAACTACCTTAAAAACCACACAAATGCATGACTTTAAATTTGTGCATATGCTTTCACTAACTTAACCAGGTTGTCATTCCATCAAAAAGGGGGAGATTGTTGGTGCGGGTAGCACTAACGGTCTAACCCAGGTTTTGATGAATGACAAGTAGGTTAAGTTAGTTGTGTTGTTGTCTGACACTTTGATCAAGTGTGCAGGAAAAGTCCAACTAGGTCGACGGGCTGACCGGATAGCTGGCGAGAAGTCTAAGCGGGTCGACGGGCTGATCGGACGCTTGGCGAGAAGTCCAGCTAGGTCGACGGGCTGACCGGATAGCTGGCGAGAAGCCCAGGCGGGTCGACGGGCTGACCGAACGCTTGGCGAGAAGTCCAGACGGGTCGACGGGCTGACCGGACGTCTGGCAGGTAAGTGAGGTAAGTCACTGGAGGGGAGTGACTACGAGGACGCGTTCCCGGGAAGGGAACATTAGGCGTCGATCCGGCTTAGATCCATTTCGGATATCTAAGTCGAGATCGTGACTAGATTCCGGTCTCGGAAAGACGGAATCTAAGTCATACTCTGGATGCTAATTTTTATTACTGAGCGTATCTGTAAAAATGTGCTAACAAACTGTGCTGCAGGGTTTATTTGCCTCGGACTAACACTGTTTTGCAGGTAGGAAACAGTGGGGGTCCGGGCGCCCGGAAGGGATCCGGGCGCCCGGAGGCAAATTTTATCCCCAGGACGACGTTGACACTTGGAGCATGCTGGTTGGGAGTGTTACGTCACATTCCAGGCGCCCGGAGGGGATCCAGGCGCCCGGAGCAGCATATAAAAGAAGCCCCAGGCAGGAGCTTCAATATATCAGTCTTCTGAGAACTCTGAGTCCAATCACTCTGCTGCTCTGCGCTCCAACGACGTTCACAAAGCTCCGACGACACACTCCGGCTCTCCTTTTAATTTATTGTTTGTCGGTTAGCTTTGTTTTCTTTCCTTTCATTAGCAATATTTGTACGTAAATTGTAATTATCCGAATTGCTAGTGAATTGCCCAACGAAAGTACTCAAGGAGTACGGGCCTTCGAGTAGGAGTCGTCACAGGCTCCGAACGAAGTAAAAATCAACAGTGTTCATCTCTTTACTTCTTTACATTTCCGCTGCGTTTTAACTCGAGATTTTCGAATCGATATTCACCCCCCCCTCTATCGAATCCAACGGTCTTACAGAAAACATGTACACGTAAAATTTTAGAACTTCACACGGATCCGTGGCATAGGATTTCGGGGTTTTTGCAACGCAAAAAGCGGTTTTTGCAGCTCGAAAATCCCAACAAAACGTCCACTCCAAGACCCGTCCAGACTTCCACCTGC
Source organism: Zingiber officinale (assembly GCF_018446385.1). Taxonomy (NCBI): domain Eukaryota; kingdom Viridiplantae; phylum Streptophyta; class Magnoliopsida; order Zingiberales; family Zingiberaceae; genus Zingiber; species Zingiber officinale. The sequence goes on along the minus strand of NC_055993.1, from coordinate 121,432,259 downwards.
TCCACGATCACTAGGATTTTCACCTAGAGTCCCCGACTCTAGGATTTCGCCTAAAGTGCTCGACCCGCCAAGAGTTCGCCTTACCTAACCGCAGTTAGGACTTTCCACCACCTAGGGTTACCTCCCCTAAGACCTAGAGTTATCTGCCCCTAGGGTTTTTCACCTGCCTAGCATCCACTAGGACTTTTACCTAAGAACACTTAGGACTTTCCTACAAGCTCATTTAGCCTTGTTAGACAACAAGTAACCCTAACTTTGGACCCTTTGCCATAATCAAAACTTAGGTTCGATCATCTGGTGCAACATGCTACCAACATAGGTGAGGATGCGTTCCCCGTTGAGGGAACAATAGGCGTCAGTTAGACCTACGGTTTCCAGAAAATCTAAAAGTTAGAACTGGACAGTTCAGAGATTGTCAAATAATTTATCATTTATATTTTATTGTACTAATTTTGTTTTGTATGATATGTTTGATATTTTGGACTAACGTATTTTGCAGGGAGAGAAAAGCATATAAAAGGCTCGGATGGACAGTGTTTAAGGTGCCTCCGGGGCTGTTGGAGGGGCCTCAGGAGGTTTGGTTGAAAGCCCACGCGGAGAGGCTCGAAGGCGCCCTCCAAGAGTCTGAAAGCGACTTGGAGCTGGGATGGAAGGCGCCTTTGAATAGATGAAGTTTGCAGAAAGCAGGGCTTATCAATACTGTGGATTTGAGGATAGAAATCCAAGCTAGAGGCGCCTTCAATGGGGTTGAAGGTGCCTTCAACAGTCCATAAATGGAGATCACGAGCAGATGCTTCGATACAACTCATCTTCACGATTTTTCTCTTGCGTGTTGCTTTAAAGATGATCCAATGAAACTGTAATGCTTCTTCGACGACCAAAAGTTTTACTTTAAGAATTACACGTTGTTAGTATAATTTTAAATTACTGTAATTAAGTTCTGCACTTATAATTCTACAAGAAAAATGATATGCTCAAGGAAAAAAACTCAAGGAAAAGCTCAAGGATAGACACATAAAGTGATGGGGCCCACAAAAAGTGAAATGGTGGGTCATGACTTTATGTGTCTATCCTTGAGCTTTTCCTTGAGTTTTTTTTCCTTGAGCATATCATTGCTCTCCAATTTGTAATTTTTTTTTAAAATTATAGTGATTTTCCAATGAAAGTGATCAAAGATGACAAATCATGGAGTAAAAGTCGTCATAGTCTCCGAACTAAGTAAAACTCGGTCTTGTTAGTATTGTTTCTCTTTTCTTTTTTTCCGCTGCATTATTCTCTATTTTTTAAACAAAAAAATTAAAAACCTATTATCTCGAGATGATGACACACTATCTCCATGATTATAATATTTTTTAGTGATGATGACACACTATTTTAATTATCGCTACGAGGAGGCTGACGATGAAGGATACTAGGATGAACAGAATCATCTTTTACTTTATAAATAATAATTATTTATTATATTTGAATAACTATCCACGCTATTCCAATTAGAGATGGTCTCTAAAATTTTAATTAAATCTTCTCGTCCAAAATCACAAATATTAGCCAATAATATTGTTTCATATTAATTAATTACTTAGATTCCATGCCTTGTAATAATTTTATTTTTTCAATCGATATGTGTTATTGCCTATTAGATTTCTTTAATTAATTGTTTTTCTTTCGTTTTTTGTTCCAACGCAATTTAACTTTTAAAAATACTAATAAAAGAGCAGAGCAAGTAGATACTTAATTAAGCTGATGGAAACCAACTTACCAGAAAGTACGTACAACATAAAAACATAAAAACGAGGCGACGTACCATGCATGCATGCATATCGCTAATTATTTATGCCTCGCTATTCTGTTTTATTTAATAGCTAGCGATCCATGCATGGTTAACTTACGACAGTGGTGAAGCCAACTAATTTTTAGTCACCATGGCGATCTTCCTGTTCCTGGGTTCACCCTCAGGGATAGTCCATACAGCATCACTGTAGATGACGACGTGGCCGTCGCGCTGCAGGACGAGGATGGAGCCGGGGCTGGTGTTGAAAGTGTAATTATCACCATTCTCATCTACGATGCGGAAGTAGCCCTCGTTATCCAAGACGGCGTAGCAGGCTCGGCCGTTGACTAATTGGAAGGACCACAATTCCCTGCGGTTGTCGTTGCCGTTGTCGTAGAGGCCGAGCTCGCAGTGGTCCTGCATGATGAATTCATAGGTCCCTTCGGTGAGGGATTCGCCGGGTAACAGCTTGTCGCCGCGATAGAGAACGTTGTTGTTGGCCATGGCGGAAGGCAGGAGGAGTCCGAGGAGGACAGCAGCAGCAGAGAGCGTGACAAGGGCAGCCATGGTTAAGCTAGCTACGGATATATCACTCGCTAATTCACTCAAGTGATCGCTTGTTTAGAGTATCATGCCACTCCCATCTATTTATAGATGAGGATATATAGGAGGAGGTAAATTTAAAATACAGTTTCAAGAATCATTAATTGCTTACAAATTCATAGTATACGATAGCATTCAGTTTCCTTTACTACAATCAAATTATTCATATCGAGTGGTTGTGCTGTCGATAATCAAAGTAAATAATTTATCATTGATTTATAGCTAGAGTAGTATGACAAAACTAGCTAGCTAGCCAATAAATGCCCCTCCGGTTTAGGTTCTATTGGAAATGAAACTCATATATGTTTCTAACCGTTCATGTTACGTTCATATATATCGATAAGATATACAGAAAAAGTTATTAACAAAAGACCAAAAAAAAATTATATATTTAAAATTGATGATTGTGATTTATGTAGTAATTATAAATTGGAGACCAGCTAAAGTGCATGTTTTTTAAATGTCAGTATAATAAATACAAATATGAGAACATATCGAGTATTAATTGATGAAAATTGAATCAATCGGGCTATATTGACACTAAAGAATATCAAATAAACGGATGCATAAAAAAAAAAAAAAAAAAAAGAGGATCCTCATTGCAAAACCAAGTAGAGAGAATATCTCTAACTTGTACTTAAAAAGAGATTAATCAATCTGGGTAATGTCAAGCTTGGGATGAGCGGTCCGTTCAATAGAAGTTTTCCATTTCCATCGGGATAAATCGGAAAGCACTTACGATGAGCAACCTAGAAACCTAGTATCCCTTAATTACAAGTCCTATTTTTTTAAAAAAAAATCCCTTTAAATATCTCATAATCTCTAACTTCTACTATTTATCATGTATGAATGTCTTATAACTAATTAAGCCGTTTCTCAGTCTATTTCTATCTCGAAGCCTTATTTTATTTTAAAATTTGTGGAAACCGATGTAATGCTAGAGGAGTTAATAGCTTTGATTTTCCTAATAAGGTTGCACATTAGAAATTTGAAGTAAAATCAACAACACAAACATAACAACAAGATTTTACGTGGTTCATTACCTCACAAATCCAATTGCTACTCCAAGACTTTGTCGTACTGCTCTACCATCAAAATCTATTCTATATATATATAATTTGATCTTAAACTTAATTAATAAAGTCCATAATACAATACATAATATGAGAGAAACCGTGATTAGATCACAATTATTGGGTATCTTATCACGTATATTATGTATGTATTGAAATATTCCCTAATCAATGAATTGATAAGATTTAATATCATTAATTCTCTGAGACTAACATATGTTATGCTCATTGGTTCATCCAAGCAACGAGTCCTCACTAACGAAACTAAGTGGGTATTTAGAACTAAGCTAAATGATAAAGGAGAAATAGTAAGGAATAAAGCTAGACTAGTAGCTAAAGAGTTTAGTCAAGTAGAAAGGTTAGATTATGACGAAACTTATGCACTTGTAGCTAGACTTGAATCCATCAGGACGCTGCTAACCTATGCAGCGCATAAAGGTTCAAGTTATACCAAATGGACGTAAAGTCTACATTACTCAATGCGTTCATAAAAGAAGAGATTTATGTAAATCAACCCTCAGAATTTGAGGATTTAGATCACCCAAATCTTGTCCTTAGGTTAAAGAAAGTTTTATATGGATTAAAACAAGTACCTATGGTCTAGTATGAACGACTATCAACATACCTAATATATAAAGGGTTTAACCAAGGCCAAATAAACCAAACATTATTTGTTAAAACCTTAGAGAAAGAAATCTTTATAGCTCAAATTTACGAAGATGACATAATCTTTGGCTCAACAAATACTAAATTTATAAAAGAATTCATTAATTTAATAGAATTTGAAATGAGCTTAGTAGGAGAACTCAATTTTTTTTTAGGATTACAAATAAAACAAACAAAAGAGGGAATTTATGTTTTCCAAACAAAATATGCTAAGGAATTAATTAAGAAATTTGGAATGAAAAATTCTAAAAATATTATATTAATACCCCAATGACAACCAATGTTAAAATTGACTTTGACTTAGATGGAAGACCGTAGACTTAAAATATTATAGAAGTGCAATTAGGAAGTCTACTTTACATAACTGTAAGTCAACCTGATATTTTATTTGTAATAAGTATGTGTGCTAGGTACCAATCTTATGCAAAAGAATTATACTTAACTAATGTAAAAAAGGATACTTAGATACATTAAAGGGACCATAAGTGTAGGACTTTGGTACCCTAAGACTAGCACATTTAACTTAACTGGGTACTTAAACTCAGACTATGCTGTGTGCAAACTAGATAGAAAATGTACAAGTGGAAGCTGTCAACTTCTAGGTCAGTGCTTAGTAAGCTGGTCCAGTAAAAAGCAACATTGTGTTGCCTTATCCACTATTGAAGCAGAGTATATAGCCATGGGGGAATGTGCTGTAGGACCGTTGCGGCTGGCTAGAAGGGAGGGTTGGATAGTCTGCAAAAATAAAAATACAACCCTTCTCGACTTTTTAAACTAACACTTACATAAGAATATAAAAGCAATAAAACAGAAAGGAAGAGGCATAAGATATTTACTTGGTTACCGGGGAGGTTGTTAATCCAAGGAATAAAGCTCATACTAGTATCTCCTTCAAGCAGAGAAGTCTCTTACAGCAATGACACACAAAACAAAGAAGCTAAACTACAAATTAAGCGCACAAGTGTTGAAAGAATGGATTGCTTGGAATTATTGAAAAGCTTCTGGACCAAGGCTATATTTATAGCCTTGGTTGGGGCACCCTTGGGTGATAAAACTTTATCACCCAACGTTCAGATCGAGTCAAAACTCGATCTGGTTAAAAACTCGATTCCGGACACTCGGAATTGATCCGAGCGCCCGGACCTGAAAAGTCAACTCTGGTTGACTTTTGGTCCGAGCTTTCTGCTCCGGTTCAGTTTGCCTTTGGTCCGGGTCTTCCGCTCCGGCTCTACTTGCTTGGGCAATCTCTGACATCCGGAATAGGGATCACCCGAACCCAACTTCCGGTCTTCTCGAGCAGGCTTCCGCTCCGGCTTCTCGTCCCTCGGAATCGTCGCGTGCTCCCTTCTCATCCACCAGTATACTCATCCGTAGTCTTCGTCCCTCGGTCGTATCCCGTGCCAACCTTCTCACTAGCTACATCTCTTGCTCCCCGAGCAATCTTCCGCTCTGTCTTCTCATCCCTCGGAACCACTGCACGCTTCCTTATTGTCCACCGGTGTACTCTTCCGCAGCGCCTCGTCCCTCGAACGCACCACGTGCCGTCTTTCTCGCTAGCTGCATCTTCCGCTCGACCCCCTGTGCTCCTAACCTCCTGCACACTTAGACACAAAGTTAAAAACACACAGGACCTAACTTAACTTGTTGATTACACTAAAACAACCTTTGAATTCCAGCAATCTCTTCCTTTTTGATGTGATCAACCCAAGTTAAGCTAGAGTTAAAATAGACTTGAAATAAACAAACTAAATTGCAATTTAGTGCAAAAAGATAAAAAATTGAATTGTCTACCTCCCATAGACTTATACTTTTTCTTTTCCTTTTTTGATCACATAAAAAATTAGGGTTACTAAAAAAATTTAAGTTAAAACTTAGAAAATTAAAAAAAAATAATTTTCTAGAAAACATTTCTAAGTTAAACAAGCGTCTAAGTTAAAAAAAATTCTAACTTAAAAATTTAAGCAACACTTTTTAATGTTTAAAAATTCCAAAAAAAAAAATTCTAAGAAAAATTATTTTTGAAAGAGATTTCTAAGTTTAAAAAAAATTTTAACTTAGGCAAAAATAAAATATTCTTTAAGCATTTTTCTAAGTTAAAAATTTACTTAAAAAATTTTTTTGAACATAAGAAAACTTTTTAAAGAAAATTTCTAAGTTTAAAAAGAATTCGAAAACTTGAAAAATTTGCAATATTTTTCAAATAACATTTAGACAGAAGTAAGTTTTGAAAATTTTTCTAAGTGAAAATTTTTCTAAAAAAAAATTTACGCAAAAATTTCCTAAGTAAAAATTAAAATAAAAATTCTAAATTGAAAAAAAAATATTTGAATAACATTTTAAAGCATTAATTAATTCTATTTTTAATGCTTTGCCAGAAAGTTAATTAAATATTTCATTTCAATATTTTGGCTTCCAAGTAGTGATGAGACACTAGACCTTCTTGGTTATTGGAGCAACAACCACTTCCTTAGACAAAGCCCCATAAAGAAACTATTTGTTTAATTTTCTCGCTGAAAGCTCTAATTCTAATTAATTTTTTAGTTTAAGCAAGATTTAGGAACACAATATAGGTTCCAACCTACTCAATTAACCAAAAATTTCTTAGGGACATATTTTCTTGAAATATTCCTAATTTGTCCTTAGTGAAATCTAAAATACCAGTTTAAATTATTAAATCTTCTAAAACTTGTATTAGATAAGCATGCATTATTTTTCAAGTTATTTACTTGAATTTTGAAATCTTCATTTTCTGATTTAACTTTAGCAATTTCTAATTCTAATCTTTTAAAATCTTGTAACGGACAAGATTTATTTAGAATTAATTTCAATTCTTTATTTTCCTTTTCTAGCATGTAACAGTCTTTATTTAATAACTTTACAAATTTAAACATTTGGTTAGGTGGTAGAGAACATACCTGACTTACCTTGTCACCTACTGATACTCCCCTGTTGAGCTACTTTCTTCCGAAGACTCTCCCCCTTCATCGATGCTCTCGATGTTCATTGAGGATGAGTTTGCTTCGTCTTCTGGAAGGTACTCGGCTATTAAGGTTGTTCCGACGATTTCCTCGGTTTCAGATTCTTCTAATGATGATTGGGTGACCATTGAGGAGTTGGATGAGGCTTCTTTTGGTTCTTTATGTAGCTTTAAGAACTTTTCCCAAAGTTCTTTTGCACTTTGATAATCGTCGATTTTGTCGAGATCTTCAACCGGTAGTACGCTCAAAAGGTGAAATTTGGCCTTACCATTTGATGCTAAAATCATCACGCTGCTTCTTGGTACAGAGGCGTTTTTCAATTTCTTCTCCATTCATGTTCTTCGGTGCTTCATAACCATTTTCCATAATTAATAAAATACAAATATCTATTTTCATAAATACCTCCATTCGTCGCTTCCAAAATACGAACTCCCCCTCGAATGTTGGTGGGTAGACGTTAGCTCCGACCATCGTTTTGTCGTTTCAATTGGTGGTTAGTCCTTCTGAGGTGTCTCGGCTCTGATACCACTTGTAGGGTCATTGCAGCCGGCTAGAAGAGGGTTGGATAGCCTGTAAAAATAAAAATACAACCCTTCTCGACTTTTCAAACTAACACTTGCATAAGAATATAAAAGCAATAAAATAGAAAGGAAGAGACACAAGATATTTACTTGGTTACAACTGGGAAGGTTGTTAATACAAGGAATAAAGCTCACACTAGTATCTCCTTCAGGCAGAGAAGTCTCTTACAACAATAACGCACAAAACAAAGAAGCTAAACTACAAATTAAGCACACAAGTGTTGAAAGAATGGATTGCTTGGAATTGTTGAAAAGCTTCTGGACCAAGACTATATTTATAGCCTTAGTCGGGGCGCCCCGAAAGGATTCCGGGCGCCTTGGGGGGATAAAACTTTATCCTCCAATGTTTAGATCGAGTCAAAACTCGATATGGTCAAAAAATCGATTCCGGGCACCCAGAATTGATCCGGGAGCTTGGACCTAAAAAGTTAACTCTAGTTGACTTTTGGTCCAGGCTTTCTACTCCGGTTCAGTCTGCTTGGGTGATCTCTGACATCCGGAATAGAGCTCACCCGAACCCAACTTCCGGTCTTCTCGAGCAGGCTTCCGCTTCAACTTCTCGTCCCTCGAAATTATCGCGTGCCCCCTTCTCGTCCACCAGCATACTCATTCGCAATCTTCATCCCTTGGTTGTATCCCGAGCCGACCTTCTCGCTAGCTACGTCTCTTGCTCCCCGAGCAATCTTCCGCTTCGGCTTCTCGTCTCTCGGAACCACCACACACTTCCTTCTCGTCCGTCGATGTACTCTTCCGCAGCGCCTCGTCTCTTGGACGCACCACGTGTCATCCTTTTCGCTAGCTGCGTCTTCCGCTCGACCCCCTGCGCTCCTAAGCTCCTGCACACTTAGACACAAAGTTAAAAACACACAGGACTTAACTTAACTTGTTGATCACACCAAAACAACCTTGAGGTTCGAACATGTGCATCTCAATTATTATGGATGATGCACACTTTAAGAGATTATCAATTAGAATATAAAAATATAAAAATTTCAATTAATAACATAATCTCAATCAATTTAACTAAAAATCTAATACACTACTGAAGGGCTAAACACATAGAGGTTAAGCATCACTTTATAAGGGATCATGTAGTTAGGGGTTATATTGTACTTGACTATGTTGAGTCCAAGTCAATCTAGCATACATTTTGATAAAACCCTTGCTTGAACTCAAGTTCAGTATACTTAGAAGATAGTTAGGTATGTGCTTAGTAGAATAGATTCAAAATAAAATATTTTTAAAATCATTTTTTATTACTATGTTGTCTTTTTCAAAAGTTATGGTTTTCAAAATTATTTTTTCAAAATCAGCTTGATTTTAAAATTTTAGAATAAAATCATTTTTATTTTCTTCAAAACTCCTAATTTACTAAAAAGTATGTACCCCTACGTTTCAACCAGAGCATCTCACAAGCTCACTAGGAATATGCTTGTATATAAAAAACACTTAGAATGATGTGAGATGCATAGGGTATTGCCTGGACTTTATAATGCTTATGTCTATACTATAAATACCAATTCAAATTGATTAAGTTGAGTCATCCTTTTTAGTCAAAACTAACTGGATCACATACTTAACTTGACTAACCAAGTGAACGTTACTACCTTATGGTAAACAGCTAGTAGCTAAATGTTAGATATTTATTCTAAGAAAAGTAAATGAATGTTTTAAAGTTTAAAAAAAATTCTTTTTTCTTTACTTTGAACCTTACATGCTTGGACTCTAGGATAAGAACCAAGAATTTCCTCCTCAAATATAAAAGCATTCACTTCGATTTTTTTTAAAGCCTATAGATTAAATTTTGTTTCCTCTATTTCTATAATTATTTTTAATATATGTCAAAGGGGGAGTAATAGAAGTTAAGTTTTTCTTAACTAAAGTTTTATAAAAATCTTTTTAAAGCTGATTTATAAAGCTAAGTACTTAAACTAAGTTTTTTAAAAGTACTCAAGTTCTTATCAAAATCTTTTTAAAGCTAAATACTTAAACTAAGTTTTTATAAAAATCTTTTTAAAAGCTTATTTATAAATCTTTTTAAAGCTAAGTAATTAACTAAAATTTTTATAAAAATCTTTTTAAAATGATTTATAAATTTTTTAAAAGCTAAGTACTTAACTAAAATTTTTGTCAAAATCTTTTAAACATAAGTACTTAAACTAAGTCTTTTAAAGCATTTTAGTTTTTATCAAAATAGTTTTAAAACTAAGTACTTAATGAAATTTGTATAAGAAATCTTTTTTAAAAGCTCAGCACTTAACAAAGGTTCTTCACGGCTAAGTTTTTTTTAAAAAAAGGAAAAAAAAGCTAAATGCTATGTTTCAAGGGGGAGTTTTTTAAACTTTTTTTAAAAAATTCTTTATTCCATTTCAAAAACTTAGAAACTTAGGGTGTGTTTGGTTTGCACCGTTTTCATTTTTATTTTCTGGAAAATGCGCATTTTCTAGAAAACAAAAAAAATGACTTTTTGTCATTCTCTGTTTTTCTAGAAAACGCAAGCTATTTTTTTAGAAAACAAGAACGAAAAACGCAAACCAAACACCATTTTTCAGAAAACGCGCGTTTTTCAGAAAATGAAAATGGAAACGATGCAAACCAAATGCACCCTTAGTGTTTTGAAAAAGTTTATACCTACTTGGAAGAATACTTACTTACCTTTACTTGTCATCTATTTGGTTTTACTTATTTTAAATTAACTTTGAATTGTGTTATCATAATTAAAAAATGGGGAGACTGTTGGTGCAAAAAATCATCATATGATCGAACCTAAGTTTTAATTATGGTAAAGGGGTCAATGTTAAGTTGTCATGTGATCTAACAAGTTGAACTAAGTATATGAGAAAGTCCTAAGTGATCTTAGGCAAAGGAAAGTCGTAGCTGTGGTTAGGCAACAAAATCCTAATCCAGGGACTGGGCGAAGTCTTGGCGGGTCAAGGATTTTGGGTAAAATCCTAAAGTCGAGGATTCTAGATGAAAATCCTAGGGGGCATGGATACTAAGTAGAAGACTGGACGAATTGTGAAGCGAACGTCTAGCACGAAGTCTTGAAGTCTCGGACGCTGAGCAAAAGTTTAGTCTGTCTTAAGGACTGGTCTGGCAAAAGGTAAACTCTCCTGAAAGGAGTAGGTGAGGTCGTGTTCCTCGTTGAGGGAACAATAGGCGTTGGTTAAACCTAGGGTTTTCAAAAAATCTAAAAGTTAGAACCGAACAGTTCAGAGACTGTCAAATAGTTTCTTATTCATATTTTATTATGCTAACTTTATTTTACAGGATATATTTGATATTTTGGACTAACGTATCTTGCAGGGAGCGAAAAAGACATAAAAGGCTCAGATAAACAGTGTTCAAGGCTCCTCCGGGGCTACTGGAGGCACCTCGGGAGGCTTGGCTGAAAGCCTGTGCGGAGAGGCACGAAGGCGCCCTCCAAGAGTTTGAAAGTGCCTTGGAGCTGGGATGGAAGGCACCTTCGAACAGATGAAGTTCACAGAAAGCGGAGTTTGTCAATAATGCGGATTTGGGGATAGAAATCTGAGTTGGAGGCACCTTCAATGGGGTTGAAGGTGCCTTCAATAGCTCATAAAAGGAGGCCACGAGCAAATGCTTCGATATAACTCATCTTTGCTTCGATATAACTCATCTTTGCGATCTTTTTCTTGTGTGCTACTCTAAAGACGATCCAACGAAGCCGTAACACTGCTCTAACAACTGAAAGTTTTACTTTCAGAATTTCACGTTGTCGGTATAATTTTAAATTATTGTAATTAAGTTCTGCACTTATAATTCTGCAATTGTAAAGTTTTTCTGAAATTATAGTGATTTTTCAACAAAAGTGATCAACGATCACAGGCCTTGGAGTAAGAATCGTCATACGCTCCGAACCAAGTAAAACTCGGTCTTGTTAGCGTTGTTTCTCTTTTCTTTCTTTCCGTTGCATTATTCTCTATTTTTTAAAAGGTGTAAAAAAGCCACGATCAATTCACCCTCTGTCCTCTAGCACACCTCGATCCTACGTGTTGGACGACAGAAAGTGGAATTTTTACCTCCCATACACCAAAACAAAAAAGTGGATGATGCCCCATTCGTTAGATAAAAAGTCACTGAGAAGGTTTTAAAACCGGAGGATCAGTTTTAAAATCTTTTTCAATGCCACAGAAACGTAAAACAAAATTTTAAATATTTTTTCATCAATTGAATATGAAAATGGAAGGTTTTAAAACTCGAGGATCAATTTTATAGGCCCCTTCGGTGAGGGATTCGCCGGGGTACAACTTGTCGCCGTGATAGGGAACATTGTTGTTGGCCATGGCGGAAGGCAGGAAGAGGCGGAGGAGGACAGCAGCAGCAGAGAGCGGGACAAGGGCAGCCATGGTTAAGCTAGCTGGCTACGGATATATCACTCACTAATTCACTCAAGTGATCGCTTGTTTAGAGCATCATGTCACGTCCATCTATTTATAGATGAGGATCTATAAGAGGAGTTAAATTTACGGTACTTAAAGTATTGTTAATTATATTATAATTAATGGGGGAAAAACAGTTTCAAGGATCATTAATTGCATACAAATTCGTAGTATATGGTAGCATTCAAGTTTCCTTTACTACAATCAAATTATTCATATCGAGTGGTTGTGCTGTCGATAGTCAAAGAATAATTTATCATTGATTCATAGAGAAGTATGACAAAACTAGTTAGCTAGACAACAAATGCCCCTCCGGTTTAGGTTCTATTGGAAATGAAACTCATATATGCTTCTAACCGTTCATGTTCATATATATCGATAAGATATACAGAAAAAGTTATTAACAAAAGACCAAAAAAAATTATACATTGAAATTGATGATTATGATTTATGTAGTAATTATAAATTGGAGATAAGCTAAAGTGCATGTTTTTCAAATGTCAGTATCATAACACATATATGAGAATATCAAATAAATCAATCGTGCTATATATTGACACTAAAGAATATCAAATAAATGGATGCACAAAAAACAGAAGAGGACCCTCATTGCAAAATCAAATTAATAAAGAGAATATCTCTGACTTGCATCATTTATCAAGTATATTGATGCAGCAATATAGGGAGGTCCATCTACACGGGTCAGGTGCTAAGATAGAGGTCAAAGTTAAGATGGTCAACGTCAAGATATCAAAGGACCGAATGGAGGACGATTACAATAGTCGGTCGGGACAGTCCAATTCGGAATAATATGACAAGATAATCAGATGATCAATATGGAGCAACAGAACGCCAAGAAGACCGGAGAGCTTTTCCGATCGTGGAGGTCACACTACTACACAATCACCACAATGAAGAGCAATTGAGACAGAGCGGAGGGGTCTTGGCCGAGCGACTACTCCACTTGGCCAAGCAGTAGGATTGTGGTTGTATCACTTGATATCCTTCTGGGAGATAATGTCGCTGACATGAGACATGGTCGACAGGCGGATTGTACTGTGAAAGTTTCTACTCTCTTGTCAGGGATATGCATGCCCTGTTAAGGTATGATGTTAGAGGTACTTTTCTAACATGTATCTTTATGGGACATATTGGAGAATGTGCCCATGCCTCGAGGAGTGTGCACGTCATCCACAGGGCTCTATATAAAAGGAGGTCCATCACCAGCGGAGATACACGTAATTCACTGTTTGCGCCTACGTTGTTGTTGCTCCGCTTTCCTTCTATACTTCCGGTGACTGACTTAAGCGTCGGAGGCCAAAGCTGGGGACCCCTTCCATGGCTCGACACTGACATTACTTATTTTGTAGAACGGAGCGAGCTCTACAGTCGGTCAGTGAAGCCGCCACATCCCCAGCTTTCCACCTTCCCACTTTCGGACAGGATTATTTTGGCGCCGTCTGTGGGAACGTAACTTGCATCCGAACGAGAAGATGGAGGATGCTGGACGATTCATCACTGTGACACTGACGCAAGAGGAGCTCGACATGCTAATACAAGCTCGAGCGGCAAAAATAGTGGAGCAACAATAACACAGGCACTGGCTGAGCGCCAAGCGCAGGAATTCGCAGCATCAGCCGCTGGTCGACCGGCTGAACACAGAGACCGAACGGATCAAATATCCACTCAAGGGAAGAACAAGAAGTCGACTGACACGTATGGGGAAGCGACCAATGCGCTGATCCCCTTCCATCGAGCACTATTCAGGATCCCATCGGAGGAACGGGGCCGAGCGGACAAGGATCGAGGGTCTTCCTCAGATGATGCACCCGTTCGGAACGCGAGAAAGGGGAAGGCACCAAGGGACGATAATTCACCCGAGTGGATCAATCGACAACTTCTACAGGGGATTCTGAATGATCCTCTGCCTAGACATTACACTCCACTGACGATCGGGGAATATAACGGAAGCACTGATCCAAATGATTACTTGGCTAAGTTCGACAACGTAGCCACACTTCATTAGTACATTAATAGGGTGAAGTGTCGGGTCTTCCTCTCCAAGCATCAGAAGTCAAAAAGAAGAAAAAGAGAAGCTGGAAGCTATTTATACCTTGCAGGTTACAGGCTATATATACCCAGCAGCTTGAAGGCGCCTCCATCAGCATTGGAGGCGCCTCCAGCTTGAAGGCGCCTTCAATGCCTGTTGGAGGCGCCTCGGACCTGGCCAAAGTGGCCGTTGAGCTGTGGATAGAGTTCTATCCGCACACTCCCGTGGAGGCACCTTGGACCTGTTGGTTGCTACTCGGAAAACCTAGAGGTTCCACTGTACAAAAATTTTGTACAAAGGTCTGAACCTTTTCCTAGCTACCATGTGTTCTTTTAAATTAAATTTTGGATCGCCTGCGTAACTTAACACGTTTGATCCAAAACTTAATCTATTTGTTCTTTTAGGTTTTGACTTGGATCTCCTGCGGAACTTAACACGTTCGACCCAAGTCACCTTAAGTTATTAATTCCATTAAATATTAATTTCCATAATTGGTTCCCAGTACTGACGTGGCGAGGCACATGGCCTTCTTGGATATGGGAGCAACCACCACCGACTAGACAAAACCTTTTATGGAAAGCTAATATTTAATTTCCTAAAATAACTTTAGGTTAACCAAAGAGAACAATCAAATCACAAGGAAAAGAAAGAAACAAAAGAACACAATTTCGAAAAACCATATTCGAAACACTAGAACGTAAGCCTCTTGTATTTAGTATTATTTCCAAAAATAACTAGTATGATGCGGAAAGAAAAATTACTAGTTATACCTTTTAGAAAAACCTCTTGATCTTCTACCGTATTCCTCTTCTTATCCCGGACGTCGTGTGGGCGACGATCTTCCGAGACGAGAACCACCACGCACCTTCTTCTTCTCCAAGCAAGGTTCGGCCACAAGAAGAACCACCTCCAAGGAAGAAGAACTTGATCACCACCAATACTCCAAGGGATCTTCAAGATGAGGCTTCCTCCTCTTCTTCTTCTCCTTCCTAGGTCCGGCCACCAACAAGAGCTCCAAGAGATGTATGGTTCGGCCACCAAAAGAGAAGAGAGGAGAAAGGCTAGGGCCGGCCACAAGAAGAAGAAAAGAGGGAGAGAAAAATTATAGAGTTGTTTTCCATGAAGCCTCCTCTACCCCCTCTTTTATAATCCTTGGTCTTGGCAAATAAGGAAAAATTAATAAAACCTTCCTTAATTCTTTTGCCATGAAAAAGAAAAATTAATTAATTAAAAAATAATTTCCTTTTTCCAACTTATTTGGCCGGCCACCACAATCCACAAATCAAGGAAAGTTTTAATTAAAACAAAAATTAAAACTTCCTAATTTATTTCTAGAAATTTATAAAAATTTCTCCAATAATTTTATCCCTTCATGATTGGTTAATAAAAAGGAAATTTTATAAATTAAAATATTTCTTTTAAACATGTGGATAAAAAGAAAGTTATCTCTAAAAATTAAAATCTCTTTTAATCTACAAATAAGGAAAGATATCAAATCTTTTCTTAATCTTTTGTAGAAACTTATAAAAGAGATTATTTAATTTTAAACTCTCTTTTAAATCATGAACATGATTAAAATTGAAAGTTTTCTTAAAATTTAAAATCCTCCTTTAATCAACAAATAAGGAAAGATTTCAAATTTTAAACTCTCTTTTAAACATGTAGATGATTTACAAATAAAGAAAGTTTTTACCAAAAATTAAAATCATCCTTTTAAACTACAAATAAGGAAAGAGATTAATCTCTTCTCTTAATCTTTTGTAGAAAGTTATAAAAGGAAATTTTTAATTTTTAAACTTTCTTTTAAAATCATGATATCCACATAAGAAATAATTTTAATAAAAATCCTTTTTAATATTCTAGTGGTCGGCCACCTAAGCTTGGGACCCAAGCTTTGGCCGGCCACCTACATGGCTCATCCATTTGGTCTTGGCCGGCCCTAGCTTGGGTTCCAAGCTAGCTTGGCCGGCCCCATTGGATGGGTAAGAAGGTGGGTATGCGGTGAGTATAAATCTCTATATACTAGAGGCTACGATAGGGACCGAGAGGAGGAATTGGTTTTGGTCTCCCGATGAAATTAAGCATCCCGTGTTCGCCCCGAACACACAACTTAATTTCATCAATAATAATTCATTCCACTAAAGAACTATTATTGAACTACCGCACCAATCCCAAATTACATTTTGGGCTCCTTCTTATTATGAGTGTGTTAGTCTCCCTGTGTTTAAGATAACAAATGTCCACTAATTAAGTTATTGACAACTCACTTAATTAATATCTAGCTCCAAGAGTAGTACCACTCAACTTCATCGTCATGTCGGACTAAGTCCACCTGCAGGGTTTAACATGACAATCCTTATGAGCTCCTCTTGGGGACATTCTCAACCTAGATCACTAGGACACAGTTTCCTTCTATAATCAACAACACACACTATAAGTGATATTATTTCCCAACTTATCGGGCTTATTGATTCATCGAACTAAATCTCACCCATTGATAAATTAAAGAAATAAATATCAAATATATGTGCTTGTTATTATATTAGGATTAAGAGCACACACTTCCATAATAACTGAGGTCTTTGTTTCTTTATAAAATCAGTATAAAAGAAACGACCTCTAATGGTCCTACTCAATACACTCTAAGTGTACTAGTGTAATTATATAGTTAAGATAAACTAATACCTAATTATACTATGACCTTCCAATGGTTTGTTCCTTTCCATTATGGTCGTGAGCTACTGTTTATAATTTATAAGGTACTGATAACATGATCCTCTGTGTGTGACACCACACACCATGTTATCTACAATATAAATTAATTGAACAACTACATTTATCATAAATGTAGACATTTGACCAATGTGATTCTTATTTCTAGATAAATGTTTATACCAAAAGCTAGGCTTTTAGTATACACTCTTACAATCTCCCACTTATACTAAAAGACTAAGCTGCCATATCTGCTGCCATACATCTAATTTCCAACCCTTCAACATGTTCATCAAAAGCTCTCGCCTTAAGGACCTTAGTGAAAAGATCTATAGGTCATCATCTGATGCATTCTAGGCAGCAACAACTTCTCCTCGTTTATACGATTTCTCGTATTGGGTGGTACTTGCGCTCTATTGTGTTTACTTGCCTTATAGACTTATGGTTTCTTCGAGTTTGCTACTGCACCAACATTATTACAATAAATTGTAATAATCTTTGGACAAACCAGAAATCATATCTAAGTCTATCTTGAGGTTATTGAGTCATTCAGCTTTTATGGCTACCTTAGAGGCTTGCCATATACTAAGCTTCTATGGTGGAGTTCAGAAAAACACCTATGCTTATCACTCTTCCATAGTTATGACTTTACCTCCTAAAGTAAACACAAAACCCCGAAGTTGACTTATTATTGTCCCTTTCCGATTGGAAGTCAAAATCCATGCAACCCACAAGGACCAAATTGACTGCCTTATAAGCTAGCATATATTCTCTAGTGCCTCTAAGGTACTTTAATATATGCTTTACTGCAGTCCAATGTCCTTGTCTAGGGTTACTTTGATATCTGCTAACTATGTCCTTGGCAAAACAGATTTCTGATCTCGTGCATAGCATACATTAGGTTGTCTAACTGCCGAAGCATAAAGAACTGCCTATATGTCCTCAATCTCCTTTGATGTCATCGGAGACATCTCTTTAGATAAAGGCACTCCATCCTTAAAAGGTAAGAAACCTTTCTAGGAGTTTTGCATGCTTAAAACGAGCAAGGATTTTTCCGATGTATCAAGCTTGGGATAAGTAAAATATTCTCTTCTTGCGATCCCTTATTACTTTGATCTCAAGAATATATACATTCTCCCAAGTCCTTTATATCAAATTATTTGGACAACCATACCCTTACTTCTGACAACATTTTGATATTGTTTCCAACTACCAAAAATGTTATCTACGTATAGTACAAGAAATACCACCACGCTTCCATCACACCTTTTGTATACACAAGACTTATCCGGTTACTAAATCCATAGACTTTGATAAACCGGATGTTCTAAGACCTTGAAGCTTTACCTCAGTCCATAGACTGATTGAGCTTACACACAAGATGCTCTTAGCCCTTTGCAATGAACCCTTCTGGTTGCTTTATATGGATGCTTTCTTCAAGACTTCCATTAAGGAATGTTATTTTGACATCCACTTGCCAAATAGATAAAAGAATCCGGATAGACTTAAGCATGGCTACCAGTGAAAAAGTTTCTTTTCATCAAGCCTTGCTTTGAAAGTTACTACCTTCCTGTCTATCCCTCTTTTCCTATTATAGACCTTTTAACACCCAACGGCTTTTACACCATTTGGTGATTCTACAAGCTTCCAGATTTTATTAGAATACATATATTCTAATTCTTTTATTCATTACTCTTTGCCAAGATGCTGCATCTTTATCTTGGAGTGCTTCATCATATGACCGGAGATCAGGTTCATGTCCTCCAGGGATCGAGTCCAAAAACTCTCCCAAAACATGAACCTATTTAGGTTGCCTAACAACCCTCCCACTACGACAAGACACTTTCTGCAATTGTGTATCAATTTGTGATACGTGTTGCGCAGTTTTCTTGTGGTATCTCATCTTGTACAGTTGGTACTAGGTTAGACATGTCCTTTATTATTTCCTTAAGAACAAATTTACTTATGAGCACATGGTTCATTATATAGTCCTTTTTCTAAAAATCAGTCATTGATGCTAACAATGACCTTCTGATTTTTAAGACTACAAACCTACTTTTGTTTATCTAGGATAACTTACAAACAAGTGAACTCCTATCCAACTTATCATTGTCTCTCTTTAACATATGTGCTGGATTACCCGAATCCGAATATGCTTCAAAATAGGTTTTCACCTATTCAGCAATTCTATATGAGTAGAGAGTTCTAACTTGGAAGGTACTATGTTCACTTTCGTTTTCAGAGTTTATCCTTAAAACAAATTTGGTAATTTTCTGAATAACTCATCATCTATCTAATTATTTCATAAGAGTCCTTTACCTTCTTTCTACTACACCATTCTGTTGGGGTGTACCAGGTGCAGTTAGTTGGGATTGAAATCCAACTTCGATAAGTGACTCCTAAAATCTCTCAAGAGGTACTTGCCACTACGATCTTCCATAGTGACTTTTACTTTAACATTTCTCCGCATCAGCCTTGTACTCTTTGAACTAATCAAAGCACTTAGTCTTGCGGCACATTAAGTAAATGTATTTGTATCTTGAATAGTTGTCTATAAAATAGACGAAATATTCGATACTACCTCTTGTCTGGATTGTCATAGGATCACACAAATCAGAATGAACCAATTCCAATATATCTTTGACTCCATTCCCCTTAGACTTAAAAGCTTCTTGGTTATTTTTCCTTTCAAGTAAGACTCGTAGGTTGGAAAGATTTCCACTACTAATGAACACAAAAGTTCATCAGCTACCAATGAATCCTACTTAAGTTAATATAACCTAGCTTTAGATGCCAAAGATATAATTGGTTCATTTCCGAAGGTTGCTTTCTCTTAAAATTAGAAGATGTGTTACTAATTTCCATTTGTTGCATCGTGGGAGTTATTGGATTATAAATTGTCAACCATCATACCAGAATAGATAACTTTCCTATTTTTCTTGATAACAACTTTGTTATCAAAATAGACACAATATCTATAATAGTTTAGAAACTGAAATCAGGTTCTTTCTAAACTTGGTACGTAAAGACAATTACTTAAAATCCATATTTTATTCTTATCAAAGGATAAACATCTCTCACTGCAACAACTACCACTTTTACAGTAGTGCTCATGTGGACGGTGATTTACCTTTCATTTAGTTGTCGGGTTTCCTGGAACCCTGAATTGCAGACATGATTAATGGCATCTTGTATCTACACTCCAGGTTCTGGTAGATAACACCACTAGACATGTTTCAACTAATGAATTAAATACACCTAAATTGTTCTTAGTTCTAAGAAGACAATCTACCTTAATGTCCAAGTCCTATTTCCAATCATTACAATTGGGACTACTAAGTCTTTTTCTATAGTATGACTACTAGGGATTGACAAACATCCTAAGAATCACAAAAATATTTGGTCAAGATCAACTCCTTAAAATCTCCATGAATTTTGTATATACAAAATCGAAGAGGAGATTTTATTCATTAATTTTATTATCTCGTCAACTTTACTTTATGACGAATAAAATTAATAGTTGATCTGTCTTTGATCAAATATTTGATCAAAACTCTTTGAATTTAAAATAACATTGATTCCTCAAATAATATTATTTAAATTCACCAACACCTCAAACACCGTGAATTTTGCATGCCACGTTAGTGTGGACGTATACAAAATTTAAACATATGTAAGAGGAGGGTTTTACCCATTAATTATCTTGTCAATAAATCTTTATGACAAATAAAATTACCTCAAACACCGTAAATTTTGTATGCCACGTTAGTGTGGACGTATACAAAATCAAACATTTGTAAGAGGGGTTTTTAATTTTATTATCTTGTCAACCTTTTCATTTGACAAATTAATAGTTGGTTTTCTTCGGTCACACAAATAATAGCAGTGACTCCGATGGGGAGGATACTATTAGACATGCCTAAGTATATACCATTACTTGACACTAAGTCCATTAATAAGATTATGCCCATTCCGTTGGGGAAGATCACACGCTCTTAATTAACTTCCTATAGTCATCCAAAATTGGAAGTCTGTTCTAGTGATCCACAAACAAGCTCATCCGTTATGGAGGAAGGCACTCAGAGCCAACGCGCAAGCTTGTTTGCATCACTTACAAACCAGTAATGGAGACCATGGGATTTATTTAAAAATCCCTCTCCCACTTAGTTATTTATAAACGAGGAATTTTAACTATACTAGTCTATGTATACTAACATACACACACAACACAATATAAAAGCAATAAATAGAAAATCTAATTTTCAACTATTATGGCTTTTATCTATTGCTGTCCTCCGTGTGTCACCAACCCTAGCTGCTGCCATCTTTGGCCACTGCCACCGGGTCTAGTTGTCGCATCCATCTTGCTCCTTGTTCCGCTGCGCCTCTGGTCCTCAAAAAGTTCCACGCCTTGCAAGATTCGATTCGCGACATATATAGAATTTTTACATTTTTCGATCCTATATTCCTCGAAGGAATGTACATGTATCTAGATCAAAAAATAAAATCCTAATAAAACTAAATACAGCCTCTGCTGTATTTTATAATACAATCATGCACACACAATAAAATGCCCTTGACATGTCCAAGGGTCCAATCACACACATAATAACTATAAGCCATAATAGTTGGATCCTGCATCCACAAAGTTAGCACATCCTACTATTATCCTGCCTAAATTATGTATGACATGTGCATAATTAAACTAATACCAAATACACAGAGGCAAATCCCTAGCTCTGATACCAATTGTTGGTTGCTACTCGGAAAACCTAGAGGTTCCACTGTACAAAAATTTTGTACAAAGCTCTGAACCTTTTCCTAGCTACCATATGTTCTTTTAAATTAAATTTTGGATCGCCTGCGGAACTTAACACGTTTGATCCAAAACTTAATCTATTTGTTCTTTTAGGTTTTGACTTGGATCTCCTGCGGAACTTAACACGTTCGACCCAAGTCACCTTAAGTTATTAATTCCATTAAATATTAATTTCCATAATTGGTTCCCAGTACTGACGTGGCGAGGCACATGGCCTTCTTGGATATGGGAGCAACCACCACCGACTAGACAAAACCTTTTATGGAAAGCTAATATTTAATTTCCTAAAATAACTTTAGGTTAACCAAAGAGAACAATCAAATCACAAGGAAAAGAAAGAAACAAAAGAACACAATTTCGAAAAACCATATTCGAAACACTAGAACGTAAGCCTCTTGTATTTAGTATTATTTCCACAAATAACTAGTATGATGCGGAAAGAAAAATTACTAGTTATACCTTTTAGAAAAACCTCTTGATCTTCTACCGTATTCCTCTTCTTATCCCGGACGTCGTGTGGGCGACGATCTTCCGAGACGAGAACCACCACGCACCTTCTTCTTCTCCAAGCAAGGTTCGGCCACAAGAAGAACCACCTCCAAGGAAGAAGAACTTGATCACCACCAATACTCCAAGGGATCTTCAAGATGAGGCTTCCTCCTCTTCTTCTTCTCCTTCCTAGGTCCGGCCACCAACAAGAGCTCCAAGAGATGTATGGTTCGGCCACCAAAAGAGAAGAGAGGAGAAAGGCTAGGGCCGGCCACAAGAAGAAGAAAAGAGGGAGAGAAAAATTATAGAGTTGTTTTCCATGAAGCCTCCTCTACCCCCTCTTTTATAATCCTTGGTCTTGGCAAATAAGGAAAAATTAATAAAACCTTCCTTAATTCTTTTGCCATGAAAAAGAAAAATTAATTAATTAAAAATTAATTTCCTTTTTCCAACTTATTTGGCCGGCCACCACAAATCAAGGAAAGTTTTAAACAAAATTAAAACTTCCTAATTTATTTCTAGAAATTTATAAAAAATTTCTCCAATAATTTTATCCCTTCATGATTGGTTAATAAAAAGGAAATTTTATAAATTAAAATATTTCTTTTAAACATGTGGATAAAAAGAAAGTTATCTCTAAAAATTAAAATCTCTTTTAATCTACAAATAAGGAAAGATATCAAATCTTTTCTTAATCTTTTGTAGAAACTTATAAAAGAGATTATTTAATTTTAAACTCTCTTTTAAATCATGAACATGATTAAAATTGAAAGTTTTCTTAAAATTTAAAATCCTCCTTTAATCAACAAATAAGGAAAGATTTCAAATTTTAAACTCTCTTTTAAACATGTAGATGATTTACAAATAAGGAAAGTTTTTACCAAAAATTAAAATCATCCTTTTAAACTACAAATAAGGAAAGAGATTAATCTCTTCTCTTAATCTTTTGTAGAAAGTTATAAAAGGAAATTTTTAATTTTTAAACTTTCTTTTAAAATCATGATATCCACATAAGAAATAATTTTAATAAAAATCCTTTTTAATATTCTAGTGGTCGGCCACCTAAGCTTGGGACCCAAGCTTTGGCCGACCACCAACTTGGCTCATCCATTTGGTCTTGGCCGGCCCTAGCTTGGGTTCCAAGCTAGCTTGGCCGGCCCCATTGGATGGGTAAGAAGGTGGGTATGTGGTGAGTATAAATCTCAATATACAAGAGGCTACGATAGGGACCGAGAGGAGGAATTGGTTTTGGTCTCCCGATGAAATTAAGCATCCCGTGTTCGCCCCGAACACACAACTTAATTTCATCAATAATAATTCATTCCACTAAAGAACTATTATTGAACTACCGCACCAATCCCAAATTACATTTTGGGCTCCTTCTTATTATGAGTGTGTTAGTCTCCCTGTGTTTAAGATAACAAATGTCCACTAATTAAGTAAGTTACTGACAACTCACTTAATTAATATCTAGCTCCAAGAGTAGTACCACTCAACTTCATCGTCATGTCGGACTAAGTCCACCTGCAGGGTTTAACATGACAATCCTTATGAGCTCCTCTTGGGGACATTCTCAACCTAGATCACTAGGACACAGTTTCCTTCTATAATCAACAACACACACTATAAGTGATATTATTTCCCAACTTATCGGGCTTATTGATTCATCGAACTAAATCTCACCCATTGATAAATTAAAGAAATAAATATCAAATATATGTGCTTGTTATTATATTAGGATTAAGAGCACACACTTCCATAATAACTGAGGTCTTTGTTTCTTTATAAAATCAGTATAAAAGAAACGACCTCTAATGGTCCTACTCAATACACTCTAAGTGTACTAGTGTAATTATATAGTTAAGATAAACTAATACCTAATTATACTATGACCTTCCAATGGTTTGTTCCTTTCCATTATGGTCGTGAGCTACTGTTTATAATTTATAAGGTACTGATAACATGATCCTCTGTGTGTGACACCACACACCATGTTATCTACAATATAAATTAATTGAACAACTACATTTATCATAAATGTAGACATTTGACCAATGTGATTCTTATTTCTAGATAAATGTTTATACCAAAAGCTAGGCTTTTAGTATACACTCTTACAGGACCCTCGTTGGAGGCGCCTTGGAGCTTCGGGATAGAGTTTCCAGGGGCTATAAAAAGACCCCTGGAGTTAGGAATTGAATAACAACTCAAGCAATCAATTGTGTAGTCTTTCCTAGCAATAGTTCTGAGCTTCCAAAGTGTAAAAGGCTTCTCCGCCTTCAGCAAAGGAGATTTTTCTACTGCCCTGGATTAACAACCTCCTTGGTTCTAACCAGGTTAAATCCTGTCTACTACTTAATTTCTATTTCTTTGCTTATTTTTATTTTACCATTGCTTTTCTGAGTTGAAACCCGAGGAGGGTATAGTTAATTTTTGTTTGCAGCAATTCACCCCCCTTTTGCCGACCTCCGCTACACCTACAATTGGTATCAGAGCCAGACCGCCTCAGAAGAACTAACCGCCAACTGACGCACAACGATCAAGACGATGGCCGGAGCGAATATTCATCCCCCGAAGTTCGACGGAGACTTCGCAAAGTTGAAACACCGGATGGAGGTATTTTTTAAAACCGAATTTGATATTTGTTTAATAATGAAATATGGCTATGCAGTCCCAAAAGATAAGGAAAAATACACCTGGACGAAAAAGGAACAAGCAGACTTCATCACCAACGGAAAAGCTGAATACCACCTCCTCAGCGTTCTGCCACCTCAGGAGGTAAGTCGGATCGGAAGCTACGACTCCGTGAAAGATATCTGGGAGAAATTCCTGGAGCTTCACGAAGGTACCTCCGAAGCGAAGCTGGTGCGGCGCGACATTCTCCGAACCCAGTTGACGAACCTCCGGATGAACCAAGGCGAAAAGATAGCGCAACTCCAAGCGAGAATCAAAGAGCTGATCACTCAACTCAACAACCTTAGAGAAGAAGTAACGAACCGGGACTCCATCCGGTACGCGCTCAACGCCTTCCCAAGAACTCCCGAGTGGGCCTCCTTAGTAGATGCTTTCTACATCTCTAAGGACTTCGAGGTAAGTACTTTAGAACAATTATTTTCTACTTTTGAACTTCACGAATCTCGAGTTGCAGAGCCCAACGGAGTAGAGAAGACCAGTCAGAACATTGCCTTAAAGGCAAAAATAAACGGTTCTGACTCCGAAGCC
This sequence comes from Zingiber officinale, assembly GCF_018446385.1. Lineage (NCBI taxonomy): Eukaryota > Viridiplantae > Streptophyta > Magnoliopsida > Zingiberales > Zingiberaceae > Zingiber > Zingiber officinale. Next base: position 121,406,895 of record NC_055993.1, on the reverse strand, counting down.
TCGGTCGACGAATCCGAAGCAGCACTATTGGTAAGACGCTTCAATAAATTCTTTAGTACTAATAAATTTAAATTACAGAGACATCAACGAAAGAAAAGGATGATTCGTTGCTACAACTGCAACGAAGAAGAGCACATCAAAGATGACTACTCAAGATTAAAAAAAAGGAGAAAGAGAAAGAAAAGACCAAGTACAAGAAACCAGAATCCTCCAAGTACAAGAACCTAAAGACCACCTGGTCAGACTCTTCTACCTCTGAATCAGAACTTGAAGAATTCTCAGGATTAGCACTGATGGCCAACCATCAGCCGGAAGAAGACTCAAGCTCAGACATGAGCATAGATGAAGGGGGAGGATCATCAAAAGAGGAAAGCTGCAGTGAAGGGGGAGAATCACCGAGTCAGGTAAGTAAGGTACGTAATCTAACCCCGACTCAGTCTTTTCGGTTTATTAAAGCTCTTTCTAAAGAATTAGATAAATTAGAAAAAGAAAATGAAAATTTGAAATCAGAAAATAAAAATTTAAAATTAGAAATTGAAAAATTGAAAACTACTGCATGTTCAAATAAATTTCCAAAATCAAAACTAAGGGTTTATGGAAAATTAAATTAGTACATTAGAAACCATCAGGGCCAACTTAGAAGAGTACCCAATAATTATGTACCTCCTAAGTATCTAATTAATCTAGTAGGAAGGAACCTCTATTGGGTTCCAAAATCTGTGCTAAATTAAATTTTTTTAATTAAAAGCTTTAAAGAGAGAAAATTAAACATTTTATTTATGAAGGCTTTGTCTAAGGAAGTGGTTGTTGCTCCAATAATCAAGAAGGCCTAGTGCCTCGCCACGACCTGGAAGCTGAAATATTGAAATAAAAATATTTAATTAACTTTCTGAAAAAGCATTAAAAGAAAATTAAATAATGCTTTGAAAGTTGTTCAAACATTTTTAATTGTTTTTTTAAAAATTCTAAAAACTTATTGTTACTTAGAATCTCTTACTTAAATTTTCTTTGGTTTACTTAGAAATTCTTTTTAAGATCCTTAAAATTTTTTTTTGGAAAATTCTAAAAATTGAGTTTACTTAGAAATTTTTTTTTAAAATTCAAAAATTCATTTTACTTAAAAATTTTTTTGAAAATTTTTACTTAAAAATTTTTGTGGAAACTTTTTGACTTACAAAATTTTTACTTAGAAATTTTTTTTTCAAAATTTCATTCTTACTTGGAATATTTTTTGAAACATTCATTTTTAACATTTTGTTGGATAATTCTCTCTATTTAAGACCCCATTTTTGCTGTGATCAAAGGGGGAGAGAAAGATACAAGTTTAGGGGGAGTTGGGAAAATTAAAAATTTTTAACTTAATATTTTTTCCTAAAATGTTTTTCAATTTTATTTATTGTAAAATTTATGCTCAATATGCTAGTTTAGTAATTTTTTTTCTTTAAAATTACTTTTTGTGTCTATTTTTACCCTAACTTGAACTTGGGTTGATACACATCAAAAAGGGGGAGATTGTTGGACCCCGTGGTAGTTTTGATGTGATCAACCAAGTTGGTTAGATCCTGCTTTGTATTTGATCCCTGTGTCTGAGTGTGCAGGAGCTTAGGAGCGCAGAAAGTCTAGCAAAAGACGCAGCTAGCGAGAAGGACGGCACGGGAAGGGACCCGACGGGCTCGGTGCGTCCGAAGGACGAGAGAGCTACAGAAGAGTACTCCGGTGGAGCGAGAAGGACGTGCGCGACATTCGAGGGACGAGAAGCCGGGAGAAAGACTGCTCGAGGAAGGTCGAAAATTGGATTCGGGTGAGCCCTATTTCGGTTGGCCGGAATCACCCAAGCTATCGGAGCATCAGAAGTCAAAAAGAAGAAAAAGAGAAGTTGAAAGCTATTTATACCATGCAGGTTATAGGCTATATATACCCAGCAGCTTGAAGGCGCCTCCATCAGCATTGGAGGCGCCTCCAGCTTGAAGGCGCCTTCAATGCCTGTTGGGGCGCCTCGGACCTGGCCAAAGTGGCCATTGAGCTGTGGATAGAGTTTTATCCGCACATTCCCGTGGAGGCGCCTTGGACCCTCGTTGGAGGCGCCTTGGAGCTTCGGGATAGAGTTTCCAGGGGCTGTAAAAAGTCCCCTGGAGCTAGGAATTGAATGACAACTCAAGCAATCAATTGTGTAGTCTTTCCTAGCAATAGTTCTGAGCTTCCAAAGTGTAAAAGGCTTCTCTGCCTTCAGCAAAGGAGATTTTTTTACTGAGCTTTTTCTACTGCCCTGGATTAACAACCTCCTTGGTTGTAACCAGGTTAAATCATGTCTACTACTTAATTTCTATTTCTTTGCTTATTTTTATTTTACTATTGCTTTTTTGAGTTGAAACCCGAGGAGGGTATAGTTAATTTTTGTTTGCAGCAATTCACCCCCCTCTTGCCGGCCTCCGTTGCACCTACAGAAGGGAGGTGCCGAATGAGCCCATAACAGCGCCTGCGTGGTGTCCGTCGAACAGCCATCAGCCTCCCAAATGGCCTCGATTAGGGGGGGGAGCACAGCCACACAATGAGCCTAGGACGCATGCCGTACAGCATGTGGCGGCCGGTCGCCCAAAAGCTACAAAAGGCAAAGTGTGGACTCCAATGTTTTGCTCCTTCCACCAGTCAGCGATGTATAACACACAAAACTACTACGACCTGATGTCAATAGTTAGCAAGCTAGCTCCGCGGGGATATCACTGTCGATTACCATCTCCTGATTGGCGATACAGGCACCGATCAACCGGGAGAAGGGAGGAAGAAAGGACGACGACCGAATCACACCCTCATCAATCTTAGAGGAGGAGCAACCATAGTTCTACCTGAGCCTCTATCGAGCGGAGCAGACCTTCGACTCAAGAGGAGGAGAACCGGAGTAACGCCGCTGGGCGATAAATAGGAATGATCATTGGTGGGCCGACCGACAATGATTCCAACCGAGTGAGGAAGTTGCATGCTTGGCGACTCGAGATCCATGTCGTTGGCTGCTGTAGCAAGAAGAAGGCCGAAGGACCGAGATTAGTTTCGACCCAAAAGACTTAGAAGGAGTGGAGATCCCTCATGACAACGTGCTGATTATCCAAGCGGTAATTGCTAACTACATTATTCACCGAACCTTTGTTGATACAAGGACCTCGGTGAATATCATATTCAAGAAGGCGTTCGATCAGCTGCAAATCGACCGGAGTGATTTGCTTCCCATGGCGTCTCCACTCTACGGATTCACAGGAAACAAAGTGTTGTCGATCAGCCAATTCCACCTGGCCATCTCGCTCAGGGTGGAGCTGCTAAAGAGGACAAAGACCACAAATTTCATTGTGGTGAACGTACCGTCGGCCTACAATGCCATATTGGGCTGACCAGCACTCAATGGGTTCCGAGCGATGGTGTCCACCTGCTCCCAGAAGATTAAATTCCCGATGGACGACATGGTGGGCGAAGTCAAAGGTGACCAGTTGGCCGTTTGGCGATTCTATGTCAAGATGGTCAAAGCCAAAGCAAGGGCCGCTCGAAAAACCCGCGCTTGGAGGTGAACTCTATCATGAAAAAGCCTCCTACGCTGGTTTATGAAGAAAAGGAGGAGATTCAAATCCACCCAAGCTGATCGGAGGCAACAACCTTTGTCGCCGCCGACCTCGAGATCGAGAAGAAAGCAAAACTAGTTTCCTGCCTCAAACAAAACCATGACACGTTTGCTTGGTTGACACGAGCTCCCGAGCATCTCGCTGAAAGTGGCTCAGCACGAGCTTCAAATCTGACCGGACGCTCGACCAGTGAAGCAAAAGAAGAGGAACTTCAATGTAGAACAAACATGATCATCCAGGTAGAGATAGAAAAATTGCTAGAAGCTGGCCACATCCGAGAAGTTCAATTCCCGAGCTAGCACGTTAATGTCATACTAGTCTCTAAGCCGGGCAATAAGTGCGGGTCTACATCGACTTCCGTGATTTGAATTAGGTGTGCTCAAAGGAATTATATCCGCTGCCCAAGAGAGATTAGATGGTGGACTCTACATGGGTTACGACCTAATCTGCATGCTCGACGCGTACCTAGGATACCACCAAGTGCTGCTCGCTCGGGAGGATCAAGAAAAGGCCAACTTCATCACGACCGATGGAACATATTGTTACAACGTTATGCTGTTCGGATTGAAGAACACTGGCACCACTTATTAGAGGCTGATGAATAAAGTGTTCTGTCAACAGATCGGTTGTAACATGGAGGTATATGTCGATGCCATATTAATAAAATATCTACAAGCTGCTGATCTTTGTGCATATATCAAAGAAACATGCCGAACCTTAAGGGCATATGAGATAAAGCTAAACCTGAGCAAATGTCAGTTCGTCACGAAGAATGGCCGATTCCTCGGATACATCGTCACCGAACGAGGCATCGAGGTGAATCCGAGCAAGATGAAGGCGCTACAAGACATGCTCCTGCCCCGCAACTTGAAGGAGGCCCAACGGCGGACTGGACGGATCACCACGCTGTCAAGGTTCATTTCCAAATCATCCAATCGAAGTTATCCATTATTTAAGATGTTGCGCCGAGCAACAAAATTTCAATGGGATGCGGAGTGCGACAAGGCTTTGGAAGAGCTTAAGGAGTACCTCAATTCCTTGCCTATTTGGCCAAGCTGAGCGTTGGCGAGCTCCTTTGGATCTACCTATCATCCACTGAGTATGGTTACGAACAACAATCCATGTATTTTTTAAGTCATATATTGAAAGATGCAGAATCTCGCTACACTTGTCTTGAAAAATTAGCATGCGCATTGGTTTTAGCCGCTCGGAGACTCTGCCCGTACTTCCTGGCACATCCGATCATCATGATGACCAATAGAGCCTAGGAAGTGTCCTTCTAAACCCCGACACGTCCGGACGACTAATCAAGTGGACGACCAAGTTCAGTGAGTTCAATATTCAATATCAACCCCGAATGGCGATGTAATACCCCGATTCTGAGATTCTGGTTATGGCTTAAAAGGTTAAATGGTACTATCCATATCACCAAGGTGCACCTTCCTTTTCGGAAGCCCAAACTTAAGAATTCCAAAGTTAAGCGTGCTTAGCTTGGAGAAATCTTAGGATGGGTGACCTCCTGGGAAGTTTTCCCCGGGGTGTGCGAGTGAGGACAAAGCACGCTGAAAGGACCTTCAGTGGTTTGTGGAGCTAGTCGTCAACCCGATGGGCAATTCTAGTGGCGTTCCCGATTCGGCTCGGGTGGGGCCCGCTCAGGCCGGGGTGTTACAGATGGTATCAGAGCGTCCTTACGACCGTGAGTGCGCTTGTGGCAGGAGCACCCAGGGTACCACCTAGCGAGGGAGATTCTGGGATTTGTCTATGGTGTGATTTGTGGTTACACAACGAGGACGTTGTGTCTTTAAGTGGGGGTGATTGTAATACCCCGGTTCTGAGATTCTAGTTAAGTATGACTTAAAAAGTTGGATGGTACTATCCATATCACCAAGGTGCACCTTCCTTTTCGGAAGCCCAAACTTAAAAAATCTAAAGTTAAACGTACTTGGCTTGGAGAAATCTTAGGATGGGTGACCTCCTGGGAAGTTGTTCGCTCTCCGCAAGTGTACCGAAATATCGCAAGTAATATAAAAGATTATCGTATCCACAGGGACTGGAATAAGCATTAAAGATGTATCAACACGAATTATCTAAACAACAATTCAATTGGTTTCAAAAGCTAAGTAAAACTAATGGAATGCAAACATGCAAATGAAAGAATAACAAACAAGAATGTGGGGTTATGATAAAGGATGTTCTAGGAGTTTTGGTTTCTTTGTAAAATTCATTAATGTAAATGATCTACCAAATCCCTTTCCTCAATTGTCTTAACATTTGTAGAAGGTTGTCGGTTCTCTCTTGCAATAGACAACCGGCCTAGGACTGAAATCTATATCTAATGTGATCAATTAGGTATGAATATACGTTGTCCTTACACAGGATTACACCTATTAATATGCTTCCCTCGGAAAATCAACATAGAAATCCATAACTTCTCAACCCATTAAGATACAAAGATTGAACAAACAATCTATCCTACCCTCTTGAATAATCTCATTTCCCCTTCAAGGTTATCCCTCAAACGTTCTTACACGGGCTTGCACCTGTCACGTAGATCCCTCGGAAAATCGAGTGAGAGATAATCACTACAAGATCTTTAAGATATCCAAACAATTAATCAAGAATGAGAATTAAGCCCTAATCACAATAATCATTCAAGATCCAATTGATACAAACTAGACAATATCATAGAGACAAAGAAATGGCAAATCCACAAGAGTTTACATCAATACATCTTACAAATACTCCCTCCATCCTAGAACAAAGAAATCTACTCTATGAATCGAAGAAAGAAATTCAAAGACAAGAAGATTAGAAGCATTCTTCGATCCCAATCCAAGAAAAGGAAAGAAAGAAAACTTATCTATGATTAAGCTTGGTCTTCGAATCCAATCTTTGCTCCTGGAGTCGAATTCGTCAAGATCTTCCTTTGGAATGCCCAGAAATCCCCCCAAGAATGGGAGGAATCCACTAAATCCTGTTTCCTCCCAAGGGGAAGAAGATCCCCTTCCAAATCTTGAAGGAGGCTTTATATAGAGGTGGAGTTTGGGCGCCACACGGCCTCGAAGCACGGTCGTGTGAGGTTCACACAGCCAGGGCTACTCCCCTCTCTGCCAACCTTACACGGTCGTGTGGTGTACACGGTCGTGGCAAACTCCTTCCAAGAACCCCAAGCACGACTGTGTAGATCTACACAACCTGGACTGCTCCTGCTTCTGACAATCTGGCACGGTCGTGTGGTGCACACGGCCAGGACTCTTTTGTGCACTGCAAACCCTGCATGACTGTGTGGAGCACACGGCCAGGGCTCTCTTGATCTCTGGAAACCTCACACGGTCGTGTAGATCTACACGGCCATGTAAAGCTTAAGCTCTGAATTCTTCATATCTTGACACAATCGTGTGAGGTTCACACGGCCAGACCTTCTTCCTTTGCTGTTGCTGCCACACAACCCCTGATCTCCACACGGCCAGAGCACTCCACCAATGCAGGGCCGTGTCTAGCACACGGCCAGGTGCTTTCTCCCTTACTTTGCTCATAGGTTTGTCCAAGAATGCAAAATCTTCACCAAATTTGACTCATGTATATAGAAAACGCACAAAAGTATATCTCCGAAAAAAAATAGTAAATATGCTAAAAGGAAAGGTGGAAGTACAAAAATGCATAGATCAAGCATGCTCAAAGTATGTAAATGTGCGTCAAAACATGCATAAAAGTATATATAATCTACGCACATCACACCCCCAGACTTAAACTTTTGCTTGTCCTCAAGTAAAATGCTGCAATCTAGATTCATTTGTTCTACAACGTATTCATAAACCTTAATGTACTTTCCTAACTCTATCAAAAAGTTTCAATAACAAGCATGATCATGGAAACAAATCAAGTTTGGCTTAAACTTAAGTATCCTATGCACAGTGTAAAAAGTAACTTAAAAACCCTTCAAGTTTCAATCTATGTCCTAATCAAGTCGTCATCAAATTTGAATTCCTAATGTTTCCAGTGAAAGACAAGTAACCAGTGATAGACACTTACCTGCCATTCACTTGGTTCATATTTCTCAATCAACCCAAGGTCTCAAAGGCGCGCTCAATCTCAAGAGAAGCTAAGCAGTCATTTCCCCAGTAACCTAACTCGGTCTCAAAGGGGTGACTTGCTAGTTTCCACTCACGACAACTATTTTTTTTATAAGTATTTGCATTGTGCAAATCTTATTCACAAATATACTTTTGGCACAAATGTTGGGATATTTTGATTTTTCCAAATGAGCTTTAATGATTTGAGCCTCATCCAGTAACCAAAATGAAGTTTGAGAAATCACCATGGAAACCAAGTACTAAACAAACAAGATGAATCATGTCTATTTCAATGATATCAACTATTCAAGAATCAAGTCCTAGTGAAGTAAAGGTAAGATCCTTAAAGTTAAACCAAGACTAAAACTCATTTCCACATGATACTTAGCTTGTTTCATGCTATCCAAGATAAAGAAAAGAACTACATAAAGTATATTACTAACATGATTCAAACATCATGAATCTAGATAATGAACGTGCTAACATTTTCACTTGAATCCAAGAAAGTATATAAGTGAAGATTTGATATTCTCAAGATATTTGCCACAACATTTCAAAAGATAAAGTCAAATGACTATCAAAACAAACAATCAAAACAAGACAAACGAACTATAGTGCAAAACAAAAACTAATCATACAGAAAACAAGTAAAAACTGAAACTACAATGCGAAAAGAAATGCGAAAAGAAATCAAGTTTGTCACCCCCCTAGACTCTCTCATCGTCCCGATGAAATTAATATGGTGGAAAGGGTGGTAAGTCAGGAAATTCAGGAAGAAAAGATGAAAAATCTTTAACAAACCATTTAACTTCATCTCTAAAAAACTTATGATATTTAAACAGTTTATCAATATTATCCTGCAAAATCTCATAAAACTTCTAAAATCTTCATTAAATTCCATTTGAGCCCTATAAGGATCCATAATTCTAGAAATCTTATCACACAACTCTCTCACTCCTAAAACAATCTTGTAACTTTTTAAATTGTTCCTCTTCCATGTGTTCCTTACTTGTAAGAAATTCGTCAGTCGAGTCTAGATCATTATGAATATTATTCAAAGCAAAATGAAGTTCTTGGAAAATAAAACTATGGACATCTTGACTAACCTTAAGAACATTTCTTGGAGTAAAAGATGACAAAGTTCTAGATTGTTGTCTTACTAATTTTAAACACCAATTTTCTTTATTATGAATGGTAGTAAAATCATGATTGGGCAACCTTAAAGGAAAATCATTCTTAATAATTAGACTAAATCCATGTTCTTCACGCTTAATCATCTTAATTTCTAAACATGAATTCAAATCCAATCTACAAGAATTTTCAACCATTTCTAATTCACTTAAGTCACACCCTACTACTAAAGCCAATTGAGTAAGTAATCCTCCTAAAACAATAGGTGTAGTAGAATCTGATTTCCCCAATTTTGCCAAATGTTTAAGAAAGAAATAATCAGAATTAATTGGTACATTTTCAACTATTGCCCATAAGCAATACAAGTCCATAAGTCTCACTAATCCCTCCTTATCCTCTCTTCCAAATATAGTGTTTTTCATGAATAGGTAGGCATACTTAAAAATGGGATTAATAATTTGAGAAGCTTTAGAATTGTGAGGGTTAAATAGCGATTGTTCATAAATTTGTTGCCAAAAACATGAATTCTCAAATTTGGATAAAATCACACACACATCATTCTTTGGCAATTCATAGCAAGTATTAAAGTCTCCCAATGTCCATTCATACTCTTCATTAAACAACCGAAATTTAAGTCCCCCCTGAACATTATCAACTACTATAGAACTTAGAAATTCAAAAACAATTCTAGGGTAGGTAGGGTATTTCATATTCATTAAATACTCCAACCTATTCTTCAAATAAACAATTTAAATAATCCCTAAACCCTAGAATTTCCAAAGTTATGTCATCAATAAACTTGGGACTCATAAGAGGACGTTTACATAAAGAAGAATATCTAAGTTGTTGCTCTTCACTAGAGAAACTAATATCAAAGTTATTAGAGATACCTTTAAAACAAGAATTCCTCTCTTTTATTGGAACCATCTTTTCCTTTCCTTTCCTTTCCTTTCCTTGTGGATGAGGTCTCCTTAATTACGTTTGCCATGAAGAAGAGATTCAATCTTCTAAGGAAGAATGAGAAAGAAAAGTTAGAAGAGGTAGTTTGAAGGATACTTTATAAGCAAAGTACTATCAACTATGTTTCTGAATTGGTGATATTTGAGCTAAAATTCTTTTATTGACAGAACAGCAGGTTCTACTCTGCTGTTACTAGTGCATAGAGTTTGAATTGGCACTTCATGGATTATGTGGCAATGTGAGTCAATTGCTGCACTGATACATTACCTTGACAGTGACGATACTGCACAGACTTGAGTTCTGAACTGAGTTTCAGAAACGCTGATAGATGTGTAAATTGTAACAAGCTCCAGTGATTGTTTTTCAGTATGTTAGTACTTGATTCTTTAGTGTCTTGCAATTACCACACCACCAAATGATATTTGTTTACAATGAATTTTAATATGACAAATTAGAGACAGAGAATGGAAGAAAAATTAGAGAAAACAGTGGCTCAATGTGTGTGCAAGAATTGTTGAATTGTCTGAGATGGACAATGTTTTAAGTGTGGGGGAGGGAAGCTCTTCTCCATGAGATGATTTGAGATTATTTTTGAGTTTTAAATTGCTGAAATTGAATTGAAAAAAAAAGTGGCAAAACAAAGAGTATCAAGAGTGGAGATAGAGTATCAAGATTCTATGTTGGCCATTAAATTGAAGGGGAGGTTAGCTTGATCTTTTGAATTGGTAATATTAAATGGTATTCATCTTTTTACACATCAAATTGGTCAACTCATCAAGTATATTCCTCCAATACTCTAATCTTCTCATTTTCTTCATTAATGCATTTTCTTTTACCTATTTCATCCACTTTCATTATTCTTTTTGCTTCCATTTCAATTCTTGTTGATTAAATCCTTTTGATTCATGTATGCTATGTTTATAGTGGTGGAGAATTAGAAAATAAGCAAGCTTATGGTAGTGAAATGTTGTGAGTTGCATTGAGTGAGCTCCACTTATACACATGTTTGAGTGTGAGAGCTAGAATAGGTAAATTCGTTGTGAGATTACAACTTGCTTTATTTTTCAATTGGATTGAAACTACCATACCTACTGATTATTGTTTGGATTGTATTCATGATTGTTTGTGATCTTTAGATGGTCTTAGTTAAATTCTTTTTACTATCTTTTAGATATTGCTAGGGAATTTTCTATGGAGATGATTTTTAGTTTTCTTTACTTTCATGGGACGTTCAAGACTAAGTATGGGGGATTTGATAACCATGATTTTACTGTATTATTTTGATTCATATATGCATGGTTTGATGTTGATTTTATAGGTTTAAATCATGGTTACATCATATTTTGTGCATTGTCTTTATTTTGGACTTAATTGCAAATTATCTTATTTTTGGTGCTATTTGATGCTAATATTTGATTCTTATTTTGTAGGAATCAAAGGATCTTGGATTTGATCTATTTGGACCGAAATTGGGCTCAAATCGGAGTTCAAACGAGAAAATTAAGCTTTGAAGCATTATGGGTAGTTCATCAAGAATAGGAGAGATTTGGATCATCCGTTGAAAATCTGGCCGATCCAACTTAATGGGGAGCAGATCTGAGCCATTGATGAAGATCCAGAAGTTTGATCCAGATCTGAGTTCATCTAGCCATTGATCAAGCTGAATTAATCTGGGCCGTTCAATGAAGACTAGGCCGATCTGAGCTATCCAGTGATGATCTGGCCGATCCGACTTAAGGGAGAGTAGATCCAGACCCTAGATCAAGATCAGCACCTTCGGATCAGATTTTGGATGATTTTCACCGTTGATCAAGCGCCAAATTAATCCCAGCCGTTCGATCAGATTCAGATCTGATTCAAAAGAGAAGCTACAGTGCTACAGTGTCGTCGTCAACTCCTCCGCGCAGCTGCATCCCGCGGCAGCATTTCTCCGGGATTTCCGACCCCTTTCTCTTCTCCGATCAATCTTTTGAGCTTCTACCTCGGTGGAGAGCTTCTCGGCGGCGTCATCCTGATCATCTGGAGCCATCGGCGGGGGTTCTCTCCGGCGGAAGTCTTCTCTCAGCATTCCCCTATTTTCGCCAGATTTGGAGGTGGTTTTCCAAATCTGAGCTCCGATTCCATTCAGAAACGTTCGGCGGTGGTCCTTCGGCGTTGCTGAGCCTAATCCATCCACAATCCGCAATCTACAACCTCCATCCAAATTCCGAGACCAGATTTCCAGATTTTCGGCATTTATGGGTTCCTGGATGTTCTTAGCTCGCCAGGGGTGGTCCGTCGGTGTAGCTGAGCGTACCTGGAGCTGATACACTACTGAGATGCTCCATTGAGGTCCAGAGTCGGGTGGTTTCGACTTTGGCACTCTTGTGTGACGGCAAGAGTGTGAGCTTGTTAGATTGGTTGAGGGATTGGATTGGTTTACCTTTTTAGTTCATTTTATTTCTGTTTTATAGCTTAGATTGGATTCATTAATTGTTTGTTATGTTTTTAGTAGTAATTTAGTATTTCATTACTTAATTGAAGCTTAGTTTAAGTTTAATTTGATGCTTGGTTAAGTGTTTAGAGTTTAAGTTCTAAGTTAGGGTTTACATTTTGCTGTAGATCAGATTTACTTGAGTCTTATTATTTCAATCTTCGTTTGATGTGTGTTGATGATTTAATTATAATTTAGGGTGACAATGCATTATGGTTTGATTGTTGGCACACAAATAGATTTCATTTGTTTAGGTTTCACTTTTGTTTTAGATTAATTTCTTTACTGCTGTGTTTCACTTTTGTTAGATTTATATTCAAAGCATTTAACTCCCCCAATTTCATTTATATGTTAAAACCCCCAAAAATAGGAATAAAAATACAATCCTAGAGTTACATATATCGTTGGTTCCTCAAGGTTCGATCCTGGGCTCGTTACTACGACATTATTGTTTAATTAAGGGGTTCAGTAAAAATATACATTTATTAATTTGATAAGCCCATTCGTGACATTCAATATTTCGGCTTATCAGTAAGCTAGCTCCATGATATATTGGGTCATTCCAGATCTTGAAAAGGATTGGAGCAATAGCTTATCGTCTGGCGCTACCACCATCTCTAGCCGGAATTCACAATGTTTTCTACGTATCTATGCTGAGGAGATACGTATCCGATCCATCACATGTTCTGTCAGATATATCTGTTCCTATTCAGCCTGACATTACTTACGAGGAGGTTCCAGTGCGGATTCTGGACCACAGAGAGCGTCAGCTGTGGAATAAGATGGTCCGGCTGGTCAAAGTCGGATGGCAGTATCATTCTAATGAGGAGACTACATGGGAGCTTGAGGATACAATCCGAGCTCGATACCCTTAACTGTTTACTTGAGGTATGTGGGTTAGAGTTTCTTTCAGCATTTGTATTGTTTGATTTGATTCTAGTGTTTGCTGTTGGTTATAGCGAAATTTGGGGACCAAATTTTTATTAGTAGGGGAGAATGTGAGATATCGGAAAATTTAATTAATAAGGTTATTTGGGTAATAGCCTTATAGAATTTTTCTAGAATTTTTAGAAATTTTCTGGAAATTTTTCGGAGCTCATACAATGAGTTTGAGGGGATCAATCAGCGGGTGCAGATAAAGTCTGTTTGGGATACCCGTTTAAGAGAGGAAATGTTGGATTATATATATATATATATATATTCCCTTTTTCATTTATTTTCTCCCCCAACCCTAACACCCTGTTTGGAAATAACTTAAGTCATGGAATTGAATTGAATTTCATAAGGAATTGAATTCAATTATCATGTTTGGAATGAATTGCAACTTAAGTTATGGAATTCTTATGTTTTACCATTTTATCCTTCTCTCTTTTTTCTTTTCTTTTAATACAAAGAAGAGAGAATGAGGGCACAATGGACATAATATGGAGAATTGAATTCCCTATCTAAATCACACATAAAGAGATGTGATTTACTTTTGCCTTGTTTGATGGAATTAGAATTGAATTCCATATCAATTCTTAGCTAAAAAATCATTCCAAAGCATAGAATTCAATTCCAATTCTAAAAGGAATTGAATTCCATATCATTCCAAACAAGCTGTAAATCGTCGATTTCAAAGCCTTCCCCTCTTCCTCCCCGATCTCCTCTCCTCACCCGAGACCTCCTTCCCTCTTCCTCCTGATCTCTCTGTTCTCTCTCATGGGTGACTCGACGCCGAGGCCAGAGGGCACTGCACCGGAGCTCGAGGGAAACCAGCGGGCTCCAGGTCTTCGGCTGAGGAGTCTCTGCTCCGGTGGTGTCTGCGGCCGAACAACAACTCCTTGGTGGTTAGGGCACAGCGAGGAACTAGATTCGCGTCATCTCCCAACCGATCGACCTCTTTTCTTTTCTCCTCGCGCTGCTCATAAAGCAATTTGTGTCTTCTCCAGCCGGATCGGACAGAGCAACGCCATCGACGAGGAGTGGTCTTGGAGGTAAGGCATCGCCGGATCTTTGGTAGATTCTAAGGTTCTTTTCGGTGTTCTCTGAATCTTCTCCAATCTGTGCCCTAGCACGGTCTGCGATTTTCCGATCGATGCCACTGGATTGAGCCGTGCCACCCGATCGCCGGTGTGGAAGAGCAGTTAGGGCTTCAAGGGTAAGCTATCGAGACCCTTCTTTCCTCTTGATTCAGTGTTGGATTCTTGTTGATTCACGGATTAGTACTACTCTGTTCTGGTATTGTGTGATCCGTGTTCTCCATTGATTGAACTCTTCTTGATCTAGTGAGGTAGGTTCTGTGATTCGTGAGGTGAATCAATCAGTGAGGTGCTGTTCTGTTCTTGCTGTGGTGTTCTTGATCCAGCTCACTTTGTTCCGGCATCACTCCTTCCAGCAGCTCCTCTTTGGTCGTGGATCAAGAGCAGAGATCTGGGATTGAGGTATGTGTAGGAGTAATTGATCCATGTGGTAGATCATATTTAGATTTACGATTATGATAGGTGTTTATATGTATGTTTGATTGGAGGTTATAGTTAGATGATTAGGTATGATAATACCTATTGATAATTTATTCATCAATAGGTTGTGTAGATTAATTAGGTTATATAGATTTAGATTTGATTTTCTAATCTAATGGTTGATTAGGAATTAGGAAACTATCCCTAATTAACCGTTAGAAAGGTTGAGGGATATGATTTAGGGTTTGTCTCTAAATTTCTATTTAGGATTTATTTAGTTATTTGTTTGTATTCTATCTAAATAAAAGTAAATGTATTTGTTTACACAGGACTCTGATTCGAGACGAGTGTCTCGACCTTGGATCACTTGAGAGTACATTCTATTTAATGCGGGTACCCTTTGACTTATCTCTTGATAGTGTCTTATGATATGTGCAGTTTATATATACTTACTAGTGATTGGTAGATTTATCATTTCCTTGGTTATAGTTTAATCGATATCTGTAGGTGGTTACTAATGTTTGGTAGATTTAGCATTTCCCTGGTTTAGGTTTAGTTGATACATGATACACACTACTACTGTTAGCTACTATACATTAGTCTGGTATACTTTTATCTCTTACCATGTGTACATGTGTTCATAGAGATGGATATTTATAATGCTTATCTACACTTGATTAGTTGCTGGAGATACTTGTTATATGTTGTTGGATTTGCGTTGTTTATATCATTGTTATACATATGCGTTTGTCTTATTGGTACCTACGCATATGGAGGAGGATACGTTCAGGTATGACATACTATAGCCGCACGCACCATATCAAATGATTGTATGCTGGGCGATTGACGACTCCATTGTTGTTGAGCTCATCGGCCGGCTACATGAGGGCCAGCACACGACGTGTCCACTGCATGGGTGGTGGCACAACAGTCAGGGTGTGTATGGCAGGTTGCTCGGTGGTGCTCCGCTGGGGTGCACATGGGTACCACGATGACGGCGTGGTAGCACGCCGGGATCCCTCCCCGTCATTGCATACTGGGAGATGAGAGCGTTACGCTCCATCACTATGTTTGAGGTAGGAGGATAGGTGTACTCCGACAGCATCCCGTCCATTCGGTAACTCATCAGGAGTAATGATGGCAGAGTGCACGGTGTCACAGCCCTACCCACTCGGTCTCACCATCGCGTGTGAGATGGCTGACTGGTTGATAGGGGTGACCATGTCATATTGCATCATATGCACAGGTTGCATTTATTGTGATTGTTGCATATTGGATGATGCACTTTGGTGACTGCATATGATTGTCATGCATACAGGATACATGATTATTTGCTCTGACTATTTTTATCTGTGTATGTTCACAGTCAGTTGCACAAGCCTCGCAAGTGAGTACAGTTTATTTCAGTTATGCATTTCTTATTATTCTTGCTGAAAACTATATTACATGCTTCTTGTTAGTTATTACAGTTTATTCAGCTATGTATATCTGTTATACTGTTAGGAGACTGTACTTTAGGTTCTATGGTTTAGGAGACTATACCATAGGATATTGCTGGTGGTTATATGTTGTTGTACATATCTATTGGATTACCTACTCAGGTCTTTGGACTCACCCCGTTGTTACTATTTTTCAGGTTAAGGCTGTCGGGAGATATTCCAGTCGCTAGCCCCATTGTCACGAGGATTTCTAGTTGTTGATTTCTATTTTCGCTTCTATACATATACCTGTGTTGTGGGTTTTGTATTGTGGATGGTATATCGAACTCTTGGGTTTGCTACTCTTGTTTTCCGCTGCGGATATTTTCATTATTTTGTGGATTTCGTTTTCTTCGTTGTAGTGGAGTAGGTTGTTTTACATATATCTACGATGATTTCTATATCGCCTTTCCTTATTAAACTGTGTGGATTGATGATATATATATCTGTGTAGAATGTTGAATATAATTGCGTGGATTGTTTAGTATCTGTATTGTGTTGATTCCGACCGTGTGGACCAATGGTTTAGATATATGTATTCTGGATTCATATTGTCACCCGTACAGGAGAGATGCTGCCGAAATTTCTTCTGGCAGGGACTACCTGGGGCATGACACTCTCTTTTAATAAAACTTGACTTAAATTTTTTTTATTAATTTCTTTTGAATTTTTTTATACTCTCCCCATTTGCCATATATTAAAAATCCTTTTAAAAATTTATAAAAATTCTTTTAAAAATTCCTTTTTAAAATCATTTTTAAAATCCTTTTAAAAATTATTTTAAAAATCCCTTTAAAATTATTTTTAAAATCCTTTTAAAAATTGTTTAAAAATTTATTTAAAATTATTTTAAACAATTCTTTTAAAAATTATTTAAAAAATAAAAAAACTTTAATTATTATTTTAAAAATACCTAATCAATATAACTTAATTACTTAATTTAATTAACTTAACCAAATTAATCAATCCAACTAAAAGAATTTAATTAACTAATCAAATCTAACTCAATCTAATTTTAACTTAATCAAATTAACTTAACTAAAATAATTAATTTAACCAATTAACTAAATTAACCATTTAATCAATTTAACTTAATTAATTCAATTAAATAAATTTAAATAATCTATGTAATTAATTTAATTATTAATTTAACCATTTAACTTAATCAAATCATTCCATTAATTCAACTATTACTTAACTACTTAATTAACCTAACCTAATAAACCATCTCACAATCATCCATAGGAATACCATGTTTGATCATCTAGACTGGGTGAGATGAAACATTAAGGAGTTGATTTCAGTCAAATTATCTTCTAAATCCATTAAATTGACCCAAATCAAATACTTTATGTAGGAACATAAAGATTTGGATCAATGGATGCTAGATAGTGGATGCTCTAGGTACATGACTGGAGATAAACTAAAATTCACTAAGCTGGAACTCAAGAACCTAGGGTTCATTGCATTCGACAATAACGGAACCCTTAAGGTAATTGGAATAGGTAATATCCAATTAAATTCCGATGTTTACATTCGAAATGTCTTATTGGTTGAACAATTCAATTTCAATTTACTTAGTATTAGCCAGTTGTGTGACTTACTTAGTCATATTTTCAAAAACTGAGTGCATAATTAAGAATATTAAAAATCCAGAAAATACACTTACGGGATTTAGGGAAAAGGACATTGATACAATAGACCTACCAATCTCCTCACTAGAGTGTCTACTGACACAACAAGAGGAAACTGAGTTGTGGCACAGGAGACTGGGTCACACTCATACTAGACTTATTTCAAAAATGAGTCAAAATAGTTTAATTAGAGATTTATCCAAATTAAAATTTACTGAAAATTTAATTTGTAATGCTTGTCAACAGGGTAAAAAAATTAAATCAAACCATAAGTTAACCAACTTGAATAGAACAACTTCAATACTTGAGCTCCTTCACATAGATTTGTTTGATTCACACGGGGCCAAGTCACTAAGTAAAAATCAATATTGCTTAGTAATAATTGATGACTACTCAAAATTTACTTGGGTAAAATTTATAAAAACTAAAGATAAAACCTTCGAAGTTTTAAAAATGAAATCAGATTATTTTCCCTACTTAACTTTTGATAAAATTTTTACTTAGCTAAAATTCTTACAAGAAAATTTATTTTGTTGAGCTAAATGTTTATCAAAATTTTTACTTAACTTTTTAAATCTTTCTAAAAGCTGAGTTTTTAAAAGATAAAATTTCTTTTGGAAAACTAAGTTTTAAAAAGCTAAAATAAGACATTAACTATGTATTTTTATAGCTAAATTCAGATATGCCCTCTATTAGTTGGTTTATTTTGATATATGACAAAGGGGGAGAGTATAAAAAAAATTAAAGGAAATTAATAAAAAAATTAAGTCATGTTTTATTAAAAGGGAGCCTTTATTAAGGGAGAGCTTTACACTTAACTTATGCTTGTACTGTCATTCAATTGTGCTTGCGTTGTTCATGAAAATTTTTTTAAACAATTTTTAAAAGGATTAATTAAATTCAACTAAGTTCATCCTAGATCCATCTTACCAAATTATATTCTAAGTTATCAATCAGGGAACTTTATGTATTTTTGTGAGATTGTTATCTTTAATTTAGATTATATCTAAGGATTAATTTATATTTGAGTTAGACTTAGGTTTTCCAATTAGTCAATTAAATACACATTTCAAAGATTGGCTCCCAGTTTGTGGCGAGGCACTAGGCCTTCTTGAGTATGGGATCATCCACCACTTCTAGACAGAGCCTTTCAAAGAAATTATATATTTAATTTCCTTTTTGAAACTCCTAGGACTAACAAATCATGTGTAAATTACACCTAGGTCCTTAATCTAGCCTAATCTAAACATGCATATAAAGCAAATAAAATAACAATCATCAAACAATTCTATTTATTTATTAAGGTAGTTTTTCTATTGGCTCCCCTTGGATCTTAGCCTCGATATGGTATATCAAGGTAATGGACTTGATTCTTGGGGACCCAATATTGACCAAGTCCAACTTGATTGACCAAGTTGGACTTAGGTACTCATGCTTAGACAATCTTTCTATTTGGTTTGTTAACAAGTGATAGATAAGAACAATATTTCTTTTAGTTCTAAATCCTAGTCCGGATTGATTGTATACGGCTTTCTATTTTCCAAGAATCAAGTCAAGATTCTTGGAACCCAGTGTAAACCATTTCAATGCAATCTTCAAATCCTTGACTTGAGTTTTTAGGTTGGAATTCTCTTCCTCAAGCTTTTGGACTTGATTTGAGGTTCTAATCTGAATAGAGTTAGTCAAGGATTCGAAGTTAGTCACTTCTTTAAGAGTTGTTACCTCCTTTAGAAGTGACTTGATCTAAACATTAGATTTAGCTAATTTATGCATCAGATAATTAATTAAATTATACAAACGAGAAGTACTTACAGAGGGGTTAGGCCCTTCGGAAATGGATACGGATCCGTGGTTTCTCTCGGACTCAGCTTCCGATTCGTCCTCGCTTCCAGATTCGTTGACTTGGTCCCAGACCGTCATTGCAAGAAAACTCATCTATTCGAGCTCTTCATTATTAGACTCTTCTGAAGAAGACTCGTCCCAGGTCCCTTCAGGTCTTTCTTCTTTCATTGCTTCTTCGTATCCTTCTGATTCTGACAATTTTCTTTGATATGTCCCTTTTGGTTGTAGCCATAGCATGTTACTTCGAATTTCATTTGAGCTTGGTTGGGCCTCCTTGGACTAGATCATTTTCTTGACGTCCTTCTTGTTGAAGCCCTTCTTTTTATAGAGCCTTTTCACCAAGTTGGCGAGTTCGGCCATGAGCTAGTCGTCGTCATCATCGACCGAATCCGGTTCTTCTTCTAACTTAAGTTCAGTTTTTCGTCTTGGTTTTGGTTCACGTGCTCTGCTTGTACCTGCAATTAAAGTTATACCCTTCTCGTTCGATTGAGCGTCAACTTGTTCATGTAATTCAAATTCAGCAAATAGTTCATCTAGTTTAATTAAGGAGAGATCCTTAGAAAAATTGTACGCATCTACTATGGATGCCCACAAGATATCCTCAGAAAGGCATTTAGAGCATACCTTAGGATGTCGCGATTCTCCACTTTCTGTCCGATTGCATGGAGTCCATTGAGCAGATCTTGTATTAGGGAGTGGAGTTGGCTGGTCGTCTTACCTTCCTACATTTTAATATTGTATAATTTGTTAAGCAATAAGTCATGCTTGCTTACCTTTGTGTCGGGCGTGCCCTTATGCAACTCGATCAGCTTTTGCCACAATTCCTTGGCGCTTGAGAATAGGCCGACGTGGTTCAGCTCCTCCTTGGTTTGACCGCACTGAAGTGTACATGTTTCTTTGGCATTTGCTTCTACCTTCTTTATTAGTGATGCATCCCAGTTCTCGTATGGCATTGGTTTTCCAACATTGTTAGTTGGAATTTGCAGACCAGTTTTGATGATCATCCAAACTTCAAAGTGTGTTTGAAGATATGACTCCATTCGGCCCTTCCAGTAGCCGAAATCTTCTCCGGCGAAGAGCGGAGGTTGGGCTATATTGTAGCCTTCTTGGAGAGCCATAAAATCTTGCACAAGAAGAAATAAAAAGAAGCTTGTCCCAGAACTTGATCCTGGATTAGTAGTGTGGTTTAAAAGAAAGAATAAAATACTATCTCGAGTGGTGTTGCACCAACTTCGAGAAAAGAATACGATTATGAAAAACACTAGATCAGAAGGCAGCAAAGATATTGATTCTGATTGACTCCGAAAACTGAAAATCCCCACAAAAATAATGCTTGACTGGTGGTTGCACCAAATCGAAGCGACCCCGCTCTGATACCAATTGTTGAATCGAGAAGCGCTAGAGGGGGGTGAATAGCGCTCGTGGCCTTCATGCGTTTTGTATTCCGAAATTCGACGAGAGTTAAGCACAACAGAAATTAAAACAAACACAGAATGACCCAAGTATTTTTACTTGGTTCGGAGCCTTGGGCGACTCTTACTCTAAGGCCCACGCTCGTTGAGCGTTTACTTTGGGCAATCACTATAAGTTCTCAAATTTACAAATATGAATTACTTATAATGTAATAAATAAATTATACCGACAACGGAAAATACTAAATTCGAAGCTCTGCGTCGTCGAGGTGTCGCTATGGTTGTTTTGGACTGTCTCTTGAGCAGCACACAGAAGTAGGATCGCTTGGAATGTGTTGTTCCTAAGTGTTGGTCGAGATTTCCTTATAAAGGATGTTGAGGGCGCCTTCAATCACCTCGAGGGCGCCTCCAATCCCCGGGTCAATTGCGCGTAGATAAGGCCTGACTTCTTCGCAACTTATCCTCTTGAAGACGCCTCCATACTCCTGAGGGTGCCCTCAAGGCTGTCTGAGGCGCCTCAAGCCTCTATGAGGGCGCTTCCAGCTCCGTTACGCAGACTCCTCAGCCTTGCACCCGAGGCGCCTCCAAGATCCATAGAGGGTGCCTCAGGTACTATTTATCCGAGGCAAACACATGTTCTTTTGTCCCTGCAAGATAGGTTAGTCCATAAAACAACAACATATCCTGCAAAACAAAGTTAGTACATAATAAACATAATAACAGAAATATTTTGACAGTCTCCAGACTGTCCGGTTCTGTCTTCGGATTTTTGACCAGAAACCCTAGGTCGAACCGACGCCTACTGTTCCCTCAGTGGGGAACACACCTCTCACCTACTCCATTCAGGAGAGCATACCTATTGCCAGTCCGGTCCTCCAGATCGACTGGACTTTCTGCCTAGGGTTACCACCCCCTAGGGTTTTCCTCTACCTAGGATTACCACCCCCTAAGACCTAAGGTTGCCACCCCTCAGGGTTTCCCTCCACTAGGGTTACCACCCCCTAGGACCTAAGGTTACCGCCCCTTAGGATTTTCCACCACCTAGTATTACCACCCCCTAACCTAGGACCTAAGGTTACCGCCCCTTAGGATTTTCCTCTACCTAGGGTTACCACCCCCTAGTACCTAGGGTTACCACCCCCTAGGATTTTTTACCTGCCTAAATGCAATTAGAACTTTCCTGCAAACTCATTTACACACATTAGATAACAAACAACCTTAATTTTGAATCCTTTGTCATTATCAAAATTTGAGTTTCATTGTCAGATGCTTCCCACACCAACAAGAGTTTACCTTATTGGAGGCGTGTTCCATGCTTATGGAAGTGCCCTCCAAGCCCTTTATAAGGAAGTCTCGAGTAGGCACTTACACAACAACTACATACGAGCTACTGTGTGCACATTTGAGCCTCCGACTTCTCCTGATTCCTGCCACAACTCTATTGCGAAGCTACTGAGCCCGATGACTGCTCCGACGAGTTTTTCGCGCCCGACAGACAGACATCAACACAAAGTGCCCCATTTTGATTCCTAAAAAGTGTTGGTAAAATCTTGTTATTATACTTACTTACTACTAAAGGACAACTATAGTGTGTTGCACTTGACCTATCTTTACTTGTACTAGATTCTCTCTTCCAAGGGTACTGGAAGAGGTTTTTAGTGGATTGTCCATCGATAGGTTCGCGGGACCTGGGCCTTGGAGTAGGAGTCACCGAAGGCTCCGAACCAAGTAAAAATCACTCCTATTTTTCTGTTGCTTTCTTTCTTACTTTCTAATGCGTACTCAAGTTTTAAAAACTGAAAAAGAAGTATTTTAAACCACATGATTTCCCCCCCCCCCCCCCCTCACGTGCGTCACGATCTAACACTTAGTGTTTTGAAAAAGTTTCTATCTACCTGGAAGAATATTTACTTAGCTTTACTTGTCATATATTTGGTGTTACTTATTTTAACTTCACTTTAAATTATGTTGCCATAATAAAAAATGGGAAGACTATTGGTGAAGAAAGCACCAGATGATCAAACCTAAATTTTGATTATGATAAAGAATTCAAAGTTAAGTTGTCGTGTGATCTAACAAGTTGAACCAAGTATGTAGGAAAGTCCTAAGTGATCTTAAGCAAAGGAAAGTCCTAACTGTGGTTAGGTAACGAAATCCTAGTCCGGGGACTAGGTGAAGTCTAGGCGAGTCAAGGATTTTAAGCAACATCCTATAGTCGAAAACTTTAGGTGAAAATCCTAGGGGTCACGGATACTAGGTGGAAGACTGGATGGATTGTGGAGCAGACATCTAACACAAAATCCTGAAGTCTCGGACGCTGAGTAAAAGTTTAGTCAGTCTGAAGGATCAGTCTAGCAAATGGTAAACTCTCTTGAGAGGAGTAGGTTGTAGAATCGTTGCACTAGAGGGGGAGGGGGGTGAATAGCACTTGTGACTTTCACGTTCATTTGAAAATGTTCGAGTAAAACACAACGGAATAAAAAAGACAAGACAGAAAGAAAGCAATTGCGAACACCAAGAGTTACTTGGAGTAGGAGTCGCGGTTCAGAGCCTGTAGCGACTCCTACTCCAAGGCTCGCACATGAGAGTACTTTCGATGGGAAATCTACTAATCAATTGAAAGTTACAAAGAGATTTACAATTATAGTACAAGTAACTTTTAAATAAAATAATACCAACGACTTAGAGAAATAGATCTTCAGCGTAGTCATCGTCGGAGCATATTTTGGGCGTCAAGAGTCTTTATCGAAGCAGTGCGCAAGTGCAGAAGTCGTTTTGAATGTTGTTGTTTAGTCCCTAGTCAAATGCTACATATATAGGCTATTTCGGGCTCTTGGAACCCCTTTGGGTGCTTGGACCACGTGTCCTAGCCAATCGGCACGTTCCATGTAGGCTTATGGATGATTTTTCAGGTCCGGGCACTTGGAACAAGTCTAGGCGCTCGGATCACTTGGGCACTCGCCGCCCGCCCTGAGTGAAGCTGGTTCGGGCACCTGGACCCCTTCCGAGCGCCCGGACTTTCTACAAAACAAAGTTAGTATAGACAATAAACAATATATATAATATAAATTTAACAACCTCTGACTGTCCGGTTCTGACTTTGAGTTTCACTGAAACTCTAGGTCAACCTGACGCTTACTGTTTCCTCTTCGAGGGAACGCGTCCTCACCTACTCCTCTCAAGAGAGTTTACCTTTTGCCAGATCGGTCCTCCACGACTATCTAGACTTTTGCTCAGCGTTCGAGACTTCAGGTGTTCATGCTAAATGTCCGCTCCAAGACCTGTCCAGACTTCCACTTAGTCTGCAACCACCAGGATTTTCACCTAGAGTCCCCGACTCTAGGATTTCACCCAAAGTGCTCGACCCGCCAAGACTTCACCTTACCTAATCGTAGTTAGAACTTTCCACCATTTAGGGTTACCTCCCCCTTGGACCTAGGGTTACCTCCCCCTAGGGTTTTACACCTGCCTAGCATCCACTGGGACTTTTGCCTAAGAACAGTTGGGACTTTCCTACAAGCTCATTCAACCTTATTAGATAACAAGTAATCTTAACTTTAGACCCTTTACCATAATCAAAACTTAGGTTCGATCGTCTGGTGCTCCCTACACCAACAATCTCCCCCTTTTTTATTATGACAACCTGGTTCAAAGTTAAGTAAAACATAACAATAATGTAAAGAACTTAAGTATGAGCATAAGTAAAACAATTAAAAGAACTTATGCATAAGAAAAATAATTTTTTAAAAAAAGAACTTATGCATAAGCAAAATAATTTTGAAAAAAAAAACTCTCTTATGCTTCCTCTTAATCAAAACTTAACCTTATCTTTCTAATATTTAACTTTCTCTCCCCCTTTGACATAATCAAAAAGATACAGTTGGTACGGTTTGCACTAATGGTCTAATTCGAGTTTTGATGAATGACAAGTAAGTTAAATTACGCTTTGTTGTGGTCTAACCACTTGATTAAGTGTGCAGGAAATCCAACTAGGTCAACGGGCCTACCGGATAGCTGGTACCAAAGCCAGCTAGGTCGAAGGGTCGATTGGATAGCTGATATAAAATATAGCTAGGTTGATGGGCCGACCAGATAGCTGGTACAAAGTCTAGATAGGTTGACGAGATGACCAGATATCTAGCAAGAAGTCCAGCTAGGTCAACGGGCCAATCGGATAGCTGGCACGAAGTCCAGACATGTCGACGGGCTGACCTAATGTCTGGCAAACTGGTAAGTTAAGATAAGTCACTGGAGGAGAGTGACCAAGTGAGAATGTGTCCCAGTTGGAGGGATAGTAGGCATCGGTCCAGTTTAAGTCCATTTGGGATCCATAAATTGAGAACTTGATTAGTTCCTGGTCCTGAAAGGACAGAACTAATTACTACTCTGTATTATTATTAAATTGTCCTAATACTTATTTTACAGGGTATTTTTGGACTAATATTATTTTGCAGGACAAAAGAAGAAAATTTCCTTCGGATGAACAGTGTCTGAAGGCTCCTTCAAGCAGCGAAGGCACCTTCGTACTGCTCATAGAAGGCGCCTTCCATGGCTATGGAAGGTGTCTTCCACAGGATAAACTTTTGGCGTCGCAGCAGATAAGTGCCAAGGTGTTCGGGATCCAACTTTCCTCATTGGAAGTGTCTTTCATGCCTTTTATAAGGTTGTCTTGAGAAGGCATTGAACAACAACTACTATACGACCTACCATGCATCCGATTCAACTTCCAATTACTTCAGGCTTTTGCTACGACTCTGCTACAAAGCTACTGCATCCGACGACTGCTCCGAGGACTTTCGATCATGGCCGGCAAACTGACATCAACACGAACGCTTCCACTTCGATCCCTAAAGTATCGGTAAATTTTTAATTCATGTAATTAAAATACTTCAAAAGGACAAGTGCATGGTGTTGCACTTGTTCTAACTTTCCTTGTTTTTTGATTCCCTCTTCCGGTGGTACCGAAAGATGTTTATAGTGAATTACTTATCGATAGGCCCATGAGACCTGGGTCTTATTGGTGTAATATCCCTAGGTCAAGGTTGGCCAAGTTGACTAACTTTAAGTTGGCTTAAGTTTGAGTCTTGATGTTTGGATTTCGATGTTTAACAATATGTGGACATTACAGGTGCAATCGTCTGATTAGGGAGATTTTTAGTGCAATTCTCCTCTGGTCAAGCTTTGACTAGTTTAATGTGAAGAAGAGTCAAGTAGGTCAATGTTTACCGAATACTTGACTGTGGAAGTCCTGGTGAGTGAAGTCAGACAATTGAAAGTCCTGGTGAGTGAAACAAGACAGATGAATGTCATGGTGAGTGAAGCCAGACAGTTGAAAATCCAAGTAAGTAAAGTTAGATGAAAGTCTTGGTGAGTGAAGCCAGGCAGGTGAAAGTCCCGGTGAGTGAAGCCGAGCAGTGAAAAAATCTTGGTGAGTGAAGCCAGGTGAAAATCTTAGTGAGTGAATTAGGTGAAAGCCCTAGTGAGTGAAGCTAGGCAAATGGAAAGACCTAGTGAGTGAAGCCAGACATGTAGAAATACAAGTGTTTCAAGGTTGACCGGACACCTGGTGTTGGAAAGTCCAAGTAGGTCAAAGGAGTGACCGGATACTTGACACAAGGAAATTCAGATTAGTTAAGGGTGACTGGACATCTGGTGGAAGGAAGTCCAAGTGGGTCATGGAGGACCGGACACTTGGCATGAGATAGTAAGTCCAAGTGAGTCAAGGTTGATCGAACACTTGGCACAAGTAGAAAAGTCTAAATGGGTCAAAGGATTGACCGGACACTTGGTGAAAAAGTCCTAACAGGTCAAGGTTGACCGGATGTTGGGTTTGGGAGTCCTAGACTTGACTCGGGTGAGCTAGGATTGGTCAATTGGATCAAGTGATCAAATTAGACCAAGCCTAATTGATCAGCTGACCGATTGGTCATAGTGCTGCGACAAGCAACAACCCAATCGATCAGCCGATTAATTGGGAAGCAAAATCATGAGCATAAAATGCTCCCCAATCAATCGATCGATTGATTGGGCACCGCCAATCGATCGGGCGATCGATTGGGGGCTAGAAATCACGTACGACGCGAGAAAGGCTGAATCGATTGGGTGATCGATTCAGGCCTTTTCCAGTAGAGCACAGAGACACTCTGAATCGATCGACCAATCGATTTAAGCTTCCACAATCAATTGGTCAATCACCATTGTGAAGGAAGCGCACAAAATCCCTCTTCCTCGCAGCGATTCGACATCTCTTTTCTCTCCACTCCTTGCGATCATTTTTCACAGGTTTTATGCCAATTCTTGAAGTTGTGTTGGAGCAAAGTATTGCTGCACTTCTAAGGTCAAGAGGTGTTCCACACAAGAAGATGAAGCAAGCTAGGGTTTTCTCATTGTAAATCTTGTAAGATTTGATATAATATTAGCTTGTATTTCTTTCTTTATTATTGTCTGTGTGAGAGTTTGTACAAGGCTTCTCCGCCTTTAATAATTACCGAGAAGGAGTGTTTATAGTGGATGAGTGAGTGAGGGATGGATCCTTAGATTAGTCACCTCTTCATGAGGTTGATACCAAGTAAATTCTTGTGTTAGCGTTGTGAGTCTTGTTTCGAGTTCATTACGCTGCATATCATCATCACGAAGCAAGACAACGAGCACGACAAGCTATTCCCCCCCCCCCCCCCCCTCTAGCTACAAATCGACCCTAACAAGTGGTATAAGAGAGAAGCCTCTCTTCACCGAAATCATCACCGAAAAGGGCAACAAGCTAGAGGTTGAAGAAGTTGAAGCATAAAAGTCAACGAGTCAAAGATTTCAAAGAGCTTAACTTCAAATGGAATTTCGAGATGGATTCGGATTCAACACATGGGTGCCTCCATCTTATATATCGACAAGCTTCGATTCTTGGAAATCAAAAATAAAAAATTTCTTCATGATGGAGATAGAGAAATGGTTTTCTCTAATGGAAGGCTTTGAAGCTCCAACGGATTCGAAAGGCAAAATCCTCAAGAAAAGCAAATGGAACAAGGAGAAAATTCAAAGGTGCGAGGCAAATGACAAGGTAACCAAATTATTAGTTAGTCTATTGCCAAGCACAATCATTTACAAAATTGGAGAATATAATGATGCAAATGAGCTATGGAGCAAATTGACCAAGCTTCATGAAGAACCCTCCACTGCACCAAACCAAGAGAAATCCAAAGAGGACGACTTATTGGAGCAAAACCAAGAGGAAGAGGATTTCGAAGTTGAGAGGTGCTCAACATGGGAAGAAGAAGAAGAAGCTCCATCCTCCAGAGAGCACCAAGACAAAGGCAAAGGAGTATACTCT
The DNA here is from genome assembly GCF_018446385.1 of Zingiber officinale. Classification (NCBI taxonomy): domain Eukaryota; kingdom Viridiplantae; phylum Streptophyta; class Magnoliopsida; order Zingiberales; family Zingiberaceae; genus Zingiber; species Zingiber officinale. Next base: position 121,378,522 of record NC_055993.1, on the reverse strand, counting down.
TTATTTCATGTGCAAGAGGATGAAGATGAAGAGGTCTCCATCTCTATGATTGAGGGGGAGCGTCATGCCTTGACATCAGAGCAAGAAGAAGCTTCTACCTCCGAGTCAAATGAAGAAGAAGACGGTGCCACCTCCACAAATCAAGAAAAATCAAATGGAGGATCATATGGTACCCCTACAAGCAAAGAAGGTATAACTATTTCAATTTTAAATAATAAAAATCACATTATATGCTTTGAGTGTAGGGTAAAAGGACACTACAAGAGTAAGTGTCATAAATTGGCTAAGAAGAAGGGTCAAGTAGCACCTAAGGACAAGGAGAAGCCCAAGGAGACCATCCCCATGACAAAGAAGAGCAAAGAGTACATAGCGCATAGTGTGCTTCTTGTGTAATCAAAGAGGACATTACCGGAGTCAATGTCCTAACGGGAAAAAATCGGTCAAAGGAGGAAGCTCAACTCAAGGGGAAGCTCTCAAGAGCAAACCCAAGGTATCATTTATTGAGCTTAATCATTTAAGTCATGATAAAAAGCATGTTAAGTCTAGTTTATATCACTTTAATGCTATTTATCATGAAAATAGAAGACATGATAGAATTAAGGAAAATTATGAAGCTTATCATGCTAAAACTACTCAATTTAAGGCTAGAAAAATAGAAAACAACTTAGGAAATAACTCTAAGGATTCTAGGAACATGCCTAAGAGAAATAAAAATAAAGGTTTTAATGAAAAATCTAAGGTTGAGGTGTTATGGAAGGAAAATCAAGTCTTGAAGTCAAGACTTGATAAATTAGAGAGGACCCTTAGAAAAATCACACATGAAGAACAAGGGTCCAAGAACAAAAACCTAGGTTTAGGACATCAAGATCCATCCAATGGTCGTAGAGTTTTGGGGTGCAAGCCTAAAACCAAGAAGGATGTTACCAAATATCATAGGGTTTCATATAGCTATGAAACCAACCATAGGTTTAGGGGTCAAGTCAAAGATACAAGGGAAGTTATCCCTAGAAGTATTTTTTTTCCAAGATCAATGTGACTAAGACTTCTAAGAAGTCTAAGAAAGTCACTAAGAAAGTCACAAGGAAAGCAATCCCTAGAGTTGACCTAGAGGAGATGACCAAGACTTCTAAGAAGCCTAGAAAGGTCATTAGGAAAGTAATTAGGAAAGTTATTCCTAGTGAGTATCTAGAGTATTCAAGGAGCACCAATAAGTTTTGGGTTCCTAGGAGCATATTCTCGATGCCCTAGATGGGTTAGAGAGTGTCAACTCTAAATGGGTGGAGTGGTTAACCCAACCTTGATAAAGTTGACACTTGGATGTATTTTCAAAGATTTTGTTAACATTTAAAAATGAAAAGGATTAATTAGTTACTCTTTGTAAGAGTAAAATGTGCCAGAAGTTGAGAATTTGGACTTAATTTTAATTGACACAAATATAAAAGAGAAAAAGAAATGTCAAGTTGGGTTTTGACATTTTCTTGAAGAAGATGGGGGAATCTAGAGTTAATTTTAAGCTTAGCTAAGAATTAAGGATACTTAGATAGATTATCTAGGTATATTTATTTCTGATAATTGCCATGATTATTTGCCCATCATATGTTATGACATCATATTTTGTATTCATACTTATTATGAAAAATATAATAAAAATATCATGTCATGTCATACATACATCATATATCTATAGTATGTTTTCTTTTGAAAATTACTTATTTTAATGTATACCATAAAATCATCATGTATTATTTTAATTTTCTTGTAATTATGGACAATGACATTTACCAATAAGTGATATCTTAGGTGAATGTTCATAATTTCTAAAATACCTAGATAAATATGCATGGTTCCTAGTTTAGGGAAAAACCAAAATCTACATCTCACAAAAACTATAAGTGTACTTGTATGTGTTTTAGTGCACATTAGATATAAATGAGATGTTAGGATGATGAACAAGACTCAAAATGTTGATTTAATGCATCTATTTGAGTTTTGATTTCATCAAAACACGTAGTTATGTGTACTCCAGTCATTGGGAAAGCTAATGTACAAATCATGTGCATTGAGCCCAAAGAATATGATTGGAAATTAATTTTAAAAAATCATTTTAAATATACTTTGGAAAATAATGGTGAAGGTTATCTTTTGATAGTAATAATCATTAAAAAGTTAGACACAAAACTTGAAAGAAACATTGAGGTTTTTACAAGTTTCCAAGTTTGTGTCAATCTTTGAAAATAAGATATATTTTCTTAGAAAACTATTTTTCCATGATATTATATACTCTAAATAATGTCTACAAGAATTTTCATGATTTTTAAAATTTTATAGAATTTTTAGGGTAATTCTAAATTTCGCTGAAACTGAATTTTAAAAAATCAGACCTCCAATCGATCAACCGATCAATTGGAGTGTCTCAATCGATCGGGCAATCAATTGAGATAAATTTTCTCACAAGTAGAATCTCGCAGAATCGATTCACCAATCGATTTGATGACATTGAATCTATCGTCCGATCGATTCAAAAAAAATTTCTACAAGCAAAATTCGCGGAATCTATTGCTGGATCGATTGAAATGGTGCCAATCAATTGAGCCCCAACGCTAATTGATTGAGAAGACTAATTTTGGATGGGAAAGCTTGATTTCAGCACTTAAGTTTTTTTTAGTCTCGTTAACCATTCTTAATCTCTTGGAATATATTTATATACACCTGAGGGTGATATTCTTGTTGAAACAAGAATGGTTTGGTTGCAAATAGACTAAATTAGAGTTTAGGTTGAGGTTTGCGTTTAAAAATTGATACTTGAACCTCAAAACTTCAAGTTTTGGGTTTCATAAAGATTTAGGGATTCCAAATCATTGTTGATACAATGACAAAAGATTGGAGCATGTCTTTAGGGGAAGTCATTCTTTAAAGACATGAAAATTAATTTTTTAAATACCATGGAAGGTGGTTAACCTTTGTTAGTATAAATGCTCAAGGTTAAGTATGGAAAAATAATGAAGGGTATAGGACCTTCACTGTTGGAATGGTGAATGATCTAGGATGAGCATTGCAAAGTGATTAATACTCAAGGATGAACATTGAAGACAATGAAGGATATGAGACCTTCATTGTAATGTTGTGAACAACATGTGAGGTTGTGAACAATGTATGAGTAACTCTTCAGAAGGAGAGTTTTTTTTATGTGTGCCAAAGGAGAGGAATGTAGGATTTAAATTAGGCCTTCATTACCTAAAGAGAGTGTTTACCCTTTAGGAAAGGGAGAGAATGAAGGAAACTTTCATTCATGCTTTGGCATGAAAAGGAAGTTGAGACTATGGGATTAGCCTAGCTTAAAGGTATTGTCAAACATCAAAAAGGGAGAGATTGTTGGTACGGCCAAAGTTGACCAAGATGACTAAACTTGAGTTGGTCAAGCTTAAGTCTTGATATTTGGATTTCAATGTTTGACCATATGTAGAGATTGCAGGTGCAATCATCTAATTGGAAAGATTGTTGGTGCAATTCTCCTCTAGTCAAGGTTTGACCAGTTTAATATGAAAAAGAATCAAGTAGGTCAAGATTGACAGAATACTTGACTGTGAAAGTCCTAATGAGTAAAGCCAGTATCACGCCCCGAAAGAGTTCCTATATGACAAACGGACAACATCTCCCCCCATATGACCACATAGGAGACATAAATACATAGCCACACATGTATAATAACAATAAAATCTTAGCCCACACGACTGGGGACAATCACCACAAATGACAACAAGAGCAACAACAATAAGAGCAATCACACAACCCCACATGAAATGTAGAAATAGGAACAATCTTGCATGTGTGCATGACTAACAACTAACATACTTTATTTACAAACCAACCAAGTAGAGTGACTAAGAAAGTCAAAACAAAACATGTTTTCATAACAAATTTCAAAGCAAATTTCGAATACCAAAAGTTCAAAAAGCTATGACAACCAAAAATAAACCAAGGACATCTCGCACGATGTGGGATCAAGAATCGAGACCTCCGAGCGACATGACTTTATTTCCTACCTGCTAACCTGAAATATAAATGGATATTTCCTACTTGCTAACCTGAAATATAAATGAAAACAAATGAGTAGTTAGTAAAAATACTCAGTGGGTATATGATAGATGGTGCATGATAAAAAGGTAAAGGATAAATCTCAGGATGTCACTTACTAGTGAAGGTAAGAGTAACACACCAACCTGCACAACCAAACAAGGCATATAGATATAACAAGTGCACGACAACTATGGACTACAACCGAATTGTCAACCAGGGCATGTAAAACATCACTGTCTGCACGGGAACACTCTACCATGGATGGTCCCGTGGGTAGACTCGTGGCCACTGTTTACGAGAGAACACTCTACCATGGATAGTCCCGTGGGTAGGCAGGGCAAAATCATAGCTGTCTAGCTATTGACTGCAAGCAAACACGCTACCACAAATAGTCCCGTGGGCAGTCAAAGTCTACAAGTGCCCAACTAATAAGAATAATAAACAAACATCACTGTGTACTAAGGTACACGCCACTAGTTATATCCTTATCTAAAAGTATTGTACGATATAAACAATCATACGTGGTAACAAGGAGACTACAAGATATCCAAAGTAACAGACATAAGGACAAGCAGAACAAATATCAATATTAGGAATCAACCAAACATAGAGTTAAGGTACGTTGTGTATGCTATCATAAGAGTGAAATAAAATCAAGCATCACCTTCCAAGGATCTAAAAGAGAACCAGATGGAACTACCCACCTCTAATGGAGAACATTCTAGTAGTCTTCAAATCCGATGCTCTCTCTCGCGCTCAAATCCTAAGGGAAGAAAATACGAAAGGCTACTTAAGTATTCAGCCAATTCCAATAGCAACTTTTTATATATAGACAATTTAAATCTCAAGGTTAAGTGATAAATCAATGGGAAGAACAGAGAATGTGACACGCATCCTAATGGTATACAAATATAAGAATACAAATTGACCTCCAAAACCAATCCTCATGATATGTGATTTTAGGCCAAGAATGAGATGTGTCCAATACTATTATGTTGATAATGAATTAATGCACTAACATCAGAATTTTAAATATTATTACTGTCATTTTCTTGATATTTGCTATTAACAGGATCTGATAGCATTTAAAATATTTCTGCTCTCATACTTTTAAATGAAAACACCCAAAGATCTAAGGTTTGCTACCACTAGAAATATTAATTGTATCAATTTCTTTATTGATTGTTCACCCTTTAGTAATAGCTCTAGGTTACTTAATCTATCTATTCTGTTCATGTTCTATAGATTTGATAACTCGTTACATAAATTCCTAAAACACAATCTATTAACTGGCCAAACTAAATCAAAGATAGAAAATCAGTAACCGATTAGCATAGGATGGTTGAATGAACTTCTACTCATCTACTAGTTATTAGAAAGGACTTTATCAAACCCAATAGAGCCACCCACTTCTAGTTCCTAGGGTTAATGTTCAGCAACCAAGTAAATCAGTGCCCAAGAATAGCTTGTCTGTGTTGAGGATTTGGTGTTACAAAACAGCATGATTAACCAATTTGAGTAATGAGTGGCCTTTTCTATTAAAACAGAGTTAGATTAAACTGAAACAAATATCTTAGGTGCAGAAACGGTTACCTACTTCTCCTTTTTCGGCAGCAGATCACCGTGGCTGGCAGAGGGAATAGAGTCCCAGGGTTTGAGGTTGTTGTCGGCGGTGGCGGTAGAATCGCAAACCACTAACCCTAGTCCCTCTGCTCGGTTGGACACTGGACATGGGCGACGCGGTGTCAGCGACATCTCCATCTCTAGCAATCTCCCAACCCTAGCCCAATGCTCACATGGTCGCAGCTGCAAGGGGCGCACGAGGTGTCTGTGGCGAAGGGTGGCAGAGGAAGGTGCTTTACCGACGGGACTGCACGAGAGAGAGGCGGCGCCGGGTCGAGGTGAGCATGGCGTCGGCTCCGTAGGCGTGGTGTTTAGTGAAAAGTCGTGAGGGAAAGGGCTCTATATATTGCAGCGAGACAAGGCTAGGGCAACTCATCTCCCTTTTTAATTAATAACCCCTCCTTAAATAGGTCTTCGATAAATTTTATAGACCCTTTCCACCCTAATCAAATTGCTTATTCCTAAGTTTGATAAAAAGATAAATCCAGAAAGTTATCACATTCCAATAAAGATATATATAACTATATAATTCCTTATTATTTATCAAAGCCTTATTATTATTATTTTTATCATTATTATTATAAATTTTATATAAGTTTTTAACTTTTTTCACAGTTAAACATTCTAAACCATAAATGTATGTTATCTAACAGTCAAGCAGTCGAAAATCCTGATGAGTGAAGCAGGCAGATGAAAATCCTGGTGAGTGAAGTCAGACGGTTGAAAATCCTAGTGAGTGAAGTTAGGAGAAAGTCCTGGTGAGTGAAGTCAGACAGGTGAAAATTCTGGTGAGTGAAGTCGGACAGTGGGAAAATCCTGGTGAGTGAAGCCATGTGAAATCCTAGTGAGTGAAGCTAGGTGAAAGTTCTAGTGAGTGAAGCTAAGTAGATGAAAATACTTGGTGAGTGAAGCCAGACATGTGGAAATCCAGGTGGGTCAAGGTTGACTGGACACCTAGTGTTGGGAAGTCTAAGTAAGTTAAAGGAGTGACCGGATACTTAGCACAAGGAAATCCAGATGGGTCAAGGGTAACCAGACATCTGGTGGAAGGAAATCCAAGTGGGTAATGGAAGATCGGACACTTGACATGAGATAGTAAGTCTAAGTGGGTCAAGGTTGACCGGACACTTGGCACAAGGAGAAACGTCTAAGTGGGTCAAAGGATTGACCAGACACTTGGTGAAGATGTCCCAACAGGTCAAGGTTGACCGGATGTTGGGTTTGGGAGTCCTCAACTTGACTCAGACAAGCTAGGGTTGGTCAATTTAATCAAGTGATCAAATCAGACCAAGCCCAATCGATCAACTAATCGATTGGGAACAGTGCTACGATAAGTAACAGCTCAATTGATCAGTCGATCGATCGGGAAGCAAAATGGCGAGCATAGAATGATCCTCAATCGATCGGGCGATCAATTAGGGGCTGGAAATTGTGCACTATGCGAAAAAGGCTGAGTTGATTGGATGACACAAAAAAATTAAAAAACTATTATCTCGAGATGATGACACACTCTCTCCGTAACCATAATATTTTTTAGTGATGATGACACACTATTTTCATTATCGCTACGAGGAGGCTGACGATGAAGGATGCGAGGATGAACGGAATCGTCTTTTACTTTATAAATAATAATTATTTATTATATTTGAATAACTATCCACTCCATTCCAATTAGAGATGGTGTCGAAATTTTTAATTAAATCTTCTCGTCCAAAATCACAAATATTAGCCAATAATATTATTTCATATTAATTAATTAATTAATTAGATTCCATGCCTTGTAATAATTTTATTTTTTCAATCGATATGTGTTATTGCCTATTAGATTTCTTTAATTAATTGTTTTTCTTTCGTTTTTTGTTCCAACGCAATTTAACTTTTAAAAATACTAATAAAAGAGCAGAGCAAGTAGATACTTAATTAAGCTGATGGAAACCAACTTACCAGAAAGTACGTACAACATAAAAACATAAAAACGAGGCGACGTACCATGCATGCATGCATATCGCTAATTATTTATGCCTCGCTATTCTGTTTTATTTAATAGCTAGCGATCCATGCATGGTTAACTTACGACAGTGGTGAAGCCAACTAATTTTTAGTCACCATGGCGATCTTCCTGTTCCTGGGTTCACCCTCAGGGATAGTCCATACAGCATCACTGTAGATGACGACGTGGCCGTCGCGCTGCAGGACGAGGATGGAGCCGGGGCTGGTGTTGAAAGTGTAATTATCACCATTCTCATCTACGATGCGGAAGTAGCCCTCGTTATCCAAGACGGCGTAGCAGGCTCGGCCGTTGACTAATTGGAAGGACCACAATTCCCTGCGGTTGTCGTTGCCGTTGTCGTAGAGGCCGAGCTCGCAGTGGTCCTGCATGATGAATTCATAGGTCCCTTCGGTGAGGGATTCGCCGGGTAACAGCTTGTCGCCGCGATAGAGAACGTTGTTGTTGGCCATGGCGGAAGGCAGGAGGAGTCCGAGGAGGACAGCAGCAGCAGAGAGCGTGACAAGGGCAGCCATGGTTAAGCTAGCTACGGATATATCACTCGCTAATTCACTCAAGTGATCGCTTGTTTAGAGTATCATGCCACTCCCATCTATTTATAGATGAGGATATATAGGAGGAGGTAAATTTAAAATACAGTTTCAAGAATCATTAATTGCTTACAAATTCATAGTATACGATAGCATTCAGTTTCCTTTACTACAATCAAATTATTCATATCGAGTGGTTGTGCTGTCGATAATCAAAGTAAATAATTTATCATTGATTTATAGCTAGAGTAGTATGACAAAACTAGCTAGCTAGCCAATAAATGCCCCTCCGGTTTAGGTTCTATTGGAAATGAAACTCATATATGTTTCTAACCGTTCATATATATCGATAAGATATACAGAAAAAGTTATTAACAAAAGACCAAAAAAAATTATATATTTAAAATTGATGATTGTGATTTATGTAGTAATTATAAATTGGAGACAAGCTAAAGTGCATGTTTTTTTAAATGTCAGTATAATAACACATATATGAGAATATCAAAAAAATCAATCGTGCTAGATATTTACACTAAAGAATATCAAATAAATGGATGCACAAAAAATAGAAGAGGACCCTCAGCGATTGATGAATACTTATCTATCTTATTAAAAACATCAAAATCTAACCCATCGACCGACTGACATACTGAAAATCTCAATAGTCGCATGCCCCTTTAACCAATGGGACATGAACATTATAGGACCATTCCTAATGGCACCCGGTCAGAGACTATTCCAGCTTGTGACGATGAATTACTTTTTTAAATAGGTGGAGGCAGAAACTCTTTGAAAATATTTTTAAAAAACTTAGATATGTACATGAAAGCTTAATTAAAAGAACCTTTTTAAACACTAATTTTTTTAGATTGGAATATTTAAATTTTCTTTTTCAAATATTTAAAGTTGTTTTTTTTTCAAAAATAGTTAGGTTTTCTTTTCAAAAATAATTAAACCAAAAAAAAAAACTAAAAAAATTAACAAAAAATACTTTGACTTGAAAGAATATTTAATTTTGAGAGTAATTATAAAACTTTAACTTTGAGAAAATATTTAACCAAACATATTTAATTGAACCTAAGTCCTTTCACTCCCCCTTGATTAACGACAAAAAAAAATATAAAAATTATTTAAGTTTTGAGGGTCCTAGAGTCGAAGCAAATAAAATAAGGTAAAAGTAATTATCTTTTTTTTTTTTTTCTAATTTTCCATCTCACCCTTTCTAAATTATCAAACATATTAAACTTATGAGTTTATGTGAGATTGAGAATTATGAAAAATATTTAAGTCAAAGAAGATTAATTTAATCAAAATAGATTATTTTTTTTTAAGTTTAAATTTTAATTTGAAGAATAACTAAGTTTTAATTTTGAAATTTATGTATTGAAAAATAATTATATTAATTATATTTTTGAAATTATTAGGATTAATTACTCTTTTGAAATTGATTAAGAATTTGAAATTTATTATACTTAAGAATTTGAAATTAATTATACTTAAGAATTTACAATTATTAGGATTAATTATTCTTTTGAAATTATTAAGAATTTGAAATTAATTATACTTAAAATTTAAAATTAATTATACTTTTAAAATTAATTAATAATTTGTAATTAATTATATTTTTGAATTAATTAATAATTTAAAATTAATTATACTTTTAAAATTAATTAATAATTTGAAAATTTTTGAAATTAATTAATCTTTTGAAATTAATTAAGATGACTTCGTTAATTGAATTAATTTTAGTTAACTTAATTGAATTGAGTTTAATTAATTTGAGTTAACTACTTTTTTATTTTAAACCTAGGTCCATCTCACCCTTTTCTAGAGTTTTAATCAGGGAAGTTTATAAGTTTTATGAGATGGTTAATTTTAATCTTTAATTAAAATTTAAATCTAAGATTGATTTATATTTGAGTTAAACTAAGATTTAATAGTTAGTCAATTAAATATTTATTTTAATAATTGGCTTCCAGGCTCTAGCGAGCACTACAATAAAAACATTAAAAGACAACGGTTAAAAACTGTTGTCGTAGACCCTTTAAAACCGTTGTAATTGACAGTGTTGTTAAAAGTAGGGGGCTACGACAATAGTTTTAAACCGTTGTCTTTGAATGAAAAGATAACAGTTTTACAACAGTTTGAAACCGTTGTCTTTGAATGAAAAGACAACGGTTTAAAACCGTTGTTATTTAGAGCATTTTTAATAACACTGCCCGTTATAATCATTTTTGGGGCTACGACAACGGTTTTTAACCATTGTCTTTGAGGGTGATAGACAACAATAACGGTTTTAAATCGTTGTCTTTTAAATTATTATCTTTTAATACCAATATATCATATTTCAATTTAAATATATAATAAAGAATCATAATCAAGAAAGAATATTTCCCATATCAATATCATTCAAAATGTTAGTTATACAAGAATTACAATCACAAAAGAAGAAACATATCTCATGTTCAAAAAAAATTTATCCCAATAGTATGAAAAGACAACGGTTACTTCCTCGAGCTGACTTGGTCCTGTGCTTATTGTAAACCTTGCGTTGAAGGACTCAGTCTTATAGTTGGTCAGGCTCCTATTTGCAGTTCTTCTATCATTGTTACTTCCTTGAGCTGACTTGGTCCTGTGCTTGTTGTAATAATTTTTCCTTGCTTTGGGAAGTCGAGGGTGATTCTTCTTCACAGTGTGTAATAGTAAGGTGCATGGTGGATCATAGACATCAGGAGCCCATTTCACATGTAACTTGAAGTTCAATGGTGAATCATGCTGTGCGCGACTTCCCTTCATGGCAGAAATAAGCTTTGGAAGCATCTGGAGTAGCAGTCCAACAAATACATTAAGGAGAAGTATGAAATTTGCAAACATGAACGTGTATCACATATGGCCAATCCCACTAAAGAAATTATAATCCAATGAAAGTAGAATCAATTCTTGCGAGTTGCAACTAACATGGTCCTATTTTCTATAAATAGGAGCAAATCATTTTTGTAGACATGAATCTGCTGCATTTATGCAGAGAATGCAAATATATCTTTTTTTGGAGTAATACTAATTAAGGAAGTTCAATCCGTATGAAAAATTATAACAAGCTTATTTTCATACTAAAATTTTACAGCAAGTGTGTGTACCTTTGAGGATGATACTATTCCATGTAGTCTTGATTGTCAGTTGTCACACTATTTTGCAATGTTAGTGCTTGACAACACTAGTAACAAGGATCAACATGCACATAAGAATTTCTGCTTCAAATAAAAGTGCCATTCATACGGGAACATAGACCACCATGTTCCATATAAGTCTATTTTAATTGTTATGTTCAACTAATGCATTTAATTAATTATGAAAAAAATAGATAAGGAAATATAGATTGTTGAGTGAATATTACTTGTAATTGTCAAATCCTGGACAACATTTGATGTTACTTGGAACGTTGGTGGCATGCTAGGAAACTTTGTCAATAGAACCTGCAAAATATAAACATATATTAGAAGATAAAAATATCCAAAACAAGGTCATTATCCCCTCAACTAGTTAGGTTTTTTATTCTACTATGAAGCATTATAATACAAATATGTCTGAACTTTAAACAATGTAAACTAACCCTCATTTAAGTAATTGTATTTGATAAAAAAGAGAAAGGATAATAAATCATGCAATTAAATTTGAATATAAAGAACAAACTTTACATTAAGCTAACAGAATTTTTATATTGATTCTAGCAATCTCTTGTCTAAATGAAATATTAATACATTACATGTGATAGTAAGGATACATCAAAGAAACTATACATAGACTAAGAAATGAAGATTGACAAAATTACTTACAACTACAATAGAAGGGCTAGAATAATCTTCCCAAGGATGAGAATGTGTTACGTCAGCACCAAATATTATAGTTGGTTGGTCACTAACAAGAGGAATGCGCCTTGACAATGCATCGACAAGAACCATGTCCCTTCCTTCAACCTATGAATCAAGCCTTAGTAACACAAAGCAGAACAAGAAAAATAGATCCACCTTCCACGTACTCACCTTTCCATTGATCTAGAGGCCAACATTGGCAAGGTACTGTTTACTCATCCTGAAAACATGCTTTGTCAAACAACATTATGAAACTAAACCAAGGCAGTCTCACATATCTACTTTTGATCACCTGTAATAACTATGACATATAATAATAAAGTGAACGAGGAAAGGGAAAAAATTAAAGCTAAAAGGTTCAGCCAGTTGATATTTGTCAACAAGCAAAAATATCAAGTTGTGCACAACACTTTGCTGTGAGACAACAAAGAAGTAATCAAAAATTATATACGTAGACAGTTTCTCTAATTTAATCCTAGACCACTAAAAGAAGTAAATAAAATTATATACGTAGTCGAATGAACAAGTCACGTTCTTGCATTAAAGAAAATGTTATCTTTCACATAATCAAATAAAACAGATGTAATGTGTTGACGATTGCTGCTCACGAAACTTAGAAGCAAGGAAAGGCCTAGTCAAAAGAGAGAGCAAGGAGTCACGATCAGAGAGCACCGAACCAGACGAAAGCTTATTGTGCGCATTCTGAAATGCATTTGATATCTTAAGTAGTTCAACCCAGCGGACTGTTCTAGCAGCATTTTCCATTCACTCGAAAGGATCCTCTATCTGTAAAGTTGAAAGATCATCAACTAGCTATAGACTGCAAGTAATCATTCCAAGAAATTTCAGTAGAAACATCAACAATCTTACAATCAGGGGCAGCGATCTACAAAAACGATGGCTTTTTTGTCATCCTTCATATGTCGAGATGCTATAATCTGATCCAGAAGTTCTAATATCTGAAAACTGCACATATAGATTAAATCTTGATCAATATCCCAACATACTCTTTCTATCATAGCCTACTTTATATAAATTCAAGATAAGAAAATCGAGACTTGCTCAGTCTAAAACGCTAAATGTTGTACAATTAGGTAACTAGCCATGAATCTAAAAGATCGCACCTTGTCGAAAAAGGATAGCAAAAGTTGAGCAAGAGAGCTTTGGTTTATGATTCTGCTAGATCTGAACCTCTGTATATTTGCGGAACACACATCCTCAAAAGGACTCCCAGAGAAGTTACTCCATCCTGCAGCAACAAACAATAGAAAATACACATGCACTAAGGAAAGGCCTATATCATAATTATAGACACGCAGGCATGCAAAAAAGATGTAAGAAATAAAGATGTTTCAAGGCTCTAGAAGATATATACCTCGATCAGAAATTCTTTCTTCATTAATTATTGCTCGCAGTGGTGGGAAAATTGGTGGTTCGCAAGTCTGCTAAAGAAAAAGTAAAACAACACGAAGGATTCTAGAAAAGAATTTGATAGTTGATATTGCATCAAGAAATGAGCAGAAAAGAATCACAAACTCACAACTTTACCTAAAAATGGAAGATAACCAACAAACAAAGGGCATAGGAACTTAAACTCCTGGACTTTGGATCATTAATATCTTGTGCTTTAGCCCACTCCTTCAGTTGAGAAAAGGAATGGAATAACATCACAAAGGAATCTAATAACACTTTAAAAAATGCTTACAACAAATGCTAACCACTAAAACCATGTCACGAAAACAGTCATCTATTTCAGATAGCCATTTAAGAATGTTGGACTTCATTACACCAAGATGATTATTAACGGAGACATCAAAAGAAATATTAAGCTGCCTGCTAATGTATTTAAGCAGAGGAACTCTTGCATTTGGAATGTACTCAACAAAACTAGCAAGACCTGAAACAGAGATAGGAAATAGAAATCACTCACATTTTTATCCTCTGTTGAAGATTCCAGATAGATACTATAGATAGTATTAAAATTTTCTATTTGTAGATTTTGTTGTGCTTTTTTAAAATTTCAAAATTGGTCGACAATTGTTTAAAGTATACCACCATATAAATAATGAGTTATTACAATTGTATAAATTATTTCTTTGTGGGAATCTAGCTTTGCATGCTTTTCATTTAGTATCATATACAAGAAGAATCAACAATGTCATGTTCATTACCTTACTCGACAGATTGAAGATATTGTGACTGATTTGAAAATTAGTAGAGAGGCCATGATAGATTTTAGCAGACACCTAGATTATGAATGGCAGATATTGTATTTCGTTCTCTTAAGCATTTGGGCGAACAATTGGTCTACACACAACAATCATCATCAGTCAATTAAACTGCCTGAGTTGGTTCTCCAAAAAGTTAGTAAATACTAAATATTTCATTCTTCAAAAAGCATAACCATGATTTGTTTATCCAAATTCAATAGTTTTGGAGATCATAAAAATAGATAACTGCAAACAAACAAGGAAAAAAAAAGCACGGACCTGAAATAGGGATGACGTTGAAGGGTTGTTAGAGGACTTTCAGCAAGTCCTCGGTGCCGCTGAAGGTAAAGGCACCTCCATCCTCCAAGTTGAGCACTTTGACAACTCCATCTTCTACCAGCAATGCATAGTGCCAAGATCGGACGCCTATGCCCATGAGTTCGTCTGACAAATCCAACTCCACCCCGAGTGCCAGGGTGAACTCCCTATTTCCGTTGGAGAGTAGCAAAACCTCGTCCTTAATGTTGAGATCCTTCTTCCAGGCATGCATCACGAAAGCGTCGTTGACCGAGATACAGGCAATGGTGTCCATGCCTTTGGCATGCAACTCCCCAGCCTTTTCCACAAATCCAGGGAGGTGCTTCTGCGAGCACGTCGACGTAAAGGCACCGGGACAGCGAATAAGATGGCTTTCTTTCCCTTGGTGAGATCAGAAATGGTGATGGTCTGGAGCTCCCCATCGGAGTCGAAGTAGGAGAGGTTGGCGTCAGGAAGATTGTCTCCGACGGAGATGGTGGTTGCGACGGCAGGGGCGGAGGCGGAAGAGGCGGGGGAAGAGGGAGGACCTATGAGTGTGCAGTCAGAGGTGTAGAGTGGTAGTGGAAATGGAGCTGTGGAAGCGGGTGGCATAAGGGAGGAGGCGGGGCAAAGAAGGGGCAATGGGTTTAGGGCTTGGATCGAGAAGGTAAAGGGGCGGAATATGGCGGCAAAAAATTTCGCGGAGAGGGAAAGAAAAAATGTCGCGGCAAAAGATGACGAAGAGGAAAAAGCGGCGAAAGAAAAAAACAACTGCATTCAACAACACTTAATAGACAACAATTTTTAAAAACTGTTGTCATAATCCCAAAAAAAGCGCACATAGACAACCGTTTTAAAAAAACTGTTATCGTAGCCTTTAAAAACCGTTGTCGTAGCCCCAAAAAAACATAAATAGACAATGATTTTTAAAAACCATTGTCATAGGCCAAAAAAATTGTTAAAAGACAACAGTTTTTATTAAAACCGTTGTTAAAAGGCAAAAAAACAACGATTTGGTATAAAACCATTGTCGTTTGAGTGTTGTTGAATGAGGTTTTTCTTGTAGTGGAGGCACTAGGTCTTCTTGGGTATTGGATCATCAACTACTTCTAGACAAAACCTTTTAAAGAAATTGAATGTTTAATTTCCTTTCTGAAAATCCTAGGTTAACTAGTCAAGTATATATCAAGCCTAAGTTCTTATCTATCCTAATCTAAGCATGCATAAGAGAAAAACAGTAAATCAAGCATCAATCAGGTTTATTTATAAAGATGGTCTTTCTATTAGCTCCCCCTAAATCATAGTCTCGATAAGGTCTATCAAGGTAATAGATTGGATCCTTGGGAATCCAATATTAATCAAGTTAGACTTGGAGACCCATGCTTGGACTAAGTTCTTAGTTGATCGATTCACTAAAGACAAGTAAGAATTGAATCGATTTCTAGCATTGTTTTCAAGTCCGGTTCAGTTGTATACGACCCTTTGTTTTTCAAGAATCAGATCAAGGTTTTTGGAACCCAAGGTGAACTGTTCCAACGTGTCCTTAAGTTTCTTTACTTGACTTTTCAAATTGGAATTCTCTTATCCTCAAGTTGTTGGACTTGAGTTGAGGTTCCTTCTTAAATTTGCTCAGTCAAAGAACTCGAGTTAGTCACTTCCTTAAGGACTGTTATCTCCTTTTAGAGTGATTTGACTCGGAGATTGGATTTAGCCAATTTTCTTAATAAGTATTCAAATAAATTTTGTAATTCATCTATTTGAGTACCAGCAAACAGAGAAACTACAAAGTGGTTTAGAAATGGATACGAATTCATGGATTCTTTCAAACTCGATTTTTGATTCCACATCGATTTTAGACTCAAACTCGGTTTCAACAATATACGCTTGTGCTAGTAGAGCAACGAAGTTTGCTCGCTCATGTTCTTCTTCGTCCGACTCTTCTGATGACTCAGACCATGTTGCCTTCAACACCTTCCTTTTCCTTGCTTCTGATTGGACAATCAGGCTTGTAGTGTCCCTTCTTGTTGCAGTCGTAGCAGGTAACTCCAGACTTGGCTTTCGTATACAATTGAGTCACCTTCTTCTTCTTAAGTTCTTTTTGAACTAGTTTGACTAGTTTCGTGGTGATTTCGTCTTCTTCTGAGTCCGATTCATTTTTGAATTCAGGTTCGGTCGGGCCTTAGGCTTTGACTTCTTGTTCACAAGTTTCCTTGCAAGTAGTGCAATACCTTTCTCGACCCGAGTACTATTAATTTGTTCATGAAGTTCAAATTTGAAAAATAACTCATCTAATTTAATTTGTGAAAGATCCTTATACAATTTGTAAGCATCTACCATGGATGCCCACAAAGTGTTCCTTGGAAATGCATTGAGTGCATACCGATGACGTTGTAATTTTTCACCTTTTGTCCAATTGCGTGGAGACCATTGAGGAGGTCTTGGATGCGTTCATGAAGTTGGCTTGCCGATTCACCTTCCTGTATTTTTATATTGTAAAGTTTATTTAATATCAAATCATGTTTGCTTACCTTTGTGTTGGAAGTTTCTTGTGCAGCTCAATCAACTTTTCCCATTAGTCTTTCGCGCTAGAAAATGAGACGACTCGGTTCAGCTCTTCTTTGGTTAGTCTACATTGTAGAGTGCATGTTGCTTTGGCATCTACTTCGATCTTCTTCATTAGATTTGTGTCCCAGTTCTCACATGATACTGGTTTTCCAGTGCCGTCGAGAGGGAGGACAAGGCTTGTTTGGATATTATCCACATCTCGACTTGTGTCTTGAGGTGGTACTCCATTCAACTCTTCCAGTAGCCGAAGTCTTCGCTAGAGAAGAGGGTAGGGCGTGCAGTGTTATACCCTTCTTCATGGGCCATTTATTGAATAAATCTAGCACACAACAAAAACAAGTAGACTTGTCCCAAGACTTGGTCTTGAATTAGCAGTGATGGAGAAAATTAAAATAGTATTTCATTAATTTCGAGAAAAGATAATAAAATAATAATAAAAAAATATTATTACAAATTTTGTTAAATGCGATATTTTATCAACACTGACCAATGGTTAAAAAATAAAAATAAATTTTTTTAAAAAAATGGAGGGAAAAAATGAAAGGGGTAAAAGTAAAAAATTGCTCAAACGGTAGTTGTACCGATTTAGAACGACCCCGCTCTAATACCAATTGTAGATTCGTTGCGCTAGAGGGAGATGGTGAATAGCGCTCATGACTTTTATGTTCATTTGAAAACGTTCGAATAAAACACAATAGAATAAGAATGACAAGATAGAAAGAAAGTAATCGCGAACATCAAGATTTACTTGGTTCGGAGTTTGTGACGACTCCTAGTCCAAGGCTCACACGTGAGCATGCTTTCGATGGACTAATCAATCGAAAGTTACAAAGAGATTTACAATTGTAGTACAAGTAACTTTTAAATAAAACAATACCGATGATTTAGAAAATAGATCTCCAATGTAGTCGTTATCAAAGCAGCTTTTAGGTGTCAAGAGGCTTTATCGAAGCAGCGCGCAAGTGAAGAAGTCATTCTGAATGTTGTTGTTTAGCCCCTGGTCGAATGCTGCTTATATAGGCTATTCTCGGTGCCTGGAACCCCTCCTGGTGCCTGGACCACGTGTCTTGGCCAATCGACGCGCTCCATGTAGGCTTATGGATGATTTTTTGGGTCTAGGGAACTGGACCAAGTTCAGGCGCCCGGACCGCCTATGGGCCCACCGCCCACCTTGGGCGAGGCTGGTCCGAGTGCCCAGACTAACTTTTTTAGCGATCCCTTTTTTTCTATAAAACAAAGTTAGTATAGGCAATAAACAATATATATAATATAAATTTGACAGCCTTTGACTGTTCGGTTTTGACTTTGAGTTTCACTGAAACTCTAGGTCAAACCGACGCTTACTGTGTTAGTTAGAGCCCTAGAGCCAATCATTTGATGATTGTATGGACTCATGTATATCATATTCTTGTATATTAATAAAGGCATTTGTTTGGTTATTATACTTATTTATATTAGTGCTAAATAGACTAAGTATAATAGCGTCCTTGAGTAGAAGGTTCATACCTATATCAATCGATTAGTTGAATCGATAGTGAGATGATATAGGGAACACTACTCTAAATCATTCCTAGTCGAGTATTAGCATTCAGGGACAATGTTAATACAATAAGACTAGCATGTAGGTCAGCTCGATGACTTGATCTCACAAGTCATGGATATAGAGATATCAAGCTGACACATGGGTATGCATTAGAGAATGTATACTGAATGACCCGCCATGAGAAAGTATCATGGATCGTTATATGAGTGTCATATACTTTCTCATGTGGCTATTAGTATGACTATTAGTCCTTAGACCTGAAGTCACCATGGATCCCTACATAAGGAGTTATGTACTTTAGTTTCGTCAAACGTCACCCGTAACTGGGTGGACTATAAAGGCGATTACTGGGTATATAACGAATTATGTAGAGGGATGTGAGTGATGTAGATGGGATCTATCCCTCCCATATGACGGGAGCGACATCGGTATTCTTGATAGAGTGAGACCACTAAGTGCATGGCCATGCCCAAATGAGTCAACATTAGATGTTGAGCTCATTTGATCGAGTGAGTCTAACTTGGAGTTCAAGATTTAGATTGATTAGAGGATGACACGGTCTATGCCTCATATTGATCAATCTAGATGTCTAGGATAGAAGGACACTTGCCATTATTTTGTGAGTAGTCACAATTGGTAGTCACAAGGTGATGTCGGATCTCGACATTCTTGTAACTTGGGTAGTAATGATGTATTGCTAAACACCGCTCATTACTTATGCTCCTAAATGGGTTTAGGGCATTGCCAACGTTACAAGAACCTATAGGGTCACACACTTAGGACAATTAGGTGGAGATTAGGTTCATATGATGAACCAAGAGGATTAGATTCATTTGATGAATCAAATTGGATTAAGAGTAATCCTAATTGGGCTAACTTGAGTTCGACTCAAGTTGATTCATGTGTTAAATGAGTCTAATTTAGATTTTGACTCATTGAATCAATTTAATTTAATGAATTAGATTCATTATATTAAGTTGGCTCGAATCAAATGGTTGGATTAGATCCACCATGGTAGAGATTGAGTCAAGTTTGACTTGACTTGAGAAGGAAGACCAAAGGTCAATTTTGACTTGACCTTTTGCCACCTCATTGGTGAGTTGGCATTAGGTGGACCAATAATGATGTTCCACATCATCATGGGTGCCACCTCATGGAAGTGACAAAGCCACTCTCTTAATGGTTTCATATTAATTACAATTAATGCAATTAATGTGATTTTATGGTTTCATATTAATTGCAATTAATGCAATTAATGTGAATTTTGAAAGTGGCCGGCCACTTGGTTTTTGTGTGAAGAAATTCATTTTTCATTCACGTGTGTGTATCTTCCTCCTTCTCCCTCTCAAGCTCTCCCTCTCCCTCTCCTCCCTTGGCCGAACCACATAGGTGCTAGCACACCTTGGTTTTTTGGTCATCTCCATCTAGTGTGTCCGTGTGGATACTTCTAGAGGACCGGCGCTTGATAGTCTTGAGATCCGGCATCATTTGGACGAGCGGGAACGCGAAGGGCATCGCATCAAAGGTATAAATGGTTTATCCTTATGTAGATCTACTGTAGATTAAAGTTTTTCAAACTCGTACTCATATTTTCGTTCGGTTTTACCTTGCACGAGATCCGTGGCTTGGGCGATTCGGGGTTTCCGCGACGCGGTTTTCGCGGCCCGAAAAACCCAACAGTGGTATCAGAGCCACGTGCAAGGCTTGTACGAGTTTATTTTTATTTTTATGAAAAATAAAACCTTCTGTGATTTTCTATAAAAATTAGTTTTTTATGATTTTATGGGTAATTTTTCCGTAGAAGCGAAGCACAAGTGTCTCGGCACTTGTAGGCTTCGGCTACCGGAAAGATCTTTCAAAACCGGCTTCGTTTTGCCCCAAATCCATTTGGGACAGCGGGCTTGGGTGCCATTAGATCGCAAAGGAGCAACTCACGATGGTTAGATCGTGGGTAGGGGTACTTCCCCTAACCCCGCAAGGGGATTTGCTCCGCGATTGCACCCAAAATCGCTAAAAAGACAAGGACATGATATGACAAACGACAATGTCTCGACCCAAATCGTTTTGGGACAGCGGGTTTAGGCGCTGTTGGATCGCAAAGGAACCCTCGCGATGGTTAGATCGCGGGTAGGGGCGCTGCCCCTGGGCCCCGCAAGGGGATCCGTTCCGCGATTGCGCCCGAAACCGCTAAACGGGACCGCCGGGAAATTTTACTCGTAAAATTGTAAAAATTAATTTTAAAATTATAGAAAATTATGAAAATATATAATTTTGAATTATATATATTAATTTGTGATAGTCATGGCCCAAAGCCCAATATGATTGGTTGTGTTGTAATTCATAATACGGCCTGCGTGCCGTGATGTGTTTTCGCGTGTTGTATTTATTTTATTATTCGCGACCTGCGCGTCTCTTTTATTCTTGTTGTAAATTAGATTTAGACTCGAATGTAACTCGAGTTTCAAATTGTAATGTACAAATTGGAGCGGTGGAGGGTCCACACGAGACGGAGTTCCGAGGTGGGCACGAGCAACACAAGGTGGTCAAAGGGAGGAGCTTGGAGAAGCTGTTGACCCTAGGTTGACCATTCGATCTTCTCATTGGCTTGAGAAGATCGTAGTAGGGCCATGACTAAATCACAAATAGATTAATTAATTAATTATTATGTATCTGATGCATGTTTAATAGTTAATTAATTAATTAGTGTCTTAACGATTAGATTAGATCTAAGTCGTGCACATGATGCACCCTTGCGATTAGATTAGATCTAAGTCATGCACAAGATGCATCCTTCTCGATTAGATTAGATCTAGATCGAACCAACTCTAAATGGCTAACCGTGCCGTGATACCTATCACTACCTCGATCACATGTATTGTTGAATCTGCTAAAGCAGAGCAATACATATTATCTTGGTAGGGTACGGAGGGACAATCTTGGTCCCGCCTATCAACACATGGGTGAATACAAACTCAATTAGATTGAGTATTCCTAGTTACTCGGTTGGATCGAGTCAAGTATAGGCATTATTCCAACGGTTGGAAAAGATAGGTCAAAATCACATCTATATTAACTCTCGGGCGTATTAGCCAAAGCTAACTCGAGTTTTAATATAAATGCGGATATTGATTCTATAAACAAGAGTTGCATAGAGATGTAATTGGTAATCGTTACCTACCGATCATACTAAGCCTTGGGCGTATTAGCCAAAGCTAACTCAAGGGTTAGTATGATGTGGATCTTGTCCCACAAGAATTATAGAATTCAGTGGGAGCATCATTTAATTAAAGGCCTAATTAAATGATTTTTAAAGAATATGATATTTATTTCTGCAAATTTTTGTTGTAGATAACCATGACGTCAAATACGAACATTTTCTCTCTGCGATCTGTCCTTAAGAAGGACAAGCTCAACGGAGCAAATTTCCTGGACTGGTACAGGAATCTGAGAATAGTTCTCACCCAAGAACGTAAACTGTACGTTCTGGAGCAGCCCATTCCGGAGGCCCCTCCTGCCACTGCCACGCGAGCAGACCGAGATGCTTACAAGAAGCATCAAGATGACGCATTAGATGTGTCTTGTCTTATGCTCGCAACCATGAACTTTGAGCTTCAGAAGCAACATGAGTTTATGAGCGCTTACGATATGGTTGAACATCTTTGTCACCTATATCAAAGACAAGCAAGGCACTGGAAGAGGAACTCCAAAGAATACCTGGAAGATCTTAAGAAGAAGAGAAATAAGATTTCTACTTCAGGTATAAATGTTATAGAAGTCAACCTCTCTATTTCTTCATCGTGGGTATTAGATACCGGATGTGCTTCGCACATTTGTACTAATGTACAAGCGCTGAGGAATAGCAGGGCATTGACGAAGGGTGAGATAGACCTACGAGTAGGCAATGGAGCACGAGTTGCTGCTATTGCTGTAGGAACTTATCATCTATCTCTGCCCTCTGGGCTAGTACTAGAATTAGACGATTGTTGTTATGTGCCTGCCTTGACAAAGAACATAATATCAGTTTCTTGTTTGGACAAGAGAGGATACTCGTTTATAATAAAGAACAAATGTTGTTCCATCTATTTAAACGAAATGTTCTATTATAGTGCACCTCTGATAAACGGACTCTACATTCTAGACCTAGAGAGCCCTGTCTATAACATAAATACCAAGAGGATCAAGTCGAATGACTTGAACCAAACCTACCTCTGGCACTGTCGCTTAGGTCATATAAATGACAAGCGCTTATCCCAGCTCCATAAGGATGGTTTGCTGGACTCATTTGATTTTGAATCATATGAGATATGCGAGTCATGCCTACGAGGCAAGATGACCAAGACTCCCTTTAGTGGGCACGACGAGAGAGCGACTGATTTGTTAGGACTCATACATAGTGATGTATGTGGCCCTTTCAATGTCGCTGCTAGAGGCGGTTATAGATACTTCATCACATTTACTGATGACTTCAGTAGATACGGTTATGTGTACCTGATGACACATAAATCTGAATCCTTTGAAAAGTTCAAAGAATTCAAGAATGAAGTACAGAACCAGCTTGGCAAGAGTATTAAAATACTTCGATCCGATCGAGGTGGAGAATACTTAAGCCATGAGTTTCGTGACTACTTAGCTGAGTGTGGGATTTTATCTCAACTCACTCCTCCTGGAACACCACAGTGGAATGGTGTATCCGAAAGGAGGAATCGTACCTTATTAGATATGGTACGATCTATGATGAGTCACACAGATCTTTCGACATATCTATGGGGATATGCTCTAGACACGGCAGCTTTCATACTCAACCGAGTTCCATCAAAGGCCGTGATAAAGACACCATATAGGATATGGACTGGGAGAGATGCCCAGGTGTCTTTCATGAGGATTTGGGGTTGTGAGGCTTACGTTAGACGTCAAGTCTCAGACAAGTTAGGACCCAAATCCGACAAGTGCTATTTCATCGGATATCCCAAGAAAACTAAGGGATATTACTTCTACATTCCCAGTCAGCACAAGGTAGTTGTGGCAAAGACTGAGGTCTTTCTAGAAAGGGATTTTGTTTCTAGAAAGACTAGTGGGAGCACGTTCGATCTTGAAGAAGTTCAAGATGCGAACAATAGCACTGATGGAAATTGAACTGGAACCACAAAGTGTTGTGGATGATGTTGTTCCACAAGGAGTTGAGGAACAACAACCAGTTCAAGTAGACATACCTCTTCGCAGGTCTGATAGGGTACGTCGTCAGCCTGAGAGATACTCATTTCTCTTGTCTGACCATGATGACATTGTGCTCATAGAGGATGAGCCTACCACCTATCAAGAAGCTGTGATGAGACCAGATTCTAAGAAATGGCTAGAAGCCATGAGATCCGAGATAGAATCCATGTACACCAACCAAGTATGGACTTTGGTTGATCCACCTGAAGGGGTAAAACCCATTGGGTGCAAGTGGGTCTTTAAGAGAAAGACTGACATGGATGGACTTATCTATAAGGGTCGCTTGGTAGCTAAAGGTTTCAAGCAGATTCATGGTATTGACTATGATGAAACCTTTTCTCCAATGGCGATGATTAAGTCCATTCGGATCATGCTTGCTATTGCGACCTACCATGACTATGAGATATGGCGGATGGATGTCAAAACCGTGTTTCGAATGGAAACCTACTGAGGATGTGTACATGACACAACCCGAGGGTTTTGTAGATCCACAATATACTAGTAGAGTATGCAAGCTGCATAGGTCCATTTATGGACTAAAGCAAGCTTCTCGGAGCTGGAATCTTCGATTCGATGATGCGATCAAACAGTTTGGTTTCATCAAGAACGAAGATGAGCCTTGTGTCTACAAGAAGGTTGTAGGGGACATAGTTGTCTTCCTCATACTGTATGTGGATGACATACTACTCATTGGGAAGGACATCCCTATGCTTCAGTCTGTCAAGACATGGCTAGGGAGTTGCTTCTCAATGAAGGACTTAGGTGAGGCATCTCGCATTCTTGGGATACAGATCTATAGAGATAGATCTAAGAGATTGCTTGGCCTAAGTCAGAGTACATATATTGACAAGGTACTCCTTCGGTTTGCCATGCAGAACTCCAAGAAGGGATTTCTGCCGATGTCACATGGCGTGAGTCTTTCGAAGACTCAAGGTCCCTCTTCTAGAGAGGAGAGAGACCGCATGGATCAGATCCCTTATGCCTCAGCCATAGGATCGATCATGTACGCCATGCTATGTACTCGACCTGATGTCTCGTATGCTTTGAGCATGACGAGCAGATACCAGTCAGATCCAGGTGAAAGTCACTAGATAGCGGTCAAGAATATTCTTAAGTACTTACGAAGGACTAAAGAATATTTCTTGATATATGGAGGCAATGATGAGCTAACTGTAAAGGGTTACAGTGATGCCAGCTTTCAGACCGATCAGGATGATTACCGATCGCAGTCAGGGTTCGTATTTTGCATTAATGGTGGTGCTGTCAGCTGGAAGAGTTCGAAGCAGGATACAGTAGCTGATTCTACAACAGAAGCCGAGTATATTGCTGCATCAGAGGCAGCAAAGGAGGTAGTTTGGATCCGCAAGTTCATCACTGAACTTGGGGTGATTCCTAGCATCGCTGACCCAGTTGAACTCTATTGTGACAACAATGGAGCTATAGCACAGGCGAAGGAACCTCGCTCACACCAGCGGACCAAGCACATACTACGGCGCTTCCATCTCATTCGAGAGATTATCGATAGAGGAGATGTGAAGATTTGCAGAGTACCTACAGAGGCTAATATCGCAGATCCCTTGACCAAGGCTTTGGCACAGAGGAAGCATGATGGTCACACTAGGTCTTTAGGCCTTAGAGCCTATACTGATTGACACTAGTGCTAGTGGGAGATTGTTAGTTAGAGCCCTAGAGCCAATCATTTGATGATTGTATGGACTCATGTATATCATATTCTTGTATATTAATAAAGGCATTTGTTTGGTTATTATACTTATTTATATTAGTGCCAAATAGACTAAGTATAATAGCGTCCTTGAGTAGAAGGTTCATACCTATATCAATCGATTAGTTGAATCGATAGTGAGATGATATAGGGAACACTACTCTAAATCATTCCTAGTCGAGTATTAGCATTCAGGGACAATGTTAATACAATAAGACTAGCATGTAGGTCAGCTCGATGACTTGATCTCACAAGTCATGGATATAGAGATATCAAGCTGACACATGGGTATGCATTAGAGAATGTATACTGAATGACCCGCCATGAGAAAGTATCATGGATCGTTATATGAGTGTCATATACTTTCTCATGTGGCTATTAGTATGACTATTAGTCCTTAGACCTGAAGTCACCATGGATCCCTACATAAGGAGTTATGTACTTTAGTTTCGTCAAACGTCACCCGTAACTGGGTGGACTATAAAGGCGATTACTGGGTATATAACGAATTATGTAGAGGGATGTGAGTGATGTAGATGAGATCTATCCCTCCCATATGACGGGAGCGACATCGGTATTCTTGATAGAGTGAGACCACTAAGTCCATGGTCATGCCCAAATGAGTCAACATTAGATGTTGAACTCATTTGATCGAGTGAGTCTAACTTGGAGTTCAAGATTTAGATTGATTAGAGGATGACACGGTCTATGCCTCATATTGATCAATCTAGATGTCTAGGATAGAAGGACACTTGTCATTATTTTGTGAGTAGTCACAATTGGTAGTCACAAGGTGATGTCGGATCTCGACATTCTTGTAACTTGGGTAGTAATGATGTGTTGCTAGACACCGCTCATTACTTATGCTCCTAAATGGGTTTAGGGCATTGCCAACGTTACAAGAACCTATAGGGTCACACACTTAGGACAATTAGGTGGAGATTAGGTTCATATGATGAAGCAAGAGGATTAGATTCATTTGATGAATCAAATTGGATTAAGAGTAATCCTAATTGAGCTAACTTGAGTTCGACTCAAGTTGATTCATGTGTTAAATGAGTCTAATTTAGATTTTGATTCATTGAATCAATTTAATTTAATGAATTAGATTCATTATATTAAGTTGGCTCGAATCAAATGGTTGGATTAGATCCACCATGGTAGAGATTGAGTCAAGTTTGACTTGACTTGAGAAGGAAGACCAAAGGTCAATTTTGACTTGACCTTTTTGTCACCTCATTGGTGAGTTGGCATTAGGTGGACCAATAATGATGTTCCACATCATCATGGGTGCCACCTCATGGAAGTGACAAAGCCACTCTCTTAATGGTTTCATATTAATTGCAATTAATGCAATTAATGTGATTTTATGGTTTCATATTAATTGCAATTAATGCAATTAATGTGAATTTTGAAAGTGGCCGGCCACTTGGTTTTTGTGTGAAGAAATTCATTTTTCATTCACGTGTGTGTATCTTCCTCCTTCTCCCTCTCAAGCTCTCCCTCTCCCTCTCCTCCCTTGGCTGAACCACATAGGTGCTAGCACACCTTGGTTTTTTGGTCATCTCCATCTAGTGTGTCCGTGTGGATACTTCTAGAGGACCGGCGCTTGACGGTCTTGAGATCCGGCATCATTTGGACGAGCGGGAACGCGAAGGGCATCGCATCAAAGGTATAAATGGTTTATCCTTATGTAGATCTACTGTAAATTAAAGTTTTTCAAACTCGTACTCGTATTTTCGTAAGGTTTTACCTTGCACGAGATCCGTGGCTTGGGCGATTCGGGGTTTCCGCGACGCGAAAAGCGGTTTTCGCGGCCCGAAAAACCCAACATACTGTTCCCTTTTCAAGGGAATGCACCCTCACTTACTCCTCTCAATAGAGTTTACCTTTTGCCAGATCGGTCCTCCATGATCGTCTGGACTTTTGTTCAGCGTCCGAGACTTCATGTCTTCATACTGAAAGTCCACTTCACGATCCGTCCAGACTTTCACTTGGTCCACGACTACTAGGATTTTCACCTAGAGTCCCCGACTCTAGGATTTCACCTAAAATGCTTGACCCGCCAAGAGTTCGCTTTGCCTAATCACAGTTAGGACTTTCCACCACCTAGGGTTACCTCCCCTAAGACCTAGGGTTATCTTCCCTTAGGATTTTCTACCTGCCTAGCATCCACTAGGACTTTTGCCTATGAATACTTAGGACTTTCCTACAAGCTCATTCAACCTTGTTAGACAACAAGTAACCTTAACTTTGGACCTTTTGCCATAATTAAAACTTAGGTTCGATCGTTTGGTGCTCCATGCTACCAACATAAGTGAGGATGCGTTCCCCGTTGAGGGAACAATAGGCGTCGGTTAGACCTAGGTTTTCTGAAAAATCTAAAAGTTAGAACCGGACAGTTCGAAGACTGTCAAATAATTTATCATTTATATTTTATTGTGCTAACTTTGGTTTGTATGATATGTTTGATATTTTGGACTAGCGTATTTTACAGGGAGAGAAAAGCATATAAAAGGCTCGGATGGACAGTGTTCAAGGCGCCTCCGGGGCTGTTGGAGGGGCCTCAGGAGGCTTGGTTGAAAGCCTGCGTGGAGAGGCTCAAAGGCGCCCTCCAAGAGTCTGAAAGCGACTTGGAGTTGGGATGGAAGGCGCCTTCGAATAGATGAAGTTAGCAGAAAGTGGAGCTTATCGATACTACGGATTTGAGGATAGAAATCTGAGTTAAAGGCGCTTCAATGGGGTTGAAGGTGCCTTCAACAGTCCATAAATGGAGACCACAAGCATATGCTTCGATACAACTCATCTTCACGATCTTTCTCTTGCGTGCTGCTCTAAAGACGATCCAATGAAACTGTAATGCTGCTCCGACGACCGAAAGCTTTACTTTAACAATTCCACATTGTCGGTATAATTTTAAATTACTGTAATTAAGTTTTGCACTTATAATTCTACAATTTGTAATTTTTTTAAAAAATTATAATGATTTCCCAATGAAAATGATCAAGGATGACAGACCTTGGAGTAAGAGTCGTCATACGTTCCGAACCAAGTAAAACTCGGTCTTGTTAGCATTGTTTCTTTTTTCTTTCTTTCCGCTGCATTATTCTCTATTTTTTAAAAAAAATTTAAAAAAAAACTATTATCTCGAGATGATGATACACTATATCCATGACCTTAATATTTTTTAGTGATGATGACACACTACCTTCATTATCGCTACGTGCTAGGAGGCTGACGATGAAGGATATGAGGATGAACGGAATCATCTTTTACTTTATAAATAATAATTATTTATTATATTTGAATAACTATCCACGCTATTCCAATTAGAGATGGTCTCTAAAATTTTAATTAAATCTTCTCGTCCAAAATCACAAACATTAACCAATAATATTGTTTCATATTAATTAATTAATTAGATTCTATGCCTTGTATTAATTTTATTTTTTCAATTGATATGTGTTATTGCCTATTAGATTTCTTTAATTAATTGTTTTTCTTTCGTTTTTTTTCAACGCAATTTAACTTTTAAAAATACTAATAAAAGAGCAGAGCAAGTAGATACTTAATTAAGCTGATCGATGACAAGAATCATTAATTGCTTACAAATTCATAGTATACGATAGCATTAATTCAGTTTCCTTTACTACAATCAAATTATTCATATCGAGTGGTTGTGCTGTCGATAATCAAAGTAAATAATTTATCATTGATTTATAGCTAGAGTAGTATGACAAAACTAGCTAGCTAGCCAATAAATGCCCCTCCGGTTTAGGTTCTATTGGAAATGAAACTCATATATGCTTCTAACCGTTCATGTTCATATTCATATTCATAAGATATACAGAAAAAGTTATTAACAAAAGACCAAAAAAAATTATATATTTAAAATTGATGATTGTGATTTATGTAGTAATTATAAATTGGAGATAAGCTAAAGTGCATGTTTTTCAAATGTCAGTATATCATTTATCAAGTATATTGATGTAGTGATATAGGAAGCTCCATCTGACACATGTCAGGTGCCAAGATAGAGGTTAAAGTCAAGATGATCAATGTCAAGAAGTCAAAGTCAAGATGTCAAAGGGTCGAATGGAGGAAGACTACAATAGCCGGTCGGGATAGTCAATACCCGATCGGTGCGAGATGTGTCCAAGCGGACCACATGTCCAGCGATAAAATGACAAGATAATCAGATGATCAATATGGAGCAACAGGACACCAAGAAGACCGGAGAGCTTTTCCGAACGTGGAGGTCACGCTACTACACAATCACCATAGAGAAGAGCAACTGAGACAGAGCGGAGGGGTCTCAGCCGAGCGGCTACCCGCTCGACCAAGCAGCAGGATTGTTGTCGTATCACTTGATATCCTTCTGGGAGATAGTGTCGCTGACACGAGGCAAGGTCGACAAGCGGATTGTACGACGAAAGCTTCTACTGTCTTGTCAGGGATATGCATGCCCTGTTAAGGTATGATGTTAGAGGTACTTTTCTGACATGTCTCTTTATGGGACATATTGGAGAATGTGCCCATGCCTCGAGGAGTGTGCACGTCACCCACTAGGGCTCTATATAAAGGGAGGTCCATCACCAGTGGAGGTACACGTAATTCACTGTTTGCGCCTACGTTGTTGTTGCTCCGCTTTCCTTCTACACTTCGGTGACTGACTTAAGCGTTGGATGTCAACGCTAGAGATCCCTTCCCTGGCTTGGCACTGACATTACCTGTTTTGTAGAGCGGAGCGAGATCTACAGTCGGTCAGTGAAGCCGCCACATCCCCAGCTTTCCACCTTCTCGCTTTCGAATAGGATCATTTTGGCGCCGTTTGTGGGAACGTAACTTGCATCCGAACGAGAAGATGGAGGATGCTGGATGATTCACCACAGTGACACTGACACAAGAGGAGCTCGACATGCTAATATAAGCTCGAGCGGCAAAAATAGTGGAGCACTGGCCGAGCGCCAAGCGCAGGAATCTGTAGCATCAGCCGCTGGCCGACCGAATGAACAAGGAGACCGAATGGATTAAATATCCACTCAAGGGAAGAACAAGAAGTCGACCTGCTCATATGGGGAAGCGACCAATGCGCCGATCCCCTTCCATCGAGCATTGCTCAGGATCCCATCTGAGGAACGGGGCTATTCGGACAAGGATCGAGGGTCTTCCTCAGATGATGAACCCGTACAGGACGCGAGAAAGGGGAAGGAACCAAGGGATGATGATTCACCCGAGCGGATCAATCGACAACTTCTACAAGGGATTCTGAACGACCCTCTGCCTAGACATTACACTCCGCTGACGATCTGGGAATATAACGGAAGCACCGATCCAAACGATCACTTGGCTAAGTTCGATAACGCAGTCACACTTCATCAGTACATTGACAGGGTGAAGTGTAGGGTTTTCCTCGCCACTCTCTTCGGATCAACACAACGTTGATTTAAGAGGCTGTCGAACGGATCAATCCACAACTTCAAGGACTTCTGAGTGGCGTTTCTAGACCATTTCACTAGCAGCAGCTGCCACCAGAAGATGAGCGTGAATTTATTCTTGTTGAAGCAAGGGCCTAGGGAAGAATTAAGGGCCTAAATACAACGCTTCAACCAGGTGGTTATGGATATTCCAACGGTCTCCTCAAATGTATTGGTGAACGCCTTCACTCAGGGGCTCACTAAGGGAGATTTCTTCCGATCGCTCATTCAGAAGTGGTCGAGGTACTTCGACCACTTACAAAGGAAGGCAACAGAATACATAAACATGGAGGAATCCCAAGCGGCAAGAAGAAGGGAGGTGCCGAACGAGCCCACAACAACGCATGCGCAGTGTCCATCGAGCAGCCATCAGCCTCCAAAGGGCCTCAATCGAGGGGAGCGCATCCACACAATGAGCCTAGGACGCATGTCGTACAGCATGTGGCGGCCGGCCGCCCAAAGGCTACAAAAGGCAAAGTGTGGACTCCAATGTTTTGCTCCTTCCACTAGTCGGCGATGTATAAAACATGAGACTGCTACGACCTAATGTCAATAGTTAGCAAGCCAGCTCCGCGGGGATATCATCGTCGATTACCATCTCCTGATTGGCGACACATGCACCGATCAGCCGGGCGAAGGGAGGAAGAAAGGACGACGACCGAACCACACCCTCATCAATCTTAGAGGAGGAGCAACCATAATCCTGCTCGAGCCTCTATCGAGCGGAGTAGACCTTCGGCTCAAGAGGAGGAGAACAGGAGTAACGTCGTTGGGCAATAAATAGGAATGATCGTTGGTGGGTCGACCGACAATGATTCCAACCGAGTGAGGAAATTGCATGCTTGGCGACTCGAGATCCATGTCGTTGGCTGTTGTAGCAAGGAGAAGGCCGAAGGACCTGAGATTAGTTTCGACCCAAAAGAATTAGAAGGAGTGGAGATCCCTCATGACAACGTGCTGATTATCTGAGGGGTAATCGCTAACTACATTATTCACTGAACCTTTGTTGATACAGGGAGCTCGGTGAATATCATATTCAAGAAGGCATTCGATCAGCTACAAATCGACCGGAGTGATTTGCTACCCATGACGACTCCACTCTATGGATTCACAGGAAACAAAGTGTTGTCAATCGGCCAAGTCCACCTGGACATCTCGCTAAGGGAGGAGCCGCTAAAGAGGATAAAGACCATAAATTTCATTGTGGTGAATGCACCGTCGACCTACAATGCCATATTGGGCCGACCAGCACTCAATGAGTTCTGAGCGGTGGTGTCCACCTTCTGCCAGAAGATCAAATTCCCGATGGACGACATGGTGGGTGAAGTCAAAGGCAACCAGCTGGCCGCTCGGCGATTCTATGTCAAGATGGTCAAAGCCAAAGCAAGGGCCACTCGAAAAACCCGAGCTTAGAGGTGAATGCTATCACGAAAAAGCCTCCTATGCTGGTCTATGAAGAAAAGGAAGAGGTTCAAATCCACCCAAGCCGATTAGAGGCAACCACCTTTGTCGCCGCCAACCTGGAGACCAAGAAGAAAGCAAAATTGGTCGCATGCCTCAGACAAAACCATGATGTGTTCTCCTGGTTGACACACGAGCTCCCGAGCATCTCGCTGAAAGTGGCTCAACACGAGCTTCATGTCTGACTGGACGCTCAATCAGTGAAGCAAAAGAAGAGGGACTTCAGCATAGAACAAAACCTAATCATCCGGGCAGAGATAGAAAAATTGCTAGAGGTTGGCCACATCCGAGAAGTTCAATTCCTGAGCTGGCTCGCTAATGTTATACTAGTCTCCAAGCCGGTGCGGGTCTACATCGACTTCCATGATTTGAATAAGGTGTGCCCAAAGGAATTCTATCCGCTACCCAGGATAGATCAGATGGTGGACTCTACGTGGGTTGCGAGCTGATCTGTATGCTCGACGCATACCTAGGATACCACCAAGTGCTGCTCGCTCGAGAGGATCAAGAGAAGGTCAACTTCATCACGGCCGATGGAACGTATTGCTACAACGTTATGCCATTCGGAATGAAGAACACCGGCGCCACCTACTAGAGGCTGATGAATAAAGTGTTCCGTTGACAGATCGGCCGTAACATAGAAGTATATGTCAATGCCATATTAATAAAATCTCTCTGAGCTGCTGATCTTTGTGCAGATATCGAAGAAACATTTCGAACATTAAGGGCATATGAGATAAAGCTAAACCTGAGCAAATGTTTGTTCGGCACGAAGAGTGGCTGCTTCCTTGGATACATCATCACCGAACGGGGCATCGAGGTGAATTCGAGCAAGATGAAGGCGCTACAAGACATGCTCCCGCCCCCCAACTTGAAGGAGGCCCAACGACGGATCAGACAGATCACCACACTGTCAAGGTTCATTTCCAAGTCATCCAATCGAAGCTATCCATTCTTCAAGGTGCTGCGTCGAGCAACAAAATTTCAATGGGATGTGGAGTGCAACAAGGCTTTGGAAGAGCTTAAGGAGTACCTCAACTCCTTGCCTATTTGGCCAAGCTGAGCGTTGGCGAGCCACTCTGGATCTACCTGTCATCCACCGAGTATGCGGTAGGCTCAGCATTGGTAAAGCAGAACGGTTATGAACAATAGCCCATGTATTTTTTGAGTCATATATTGAAAGATACAGAATCTCGTTACACCGGTCTTGAATAATTAGCATACACATTAGTTCTAGCCGCTCAGAGATTCCGCCCGTACTTCCTGGCACATCCGATCATCGTGATGACCAATAGCGCCTAGGAAGGGTCCTTCTAAACCTCAAGACGTCCGAACGACTGATCAAGTGGACGATCGAGTTCAGTGAGTTTAATATTCAATATCAACCCCGAATGGCGATTAAAGCCCAGGCTTTAGCTGATTTCGTCATAGAGGTTCAGAACACTGAGCCAGATGCAACTTGGAAAATATATGTCGACAGTTCGTCCACTCGGCAAGACAATAGGATTGGAATTTTGTTTATCTCACCGTGGGAAGGCAAGATGCAGTTGTCCGTTCGTCTGGATTATCGAGCCACTAATAATGAAGCCGAATATGAAGCCTTAATAGCCAACTTACAAGCAGCTTCGTATGTCATAGCTACAAAAATCCTCATCCACTCAGACTCTCAGTTGGACACTCAGTAGCTATTAGGGACGTTCGAAATAAATAGCTCCCGACTCAAGTTATGCAACAGCTTTCGAGAAGCTGAAGGCAAATTTCCAAGAAGTCATTATACAGAAGATCCTCCGAGCAGACAACCAGGTAGTAGACGAACTAGCTAAGTTAGCTAGTTCATTATCCTTGGTGGTGATAAGCTAGCCGATCGAGCAGGTCTCACTAGTGGTGCACATCAATTGGATGGAGGGGATCTCCTTTCCGAGTGACTGGAGGACACCGCTGATTGAATTCCTCTGATCAAGAAGCACACCATCCGATCAAGAAGCAACTCAACTATTGAAAAAGAGGGTCAAACGATTTACACTGATTGGGGACCGACTTTATAAGTGAGCTTTCTTAAGGCCGCTGCTCAAGTGTGTTGAATCAGAAGACATAGAGTACATTCTCCAAGAAGTATATCAAGCCTCCTGCGGAAGCCATCCGAGCGGCCAATCACCAGCCCGAAAGATCCTTCTGATTGGATATTTTTGGCGCACGCTTCAAGCAGACACTACTTGGACAGTAGCCACCTGTCTCTCATACCAAAAATTTCACAACATCTTACACCGACCTACCGATGAGATGAAGTCATCCGCAGTGTCTTTCCTGTTCGACCAATGGAGCATGAACTGTTGGATCGTGAGTTTCGCTAGAGGGGGGTGAATAGAGATTATAAATTTTCGAAAGAGTACGCAGCGAAAAGAACAAAAATGAAACAATGCTAACACGAAAATCTTTTACTTGGTTCGGAGCCTTTAGCGACTCCTACTCCAAGGCCCACACACAAGGGTTCTTTCGGTGGGCAATTCACTAGCAATTCGAAAGTTCAATTACAAAAGTATAAAAATGCTAATGAAAATAATGCCGACAGAAAGTGAAGAATAGAAAAAAAAAACAGCGCTTGGTCGGAGTGGCGTCGCAACGTCACAGGAGCACAGGAGAGCAGATCTTGAGTTCTGAGTTGTGTCTTTAGCTCCAGCCTTCACCCTCCTTATATAGGAGGTTCTGGGTGCTCGGATCCCTTCCGGACGCCTGGAATGTGACGTAGCTCAGCCAATCAGGAAGCTCCGCATGGTGACGTGCGTTGGAGATAGAATTTGCATTCCGAGCGCCCGGATCCCTTCCGAGCACCCAGACTCCGGGTGCCCAGGTCCTTCCGGGCGCCTGGACCTCCGGGTGTCCGGATCCCTTCCAGGCGCCCGGACTCCATTTTCCAGCTTCTTCAATCCCTGCAAGAAAATGTTAGTCCGGAGCATAAAATACAAAATGTATATCCTACAAAACAACGTGTTAGCACAGTTTATGATCAGAAAAAGAATAGTAATTAGATTTCGTTTCTCTGAGACCGGAATCTAGTCAAGATCTCGACTTAGAGTTCCGAAATGGTTCTAAGTCGGATCGGCGCCTAAGTTCCCTTCCCAGGAACGTGTCCTCACAGTCACTCCTCTAAGTGACTTAGTTTCACCTACCTGTCAGATGTCCGGGCAGTCCTTCGACCCGTCTGGACTTCGTGCCAGATATTCGGTCAGCCCGTCAACCTAGATGGACTTCGTGCCAAACGTCTGGTCTGCCCGTCGACCCATTTGGACTTCGTGCCAGCTATCCGGTCGGCTCGTCGACCTAGCTAGGCTTCGTGCCAGACATCCGGTCAGCTCGTCAACCTATTTAGACTTCTCCTGCACACTTGGTTAGAGTGTTAGATCACAAACAAAACTAACTTAACCTATTTTATCATTCATCAAAAGCTGGGTTAGACCGTTAGTGCTAACCGCACCAACAATCTCCCCCTTTTTGATGGAATAATAACCAGGTTAAGTTAGTGTAAAATGCAAGTAAAACAGGTATTAATAGGTTTTTAAGTTAGTTTTTATTTTCAATTTGTTTTAGCTAACTTAACCACCTAACCCTCCCCCTTTGGCATTCATCAAATATATAGATCAAATAAATAGAATAATTGCAAGAAGGAACACAATAATTCAAATTCAAAAGTCAGATTGACTGGGGGGAGTTAAATGTCAAAACATAGACAATTAAACTTTATCTTTTAACTTTTGTCAAATAGCTAAATTTTAAAACAAAATAGCTAAGTTTTGAGAAAATAGCTAATTTTATAAAATAGCTAAGTTTTGAAACATACTTTTCAAACATAAGTTTTATAAAGATAATTTTATAAAAGTAAGATTTTCGAAACCAAGTTGATAGTAATTTATAAAACTCACTTTGCAAAAATTCAGATTTTCAAAACTAAGTAAAGTTAAGTCAACTTTAAGCTGGATCCAATTTTTAAAATTTTCAAAATTAAGTTTATAGTAATTTACACAACTAATTTTAGAAAATTTAGCTTTTAACTTTTCAAAGTTTAAGTAAAAATCGAATTTTCAAATTAAGTTTTGAATCTAATGATTAATTTTTAACTCTAAGTTAGATCCAATGTTCAAGATTAACTTTTAAAACCTAGTAAAAACTTTTTAAGATCCAAATCTTGTAAAAACTTAGTTTTATAAAAGATAGTTTTACAACTTAGGTTTATTAACTTAGATTTTCAGAGATAATAATTCTTTGAGTTGGTAGAGTTCAACTTTCAAATTAAAATTTTAAAACTAGGTAAATTTTGATTTTCAAAAATGACTTGTAAAACTGAGTTTGTAAAATCTAGTTTACATAACTTCGGTTGTAACATTTGAAATTTAAAACCAACTTAGTTTTTAAAAGAAACAGACTTAGAATATTTTTAAGAACATGTTTTTCAAACACTGATTTTAAAGTAAATAATTAGATCCTCCCCCTGAACTTGACATTAGAACTAATGTCCAACCAATTAGTTACTTACTGATTATCAGAAGATAACAGTTTTCACTTGGTTAGTCAGGTTAAGTTTAATTGTTATCAATGAGTGTTTGACTAAACTGAATAACTTAACCTGATCAATGTCTGTTTAGTATTTAATGCCCAGACTTATATCGATGCACTGAAATAAACATCTTAAGTCCAGACAATTGACCTATGCATCTCACCCCTTTCTATATTTGTCAATCACAAGCAATGTAAGCCTAGGGTGTTGGTGAGATGTTCAAGTACTAGTTCTATGGGTACATGATTTCTAAGGAATTTGAACTAGTCTAAGGCTAAAACTGTTTTTGAAATTTTAAAAATAGGAAAGTTTTGAAAAATAAAAACAATTTTAACCTAGAATTTAAAAAAATTATTTTTGAAAATAATTTTAAAATTTTGAAAATCCTAGTCTATTAAGCATATTCCTAATTTTCTATGTAGATTGCTAAATTCACTTTCAAGGAGAGGTTTGGTGAATATGTCAGCTAAATTTGACTTGGACTCAATGTACTTGAGTTCAATGTCGCCTTTAGTAACATGATCCTTGATAAAGTGGTACCTAATTTCAATGTGTTTGGTTCTTGAATGATGCACAAGATTTTTTGTTAAATTAATTGAACTAATATTATCAGTTAAAACTTTTACATTCGTAAGGTTTAAGTTAAAATCTTTTAGGGTGTGCATCATCCATAATAGTTGTGCAACGCACTCTCCTATAGTTATATATTCTGGCTCAGTTGTAGATAGAGCAACACAGTGTTGCTTTCTACTAAACCAACTAACAAGTGATGGACCTAGTAGTTGACATCTACCACTTGTGCTTTTATGGTCTAACTTACATCCAGCATAATCTGAGTCAGAATATCCTATTAAGTCAAAATTGTTAGTTCTAGGATACCAAATTCCTACATTTGTTTTTCCTTTAAGATATCTAAAGATTCCTTTGACTTGAGTCAAATGAGATTCTTTAGCACAGGTTTGGTATCTAGCACACATACTAACTGCAAATAAGATATTAGGTCAACTTACAGTTAAGTACAGTAGATTACCTATGACACTCCTATAGTATTTTAAGTCAACTGGTTTTCCATTGGGGTCATTATCTAGGATTGTGTTTACTGCCATAGGAGTTTTTATTTCTTTAGTATTTTCCATTCCGAATTTTTTAAGTAATTCTTTAGTGTATTTTTGTTGATAAATATAGTTTCATTCATTTGTTTGTTTGATTTGTAATCCTAAAAGGTAAGTCAATTTACCTACTAAACTCATTTCAAACTCGTGTTCCATTAAACTTGTAAATTCATCTAAAAATTCTGAATTTGTTGACCCAAAGATTATATCATCTACGTAGATTTAGGCTATAAAAATGTCCTCTTTTATTAACTTAATGAAAAGGGTTGGGTCAATTTGACCTTGGTTGAACCCTTTAGAGATTAGGCAAGAAGTTAGTCTTTCATATCATGTCCTAGGTGCTTGCTTAAGTCCATATAAATATTTTTTTAATTTAAAGACATAGTCAGGGTGTTCTAGATTTTCAAACCCAGGTGGTTGTCCTACGTAAACTTCTTCTTTTATTAGTTCATTTAGGAAGGCAGATTTAACGTCCATCTGATACAATCTGAACCCTTTGTGGGTTGCATAACTAAGTAACATTCTAATGGACTCTAATCTGGCTACTGGGGCAAAAGTTTCATCATAGTCAAGTCCTTCTACTTGACTAAACCCCTTAGCAACTAGTCTAACTTTATTTCTAGTAATTTCCCCAGTTCCACATAATTTGTTTCTAAATACCCATTTTGTTTCTATTATTTTCTTATTTTTAGGTGGTGGTACTAAGTCACAAACTTCATTACACTCAAATTGAGCTAGTTCTTCTTGCATAGCTATGGCCCAGTCTGGGTCAAGTAGGGATTTAGCTACGGTTTTGGGCTCAATTTTTGATATTAAAGATATTTGACTTAGGTTTTTAAAGGATAACCTAGTTTGAACCCTTGGTCTGGGTCACCAATTATTTGATCAGTTGGATGATTTGGATTGACTCTTATAGTTCTAGGAGGTTGACTCTCTTGAGGTTCTTCTTCTTCTTCATGATTTAGGAGTTGATTGGTTCCTTCTTGATTGCCTTGAATAAACTCAATTGGCTGGAGTTGGGTTTGTCCTAGGGTTTCTTTGGATTCCTCAAATTTTACATTTGTGGTTTCCTCAATTCTTAATGTAACTTTATCATATATTCTGTAACCCCTACTATTTAGTAAATATCCTACAAAGATTCCATTTTCTACTTTAGAAGCAAATTTTCCTAAGTGTTCTCTTATGTTTAGGATGAAGGCTAGACACCCAAATACTTTAAAATATTTTATATTGGGTTGTTTATTATAATATATTTCAAAAAAGGTTTTATTATGTCTTTTATTTAGTGTTGTTCTATTTTGTACATAGCAGGTTGTACTAACAGCTTCTGCCCAAAAATATTTAGATAGATCATATTCATTTAACATAGTTCTAGATGCTTTTAGTAGAGTTCTATTCTTTTTTTCTAAAATTCTATTTTGTTGAGGGGTTTTAGGATACGAAAATTCATGATGATATCCGTTTTCAAGACAGAATTTGTTAAAGTTATGATTTTTAAATTCTTCCCCATTGTCACTCCTAATTCTTTTAATCTTAAGATCTTTGTCATTTTCAACTTGTTTGCAAAATTTTGTAAAGATTTCAAAATTTTCATCTTTATTTTTTAAAAATTTTACTCAAGTGAACCTAAAATAGTCATCGATTATTACTAGATAATATAAACTTCCATTTATTGATTTGACCCAATGGGAGTCAAATAGGTCTAAGTGTAGGAGTTCTAATATAGAGCTAGTTTGTGATTGATTAGTTGGTTTGTGAGTGGATTTTGTTTGTTTACCTTGTTGACAAGCATTACATATGGTTGAGTCTAAGTTAGATAATTTTGGCAATCCTCTAACTAATCCATTTAATTTTCTTATATTTCTGAAATTTGTGTGTGACATCCTTCTATGTCATAACCAAGTTTCTTCTTTTTGTGTTAAATAACACTTAATTGAAGAAGTGGTTAAGTTAATTTCATAAATGTTGTCTTTTCTAAAACCTTTTAGACTTATAGTAGGATTATTTAGATGTTTGATTAAGCATTCTGTAGATAAGAACTTAACCTTATACCTAGTGTCACACAATTGACTTATACTTAGGAGATTATATTTGAAATTTTCAACAAGTAAAACATTTATAATAATGAAATCAATTTTTAATTCAATATTACCTATACCAATTACCTTGAGTTTGTCATTGTTTCCAAAGGCAACTGTTCCTAAGCTTTTGTAAGTGAGTTGAGTGAATTTGGTGTGATCTCCAGTCATATGTTTGGATTAACCACTGTCTAAAATCCACTTAGTTTTCTACAATAGGTAGGAATTAAAGTTAGTCTAAATTTTAGCCTTAGAGTCATTCTTTAAATTTTTTAAAAAAATTAAGTTAATTTAATTTATTTAAGTTTAGAAATATATATAAAAATAATTTTTAAAGTTAATTTTAAATAAGTTTTTAAGTTTAATTTTAAAATAAATTTTAAGTTTTAAAATAAGTTT
Source organism: Zingiber officinale (assembly GCF_018446385.1). Classification (NCBI taxonomy): domain Eukaryota; kingdom Viridiplantae; phylum Streptophyta; class Magnoliopsida; order Zingiberales; family Zingiberaceae; genus Zingiber; species Zingiber officinale. Next base: position 121,337,787 of record NC_055993.1, on the reverse strand, counting down.
TTAAGTTAGTAATAAAATTTGTAAGTTTAAAATAAAATTTTGATTTTAATTTTAAAATAAAATTTTAAATTAATAATAAAATTTTTATGTTTAATTTTAAAATAAAATTTTAAGTTAAAAATAAATTTTAAGTTTTAAAATAGATTTAAGTTTAAAATAAATTTTTAAAGTTAATTTTAAAATAAATTTTAGTTTAAAATAAATTTTTAAAGTTAATTTTCAAAATAAATTTTTAAGTGTAAATTTTTTTTTTTAAGTTAAAATAAATTTTTAAAGTTAATTTTTAAAATAAAATTTAAAGTTTTTTTTTTAAAAATTAAGTTTAAAATAAATTTTTAAAGTTAATTTTAAAATAAATTTTTTAAGTTTAATTTTAATTTAATTTTAATTTTAATTTTAATTTAATTTTAATTTTAATCCTTAGTCATCTCACTCGATCTAAATTGTCAATCAAGGAATCCTATAATTTTGTGAGATGAATTAGATTCGATTTTAGGGTTTGGTTTAACTTTGTGTTAGATTCAGGTTTAGTTTTGAGCTCAACAAATAGACATTCTTTGAATAAACTTCTGGGCTATGGTGAGTCACCTAGACATCATTAGAGTAACCATGCCTTCGAGGTTTTCCAAATAGTCCTATCCACTGAACTTAATACAAAACCTTGGTCTAACTAGTTAAGATCCTTAAGGGGTAGCTTCATCTAGTTTCACTTAGCCAAATGCACCAGGTCGAAGTCATATCTTCCTAGAGATGCATAGACTAAGCTTCCTTAACATACTATCATCCAAAACTTCACCAGTACAGTGGGTTAAGTTAAATTCGGTCCCTTTTTAACTAATCCTAATTACCCTGCCGGGTATATTTGTTTGGGTTACCCTATCGGGTAAGTTAGTTTTGGAGGTGCCAGCTATTTTGGAGCCTCCCCCTGCATTATTGGCCTTTAATTTAATTCTTAGTTTTAGGTTTATGTCTATTTCTTTTATAATTAAATTTGACTTGATGATATTCTGTGTTTTGGTTAGATTTTGAATTTCTTATTTTAGGCTTGTATTTAGGTTTTTGATTCGATTGATTTGATTTTATATAATATATTTTTTCTTTGGGTATGTAGTATTGGTTGAGTCCTACTTGCGTGGTTAAGCACGCTTTCGGAACCCAAGCTTTATTTGATTGTTTGTGTTGGGTTATTAATGATTTAAATATTTTATTTGAGCTTGACTTATAGCCAAGTCCAGTTTTATTGTTAATTGCTTTTTGATTATTTAAGATTAAATCTAAATTCTTGGATCTTGTTGTAAATTTTTCTAACATTTCTTTTAATTCGTCAATTTCTAATTTTAGTGTCAAATTTTCTTCCTCAAGCGTTAAATCTTGAGTTGGATTATTATTTGTAATTTGTTCCTTGAGGTTTTGATTTTCCTCAAGGAGCAATTTGTTTTCATTTTCTAATTTAACTAACTTACTATTTAAATAAGAAATAATTTTAAAGAACTTTCTATTTAAATTTAGGTATACCTCTTCGGGACCTTCGGAAATGAGTATGGACTCGTGGCGCGATTCGGGTTCAGACCCGTCTTCCGATTCGTCCTCCAATTCTGCTTCGCAGGCCATTAGTGCGAGGTAACTCTGGTGTTTCTAATCTTCGGCCTCTGATTCTTCCGAAGACGAGTCGTCCCACGTTGCTGTGAGGGCCTTCTTCTTGGTTGTCTTTTCATTCTTCAACCTTGGGCACTCGTTCTTGTAGTGCCCCTTCTTATTGCACCCGAAGCACTTCACGTTCCTTGGTTTGGTTGGGGAGTTGATCTTCTATTGGTCCTTTTTGCTGAAGCTTTTCTTTCTCCTGGTGAACACTTTTCTTGCCAGGTTCACCAGGTGCTCTTCATCTTCAGAGTTCTGGTCAGAATCTTCTGCGAGTTCAAGCTTGTTCTTCTTTTCCTTGGAGGAACCTGCAAATAGAGCAATACCTTTCTCGGATCCAGCGTTAGTTTATTCATATAGTTCTAATTCATAAAATAGTTCATCTAATTTTAACTTAGATAAATTCTTAGAAATTTTGTAAGCATCCACGATAGATGCCCACAAACTATTACATGGAAACACGTTTAATGCATACCTGATTAGATCGCGGTTTTCCATCTGGTGGCCTATCACGTGGAGTCCGTTGAGGATATCCTTGATCCTCGCGTGCAGCTGACTCGCCGTTTCTCCTTCCTGCATCTTTATATTAAATACTCTATTTAATAACAAATCGTGTTTCGTTACCTTAGCGTCGCTGGTTCCTTCGTGCAGCTCGATCAACTTGTCCCATAGCTCTTTCGCGTTCTGGTGCGGTCCTACCCGGTTCAGCTCTTCCCTTGTCAGTCCGCATTGTAGCGTGTTGATTTCCTTGTTCTCCGTCGACAATTTCTTCTTCATGTCTGGAGTCCACTGTTCCGGGTCTAGTGGATTTCCGGAGTTGTCAACTGGTGCTTTGTAGGCTTTTGTGATGCTGAACCATTGGTCGAAGTCTGTCTTCAGGTAGACTTCCATCATTTTTTCCAGTACGGAAAATCGTCCCCGTTGAATAGGGGAGGACGTACTGTGCTGAAGCCTTCAATCTGAGACATGATGACCCTGCACACAATAAAGCAACTACACAAGCAAAGTCTCAAGACTTGGTCTTAGATTAGTAGTGCGGGAAGAATTAAGAAAAATAAAAGGAACTAAATTGGTGTTGCACCAATTTAGATTTAATTACAATGGAAAAAATATTTCCAAAAAGGTAATAGTACTAGTTTGGAATTATGCGAAAAACTGAAAGCCGAAAAAAAAATAAAAAGGAAAGTTTCACCCCCTGTCTGATTGGTGGTTGCACCAAATCAGAGCGGTACCTGCTCTGATACCACTTGTTGGATCGTGAGTTTCACTAGAGGGGGGTGAATAGAAATTATAAATTTTCGAAAGAGTACGCAGCAGAAAGTACGAAAATGAAACAATGCTAACACGAGAACCTTTTACTTGGTTCGGAGCCTTTGGCGACTCCTACTCTAAGGCCTACACACAAGGGTGTATTTGGTGGGCAATTCACTAACAATTCGAAAGTTCATTACAAATTAAGTATAAAAATGCTAATGAAAATAATATCGACAGAAAGTGAAGAATAGAAAAAAAACAGCGCTTGGTCGGAGTGGCGTCGCAACGTCGTAGGAGCACAGGAGAGCAGATTTTGAGTTCTGAGTTGTGTCTTTAGCTCCAGCCTTCACCCTCCTTATATAGGAGGTTCCGGGCGCCTGGAATGTGACATACCTCAGCCAATCAGGAAGCTCCATGTGGCAACACGCGTTGGGGATAAAATTTACATTCCGGGCTCTCAGATCCCTTCCGGGCGCTCAGACTCCGAGCGCCTGGGTCCTTCCGGGCACCTGGACCTCCGGGCGCCTGGACTCCATTTTCCAGCTTCTTCAATCCCTGCAATAAAATGTTAGTCCGGAGCATAAAATACAAAATGTATATCCTACAAAACAATGTGTTAGCACAGTTTATGATAAGAAAAAGAATAGTAATTAGATTTCGTCTCTTCGAGACCGGAATCTAGTCAAGATCTCGACTTAGAGTTTCGAAACGGTTCTAAGTCGGATCGATGCCTAAGTTCCCTTCCCGAGAATGCGTCCTCACAGTCACTCCCCTCCAGTAACTTACCTTCACCTACATGCCAGACGTCCGGTCAGTCCTTCGACCTGTCTGGACTTCGTGCCAGCTATTTGGTCAGCCCGTCGACTTAGCTGGACTTCGTGCCAAATGTCCGGTCCGCCCGTCGACCCGTTTGGACTTCGTGCCAGCTATCCGGTTGGCCCGTCGACCTACCTGGGCTTCGTGCCAGACATCCGGTTAGCCCGTCGACCTAACTGGACTTCTCCTGCACACTCGGTCAGAGTGTTAGATCACAAACAAAACTAATTTAACCTATTTTGTCATTCATCAAAACCTGGGTTAGACCGTTAGTGCTAACCGCACCAACATGAACATCGTTAGACCATTCCCAATGGAAACCCTTCAGCGAAGATTCCTACTCGTTGAAGTAGATTATTTTTCAAAATGGGTAGAGGTTGAGCCACTAGCAAAGATAACCGAACAGATGGTCATCAAGTTTATTTAGCAAAACATCTTGTGCCTGTTTAGCATCCCTCGTCAGCTCATCTCATACAATGGGAGGTAGTTCGCCAGATGGAGGCTCAGAGAGTGGTACGAAGGTTATGACATTCAGCAAGCCTTCATCTCAGTGGCTTACCCCCAGAGCAACGGCCAGGTAGAAGTCACCAAACAGGAGTTCCTCAGAGGCTTATGGGCTCAGCTTGACCACGTAGGAGGTATCTGGGTTTATAAACTCCTAGTGTCTTGTGGGCTCTTCGCACAACACCAAAGGAGGCGACTAGCATCACACCATTCCAACTGGTATACGACGGTGAGGCGGTGGTCCCCGTCGAGGTCGGAGTCGAATTTGACCGGGTGCAACTCTACTATGAGGGGAACGACAAGTGGATACTCATGGAGCTTGACTTGGTGGATGAAGTCCGGGATAAAGCCGTCATTCGGATCACGGAGTATAGACAACGAATGAAGTAAAACTATTATCGGAGGGTGATCCCAAGATCTTTCCATGTTGGTGATCTAGTGTGGAAAAGAATAAAGCAGTCGGAGACATCACCAAGTTCGAAGCCTCGTGGGTGGGACCTTAAAAGGTCGTGCAGAAGCTCAGCTCGGGAGCCTACTACTTGCAGGACGAGGAAGGAAGAAAGCTCGAATAACCTTGGAGTGTGAACCATCTCCAACCCTATAGGGTCGGGTGAGAGGTGCTTGAGTAAATACATATGTACTTGTGTAAATGTATGCCTTGTGGATGCAGGAAGAGAATGAATAAAAATCCCAAGTGTCCCAAACTCTTATACCGACCGACCAAGTTAAAAGTCGAGCGACGACTATAAACTTTTGTCTATGCACATCAATGGTCGAGCGACGACCTTAAACCCTAGTCTCCGTCAATGATTGAGCGACGACCTTAAACCCTAGTCTCCATCAACGATCGAGTGACGACCTTAAACCCTAGTCTTCATCAACGGTCGAGTGGCGACCTTAAACCATGGTCTACATCAGTGGTCGAGCGGTGACCTTAAACCCTTGTCGTCATCAACCGTTGAGCGACGATGTTAAACCCTCATCTATGCAAATCAACGGTCGAACGACGACCTTAAACCCTTGTCATCATCAACCATCTAGCGGCGACGTTAAACCCTCGTCTACGTAAATCAGCGGTCGAGCGACGACCTTAAACCCTGGTCTTCATCAACGATTGAGCGATGACCTTAAACCCTGGTCTACATCAGCGGTCGAGTGGTGACCTTAAACCCTTGTCGTCATCAACCATAGAACGATGACGTTAAACCCTCGTCTATGCAAATCAACAGTCGAGCGGCGACCTAAAACCCTTGTCGTCATCAACCGTTGAGCGGTGACGTTAAACCCTCTTCTACGCAAATCAACGGTCGAGCGGAGACCTTAAACCATGGTCTTCATCAATGGTCGAGTGGCAATCTTAAACCCTGGTCTACATCAGCAGTCGAGCGGTGACCTTAAACTCTTGTTATCATCAACCATCGAGCGGCAACATTAAACTCTCGTATACTTAAATCAATGGTCGAGCGGCGACCTTAAACCCTTGTTGTCATCAACCATCGAGCGGTGACATTAAACCCTCGTCTACACAAATTGATGGTTGAACGACGACCTTAAATCTTAATCTTTATCAACGATCGAGCGGTGACCTTAAACCCTAGTCTACATCAATGGTTGAGCGGTAACCTTAAACCCTTGTTATCATCAACCATCGAGCGGTGATGTTAAACCCTCATCTACGCAAATCAATAGTCGAACGACGATCTTAAACCCTAGTCTACATCAGGGGTCGAGCAGTGCCCTTAAACCCTGGTCTTTATCAAAGGTCGAGCGGCGACCTTAAACCCTGGTCTTCATCAACGATCGACCGTGACCTTAAACCCTGGTCTACATCAGCGGTCGAGCGGCGATCTTAAACCCTGGTCTTCATCAACAGTCGAGTGGTGACCTTAAACCTTGGTTTTCACCAACGGTCTAGCGACGACCTTAAACCATAGTCTTCATCGACGGTTGAGCGACGACCTTAAATGCAAGTTGACAAATCAACAGCCGAGCGACGACTATACACCCAAGTCTACAATGACTATGTCTGATCGGCCTATCTTAAACTAAATCTATGACAAGAGTAGCCGATCGATGAACATCTAAGCCAAGAATAAGGCTGGTCGGGACACATGCTGCTCTGAGAAGCAATAGTTTCTCTTGAAAAGGCCACTCAGCAGCGTTGAAGTGATCGCTTTGCATCTCAGGGACTATTTAAGTCACCAATCGGTAGGCCATGGAGCCGTACTTAGAATTTTCCCATAAAATAGTAAATGGCTCGTAGTCTTACTCAAGCCTGAACGGTAACACATGAATAAACAAGTGCCAAATCAAACAAGTGAGGAAATGCCGAACGGCGGTGCGGGGCAATGCTTCAATAAACATACTTGGACAAATAAAGGTATGCCGAACGGGCTAACTTGCACTAACACTTAGAAAATTTATACAAGATATCAAAGGGCAGTACAAAAAAGAGGCAAACTTCGTAAGAGGCAGGTTCACTTGAGATAGTCTAACATATCGTCGGGCAGCGACTCGATCAGCTTATCCTGGCTGATGACCTTATTGGTTAGAGTGGTAGGGATATGGCCACCATCCTTCAGCTAGTTGAGCATCCCATCGATGGCGAGGTTGAAAAGGTGAAGCGCCCGATCGATGAGCCAATCATTGAAAGGGTTCGAGCGGAGGTAGCCCCACTTTATAAGCTCGAACCGGCTTGATTCGGTGCCTTGATAAACCTCCAAAGCCGTGTGGGAGGCCTCTAATTCGGCTTTCATGGAAGCCAGCGGGCATCCTTAGTGCCCAACATTTCTTGCGCCACTGCTTGTTTAGCCGATCGACTCTCCTACTCAGCCTGCAGTGTTGCCTCCGCCTCCTTCAGACTCTGAGCCAGGACCCGAGCTTCTTTGTTCTTGAGTTCTAAATCCTCGATGGCTCGGAGCTTCCTGGTGTTGGTCGAGTGGATCTTCGCTTTGAAGGTGCTAGCCTACTTATTGAGCAACGCCATTTGCAAAGCCTGTTCGGTGCTTTTGCCCTTCTCTGCCTCTAGCAGCTCGGTGCTCTTTTACAGATCGGCCTTCAGTTGAGCGGCCTTAGTTGATAGCTACTCCACACGCATCTCTGAAGCTGCTGATTGACCGTTCGGAGCGTGCATCTACTGGACTTTGTGCTCCAAATAAGTGAACCTGTGACACATGGCTAGACTCTCTACCCAGAACTGCAATAGCAGGGAAATTGAAAGGGACGATCGGATAAAAAGAAGTACCGGGGCAGTGTACATATCCCAGTGGACATCTGGGTGTGACTGTTAGCAAGTTCCCCTGGAGAGATGACCATTGCACGGGCCCAGGCATCGACCCATATTTGTGCGAGTGGCCCCTGGATCCTTATCTGGTGCTCGGGGGTGTGGGATGCCACGTCATCTATACTACGCCACTTATCTGTCGGCAAATGGATAATCGTCATTATTTTCCTCTGGCTACTTGTGCTAGAGGGTTCCGAGGTCGCCCTGCTCACAGATCGGGACGAGGGGATCGGTCGGATTCTTGACACTTGGGCTACTGGTATAGATGGAGGTGGCATGAAGGCGAATGGCGGTGTACAAATGGTCCCTTGAGGTAGCCCAGACAAGGACGGTGTCTGATCGGATGAAAGTGAGGTGTGAAGCGCTGCCTCTGCTTGTTCGGGAGGAGTGGGAATAGATGTCTCGCCCCGCTTGGAGGATGGTCTCAAACCACCTCATGCTGGAGTCTGTAGGGTGAAAGTGGCAGAACCGGAGGATGCTTCCGCACGACATCTCTTGCGCTGTCGTAAGGGTTTGCTAGAAGTGGCTGACTCCGAAGCCACCGCGATCGGAAGCATCGACGGTCGTTCAGGAGGAAGGTCTGCTATAGTAGCCGCTCCGCTAGCAGCCGTCTGGCTGGCTCCCCCTCTGTTCTCCAGCGCTTACATTCCCTCGTTGTCACCGAGCAGATCCTCGTAGGAGCCGACCAGCTGCAAGCCATGGCTCTCCAGCTCGTCCATGGCCGCGGTGTTGATCTCCGTGTCCGTGAGCTTGCTCTTGTCACTGACACGAGGCATGGTCGACATGCGAATCGTACGGCAGAAGCTTCTACTGTCTTGTCAGGGATATGCATGTCCTGTTAAGGTATGGTGTTAAAAGTACTTTTCTGACAGGTCTCTTCATGGGACATATTAGAGAACGTGCCCACGCCTCAAGGAGCGTGCACGTCACCCACCAGGGCTCTATATAAAGGGGGTCCATCACCGTTGGAGGTACGTGTAATTCACTATTTGCGCCTACATTACTATTGCTCTACTTTCCTTCTACACTTCTGGTGACTGACTTGAGTGTCGGAGAGCTAACGTTAGGGACCACTTCCCTGGCTCAGCACTGAGGGGGCGTTTGGTTTAGGGGAATAGGAGTAGGGAATGGGAATGGGAATCATTGATTGTCATTGTTAATGTTTGGATTATAGGAATAGGAATGCAAATAAGGGAATGAATCCTTGAAATTGGGTAATAACTCATTCCCATGTACCTCCCCTTCAATGACTCATTACCCTATTTTCATCAATCAAAATATTCCCTTATTCCAAAAATACCCTTGACCTAAAACTAAAATTTTCTCCCTTAATATCAAATATCAAAATATATTTATTTATTTTTTCTTTCATATCACTTCTCTCTCCTTGTTCTCTCTCATCATATTTTCTCTCTCATCATTTTATCATACACTTTCTCTCTCCTTAATCTCTCCTATCACACTCTCTTTCCTTTTTTTTCTCATCACACTTTCTCTCTCATCATACTTTTTCTCTCATCATACTTTCTCTCTACTCAATCTCTTCCATTGCACTCTCTTCCTTCTTTTTCTCTCATCATACTTTCTCTCTCATCATACTTTCTCTCTCCTCAATCTCTCTTGTCACACTCCCTCCTTTTTTCCCCTCAACACACTTTCTCTCTCATCATACTTTCTCTCTCTTTAATCTCTCCCATCACTCACTGTTCTCTTTTTTTCTCATCACATTTTCTCTCTCATCATACTTTCTCTCTCATCAATCACTCTCTCCTCATTTTTCACATTACATTTTCTCTCTCTTCATCCTCTCCCATCATACTTTCTCTCACATCATATTTGCTCTCTCATCTTCTCTCATCATGCTCTCTCCTATCACACTCTTTTTTCTCATTTTCTCTCAGCACACTTTCTCTCTCTTCATTCTTTCTCATCACACTTTCTCTCTCATGAGACTTTCTCTCTCATCATTCTCTTTCATCATATTTTTCTCTTACATTCATCTTTCTCTCACATCTAATTTTTTTCTCTTATTTTCTTTTAAGGGTAAAAAAGGAAATTTTGATTTATTCCGATAGAAAATATGTAACTAACCAAACATTGCTTTTAAGAGTGATATCCATGCTCATACCCATTCCCATTCCACAATACAATGATTCCCATTCCGATTCCTATTCCTAGGAAAGAACCAAACGCCCCCTGACATTACCTGTTTTACAGAGCAGAGATAGATCTGCAGTCAGTAAGCGAAGCCACCACATCCCTAGTTTTCCACATTCCCACTTTCGACACACACATGGGGTGAATAGCTTCTAATTTTTTTTATTAGATTGCACAATGGAAATTGTTACTCTAAGACATAGAAGTAAGACTCTACCATCAATAAATCTTCTTCTTCTCAAATATCTTTTTAGAGACGGAGAAACCTATTACCAGGGATGGAGAGCTAAAAATTTTATATTGAGGAGACGAAAGATATGTATTTATATTAAAGGGAGGCGATGACCGTGTCATTACTTCGCATTTGCCTCTCTTTTACCGGCTCCGTACCAAACTATTAAAATCCCTATTTTTACAAATAATACTACAATAAAACTGTCACGTTCATGATTCAATTTATAAAATCATCATTCAACTTTCTAATCGGGTTTAAAATTTTTGTTTTAGTCTTTTCTTTTTATTTTCAATTTTTTATAATTAATTGTTTGTAGTTTCTGATTGAAATCAGATTAATGATATCTGATATCACTCCAGCTTTTTGTTCAATTATTTAGAGTTTAAGTTCAATTATTCTCAAATTTGAGCAAAAAGATTTAACACTATGATTTGTTTTCGTGATTATATTTAGGGGTGAGAAAAGATAGGTTAAATCTAATTTATTTTTTAAAAATAGTTTTTGTATTTATTTAGTTTGATTTTTCATTTTAAATTTCATAAATCCATTAAATCGATTGTAATTAGTTGATTAATATAATCTTAAATATTAAAGTATTTGTCACATGACTATTCTTTTTTATAAAAGATTTTAAGAATTTTTTATTTTTATAAATTAAACATGTAGAACAGTATTCACTTGGAATAGCTAATACGTGCCTAGAATAGTTAATATATATCTTGCGTGAAAAATAAATAAATTCTATAATGTTGCAAATTTAACTTATAATTTTAAGTTTAAACATCTATTCTCAAAAGAAGAATAAATTTAAACATCTAATTAAATAAATAACTTAAAGTAACACAATAATATGAGAATTGAAAGGGACCAGGAAAAAAGAGATTAACACAATTTATTTCTTTTGTTTTCTTTTTCATTTTAACTACTAAAAATTGCTTAATTAGTTTTCTAAATCATCATGTAACTAAATTTTTATTTGTGGTTTTACAAAATTTTAACTTTGTTTTAGGGTTCTAGCTAGGAGTTCTATCCTTTCAATTTTGAGGCACATCAAGCAAGTAATAATGACGATGAAATATCGATAATTAACTTTTATTCATGCTGAATCGAAAAGATCCTTAACATATTAGTTTTAAGCTACACAACAACAATTGTAACAGCCTGATCGGCCGCGCCGCGGTTCAGGTACGCAAAGGCCACAATGTGCAGCTTCACACTTCTGATCACACATATCTAGTGTTGGTGTACAACCGAGAGAATTGCACCCGATGTTGTCATCTAAAATCGTATATCCAGATCTTGCTTCAACTTCAGCTGCATAAAATCATCTTATTATTATCATCACTATATAGTTTAAGAGCCATCTAAATGGAAGAATTATATATATATATATATATATATATATATATATATATATATATATATATATATATATATATATATATATACTTACCTTCGTGTATATATATATATATATATATACTTACCTTCGTGCGAAAGGAGCACCAATGTGACTAAAACGAAGAAGACCAAAGTCGAGAGTTTAACAGCCATGTCTTCCTCAATTGGTTTCAAAGAAGTTTTTTTTTATATTCTCTAATTGTATATAGTGATCGATTTATATAGAGTTTAGAATCAAAAACTAAGATAATTTTTGGAAACTTTAAAATCATATATTTTCCCTTTTAAAATTTTTTAAATATCTTTTGCTTATGGAAACCAAACCTTGCCTTAATATTAAAAGATTATCAAGTTAGTGAATAATTGGTAGTATTAATATTACTATTTAGGAATATAATCAATAACCAAATCTATATTTTGAAGAACAAATTCAAGTCGATTATATATTTAGGGATTTATTTTAATTTTGGAGAATCATATGTTTAAATGGTAGCATTTCACACATGGAAGAATAAATTAATTAAGATGCCAATTTTAAATTTGTTTTTTGAATTATTAAAACATTAGTTAATTATATAAAACATTAGATTGGATTTTTTCCATTAATGGTGGGATAATTAACTATCAATTAATTAAAGAGTATAAGTTATTATAAAAAAGATCTGGCTAAAATTAAAAGAGTTTCAATATTATCAAAATAGCACCTTATTTTGAAATTCAGCAAAGCATTGTATATAATATTTGATCAGTTTTAATTAAATTTTAATCAATATTTGAGTAATTTTATTCAATATTAAAATAATTTTGATAATAATTACTTAGTAATTTTGAATTATGTTGAAATAGTTTTGCTAAAGGATGTTTTGTCAAGTAATTAAAGCGTATAAGTTATTATAATGAAAAGATCAGCAAAAATTAGAAGAGCATCATTTTTTTTAATATGATCAAAATTGCATCCCATTTTGAAATTGAGCAAAACAGCTTATATCGTACAAATTTTAATCATAAGTAATTTTATTTAATATTAAAATAATCATGATAAGAATTACTTAATAATTTTGAGTGAATAATTTTTACTAAAGGTTTTTTATTTAAAATAAAAGTATTTTCGTGATGTAGTGTGTCTTTTGATATTTTAAGAAAGTAGTGGACATTTCGATGATAATAAAAATAAAATGCCATTTAAAAAAAAATCTATTAATAATAAACACTATGTATAGATGGATACTTATTAAATTCTCAAAATTAAAAAAATCCATAAAATAGATACTATTCATGCCAAAATTAAATTAAAAGGCCAATTTAAATTTTGCATTTGTATTATAAAAAAGAAGTTTTTATTTTTGAAATGTGGGGAACTTTCATCAATTTAGTCAATGTAAAACACAATTAACAAAGATAAAAATCACTGAAATAATAGATAAAATAAATTTTACTTCATAATTTATAAAAAAAACTTAAACTAATTTAAATCAGTTTAAAATGGTTTTCATTAGTGACGAAAATGGTTCTCATCGCTGATTGGTTGAAATTTGTTCATTGTTTATTTGCGATGAAACACATTTTCGTCGCTGATCTTGTGACAAAACATATTTTCGTTGTTGATCAATGGCAAAAATGTATTTTGTCGTAAATCAACTACAAAATTTGTTCGTTACTCATTTGCGGTGAAAATCATATTCGTCGCTGATTCCGGATGTATTTTGCGACAACAAAATTCTTTGTAAAATTTATCGTAAATAACTTTTGTGACAATTTTTTTGTAAAATTCGTCAGAAAATTAGTAGTAAATGTGTGGATTTTTTTAGTGAATCTGAATTAACAGATACTTTGTCCTATTTATAGTAATTATAAATAATTATTCAAAAATGTCCCTTAGATTTTCATTAAGGTCGACGATAACGTCTTGCTGTTCATCAGTCATGGAGATTCTATATGCAAGGATAACATCTAGTTGTTTTGTTTTTATTTTTTAAAAAATATTATAATTTTTTTACGGACTGGCCCATATAGTTCATACAGGGATACTATCACAGATAAACATAGGTTAATTTTTAATAGATACAGAATATCCCTTAATTGGGATATTCCTGAAAAAATCATCAAAATGACATTTTCAATTTTTTGTCATAAATATTATATCGATTGAAATCATTGTGGCAAAAGATGAATACGTTCGTCTCCAGCGCCCCCGTCAGTCCGTCCTAGGGCCAACACGGAGGAGGTAAATCACGGACGACTACTAGTTTTTGGAATAGTGACTAACACATAAGGGAAGTATTTACCTCGGTTTTACCGAGATTCGAACCCAGATCTAATTATGATAACACCTCATGTGCTAACCACTAAATCTATCTGACGGGATTATATCGATTGAAATCATGAACCATTGATACATGTGTATATATATATATATTTACCTTCGCGTGAAAGGAGCACCAATGTGAAAATAAAAAGAATTTCTTGGAAACCAATCGAATAAGACATGACTCTTAAACTCTTGGCTTTCATCTTCCTTCTTCTAACAACATTGGTGCTCCTTCCACACGAACGCAAATATATATATATATATATATATATATATATATATATTTTTTTTTTTTGTCACGTATCAATAGTTCATCATTTCAATCGGTATATCATGTCTGATTGTCTTCCTCGATCTATATAGAGTTTATAATCGAAAACGAAGATAATTTTCCAATGAGCGCACTAGTCTCATTTTTTCGTAAGCCCATAGTTTGGGAATTTTTAAATCATTTTTTTCTTTTAAAATATTTAAAATATTTTTGCATATAGATATCATCAAACCTTGCCTTACTATATTTTTTGGCTTATGTTTGATCATTTTGGAAATTAAAAATAACATTAAAAAATAATTCTTCAGTTTCACTTTATTCCTACTCAAAATATGTTTTTATTAAAAAGTAGAAAATAATTAAATGGTAGTTTGGATGTATCAAAAAGAATACTATGCAATTTTAATAATTTCAAAACTAGTGGCAAAAATTAAGTAATTATTTATGAGTTAAGCAAGCTTTAATTATAAAACTATAAACTTTGGGTTACTTAATGATAATGATTAGTAATTACAGATGATATAAATAAAATGTGTTGCTATAAGATTATCAAGTCATGGAATAGTTGGTAGTATATGTTGGGACCGGTTCGAGAGATAGAGGAGAGATAAATAATTCATCGCGCTTGTTTGCTTCGTAGATAATGATGTTGTAGTGGAAAACCTCATAGCAATGTCACAATGCTATCACTAGAATATACGTAGTATCCATCTCAAAAAAGAGTAACTAATCCAAAAATCCACATACACGAGCACTCTCCACTAAGAAAGAAACTCCTTGGTAACTACCGGAGGTGGAGAAACCTCGTATAATCTCCTCACAACAAGATGCACTCAAACAAGAAGAAAATACACAAGTGTATAAACTAAAAACCTTCTCTTGCTTGATCTTATTGATGTAGATTGCCTCTTGAACTTTGGAAGTACAGCAGCACTTGTCCCCAAGAGCTTCCAAGAACTAACGGAGAGTGGCGGAGAAAATAGTTTGAAGATCGGGAAGAAGACTTTGTGTAACCGCTGCTTCATTTGAACTCGCTGTCACCTTTATATTCTACGATCTAGGGCTCTCAATCGATTGAGTTTATCCCCAATCGATTGTCACGTCAGCTCTAAGTAAATATAGTCATCTAAACCTCACAATGACTCTTTTCTTCCTCTCTCAATTGATTAACCAATTGATTATGAGACTTCTTAATTGATGACCCAATCGATTCAGAAGCTCACTGCTCACCTGTGAACTTCTTCCAATCGATCACCTGATAAATTCATGTGGCTCAATCGATCATCTGATCGATTCAAAAGTCCACTGTTTGTCACGAGCTTCTCCCAATCTATTGGGCACTTTTTCAATTGATTCAGCACAGTTAGACACTGTGCTTCGTTAAAAAAAACCCTACTTCAGTTGATTACATAATCAATTGAAGAGGGCTGAATTGATTTCCATCTCATGCTAGCTTCCCATTGGACTTTCGATCACCAAGTGCAATCCTCCTTAATTTACTTAGATTTTTCTCTTGTCTAACCATAGTTATGACTTTCTTCTTGCCAACGTGCGGTCCTCCTTGACCCACGTAGACTTTCCTTTACCTAACTGCAGTTAGGACTTCCTTTTGTCAGCATGTGATCGTTCTTGACCCACTTGGACTTTCCTTTTACTAAAACAAATATGACTTTTTACAGTGCGCAATTATGCTATCCGCGGCACACATTGCATGCTGCACAACTCTAAGCTGTTAAAAGTCATAACACTTCCATAGCGTGCAGTCGTGTGCTGCGGATGCACTTTTTCGCAATATGCGACTATGCACTGTAGATGCACTTTTCTGTAGCGCACGACCGCATGCTGTGGAAAAGTGCATCCGCAGTGCGCGACTGCACATTGCGGATGCATTTTGCAGCAACAATTATAATACAATTCTTATACAGCCACATATATAAATCTTATACAATTATAATACAACAAAGTTACAGCACATATAAATATCATAAATAATTATAATACAATATATACTCAATTATAAAATCAAAACTAAAACACCAATATCATAAATAATCATCAACACCACACTTTAACAAAATAACAATTTACTTAATAGCAAACATTCCAAACCAGTAATATAAATTTACTTAATAGCATAAGTACATTACTTTATTAAAAAAGTATAAAAATTAGTAACTCAATCACAAAAACTATAAACTTAGATAACCAAGCAATTGTGCTTCCTATTGTATCTTCGAGAAAAAATATTTTATCATTTGGTCGAATTAGGTCCACCTTGTCAACAAACACTCTAACAATCCAAACTTTTCAACAAGCTCCACCAAGAGGAATGTGATACACTTTTACTTTTGGATCTGTAGATGTAATTCTGTTGGTTAGTCCTAGGAAAACGTACCGGTTCCACTGTACAAAATTTGTTGTATAAATGTCGAACCTTTCCTTAAATAACCTATTGTGTTCTTTAGAAATTAAATTAGGAATCGCAGACGGAACTTAACATCATTGATTCCAAATTTAACTTATCTGTTCTTAATGGTTTATATTTGAATCGCAAGCGGAACTTAACACTATTGATTCAAATCTACCTAAGTTATTAGTTCCATTAAATATTAATTTCCAAAATTGGCTTTCAGGACTGTATGGCGAGACACATGGTCTTCTTGGATATGGGAGCAACCACCACCGCCTAGGCAAAGCCTTTTAAGGAAAGCTAATATTTAATTTCCTTAAATAACTCTAGGTTAACCAAAAAGAACAATCGAATCACAAATTCGAAAAAGAAGAAACACAAACTCGAAAAACTTATTCGAAAAACTAGATCTAATTGCCTCTTGTATTTAGAATTTTTACAAAGAAAATAACTAGTATGATGCAGAAGAAAATTACTAGTTATACCTTATCTTTGTAAGTTAATGATCTCGAGATCTTCTGCCGTATTCCTCGCCTCGCCTTGGACGTCATGTGGGCGACGATCCTCCAAGATGAACACCACCCAAAAGCTTCTTCCTCTTCTTCTAAAATCTGGCCACCAACACCACCAAGGAGAAGAGAGCAAAAGGGAAAAGAGAAGGGAGAGAGGGGCCGACCACCAAGAGATCACCAAGCAAAAGAATAAGAGTTGTATCTCATGAAACCCCCTCACCCCTTCTTTTATATTACTTGCCCAAGGCAAATAAGGAAAAACTTTTAACAAAAAATAAAATCATCCAAGAGTTTTTTCTTTTCCCTTTTCTTTCCTCTTGATTGAATCAATCACCAATTTTGATTTTGTGATGATTTTTAATTTTATTTTATGGCCGACCCCTTGCTTGGGCACCAAGCAAGCAAGGTGGTCGGCCACCTCATCAAAAGATAAGGAAATATTTTTTTTAAAGAAATTTTACAAGAAGAAATCCTCTTATAAAATTTACAAGCTCTCTTTCCTAAAGTAGGAGTTAAAAAAAGGAAAGTTCTAAAAATTAAAACCATGTTTTAAAATTTAAAACTTCTCTTATAAAATTTCCTTTTAAAACATGATGATAGAAAATTTTAATTTTAAAACTTATCTTCCTTTTTTTCTTAAACCATGAGGATGATTAAAAAAGGAAAGTTTTAAAACTTTTAAAACTCTCTATTAAAACATGTGGCCTAATTCAAATAAGGAAAGTTTTAAAAATTAAAATCTCTCTTTTAAAACTTATAGTTTTCTACAAAGAGAAGATTTTAAAAATTTAAAACACCCCTCCTATTTGAATTAATCTTGGCCGACCCCTACATGCTTGGTCACCAAGCAATAGGGCCGACCCCTATAAAGAAGATGTGGCCGACCCTTGCTTGGTCACCAAGCATTGGACCGGCCCACTTCTTGAACACCAAGAAGAGCCTTACATTTGGATGGACTTGAGGATATAATGAGGCTACGACAGAGACCTAGAGGAGAAATTGGTTTTGGCCTTCCGATGAGCTTGAGTATCCCGTGCTCGCCCCGAACACACAACTCAAGTTCATCGATAATAACTCATTCCACTAGAGAGTTATTATCGCACTACCGCACCAATCCCAAATTACATTATGGGCTCCTTCTTATCATGAGTGTATTAGTCTCCCTGTGTTTAAGATTACAAATGTCTACTAATTAAGTAAGTTACTGACATCTCACTTAATTAATATCTAGCTCCAAGAGTAATACCACTCAATTTCATTGTCATGTCGGATTAGGTCCACCTGCAGGGATTAACATGGCAATCCATATGAGCTCCTTTTGGGGACATTCTCAACCTAGATAACTAGGACACAAATTCCTTCTATAATCAACAACACACACTGATCCGGTAGTAAGAATAGGGGACCCCGTCCTGTGGAGTCAACGCCACGTGGAAGTCAAAGTGGCAGTTGTCCATCCGGGGAGGGCCGGGTCCGACCGACCGGCCGACCGTCCGGTGGAATCGAACGTCCGGAGATGGATGGGTCCGACCGACCGGCCGACCGCCTGGTGTTCGGCTGATGGTTAAAGGCGCCCTGTCGAAATCAGGGTTCCGACGCTCAGTGGAGAAGGTCGCAGGGCCGAGCGGACTGCACGCTCGGCCAAAGCCATAAGGTAACGTACTGCTAATAGTCTCCACAAAGCACGTGATGGAGAATCTCCCCAAGTAAACCATCGTATATGTCCGGCCGGATGTTGAGGGAACTGTCCAGCCGGACGCCAGATATGGAGTAAAGGGGAAAAGGACAAGGGACATCTTTTTCTGATAGAAGGTATGTTTCACGTGTAGGCCATACTCCAAATCTTCTGATGGGAGGTTCCGCTGTCCCATCGAGGACATGCTTGGACTGTAGCAGTATGGGTTAGGTAAGCTCACTGACAAGCCCTTACTAGGGCATGGGCCATGGACACGTGTACACCTTGATATGTGTACACTCGCTTCTTCGTTGCCCTATATAAAGGCCCTCATCCTTCGCCGGAGGTACGCTTTCTACGAGTTTTGGAGCCACTTTTTCTCTCTTGAGCTTCGCCTAACTTGAGCGTCGGAGGGTCGCCGCCGGGAACCCCTTCCCGGCTCGACTTCTGTGCAGGTTCGCCGGAGGTTCATGCAACCAGTCGAAGACCCACGTCAGTAGCCGGGGAGCGCCACATGCCCAGCGTCTGTTGATTCAGCATTCGGACAGGATCACACACTATAAGTAATATCATTTTCCAACTTATCGGGCATATTGATTTATCGAGCTAAACCTCACCCTTTGATAAGTCAAAGAAATAAATATTAAATATATGTACTTGTTATTATATTAGAATTAAGAGCACACACTTCCATAATAACTAAGGTTTAGTTCTTTTACTAAGTCAGTAAAAAAGAACTTACCTAAATGGTCCTACTCAATACACTTAAAGTATATCAGTGTAATTTATTAGTCAAGATAAACTAATACTTAATTACACTACGACTATTCTGATGATTTGTTCCTTTCCATCTTAGTCGTGAGCAACTGTTTATAATTTATAGAGACCCGACAACATGATCTTTTGAGTGTGACACCACACTCCATGTTATCTACTATATAAATTAATTGAACAATTACATTTAACAAATAAATGCAGATATTGACCAATGTGATTCTTTTATTTCAAAAATAAATGTTTACAAAAGCTAGGCTTTTAGTATACACTCCAACAAATTCAACCTTTACAGCAACTCTATCAACACTCCAATAAAACAGTTTACATTTAGTATTATTAATGATAGCTCTATGACTCAAATTCTTCAGTTGTGACAGTATAATTAAAAAAAAAAATCTATAAATTACAGCTACCATAAATACAAATTGAATATTGTTAAAATTATCATGATTAAAAATTAACCCAGCTATAAAAAGAAGTCATAAAGAAACACATCAGAAATATATGAAATCATGTGAAATACATCAGAAAATATATTAGTCTTGATTGAAACACATGTTAGAGTGTACATATACTAAAAGCCTAGCTTTTGTATAAATATTTATTTAGAAATAAAGAATCACAATGGTCAAATATCTACATTTATTTCTTAAATGTAATTTATATAGTAGACAACATGGTGTGTGGTGTCACACACAGAAGATCATGTTGTCAGTTCTTTATAAATTATAAACAGTTGCTCACGACTAAAATGGAAAGGAACAAACCGTTGAAGTAGTCGTAGTGTAATTAAGTATTAGTTTATCTTAACTAATAAATTACACTGATACACTCCAAGTGTATTGAGTAGGACCATTTTAGGTAAGTTCGTTTTGTACTGACTTTATAAAAGAACTAGACCTTAGTTATTATGGAAGTGTGTGCTCTTAATCCTAATATAATAACAAACACATATATTTAGTATTTATTTCTTTGACTTATCAATGGGTGAGATTTAGCTCGATAAATCAATAAGTCCGATAAGTTGGGAAATGATATTACTTATAGTGTGTGTTGTTGATTATACAAGGAAACTGTGTCCTAGTAATCTAGGTTGAGAATGCCCCCAAGATGAGCTCATAAGGATTGTCATGTTAAACCCTGCAGGTGGACTTAGTCCGACATGACGATAAGGTTGAGTGGTACTACTCTTGGACTAAGATATTAATTAAGTGAGTTATTAGTAACTCATTTAATTAGTAGACATTCGTTATCTTAAACATTGGGAGACTAACACACTCATAATAAGAAGGAGCCCAAAATGTAATTTGGGATTGGTGCGGTAGTTCAATAATAGTTCTTTAGTGGAATGAATTATTATTGATGAAATTAAGTTGTGTGTTCGGGGCGAACACGGGATGCTTAATTTCATCGGGAGACCAAAACCAATTCCTCCTCTCAGTCCCTATCGTAGCCTCTTGTATATAGAGATTTATACCCACCACATACCCACTTCTTACCCACCTTTATACCCATCCTATTGGGGCTGGCCAAGCAAGCTTGGAACCCAAGCTTGGGTCGGCCAAGTAAATAGGGTGAGTTGAGTTGGTGTGGCCGACCCTAGCTTGAACCCAAGCTTAGTGTGGCCGGCCACATCACATTAAAAAGGGATTTTTATTAAAATTATTTCTTATGTGGATATCATGGTTTTAAAAGAGAGTTTAAAATTTAAATCTTTCCTTTTATAGCTTTCTACAAAGGATTAAGAAAAGATTTGAAATCTTTCCTTATTTGTAGATTAAAAGGTGGATTTTAATTTTAAGAAAACTTTTCTTTTTTAACCATGTTCATGATTTAAAAGAGAGTTTAAAAATTTAATATTTCTTTTATAAAACTTCTACAAAATATTAAGAAAAGATTTGATATATATCTTTCCTTATTTGTAGATTGAAAGAGATTTTAATTTTTAGAGATAACTTTCTTTTTATCCACATGTTTAAAAGAAAGATTTTAATTTATAAAAATTCCTTTTTATAAACCACCATGAAGGGAAAAATTATTGGAGAAATTTTTTATAAATTTTCGGAAGCAAATTAGGAAGTTTTAATTCTTGTGTTAATTAAAACTCTCCTTGTTTTGGGGATTAAAGTGGCCGACCATTACAATTGTGAAAAGGATTTTAATTTTAATTAATTAAAATTTTCCTTTTCATGGCAAAGTAATAAGAAAGTTTTTATTTAAAATTTTCTTATTTGCCAAGACCAAGGATTATAAAAGAGGGGGTAGAGGTGCCTTCATGGGTGCTAACTCTATTCTTTTCTTCCTCTCTTTTTCTCCTTGGTGTGGCCGACCCTAGAGGTTTTCCCTCTCCTCTTCTCTTCTTCTTTAGTGGCCAGTTTTATCCCCTCTTGGAGCTCTTGATGGTGGCTGGTTCTAGCTAGGAGAAGAAGGAGAGAAAGGAGGTTTTGTTTCTTGCATCCCTTGGAGCTTGGTGGTGGTGGCCGGACCTCTACTTCTCTTGGAGAATTGTGGTGGCTGAATCTTGCTTGGAGAAGAAGGTGGCTTAGGTAGATTCTCATCTCGGTAGATCGTTGCCCACACAACGTCCGGAATAAGAAGAGGAATACGGTAGAAGATCAAGAGGTTATTTGCTTACAAAGAAAGGTATAACTAGTAATTATTTTCCGCATCATACTAGTTTTCTGTGTATAGTTATTTTTGGAAATACCAAACACAAGAGGCATATGATTCTAGAGTTTTCGGATTTGTTTTGAATTTGTGTTTCTTTTGTTTTATTTTTTGAATTTGTGATTCGATTGTTCTTTTTGGTTAACCTAGAGTTATTTAAGGAAATTAAATATTAGCTTCCTTAAAAGGCTTTGTCTAGGTGGTGGTGGATGCTCCTATACCCAAGAAGGCCACGTGCCTCGCCATGCAGTCCTGGAAACCAATTTTGAAAATTAATATTTAATGGAATTAATAACATAGGTGATTTTGGATCAATAATGTTAAGTTTCGCTTGTAATCCAAATCTAAACCATCAAAAACAGATAAGTTAAATTTGGAATCAATGATGTTAAGTTCCGTCTGCGATTCCTAATTTAACTTCTAAAGAACACAATAGGTTATTTAAGGAAAGGTTCGACACTTGTACAAAATTTTTGTACAGTGGAACCGGTACAATTTTCCTAAGACTAACCAACAACACATATATTTTGTTTTGGCTTGTTCTATTTGTAAAAAATATATGAAACACATCTGAAATTTCATATAATATTTTACAACTATCACATAATCCGTCCAAATAATCAAATTAAGCAATACATCTAATGATCTAATAGTATCACAACATATCTCAATATAATTGCAAACCCTTCTAATTTATTTAAACTTTGTTAACTAAGTTAATTTATTTTAATTAATTTTACTTATAAAAATAAAAAATCACCATCCTTTAGTCCAACAAATGACTCAACCAACAAATAGATTAAGAATAAATCTTAGGACACCAAGATAACTGTTAGGACCAAAAGTAGCTAGAGGGGGGGGGGGGGGGTGAATAGCTCATCGCGTGTTCGGTGTTCGGCGTTGCTTGTTTCTTCGAAGATGTGCAGCGGAAAATACAGAAACAAATCACACAACGCTAACACGGTTGGTTTACTTGGTATCCACCTCACAAGAGGTGACTAGTCCAAGGATCCACACCAACACACACACCCTCCACTAATGAAACTCTCCTTTATGGTAACTACCAAGGGCGGAGAAGCCCTACAAGACTCAATACAAGAAGAAGAAAGGGTAGTAAAGAAATACAGGCTTACAAGCTTACAATGAGTGCACAAACCCTAACCCTAGTTTCTTCTTCTTGCTTTGATCCGCCTCTTGACTTGGAAGAGCCTTCAAGAACCTTCAAGAACTGGCGATCTCGAGCTTGAGAAGAGCTGTGGAGGAGCTGGTGAAGATCTGAAGTGAATCGGTGAAGAAGTGCCGAAGACAACGCTCGCCTGCGGCTCAAATACGACGCAACGGTCGGATCCCAATCGATTCGATTATTCCCAATCGATCGGGGAGGCTTTGGATCGATCCACGGATCGATCCAGAGTGCCTTTGTGCTATGGAAAAATGCCTGGATCGATCCACGGATCGATCCAGCGCTTATCGCGCGAAGCAGCAGCGTCCCAATCGATCCACTGATCGATTGAGACCTCTGGATCGATCAACTGATCGATCCAGAGGCTTTCTGTTCGCTGGGAAAGGTCTGGATCGATCCACTGATCGATCCAGAGCCTGGATCGATCCACTGATCGATCCAGCACTTGGTTTTTACCCAAAACCAAGTCCCAATCCTCCCAAACCAACATCCGGTCAATCTTAACCTGTTGGTACGTCATGTCCAGCATCTAGTCACTCCCTTGACCTGCTAGAACTCCCTCACCAAGTGTCCGGTCAATCCCTTTGACCCACTTGGGCTTTTCTTTCATGCCAAGTATCCGGTCACTCTCTTGACCTACTTGGACTTTCACCTAGCTTCACTCACTAGGGTTTTCAATCTGCCTAGCTTCACTTACTAGGTCTTTCACCTGGCTTCACTCACCAGGATTTTCCTTCTGCCTGGCTTCACTAACCAGGACTTCCATACTGCCTAGCTTCACTCACTAGGACTTTCACCTGGCTTCACTCACCAGGATTTCCATCTGCCTAGCTTCACTCACTAGGACTTTCACCTGGCTTCACTCACCAGGGTTTCCTTCCAGTCAAGTATAACTACTTGACTCTTCTTCAATCACACTGATCAGTCCCTGATCAGAATCTCCCCATATGAACAACTGCACCTGCATTGTCCATGTGTCTACATGTATTGTCAAACATCGAAACTATGACCAAGACTCAAGCTTGGTCAAACCAGTCAACCTTGACCTAAGGGATATTGCACCAACAATAACAACCAAGTTCTTACAATGACCCAAGAGAGTAGAAACTCAAGAGAAATATCAATCTTAGGATACCAAAATAACAACCAAACTTCTTACAGTGACCCTTTAGTGAGTCTCAAAAGTTCACAATAAATTCACATGATAACTTGTTGCCTTTAAGAAAATTTTGGCATGCAATTAACCATATTCAAATTAACAACTAGTAGATGATCACACTACCATACAAACACAAACAAAGAGGCATTACATAAGCAAGACGGAATCAGGATGGTTTTATCAACACATTTACTAGAATGTGAAAAAAGAATTCTTCAAGATGGCTAAGTACAGTAAAAATGGATGGTTTTATCAACACATGCACATAGCTAAGTGCAATATTAGTTACCTAAGTTGCAGCTTGTTGTTGGCTAACATTACAAACATTGTCACTTTTTGTTGCACCATTGACATCAATACCGCTATCAATGCCATCACTAACAATCTAATTTTACAACAAATAGATCAAGAATGTCACCATTGTTGGAGCAATCCCAATGTGTTTTGGTGTTTGGGCAAAGAGTTTAAGTTAGGTTTACCCTTGTTATTTGATATATGTATGTGAGTGTGCAGGTTTGCAGGATACTTATATGACTCAGCTTTATGACTTCGGGTCCGGTGAAGGATGGAGCAGCCCAGGGACCGTGGACAAGGCAGTAAGGACAAGGGTCGAGGGAAGCGACTTCGAGGCATATGCGAAGGATGACATTAGGGACGAGCCGCGGGCTTAGATGCATCCGAGGGACGAGAGCCAAAGGAAGTAGGCTTGAAGGCTAGAGGTCAAGGCTACAAAGAAGAGTCAAGTGAGTCATGACGGTATGAGTGCATGAGAGATTGTACTCGGAGAAAAAGGGGGGGACTGTAGCAGTCAACAGCACTGTAGCAGTTACTGTAGCAGTCGACTGGTGCACTATAGCAGTCGACTGGTAGAGAGTCGTTGGGCTGGCACCAGTCGACTAGTGCAAGGACTAGTCGACTGGTAACGGTAAAACAGCAGGGCTATTTTCTTCCAAGCTCTATAAGAAGGAGCTTGGGATGGCCGGCCAAGGTGATGAAATTAGACTTGGTTAAAGCCTAATTAGTAGTCACTAAGTGCTCAAGGTTTCCCTTGTGTCCAAGTATCTTTGGTGAGTGTTGTTGTGAGGCTTCTCCACCCACAAGGAGGTTAGAGCTAGCCGGAGTTTTCGGGGACTAATCCACCGACGGATTGAGGGATCGTCCACCTTACGGACAACCGTGGAGTAGGAGCAAGTTATCTCCGAACCACGTTACATCGACGTGTATTGGTTTGCATTTCTTTCTTGTTTATGTTTGTATTTGTATTTGTATTTGTTATTGTATTTCTTCTTGCACACTAACGAATAAGTAGGAAGTTAATCGATTTGAGGGGCGTCGTCTATCCAACCCCCTTCTAGCCGGCCTTCGATCCCTTACAACCATAATATAATTTCACTAACATAAATATAAAAAAAGGTCATAATAATTAAGAGTAAATTTATGTTGTTTAATTACTAACTTATTCTTGTTCATTTTGTTGCCTCTGATTTTGTAAAAACATGCTCCTCATTTTATTGTGATGTTATATAACAAGGTCTAACTTTTTTGTTTTTCCCAAACTGTTGAGTTCTATATCCCTATCAAGCTTAATTAGAACAAACACATGGAGTGGATTGAAGAACCTTATGACATGGTAGATTAACTACTACACCTTCCAAGATTAGTAAGTGAGAAGTTGAAATAGACTATTACAAACCTTGCCGGGTTGGGCGGCGCCTCTGCCATTGATAGCGGTCTAGGGATGCACCTCTATCGTTGAAGGACATCGAAAAGGGACGTGTGTTATGCCTCTGCCATTAAAGGAGCTCAAAGAGGGATGGGGTGCTATGCCTCTGCTGCTGACAGATCTCAAAAAGAGGTGGAACAGAGATGCTCGTAGAGGGAGTGGGTGGAGGCATAGTTGATTCACTACTTGAGCTCGAAGAGGGAGGGAAAGGGGGTGTTGCGATTCAAAAAGCCTGAGAGGAACGGGGGGTGGCACCAACAGAAGAGGAGAGGAAAGGGGTTCGAAGAGTTGGAAGGGGTGCTGGGAGCTCAAAGAGGGAGGGAAGGGGGGCGGCGATAAGGAGGCGACGATGGGGGGGGGCACCCATAAGGTGCGACAACGGGGGTGATGTTGATAGGGTTGCGGTGGGTTAGAGGTCGAGAGAAAGAAATGGCTCACACTAAGACGAGGTGCGGTGATTAGAAGAGCCTGAGATGGGCAGGGGTGATGCCAACAGAAGAGGAAGGGAAAGGGGTTCGAAGAGCCGAAGGGGGTGCTGAGAGTTCAAAGAGGGAGCGAAAGGGGAAGGGGGCAATAAGGAGGCGACGATGGTGGGTGGTGATGGGGGCAGCGCTGATAGGGATGCAGGGGATCAAAGGCCGAGAGCATGAAATTGCTCGCGTGAAGAGGAAGGGGCGGTTGTTTGCGTGAAGAGGAAGGGGCAGCAATTTACGCTAAGGGGAAGCGAAATAGGGTTTTTTAAGGGAAAAACGGGGAATGAAATAAGATTTTTAACAGTGCATCCGTAGCAAGCTGAAAATATTATTAACAACATATCATGCATACTGTAGATATTTTATTATTAATTAATATTAATAGCGTGCATTGAGCACTGTTAAAATTATATTTAACATTAGATTATTTTTATATACTATTATTTATAAAAATATAATAGTATCCGCAGCGCACTTTATTTGGCGTGCTGCGAAAACTATTATTAACAACATGCTATAAATATGCGCTGTTGATAATGTGCTGCAGAAAGTCATATTTGTTGTAGTTTGCCTAATTGCAGTTATGACTTCACTCTGCCAACGTATTTTTCTCCTTGACCCACTTGAATTTTCCCTTGCCTAACCCTCAAGTTAGGATTTTCTTCTTACTAGTCAAGTATTCGGTAAACCTTGACATATTTGACCTCATTTAGATATTTTTCAAGCATATATCCAAACAATGAAACTTAAGCTCGAATCTACTCGAGCTTAGTTAACCTGTGAACCTTGACCCAGGGACGATTGTACCTAGAATCTCCCAATAATCTTCTTCTTTTTGATGTTTGACAATATGTTTAACTCAAGTTAATCCATATTAGCCCAATTCCCATGCAAAATGCATGAATGTGGGTTTTTAACTTAAACCCCACATTTTTTTTTCCTTTAACACACATCAACAACTCTTCATCTAAAGAGTCAATTTTGTCAAAGGAACTCAATGAAAGTCTCATACCTTTCATTGTATCTTATGCTCAACCTTGAGCGTAATTCCATCACAATGAAGATTTTCAATCTTTCATTGTTTATAATGCTTATCCTTAAGCATTCATAACAATGAAGGTTTCCTACCTTTCATTGTTTCTTCATCCTTATATATAAAAAAATCATACTTTTAAGGAAGACCTCCCCTTCAAAATATGCACTAAACTTCTATCATTGTACCAACAATAATTTGGAATTTCTAAACCTTTAGGAAACCCAAAATTGAAGTTTTGAGGTTCAAAATTTAACTTTAAAACTAAATCTCTTCCTAAACTCCAAGTTAGTCTCCATTAACCATTCCTTTCTTATTTTCATCAAGAAAATTTACACTTAGATACATATCAAAGCATTTTTTAGGGTTAGAAATGGTTAACTGGACTAAACATGATTTAATGGATTGAAATTAGACCATTTAAACTAAAAATAGCCTTCCTAATCGATTGGTTTCAACTACCAATCAATTCCGACATGTCTTAATCGATTGAAGTTGAGTTTCAATAGATTACTACCATTTTGATCGATTGGTTGATCAATTCTATGAGCTTTAATGCTCATGTAAAAACACTTTAATCGATTGACTAATTGATTAAAGCATGTCTCAATCGATCACTTGATCGATTGGAGTTTCTGATTTTTTTTAAATTCAATTTCAGACCGAATTTCAGAAACTCACAAATAATTCTACAATTATCAAAAAAATACAAAATTTTAAGTAGGCATTATTTATATAATATACTATCAAGGAAAAATAACTTTCTATGAAAATAACTCTCATTTTTAAATATTGACATAAAATTAGAAACCATAGAAAACTTCAATGTTTCACTCTACTTCGTGTCTAATTAATCAATTGTGATTGCTATCAAAAGATAGACTCCACCAAGGTTTTTCAAATAATTTTCAAAACTAAATTTCCAATCACGATCTTTAGGCAAAATGTACATGACTTGTAGATTAACTTTTCCCACAATTGGACTTCACATAATCTATTATTTTGATGATACTAAAACTCCAAAAAGACGTACTAAATCAACATCTTGGATTTTGTTCATCCTCCTAACATCTTGCTTGTATCTAATGTGTCTCAAAAGCAGATACAAGTTAAGCCTTTTGGTCTTGTGAGATGTAAAATGGGTTTTTCCTAAATCTAAGGATCATGTATATCTAACTAGACATTTAAATTTTGATCATCCAACCTAGAATATAAATTGATACCATTGCCCTTAATTTCTAGAAATTAAAACAATGCATGAAAATGGTTAGGACATACATCAAATGCATATTTCTAAAAAAAATCTATCATATCTAAATGAGTGTGTACGAGACATGTGACATTTTTCATAATAATATGAATGCAAAAGCAATGATATCATGACATATGATAAGACACACGATCATGATAATTTTAGCATAAAAAAAATACCTATATTATCTATCTAAGTATAACTAACTAATCGCTAAACTAACAAAATAAGCCAAGTTTGCCCTTCTTCCCTTAAGAAATTTGTCAAAATCCCAATTTGGTATTTCTTTGACTTCTATCATATTTGTGTCAATTTGATCAAGCTCAATTGTTAATATTTTATTGGCACATTCTCACTTTTTCAAAGAGCAAAAATCAACTTTTATGCCCCAAAGTGCCAACTTCACCAAGGTTAGGTTAACTACCCTTTCAATTAGTATTGACACTCTCTAAACTCATCTAAGATGTAGAAAACACATTCTTAGGAATCCAAAATCTATTGGGGTACCTTGAGTATTCTAGGTATTCATTAGGGATAACTGTTGGGGATCGGTCGACCGGCTTGAAGGGGGGTTGGATAGACGGCACCCCCAAATACTCACTTTCTACACTATTGTTAGTATGCGCAGCGGAAATCTAATACTAACTACAAATATGAATACAAAGAAAGCTTAAGACAAGAATAAGAAATGCAAACCAAGCTAACACGTTGTTTAACGTGGTTCGGAGATTAGGGCTCCTACTCCACGGCTGTCCGTAAGGTGGACGATCCCGATCCTTCGGTGGATTACTCCCCGGAAAACTTCCGGCTAGCTCAAACCTCCTTGTGGGTGGAGAAACCTCACCACAACCCTCACAAGAGCTCCTTTGAGGCTTTGACGCTAGGGCACAGGTAGACTACTAATAGAGATTAACCACCTCTATTTCGTCAACTCAAACCAAGCTCCCAAGCTTTGGTTTTATAGGCCACGGGTTGGAAAACCCCGCCTACCAGTCGACTGCTAAAACATGCAGTCGAAATTCGACCGTTACATCCCAACGGCTCGATTCCACACATTCTGTTCGCTGCCAGTCGACTGCACCAGTCGACTGCTAAAACATGCAGTCGACTGCTACAGTATTACTATAGTAGCACTACAGTACTGCTACAGTAAAACCCTAAAAACTAGGATTTTACTCCGAGTACAATCTCTCGTGCACTCGTACCCTCACCCTTATGACTCACTTGATGCTTCCTTTGCAGCTTTGACCTTTTACCTTCAAGCCTACTTCCTTTGGCTCTCGTCCCTCGGATGCATTCAAGCCCGCGGCTCATCCCCAATGCCATCCTTCGCGTATGCCTCGAAGTCGCTTCCCTCGGCCCTTGTCCTCGCTGCCTTGTCCATGGTCCCTCAGATGCTCCATCCTTCACCAGACCCGAAGCCATCAACCTGAGTCACATGTGTATCCTACAAACCTGCACAACTCAAATACACATATCAAATACAAGGGTGAACCTAACTTAAACCCTTTGCCCAAACACCAAAACACATGGTCGCACGGACCATTGGGATTGCTCCAACAATCTCCCCCTTTTTGGTGTTTGGCAATACGTTTAAGTTAGGGAAAACAAATAGCAAATAAACATGCTAATACATACAATGGACTTACGATGCCAAGGCTACACACTTGGACATACTCCGTCGAATGATCTTACGATGCCAAAGCTACACACTTGGACTTACAACGCCGAATGGACTTACGTTGCCAAGGTTACACACTTGGCAACCGCCGTAACAATGCATCATGCATTTGAACCTATCCCAAGGCTCCCCCTACACCTACGCTCCCCATGAGCTAGGATTTTTACAACGGGCTTTGTAAGAACCTATCCCAAGGCTCCCCCTACGCAAAGGTACGTTCAAGTTTTCCCAACTAAACCTTACTTCTCCCCCTTTGGCTAACATCCAAAAAGTCCTCCAACAATATCCCAATTGTTGAAAACTTGTCATTTCAATTGACCCTAAACTCGTGTGTTTATCCCCCATGGATTTCATACACTTGTATGAGTTGACTTGGTCAAAATTCAGTGCTGAAGACAATTTCAGACTGGTATCAGTCGACTGCAAGAAGTACCAGTCGACTGGTCGCTACTGGCTGAGCGAACAGAATGCTTCTGTTTCCAGCCAGTCGACTGCATGTTTTAGCAGTCGACTGGTGCAGTCGACTGCTAAAACTATCAGTCGACTGGCACAGTTTTTCAGCCTTTTTTAGCATTTCTGACCCACTTTCAGAAATGTACCAATAATTCCACAGACCTCCAAAAATCCCCAAATTTTGTGGAGAGATCTGTTTTACCCATGTCTACTTAGGAAAAATACATTCAAAAATGTATCTATCACCAATCCCAAGACTGACACAAAACTCAAAACTAGCTAAATGGTTCAATTTAACCTTGACCTAAAGTCCTAGTTTTGGCTTCCTCTTGATGTATTTGCCCATGTCAACCCACAATGCATCCCTAGAATTGATTTATATGACATCTATACATCCAAAACTAATTATCATGCTATATGACCCCAATGTCATATTTCTTACATGAAACACAATCCAATTATGCCAAATCCCTAGGTTTGAGACTCAAGTCCGTCTCCAAACCACTTGACACAATCCATGACCCAACCTAAACTCCCAAGTAAAACCCACCTGAGATCCATTGGCCATGGGTCCCAAATTGTCTCTTAGAGCTCCCCCTAGAGCTCTTAGCCTTAGCCACCTCCTTAGGTGACTTATCCACAATGGCTAGGCCACATCGGTCCACCCCCGGTGACACTTGGCCTACAAACGTAACTTTCTTAACCTTGGACACCTTATCCTTGGTTAATTTCTTCTTACCATTAAATGGCTTTCCCTTGCCATTTATTGACTTCTCCTTGCTATAGTCATATGCAACCCTAGCATAAGACTTTCCCTTAGCCTTGGAGACCTCTCCCTTGCCATGATCATTTGTCATCCTAGCATATGAACTCTCATTGGCCTTGGAGGGACTAGATCGGTATCCCAAACCCGATCTATCATTATTGGGTCTTTGACTACCCAACACCATATTTAATCCCTTAGATCCAATAGTGAATCTCTTAAGGAATTTTTCCAAACCATCAAGCTTTGCCTTCAAAGCTTGATTCACCCTTTCTAGGTTCCTAAACCTAGAATCAACATGTCCACCTTGGACATTCCTAGACCTACCCTTTCTAGTCATATGTCTCCCCTTCTTGGGATTAATGCCTTGGGTCTCCTTAGGTCTTTCATTTCTAGATTTATCATGCATTGGTCTCCTAGGGTTATGGTCTACCTTAACCCTACTTCTATCATGATATCTAAAACCGAAGTTATGCATGGGAAAATAATAACACTTATTTCTAGCATGCATGGGAGTATAAGAATTTAAATTTGAATTAACCTTCAAGTTAGGGCATACCTCCCTTACCCTTGAAGCTCCCCCTTGACTTGAGCTTTTCTTCTTCTTCTCTTTCTCCCATTTCTTCAATTTCGCAAGCTTCTTGATTTCCCCCTTTTTTGGGCATTTGGTGTGGTAGTGACCCTTCTCTCCACACGTGAAGCATATGTTGCGCATCTTCTTCTTTTGGACTTCTTCATTCCTACAACCCACATTAGAATTTAAAATAACTTGATTGGGTTTAGGATTTACCTTCTTCTTACCCATAGGACATCTATTCTTGTAGTGCCCCTTCTCATTGCAACCGAAGCATATTATATGGTCTTTTGACTTCACTTCGGTGGAGGTGCTTGCTAGGTTGATTTCCAAGACTTCTTGTTCTTCTTCTTCACTTGTCTTGGATTTTTCTTCAACCTTTGAGGATGTAGATGCTATATCTTCCTCATCCACACTTGTGGATGGCCTTTCTTCATCCTTTTCCTCAAATGTGACCAAATTCACTTCCTCTTCTTCTTTTGATGTTGAATTGGTCTCCACATCCGATTGATCCTTCTCTACTTGAGCTTCTTCATCCGTTTCTTCGGATTTTTCTTCTTCTTGTGTAGGCATAGGTTCTTCCCATTGAGCCTTCTTTATCTTGCTCCACAAATCATGAGCATTCTCGTATTTACCTACAAGGCTCATTACGTCATTAGGCAAAATATCAATTAATATAGATATTACCTTGTCGTTTGCCTTTGATCGTGTGGTTTGCTCCTCCGTCCAATGTCGTGGTCGGAGCTTCTTTCCCTTCTTGTCCTTCGGAACTTCGAACGGTTCCTTTACCACCATCATGGTGTCCCAATCCGTGTTGAAGAAGACCTCCATCTTCATCATCCAATACGTGATGTCCCACAAGCCTCTACCTTCAAGCTTTGGCGGTTTTATCAAGCCGGTCATCTTGTGCTTCCTTGGCGGTTAGTCCAACGGAGAGCGTCCTTGCTCCGATACCACTTTTTGGGGATCGGTCGACCGGCTTGAAGGGGGGTTGGATAGACGGCACCCCCAAATACTCACTTTCTACACTATTGTTAGTATGCGCAACGGAAATCTAATACTAACTACAAATATGAATACAAAGAAAGCTTAAGACAAGAATAAGAAATGCAAACCAAGATAACACGTTGTTTAACGTGGTTCGGAAATTAGAGCTCCTACTCCACGGCTGTCCGTAAGGTGGACGATCCCGATCCTTCGGTGGATTACTCCCCGGAAAACTTCCGGCTAGCTCAAACCTCCTTGTGGGTGGAGAAACCTCACCACAACCCTCACAAGAGCTCCTTTGACGCTAGGGCACAGGTAGACTACTAATAGATATTAACCACCTCTATTTCGTCAACTCAAACCAAGCTCCCAAGCTTTGGTTTTATAGGCCACGAGTTGGAAAACCCCGCCTACCAGTCGACTGCTAAAACATGCAGTCGACTGCCCTCTGTGGAAATTCGACCGTTACATCCCAACGGCTCGATTCCACACATTCTGTGCAGTCGACTGCTAAAACATGCAGTCGACTGCTATAGTACTGCTACAGTAAAACCCTAAAAACTAGGATTTTACTCCGAGTACAATCTCTCGTGCACTCGTACCCTCACCCTTATGACTCACTTGATGCTTCCTTTGCAGCTTTGACCTTTTACCTTCAAGCCTACTTCCTTTGGCTCTCGTCCCTCGGATGCATTCAAGCCCGCGGCTCATCCCCAATGCCATCCTTCGCGTATGCCTCGAAGTCGCTTCCCTCGGCCCTTGTCCTCGCTGCCTTGTCCATGGTCCCTCAGATGCTCCATCCTTCACCAGACCCGAAGCCATCAACCTGAGTCACATGTGTATCCTGCAAACCTGCACAACTCAAATACACATATCAAATACAAGGGTGAACCTAACTTAAACCCTTTGCCCAAACACCAAAACACATGGTCGCACGGACCATTGGGATTGCTCCAACAATAACTTCCCTTGAAACCTTTCTAATGACTTTCCTAGATATTTTAGAAGCATTGGTCACACTAGTCTCTGATGTGCGTAGATTATATACTCTTTTATGCATGTTTTTACGCACATTTACATACTTTGAGCATGCTTGATCTATGCATTTTTATACTTCCAGCTTTCCTTTTAGCATATTTACTCTTTTGGTTCGGAGATCTGCTTTTTGTGCATTTTCTGTACACAGGAGTCGATTTGGTGAAGAATCTACATCTTTGGGCATGCATTGGAGGAAACGAAGGGAGAAAGCACCGGGCCGTGTACCTCACACGGCCATGCACTGGGATGGAGCTCGGGCAGTGTGGAGTTTGGCACCAACAGAAGAGGAAGATGACATGGCCGTGTGAACCTCGCACGCCCGTGTCAAGATTTGAAGCCAACCAGAGCAGAAGCCTTACATGGCCGTGTGGATCTACACGGCCGTGTGAGGTTTCCAGAAAGCAAGCAGGCTGTGGCCGTGTGCACCACACGGCCGTGTAGCATTTCCAGAGAGCAGAAGGGTCCTGGCCGTGCGAGTCACACGGCCGTGTCACGGGGCCGTGTGGCGCCCGATTCCCTCCTCTATTTAAACCCTCCTTCATGAATTGAAAGGGGATCTCTCCCCCTTTGGGAGAAGGCAAGATTTGGTGGTTTCCTCCCTCTCTTGGGAGGATTTCTGGGCGATTCTAAGGGAGTTCTTGACGATTTCGACTCCGGAGCGAGGATTGGATCCGAAGACGAGGCTTCTTTGTAGATAAGTTTTCTCTTTTTCCCTCTTCTTGTTTTCTTGGATTGGGGATTCAAGGAATGCTTGTAATCTCTATTCTTTCGGGTTTTCTTCCTCGATTCATGGAGTAGATCTTGTATTCTAGGATTAAGGGAGTATTTGTATGATGGATTGATGTAATCTCTTATGGATTTGCCATTTTCTTGTTTCAATGACATTATCTTGCTTGTATCAATTAGATCTTGAATGATTGATGGTGGTTTGTGCTTAATTCTCATTCTTGATTGATTGTTTGGATTTCTTATGGACTTGGTAAGGATAAACTCTCACTCGATCATTCGAGGGATCCACGTGACAGGTGCAAGCCCGTGTAAGGACGTTTGAGAGATAATCTTGAAGAGGAAATAGGAATATTCAAGAGAGTAGGATGGATTCTATGATTAGCTTCTTGTATCTTTATAGATTAATAAGGTGTGGGCTTCTATGTTGATATCCGAGGAAGGCATAGTAATAGGTGCGCTTCTGTGTAAGGACAAAGTAGGTTCATGTCTAATTAATCCTATTTAGATACATTTCTCAGTCCTTAGCCGGTTGTCTATTGCAAGAGGGAACCGGCAACTTTCTACATGTTTGGCAATTGAGGAATAAGAATTGGTGAACCATTTACATTCAAGAAATCTTACAAAGAAACCGAAACTCCTAGAATCTCCCTTTATCATAACCCAAAACACTAAACTCTTGTTTGTTGATCTCTAATATTAGATTTGTTTACCTTTACTTTGCTTTTGAAACGATTGGATAGTTGTTTAGCTAATTTGCATTGAGACATTTCTAGTGCTTATTCCAGTCCCTGTGGATATGATAATCTTTTATATTACTTGCGACATTTCCGTACACTTGCGGAGCGTAACAAGTTTTTGGCGCCGTTGCCGGGGACTGCGCTATAACATTAGGAATTATCAATTGAGTTAGACTAAACATAACTTTTCCTTTTTTCTTTTGATTTGCATAGTTATAACTAATTGTTAGAAATCTGTTTTCGTAAGTTTTTCCTTTCTTGAATAACATTCTTGACAATTCTTTTTGTTGCAATTCTAATTCTGATTCTAACTTTGCATTCCTGATTTCTAGTACTCTAATCTAACTTTTCTCTGTTTTCTCTTTTGATCTTGTTTCTTTCTTCTTTTCTTTTGTAAACATATCTTGCAATTTTTAGCATATGAATTATTCTAGACATTTTTCTTTTTTTCTTTTATCTTTTCTTTCTTGTTTTCATTATGCACTTTCTTTCTTGCAATTTAAATTCTGCATTTGCTTTCTTGCTTTTCATATTGCATTTTATTTCTTGTTTTTGATTCTTGATAATTTTCTTTTTCTTCTTGAATATCCATGAGCACTAACATGTCAAGCAGGACCATGAGAAATTTTTCTACACCCTTTTCTGCAAGATTTTTATCTCCCATTGTGCAACCTCAAATTGAAGTAGAAAGTTTCCAACTAGAACCAGAGATAATTTTCATGATACAAGGTCACAAATTTAGAGGAGAAGTATCAGAAAGTCTTTATCTGCATCTTGAAACATTTTTAGAGATTTGTGATTTGGTGAAATGTGAAGGAGTATCAGCAAATGCAGTTCGATTGATGACATTTCCTTTCAGTATCAAGGATAAAGCAAGGACTTGGCTATATTCTCTCTGTCCTCAAAGCATCACAAGTTGGGAACAATTGGAGAAGCAATTTCTGAATCATTTTTTTTCCTCCTAGTAGAACGGTGTATATGAGGAATTGCATAACAAATTTTGCTCAGGGATATGGAGAATCATTATTTGAAGCATGGGATAGATTCAAGAGTCTTCAAAGACAGTGCCCTCATCATGGTTTTGAAAAATGGTTGATTTTGCACATATTCTATGGGGGAATTTCTTTCTCAGATAAGAGTTTATTGGATTCATCAGCTGGAGGTTCTTTTATGGACAAAAGTGTAGATGAAGCTTATTCCTTAATTGATCAAGTGACATTGAACCTCCATGAATGGTCGAACAAAAGTTGGATGGAATTTCCCTCAGATATTCAAAAAGTGCAAGCCATAAATGTAAGAGAGCCTGTCAAACAAAATGAAATTCAACCACCTAAAAATGTTGAAATTCACAAGTCACAGAGTGAGGAGTTCAAACATTTGGGGGCAAAACTTGATAGTATTGTTTCAAAATGGTTTAAAGAAGATCCCCCTCCTACACAGTCGAGATCCAATGAAAAGTGTGATGATGTTGGGTTGAGAAGTGGCAAAAATCATGAAGAACTTCTGAAGAATGACATGTTTAGAATTGAGGAGAAGAATAATAAAAGATCACAAGAACTCAATTCCATTTCTCTAGGAAATTCCCAAAGGCCAGAAGTACCTTTCCCTCAACAATTAATCACACCAACATTAGATAAGCAAGTTGGACCTCCTCCAAAAGCTCAAAGGGAATTTGGGAAAAAGAGAGTTCAGTCTTTCCCAGGACCTTCACTAAGGGTTCCTTTTCCACAAAGGTTAGTGGGGGTCAATGAAAATAAAGACTTCGGCAAATCCTGTGACACTAATATGGTTGAGTGTAGATTTTTGAATATATATGAAGATGAAGATTTTTCAGATGAGGATTTTATTGATAATGTAGTGGTAAATAAGTTTTCAGATCTATCTCAAAATTTTATAAGGTGTTATAGTGACATCGAATTTTCAGATGATGAATGTGATGTGGTAGATCAACTTAAAACTGCAAGTGAAGTTATTGATCCTCTTGTTATTGATTCTCCTATTGAGGACATAGATGTTGGTTTATTTTTTGATGTATGTGTTGATGATGATGATATGGAAGAATGTGTGTTGTAGAAGCGACATCTCAAGGATCACCACCTTTGTCAAGACAACCCTTAGAGGTTTTAAGAATTGATCATGTTGTGGAACAATGTGTAGGGACTTATACAGAGCTAGTAGAGTCTCGAGAATCACCATCATTGATATCATCAACACCTAAGCTAGAGCCAGAACCATCATTTGATTCAGAGGAAGTCACATCTACATGTTTAGAAATTTCAGGTATTTCTCAACAAAGTAAGGTTAGTATTTCTTGTGATCTTTTGGAAAACTTTATGGAGGTACCTATAATTGACTTTGTTGGATGTGATTCAGTTTTTATTACTTATTCATCTTATCTTGATATGGTTCTAGCTCTATACTATATAACATGCTTGTGGGAGATTTGTTTTTCTTTTGGATGTGCAGATTTCACATGGGCCAATAATTGGAAGCTCAATCTGAACAGTCTTCGACCACCTTAAAAAATTTCCAAGAAGACGAAGATGGAGAGAGTTATACTTTACTTTGTAGCTCCTTTGATGAAAGCTCCCTCCATAATAAGAGCCCTTGGTAGGAGGTTTCTAAAATATCTTACCCCTCCAAGAGCAAGATTTAGATGAATCTAATGAGGTGGTCAAGCTAATGACCTTAAACAAGCGCTTCTTGGGAGGCAACCCAAGTTCATTTTCCTTATTTTCTTTTATGTCTTTAGTTCTCTCTTTATAATAAACATGTATCCTCTACTTAATTTTTCTTGTCTATCTTATTGTTGTAGAATTCAAAGTTGTGGAGGAATGTGAGTATTGGATGGAGGAGTATCTTTAAAAACATGAACGTCAACCATTTGGAGCTCATCACTTGGTAACTTCTTTTAAAATCTCCTCCACATTGTTTTTAGTTTTCATTGGGACAATGAAAAATTTAAGTCTGGGGGGATGCATTAGATGCATTTGATTTGCTTTGTTTGTTTTTATTTTTGCTTATGTCTTGCATTGTGTTTTGATTTTTTGTGGCATACATCTTGAGAACATCAAAACTTCACTTATATGCTTTCTTGGATTCAAGTGAAATGTTAGCACGATTATTGGCTTGATTCATGATGTTCGAATGATTCTAGTAGTAAACTTTGTGTAGTTCTTTTTTCTATCTTGGGAAGCATTAATAAGCTAAGAATCTTATTGTGATGAGTTTTAGTTTTGGTTCAACATTAAGGATTTTATCTTCACTACACTTGTGCTTGATTCTTGAATAGTTGATGTCATTGAAATAGTTATGATTCATCTTGTTTGCTTAGTACTTGGTTTCCATGGTGATTTCTCAACTTTCATTTTGGTTACTGGATGAGGCTCAAATCATTAAAGCTCATTTGGAAAAATCAAAATATCCCAACATGTATGCTAAAAGTACATTTGTGAATAAGTTTTGCACAATGCAAACACTTATAAAAAAAAAAAAACAATAAGGGATATAAAAAACAGTTCTCATGAGTGGAATCTAGCAAGTCACCCCTTTGAGACCGAGTTAGGTTACTGGGGAAATGACTGTTTAGCTTCTCTTGAGATTGAGCACACCTTTGAGACCTTGGGTTAGTTGAGAAATATGAACCAAGTGAATGGTAAGTAAGTGCCTATCACTGGTTAGTTATCTTTCACTGGAAATATTAGGAATTCAAATTTGATGACGACTTGACTAGGACATGGATTGAAACTTGAAGTGTGTTGAGTTACTTTTACACTGCGCACAAGATTCTTATGCTTGAACCATACTTTACTTGTTTCCATGATCAAGCTTGTTAATGAAACTTTTTGATAGAATTAGGAAAGTGCACTGGGTTTTATGAATGTGTTGTAGAACATATGAATTTAGACTGCAGCATTTTGCTTGAGGACAAGCAAAGGTTTAAGTCTGGGGGTGTGATGTGCGTAGATTATATACTCTTTTATGCATGTTTTTACGCACATTTACATACTTTGAGCATGCTTGATCTATGCATTTTTATACTTCCAGCTTTCCTTTTAGCATATTTACTCTTTTGGTTCGGAGATCTGCTTTTTGTGCATTTTCTGTACACAGGAGTCGATTTGGTGAAGAATCTACATCTTTGGGCATGCATTGGAGGAAACGAAGGGAGAAAGCACCGGGCCGTGTACCTCACACGACCATGCACTGGGATGGAGCTCGGGCCGTGTGGAGTTTGGCACCAACAGAAGAGGAAGATGACATGGCCGTGTGAACCTCGCACGGCCGTGTCAAGATTTGAAGCCAACCAGAGCAGAAGCCTTACATGGCCGTGTGGATCTACACGGCCGTGTGAGATTTCCAGAGACCAAGCAGGCTTAGGCCGTGTGCACCACACGGTCGTGTAGCATTTCCAGAGGCTAAGCTGGCTGGAGTCACACGGCCGTGCAGCTTTGGCAGAGAGGGAACTGGACATGGCCGTGTGAATCTCACACGGCCGTGTCACGGGGCCGTGTGGCGCCCGATTCCCTCCTCTATTTAAACCCTTCTTCATGAATTGAAAGGGGATCTCTCCCCCTTTGGGAGAAAGCAAGATTTAGTGGTTTCCTCCCATTCTTGGGAGGATTTCTGGGCAATTCTAAGGGAGATCTCGACGATTTCGACTCCAGAGCGTGGATTGGATCCGAAGACGAAGCTTCTTTGTAGATAAGTTTTCTCTTTTCCCCTCTTCTTGTTTTCTTGGATTGGGGATTCAAGGAATGCTTGTAATCTCTATTCTTTCGGGTTTTCTTCCTCGATTCATGGAGTAGATCTTGTATTCTAGGATTAAGGGAGTATTTGTATGATGGATTGATGTAATCTCTTATGGATTTGTCATTTTCTTGTTTCAATGACATTATCTTGCTTGTATCAATTAGATCTTGAATTATTGATGGTGGTTTGTGCTTAATTCTCATTCTTGATTGATTGTTTGGATTTCTTATGGACTTGGTAAGGATAAACTCTCACTCGATCATCCGAGGGATCCACGTGACAGGTGCAAGCCCGTGTAAGGACGTTTGAGAGATAATCTTGAAGAGGAAATATGAATATTCAAGAGAGTAGGATGGATTCTATGATTAGCTTCTTGTATCTTTATAGATTAATAAGGTGTGGGCTTCTATGTTGATATCCGAGGAAGGCATAGTAATAGGTGCGCTTCTGTGTAAGGATAACATAGGTTCATGTCTAATTAATCCTATTTAGATATATTTCTCAGTCCTTAGCCGGTTGTCTATTGCAAGAGGGAACCGGCAACTTTCTACATGTTTGGCAATTGAGGAATAAGAATTGGTGAACCATTTACATTCAAGAAATCTTACAAAGAAACCGAAACTCCTAGAATCTCCCTTTATCATAACCCAAAACACTAAACTCTTGTTTGTTGATCTCTAATATTAGATTTGTTTACCTTTACTTTGCTTTTGAAACGATTGGATAGTTGTTTAGCTAATTCGCATTTAGACATTTCTAGTGCTTATTCCAGTCCCTGTGGATACGATAATCTTTTATATTACTTGCGACATTTCCGTACACTTGCGGAGCGTAACAGTCTCCTCAAGGTCAACTGTAGGGATAGCTTCCCTTGTAATCTTGACTTGACTCCTAAACCTAAGGTTGACTCTATATCTATATAGAACTCTATGATATGAGACCACCTTTTCCTTGGACTTAGGTTTGTATCCC
Source organism: Zingiber officinale (assembly GCF_018446385.1). NCBI lineage: Eukaryota > Viridiplantae > Streptophyta > Magnoliopsida > Zingiberales > Zingiberaceae > Zingiber > Zingiber officinale. The sequence goes on along the minus strand of NC_055993.1, from coordinate 121,296,370 downwards.
AAAACCTTCTGCCCTTGGATGGCTCTAGCTTTTTTGAACCTAGGTTTTGTTCTTTTAACCCCTTAAGAAAATTTTCCATTCTTTTAAGGGATTTTTCTAATTTATCAAGTCTTGACCTTAAGACTTGATTTTCTATCCTTAAATCCTTAAATTTGGATTTTTTCCTTATTGCCTTGGATATTCTTATTTTTAGGCACATATCTAATTTCCTTAGATTTCTTGTCTAATCCATTTTCTACCCTCCTATCCTTAGGTATGATAGTCCTAGCTTAAATAATTTATAATTTTCCCTAGGTTTTTCATGTTTTATATTTTTATGATAAATCAAAAAATGATACAATTTATTTCTAGCATGTTTTTTTTATCATAATTTAAATAATTATCATTAATTAATAGTACCTTAGGCTTGCCCTTGGAAACTCCCCTTGACTTGAGGTTCCTCCTTTGTTCTTGGTTAGACCTCTTCCCTTGGACATTGGTTTCGGTAATATCCCTTTTGATTGCAAGAGAATCACACAATGTGCTCCTTGCCTTTACATACCATGAGGCCGACCTCCTTTAGCTTCTCCTTGCTCTTGGGTTCCACTTGACCCTTCTTCTTGGTGAACTTTGGACACTTGCTCTTTTAGTATCCATTCTCCCTACACTTAAAGCAAATGATATGATTTTTATTTTTACAAATTAAAATTTTTATACCTTTTCTTGTAGGGGTAACACATAACTCATCATTTAATTCGAAAGTAGAAACTTCTTCTTGTTCTGGAATCGATGAGCTTAGCTCCCCATAAATCCTTGAGGCAGATAACTCTTCAACTTTATTATTGGATGTTGAGCATTTCTCAACCTCTGAAACCTCTTGTTCTTGATTCAAAGAGATTCCTTCTTTGGATTTTGCTTCACTTTGCCCCGAGATTAGATCTTCATGAAGTTGTGTCAACTTACTCCATAGCTCCTTGGTATCTTGATATTCTCCAATCTTATACAAGATGGTACTCGACAATAAATTAACCAATAATTTAGTTACTTTTTCATTTGCCTCACATCGCTTGATTTGATCCTCATTCCATTTCTTTTTCTTAAAAATCTTTCCCTTTGAATCTCTCAGAGCATCAAAACCCTCCATTAGAGCAAACCACTGCTCTATGTCCATCATAAACCCTTGATTTTCAAAGGTCGAAGCTTCCAATTCCAAATGGTGGAGGTGCTCAGATATCATATCCAAATCCATTTTGGCAATCCATTTTTGAACTTGAGCTCCTTAGATGATAATTTCTTGACCTTTAAATTAGGACTTCAAGCTTCAATGTCTTCTTCTTCCTCTAACTCATTGCTCTCCTAGCGACTAGTCCAATGTAGGATCGGAAAGAACGCTAGAGAGGGGGGGGGGGGGGGGTAAATAGCGATCATCAAAAATTTGATTTTAAAAAAGATACGCATGCAGTGGAAGAATAAAAAGAAATGCTAACACGACCAAGTTTTTACTTGGTTCGGAGCCTTCGACGACTCCTTGTTCCAAGGCCCGCACTCGTCTAGTACTTTCATTCGGCAATCCACTAATAATTCAAAATGGTTACAAATTACAAGTAAAAGAACTATACATATAAAAATTACTAATAATAAAATCTAATTAAAGATGAAGTCCAGTTGTCAATGGAGCGTAGCAGCGTTACGGGAGCCTTTTCGAAGCACTAAGCAGAAGAGAAAGTTGTTGCAGTTGTTGTTTTGAAGCTCCGGGTCGAAGGCCTTTAAATAGGTCCATTCTGGGCACCTAGAACCCCTCTGGGCTCCTGGACCATGTGGCCTGGCCAATCGACGCGCTCCACATCAGCTTGTGGATCAATTTTCAGGTCCGGGTGCTTGGACCGAGTCCGGGCGCCTAGACTGCCTGGGCGCCCATGGTCCTGCCCAGGAGAGCCTGGTCCGGGCGCCCGGACAAGCTCTAGGCGCTCAAACTCCTTCCAGACGCCCGGACCCCTTTTCTTCAGCCTTTTCCACCTACAAGAAAAGGTTAGTCAAGGCAATCAAAAATTATATTTTATCTTGCAAAATAGAGTTATCACAACATAATATATTATGAATAGTAATTAGATTCTGTCTCACCAAGATCAGGATCTAGTCAAGGTCTTAGCTTAGATTTCTCAAATGGACCTAAGGTGGACAACGCCTACAGTTCCCTCAATGGGGAATGCGTCCTCACTAGATCTCTCCTCCAGTTGTTTACATTTACTTACCATTTGCAGTCACTCGACTTTCCTCTGACCCACTAGGTCTTCTCGCCAATTATCAAATCTGCAGATCCAACTGGATTTTGACTTGTTGTCTGGTCCCGCGGACCCAACCGGACTTCCCACCAGATATCAGGCCCCGCAGACCTATCTGAACTTTGCACTAGCTATTGGACCCTGCGGACCTTGTTGGATTTCCCACTAGCTATTGGGTCCCGTGGACCTAGTTGGATTTTAGTCTGGTGACAGGTTCTTTAGATCAATTAACTCCTTCGTTGTCATGCCCCTAGAGGAGTTACTGCAGACAAAAATCAGACAGCATCTCCCCTATACCGGTGACAATCCATAGCATATATACATACAAAATATACATCAACCACATGCGGAGTGGAATATATACACAACCACGCAGTTAATAATCTCAGCCTACACGGCTAGACAAATATAACAACAACAACGCAGTTATATATATTTTTATCAGCCCACTAGGCTATAATCAAAACCAACACAGCGAAAAAACATAAAGACAAGCCATACAAAACAAATCAAAACACTGCTAGCCGGCTAGGCTTTATACAACAACCACAACAAACACGAATACAACAACAACACTAAATACACAAATACCAAATACAAGTAAAGTATAAACGAGCCCAAAGCGATCTTCGGATGTGACGTAGGACCCGACAGACAGGATATTCCAAGTGACACACCAACCATCTAATTGCTACCTGAAACATAAAGGTATAAATGCGGTGGTGAGTATAAGTAACTCAACGGGTAAAAGACAAGATAGTGCATGGACCATAAATAACATGGAGATCAAAAGTATACAGCCTCAGTAGAGAATAAAGAACATGATCATACTAACATATCCAATATGTTGATGCGGGAAGCATCCGACGATCGAACTCGTGTTTTGATAATGACAAAGAATTCAAAGTTAAGGTGTTTTGTGATCTAACAAGTCTTCTTGAGTATTTCAGGAAAGTCCTAGCTGCGGTTAGGCAAAGGGAAAACCCTAGGGGGTGGTAACCCTAGGTCATAGGGGGTGGTAACCCTATGCGACAAGTCTTGGTAGGTCGATGGCTTCAGGCAAAAGTCCTAGGGGGTGGTAACCCTAGGTGGAAAGTCCTGGTGTCGCGAACCAGGTGAAAGACTGGACTAGCCGGGAAGCGGATGTCCAGCAGAAAGTCCGGAAGCGTCGAGTGCTGAGCAAAAGTTCAGTCGATCTGGAGGATCATACTGGCAGCAGGTAAATCTCTTGAGTGGAGTAGGTGAGGACGCGTTTCCCGTAGAGGGAACAGTAGGCGTCGGGTCGACCTAGAGTTTCCGGACGGAAATTCGAAGTCAGACCCGGACAGTCCGAAGACTGTCATTACTTAGTATCATATTCATACAGTTGTGTTATGCTAACTTTGTGGTGCAGGATATTGTTTGGGACTAACATGTCTTGCAGGTACAAAATAATGAAGTTTTTCCTCGGATGAACAGTGTTTGAGGCGCCTCCATGGAGCTTGGAGGTGCCTCGGGTGCAAAGCTGGAGCTGGCTACGAAGCACCAATGGAGGCGTCTTGAAGGAGGTATAAGGCGCCTTGGAAGGCGCCTTGGATAGGGCATAAGGCGCCTTATGCAGATGAACTTTGACCAGTTCAAGCTTGATCCACGCGGAGGACTCGGCAGCATGGAGGCGCCTTGAACAGCCTTCAAGGCGCCTTGAACACCCTTTATAAGGGGGTTTTGAGCAGCACCTTAATAAATCAACTTCCAAGCGATTTCTTTGCATCTAACTGCTAACGACACGATCCAGAAGTGCTGCAACAACCTCCCGACGACCCGGAGCTCTATTTTCTTCTTCTTTAGTTGTCGGTATAAAGTTGTTATAATACTTTCATTGTAATTAGTTTGTAATTCTTATCGAGCTTATAGTTGTTGCCCACGGAAAGCGATCAAGGATCGCGGGCCTTCGAGTAGGAGTCACCTTAGGCTCCGAACAAAGTAATTCCTTGTGTCTCTGTGTTTCTTTATTTTATTTCCGCTTATTCCGCTGCACGTTTTAACTCCGATAGTTTTCCGATAATCGAAAAATGAAATAGCCGCGAGCGCTATTCACCCCCCTCTAGCGCGTCTCGATCCAACAATTGGTATCAGAGCGGGTTTGTTTTGAATTGGTGCAACCACCATTCAAAACATTTTTTCGTGGTATTTTTTGGTTTTTTTTCGGAGTCAATTAGAAATTAGCTTAGTGGCTAAAATTCTAATTCTTTTCAAAATCGGTGTTGCTCAAAGTTGGTCAAAACCACTTGAGCTCATTTTTTTTTCTATTCTTCCCGCATTACTAATCCAAGACTCAATCTTGGAACAGATCTTCTTGTTTTTGTTTTTGCAAGATTTATATGGCCCAACAAGAAGGATATAGCACTGTTCGTCCCCCACTATTTTCCGGAGAAGACTTCGGATATTGGAAGGGGCGAATGGAGATATATCTGAAGATCCAGTTCGACACCTGGATGATAGTCAAGACTGGACTGTGACTACCAACGGATGCAGACGGCAAGCCTACATACTGCGAGAACTGGGAGCTAGCCCTTATCAAAAAGGTGGAAGCCGACGCCAAAGCCACCTGCATCCTCCAGTGCGGTCTTACCAAGGAGGAGCTCAACAGAGTCGATCCGTTCTCTTCCGCAAAGGAGCTGTGGGAGAAACTGATCGAACTCCATGAGGGCACTTCCGACACTAAAGTAAGTAAAAGGGATCTTTTACTTAATAAATCGTATAACTTAAAAATGTAGGAAAATGAGACGGCGAGCCAGTTACATGCTCTAATTCAAGATATCCTTAACTCCCTTCACGGAATTGGGTAGAAGGTAGAAAATAGGGATATAATAAGGTATGCTCTTAATTCGTTTCCAAGGAGTACATTGTGGGCATCAATGGTAGATGCCTACAAAGTCTCCAAGGATTTGTCTTCTTTAAAGTTAGATGAATTATTTAGTGAATTTGAACTTCATGAACAAACTAATGCACAACCAACCGAGAAGGGTATTGCTTTGGTTGTAGGTGTTAGAGTGTATACTAAAAGCCTAACTTTTGGTATAAATATTTATCTAGAAATAAGAATCACATTGGTCAAATGCCAACATTTATGATAAATGTAGTTGTTCAATTAATTTATATTGTAGATAACATGGTGTGTGGTGTCATACACAGAAGATCATGTTATCGGTTCCTTATAAATTATAAACAGTAGCTCACGACCAAGATGGAAAGGAACAAACCATTGGAAGGTCGTAGTGTAATTAGGTATTAGTTTATCTTAACTATATAATTACACTAGTACACTTAGAGTGTATTGAGTAGGACCATTTGAGGTCGTTTCTTTTATACTGACTTAATGAAGGAACAAAGACCTCAGTTATTATGGAACTGTGTGCTCTTAATCCTAATATAATAACAAGCACATATATTTGATATTTATTTCTTTAATTTATCAATGGGTGATATTTAGTTCGATGAATCAATAAGCCCGATAAGTTAGAAAATGATATCACTTATAGTGTGTGTTGTTGATTATAGAAGGAAACTGTGTCCTAGTGATCTAGGTTGAGAATGTCCCCAAGAGGAGCTCATAAGGATTGTCATGTTAAACCCTGCAGGTGGACTTAGTCCGACATGACGATGAAGTTGAGTGGTACTACTCTTGGAGCTAAATATTAATTAAGTGAGTTGTCAGTAACTTACTTAATTAGTGGACATTTGTTATCTTAAACACAGGGAGACTAACCCACTCATAATAAGAAGGAGCCCAAAATGTAATTTGGGATTGGTGTGGTAGTTCAATAATAGTTCTTTAGTGGAATGAATTATTATTGATGAAATTAAGTTGTGTATTCGGGGCGAACACGGGATGCTTAAATTCATCGGGAGACCAAAACCAATTTCTCCTCTCGGTCCCTATCGTAGCCTCTAGTATATAGAGATTTATACCCACCGCATACCCACCTTCTTACCCATCCAATGGGGCCGGCCAAGCTAGCTTGGAACCCAAGCTAGGGCTGGCCAAGACCAAGTGGATGAGCCATGTAGGTGGCCGGCTAAAGCTTGGGTCCCAAGCTTAGGTGGCCGACCACTAGAATATTAAAAAGGATTTTTATTAAAATTATTTATTATGTGGATATCATGGTTTAAAAATTAAAAATTTCCTTTTATAGCTTTCTACAAAAGATTAAGAGAAGAGATTAATCTCTTTCCTTATTTGTAGATTAAAAGGATGGTTTTAATTTTTGGCTAAAACTTTTCTTATTTGTAAATCATCTACATGTTTAAAAGAGAGTTTAAAATTTGAAATCTTTCCTTATTTGTTGATTACAAGGTGGATTTTAAATTTTTAGAAAACTTTCCTTTTTAATCATGTTCATGATTTAAAAGAAAGTTTAAAAATTAAATATTCTCTTTTATAAGTTTCTACAAGAGATTAAGAAAAGATTTGATATCTTTCCTTATTTGTAGATTAAAAGAGATTTTAATTTTTAGAGATAACTTTCTTTTTATCCACATGTTTAAAAGAAAGATTTTAATTTATTAAATTTCCTTTTTATAAACCAATCATGAAGGGATTAAATTATTGGAGAAATTTTATAAATTTCCGGAAACAAATTAGGAAGTTTTAATTCTTGTTTTAATTAAAACTTTCCTTGATTTGGGGCTTGAGGTGGCCGACCATTGTATTTGAAAAAGAAAATTATTTTTAATTAACTAATTTTTCCTTTTCAATGGAAAAAGAATTAAGGTAATTTTTATTAAATTTTCCTTATTTGCCAAGACCAAGGATTATAAAAGAGGGGGTAGAGAAGGCTTCATGGTTAATAATCTCTATTCTTTTCCTTCCTCTCCTCTTTGGTTTTGGTGGCCGGCCCTATTTCTCTTCTCTCCTCTTGTTGGCCGAAACTTATCTCTTGGTGGAGCTTTTGTTAGTGGCCGGATCAAGGAAGGAAAAGAAGGAGAGAAAGCAAGCCTCGTTTCTAGCATCCCTTGGAGCATGGTGGTGGTGGCCGAACCTCTTCATCATAGAAGAAGTTTTGATGGCCAAAACTTGCAAGGAAGAAGAAGATGATTGGTGGTTTCTCATCTCGGAAGATCGTTGCCCACACAACGTCCGAGGTTAGAAGAGGAATACGGTAGAAGATCAAGAGGTCTTTCTAGAAGGTATAACTAGTAATTTTTCCTTTCCGCATCATGCTAGTTATTTATGGAAATAATACCAAATACAAGAGGCTTACGATTCTAGTATTTCGAATATGTTTTTCGATGATGTGTTCTTTTGTTTTATTTTTCCTTGTGATTTGATTGTTCTTTTCGGTTAACCTAAAGTTATTTTAGGAAATTAAATATTAGCTTTCCATAAAAGGTTTTGTCTAGTCGGTGGTGGTTGCTCCCAAATTTAAGAAGGCCATGTGCCTCGCCACGTCAGTACTGGGAACCAATTATGGAAATTAATATTTAATGGAATTAATAACTTAAGGTGACTTGGGTCGAACGTGTTAAGTTCCGCAGGAGATCCAAGTCAAAACCTAAAAGAACAAATAAATTAAGTTTTGGATCAAACGTGTTAAGTTCCGCAGGCGATCCAAAATTTAATTTAAAAGAACACATGGTAGCTAGGAAAAGGTTCAGACCTTTGTACAAAATTTTTGTACAGTGGAACCTCTAGGTTTTTCGAGTAGCAACCAACAATTGGTATCAGAGCTAGGGTTTTGCCTCTGTGTATTTGGTATTAGTTTAATTATGCACATGTCATACATAATTTAGGCAGGTTAATAGTAGGATGTGCTAACTTTGTGGATGCAGGATCCAACTATTATGGCTTATAGTTATTATGTGTGTGATTGGACCCTTGGACATGCCAAGGGCATTTTATTGTGTGTGCATGATTGTATTATAAAATACAGCAGGAGCTGTATTTAGTTTTATTAGGATTTTATTTTTGATATAGTTACATGTACATTCCTTTTATGGAATATAGGATCGATGGATGCAAATTTTATTTTATGTTCGATCTAGTTTACATGTACATTCCTTCGAGGATTATAGGATCAAAATGTAAAATTCTATTTATGTCGCGGATCGAATCTTGCAAAGCGTGGAACCTTCTAAGGACCAAAGGCGCAGCGGAACTAGGAGCAAGATGGATGCGACAGCTAGACCCGGTGGCAATAGCCAAATATGGCAGCAGCTTGGGATGACAACACACGGAGGACAACAAGAGATAAAAGTCATAATAGTTGAAAATTAGATTTTTTATTTATTGCTTTTATATTGTGCTGTGTGTGCATGTTAGTTTACATATTTAGTAGGCTAGCATAATTAAAATTCCTCATTTATAAATAACTAAGTGGGAGAGGGATTTTTAAGTAAATCCCATGGTCTCCATTACTGGTTTGTAAGTGATGCAAACAAGCTTGCGCGTTGGCTCTGAGTGCCTTCCTCCATAACGGATGAGCTTGTTTGTGGATCACTAGAACAGACTTCCATTTTTGGATGACTATAAGAAGTTAATTAAGAGCGTGTGATCTTCCCCAACGGAAGGGGCATAATCTTATTAATGGACTTAGTGTCAAGTAATGGTATACACTTAGACACATCTAATAGTATCCTCCCCATCAGAGTCACTGCTATTATTTGTGTGACCAAATGATACCAACTATTAATTTTATTTGTCAAAAAGTTAGGTTGACAAGATAATAAAATTAATGGGTTAAACCCTCCTTTTACAAATGTTGAATTTGTATACGTCCACACTAACGTGGCATGCAAAATTCACGGTGTTTGAGGTGTTGGTGAATTTAAATAATATTGTTTAAGGAATCAATATTTTTTAAATTCAAAAGTTTTTGACCAAATATTTGATCAAAGACAGATCAACTATTAATTTTATTCGTCATAAAGTAAAGTTGACGAGATAATAAAATTAATGAATAAAATCTCCTCTTCGATTTTGTATACGTCCACACTATCGTGGCATACAAAATTCATGGGGATTTTTAAGGAGTTGATCTTGACCAAGTATTTTTGTGATTCTTAGGATTTAAAATGTTTGTCAATCCCCTAGTAGTCATACTATAAGAAAGACTTAGTAATCCCAATTGTAATGATTGAAAATAGGACTTGGACATTAAGGTAGACTGTCTTCTTAGAACTAAGAACAACATAGGTGTATTTAATTCATTAGTTGAAACATGTTTAGTGGTGTTATCTACCAGAATCTGGAGTGTAGATACAGATGCCATTAATCATGTCCGCAATTCATTGCAGGGTTCCAGGAAATCGGGCAACTAAATGAAAATTAAAACACTGTCCACATGGGCACTACTGTAAAAATAGTAGCTGTTGCAGTGGGAGATGTTTATCTTTTGATAAGAATAAAACATGGATTTTTTAGTAATTGTCTTTACGCACCAAGTTTAGAAAGAACTAGTTTTTAGTTTCTAAAATATTCAAAGAACTTGATATTCTGCCTCTTTTAATAACAAAGTTGTTATTAAGAAAAAGAGGGAAGTTATCTGTTCTGGTACATTGGTTGGCAATTTATAAATCCAATAACTCTCACGATGCAACAAATGGAAATTAGTAACACATCTTCTAACTTTAAGAGAAAGTAACTGTAAAATACGGTGCCCAAATACTAATTAAATAATAAGGTTATTTAATAAATAATCTTATTGGATTTTTCAGGAATTTTTAGAAATTTTTCGGGAATTAAACGGGGTCCGTATGACCCGTTTTGAGGGGATGAATTTAGGGTACAGTGGAGACCGGTTTGGAATACCCATTTAAGTTGGGAGTAAATTAAGAAGTTAACCTAGAGTTTAATTATATTAACCTAGGTATTTAATTAAAACATATTCCCTAAAATTCCCGATTTCTTCCTTCCTCCCCAAATCATCGCCGACGCTCAGTTCTCCTCCAGATTCCCCATCGCGTGATCTTCGGCCACCGGGCATCGACGCCGACGACCTTCTCTTTGCGCTATCGCCTCCTTCTTCCTCTCGCTTCGATACTCCGCCCTTCTCCTCCGATCGTCGAAGCCCGATGCACCGCCGGCCGAGTTTCCCCCTCCCTCTCATATCGTCGTGGCACGCAGTCCGTGAGATGTTGGCGCCCGTCGCTACCAGCCATCGACGCCACCGTCCCTGTTCGTTGCCATCTCCCATCACCGGTGCTGACCACCTGAGCTCTGATCCGGTCGTCACCCTCTCCCTTCCCTCTTATCGTCATGCCCTAGATTGCCGATCACCTCTCCTCGTCGTTGGATCTTGGACCAAGGAGGGTCAACACCGTCTCCTTCCACCTGAGCAATTGTATACCTTTCTCGGAGCCCTGCCCTAGCCTCGGTCAGCATCGCATTGCCCTATATCGCCGACGTCACTTTACCTTCTGTCGTTGCTCATGATCACAGTAGCAGCATTCGTCCAAGAAGAGTTTATGGAACTGGATTGATCTTGAAGGTATTTGGTTCTACTCTAGCTCTTGATTTAGGTATTAAGCCTTTTCATGGTATTGATTTGGAGAGTTTTGTTTTGGAAGGCAGCAACGTTTCTTGGTGTGGAACATTTCTTGGTGCTAGTCACCACATCACCGTAGTCAGCAGCTAACTCTGCCAGTGCTGTGCCATCAGTAGCAGCTAGAAAAGAGGAGGTAAGGAAATATGTAGGATACATGTTTTGAGGATTTTACTTTGATAGTTGTTGATATTGATTGAGGATTGTTGGAGTTTGTGGTTGATTATGGTTTGATGATTTAGTTGATAGGTTATTGTAGGTTGATGTCATTTGTGTTGTGGATGGATAAATCAAGATTTGTATCATATTATATTGGAGACTTTGTGATCTGTGGTTGTTTGGATAAATTGTTAGAGGTGAATCATGAGAATGATTAAGTATGTTTGATTTATGATGAATAGTAGATAATAATGGTATGTTGGAGTTTATGATCGGTTATGGATTTGGGATTCATTTGTGGATTGAGTTAAACCTAGTTAGATTAATTTGGGTGGATGAATTTTATATGATGGATTCATGATTAGCTTATTCTAATTGGGCTGTGTGATTAAGGATTATTTGGAGATTAATCGGATATCAGATTTGAGTGGAGTTATCTTAATTGAGTTAGGGATTTTATTTAGCTATTTTAATTCATATGAATTTAGCTAAATAAGATATATACATATTGATTGATGCAGGACCTTGATATGGGATGATTATCACGACGTGAGATTTATTTTGGACACGATCTACAGATAAAGGCGGGTACTTCTTGCTTTATCTCTTTAGTATTTTGATCCTAGTGCATGAGCTTATTGTTCAGATAGTTGCTGTATCTATCTTGACTCCACTCTTATTTTTCCTGTGCTTGATACTTCCACTCAATCTTTGAGCTACTCATGTCTGTTTCTATACAGTCTCTTGTTGCTATCGATGATATTTAGCAGATACTATAGTACTAGGTATTGGATACCAGATACCATACATTAGATAGAATGTATTGGATATATGGACACCTGATACCATGTTTACCTGCTTTGATTGTTGTTTATTTACACACTTTGCTGAGCATGCTGGCTTCATGTAGCATACCAGTTTCTGTTTATATATATATGATGACTGTTGCATTACTCGCATCATGTCATTGCATGCATGCCGTCGACCATGTCTCCCTTATGGTTGAGAGGGTCGTTGGCTAGAGCCGCACGCTCGGCCGCTCATGGATAGTGGTAGCTGGAGCGTGCCGCTTGTCCTGTCGTGCCACACTCGACCACTCATGGGTAGTGGCGGCTGGAGTTGCGGCAGCAGGGACCCCCGTCGCAGACGTAGCTATTCAGCTACTATGCACCTGTCCATCCGGTCACTCGAGAGTAGTGGCGACCTTTGGGTGGTACAGTTTGTCATCGATCCGGCCTCTCGACCATACAGGGGTCGTGGTGCAGAGAGGTGGGCGGGGTAACCATCCGTACATACGCTGTTGTTATTATATCTGCTGGTTGTTTACTTATGCTGTTGTTGCTTATCTATGCTGCTATTGCTAGATTATGCTGCTGTTGTTTATTTATGTTGTTATGCTTACTTAGGTTGAGATTTATACCTGTGTTATGTGTTTAGACACTGGCTTACTTACTGTTGACCTGTATATACCTCACATGATACCATGTAGTTATGAGCAGTACTGTAGCAGGACTTTGCTACATCTACCTTCCCTTACTAGCCTAGGATATGGTTTCAGGTATGGACACTTATTATGATATCACTGTAGTATCTGCTATTTCCATACGAGACTGCATACCTTTGCATCTCTAGTTCTTTACTATACTCATGCACTATCTGTCTATTACCCGCTGAGTCTTTATACTCACCACCCCGTATGTTGGTAATTTCACCAGGTAGCAGGCAAAGGGTTTATGGAGTCGCCTGGAGATCCTGTCCGCCAGTTCCACGTCACATTCGAGGACGACCTTACGATTTGGTATTTCTTACGCTATTTGTATTTTGGGTTTTGTACTTATTTATGTATTTGAGTTCTCTTGTATTTGGTTTGATATTATTGTGTCAAGCCGAGCCGGCTCGCAGTTAGTTACTTTATGTTTTGTGATTTGTTGTTTGTGATTTCCGCTGTGTTGATTTAGTACAGCCGTGTGGGCTGATTCATATATTTATATAACTGCGTGGTTGTGTAGATATTTTCTAGCCGTATGTGGCTGATGTATATTGTATGTATGTATGCCTCAGATTGTCACCTGTACAGGGGAGATGCTGCCGAAATTTTTCGGTAAGGACTCCTCTGGGGGCGTGACAGTAACCTTCGGAAATGAACCAATTATATCTTTGGCATCTAAGGCTAGGTTATATTAACTTGAGTATGATTCATTGGTAGCTGATGAACTTTTGGGTTCATTAGTAGAGGAAATCTTTCCAACCTGCGAGTCTTACTTGGCAGGAAAAATAACCAAGAAGCTTTCAAGTCTAAGGGGTATGGAGTCAAAGATATGTTGAAATTAGTTCATTCTGATTTGTGTGATCCTATGACTATCCAGACAAGAGGTAGTATTGAATATTTCGTCTATTTTATAGACAACTATTCAAGATACAAATAAATTTACTTAATGTACCGCAAGACTAAGTACTTTGATTAGTTCAAATAGTACTAGGCTGATGTGGAGAAACGACAAAGTAAAAAGACACTATGGTGAGATCATAGTGGCAAGTACCTCTTGGGAGAATTTAGGAGTCTCTTATCAGAAGTAGGGATTCAATCCAAACTAATTGCACCTGGTATACTCCAACAGAATGGTGTAGGAAAAGAAAGGTATAAGACTCTTATGGAAATAAGTAGATTGATGAGTTATTAAGAATATTATCAAAATCATTTTAAGGATATACTCTGGAAACGGGAGTGAATATAGTACCTTCTAAAGTCAAAACTCTCTACTCATATAGAATTGCTGAATAGGTGTAAGCCTATTTCGAAGCATATTCGGATTCGGGTAGTCCAGCACATATGCAGAAAAGAGACAATGATAAGTTGGACAGAAATTCACTTGTTTGTGGGTTATCCTAGTAAAATGAAAGTAGGTTTATAGTCTTAAAAATCAGAAGGTCATTGTTAGCATCAATGACCGATTTTTAGAAAATGACTATGTAATAAATCATGTGCCCATAAGAAAATTTATTCTTAAGGAAATAATAAAAGGCATGTCTAATCTAGTACCAACTGTACAAGATGAGATACCACAAGGAAACTGCAACACGTATCACAAATGATACACAATTGCAGAAAGTGCCTTGTCGTAGTGGGAGGGTTGTTAGGCAACCTAAAAAGATTCATGTTTTGGGAGAGTTTTTGGACTCGATCCCTGGAGGACATGAACCTGATCTCCGGACATATGACGAAACACTCCAAGATAAAGATGCAACATCTTGGCAAAGAGTAATGAATAACAGAATTAGAATATATGTATTCTAATAAAATCTGGAAGCTTGTAGAACCACCAAATGGTGTAAAAGCCTTTGGGTGTAAAAAGGTCTATAATAGGAAAAGAGGGATAGAAAGGAAGGTAGTAACTTTCAAAGCAAGGCTTGATGAAAAAGGAAACTTTTTCACTGGTAGCCATGCTTAAGTCTATCCGAATTCTTTTATCTATTTGGCAAGTGGATGTCAAGATAGCATTCCTTAATGGAAGTCTTGATGAAAGCATCCATATAAAGCAACCAGAAGGGTTCATTGCAAAGAGCTAAGAGCATCTTGTGTGCAAGCTCAATCAGTCTATGGACTGAGGCAAAACTTCAAGGTCTTGGAACATCCGGTTTATCAAAGTAATCCAGACCTATGGATTTATTGAGTAAATGGATAAGTCTTGTGTATACAAAAGGTGTGATGGAAACGTGGTGGTATTTCTTGTACTATACGTAGATAACATTTTTGGTAGTTGGAAACAATATCAAAATGTTGTCAGAAGTAAGGGTGTGGTTGTCCAAATAATTCGATATAAAGGACTTGGGAGAATGTATATATTTTTGAGATCAAAGTAATAAGGGATCGAAAGAAAAAATATATTTTACTTATCCCAAGCTTGATACATCGGAAAATCCTTGCTCGTTTTAAGCATGCAAAACTCCTCGAAAGGTTTCTTACCTTTTAAGCATGGAGTGTCTTTATCTAAAGAGATGCCTCCGATGACATCAAAGGAGATTGAGGACATGTAGGCAGTTCTTTATGCTTCGGCAGTTAGACAACCTAATGTATGCTATGCACGAGATCAGAAATCTGTTTTGCCAAGAGCATAGTTAGCAGATATCAAATAACCCTAGACAAGGACATTGGACTGCAGTAAAGCATATATTAAAGTACCTTAGAGGCGCTAGAGATTATATGCTAGCTAACAAGGTAGTTAATTTGGTCCCTGTGGGTTACACGAATTTTGACTTCCAAATGGATAGGGACAATAATAAGTCGACCTCGGGGTTTTGTGTTTACTTTAGGAGGAAAAGTCATAACTATGGAAGAGTGATAAGCATAGGTGTTTTTCTGGACTCCACCATAGAAGCTGAGTATATGGCAAGCCTCTGAGGTAGCCATAAAAGCTGAATGACTTAATTACCTCGAGATAGACTTAGATATGATTTCTAGTTTGTCCAAAGATTATTACAATTTATTGTAATAATAATGGTGCAGTAACAAACTCGAAGAAACCATGAGTCTATAAGGCAAGTAAACACAATAGAGCGAAAGTACTACCCAATACGAGAAATTGTATAACGAGGAGAAGTTGTTGCCGCCTAGATTGCATCAGATGATAACCTAAGGTCCTTAAGGCAAGAGCTTTTTGAAAGGCATGGGAATCATATGTATGGCAGCAGATATGGCAGCTTAGTCTTTTAGTATAAGTGGGAGATTGTTAGAGTGTATACTAAAAGCCTAACTTTTGGTATAAATATTTATCTAGAAATAAGAATCACATTGGTCAAATGTCTATATTTATGATAAATGTAGTTGTTCAATTAATTTATATTGTAGATAACATGGTGTGTGGTGTCACACATAGAAGATCATGTTATCGGTTCCTTATAAATTATAAACAGTAGCTCACGACCAAGATGGAAAGGAACAAACCATTGGAAGGTCGTAGTGTAATTAGGTATTAGTTTATCTTAACTATATAATTACACTAGTACACTTAGAGTGTATTGAGTAGGACCATTTGAGGTCGTTCCTTTTATACTGACTTAATGAAGGAACAAAGACCTCAGTTATTATGGAAGTGTGTGCTCTTAATCCTAATATAATAACAAGCACATATATTTGATATTTATTTTTTTAATTTATCAATGGGTGAGATTTAGTTCGATGAATCAATAAGTCCGATAAGTTGGGAAATGATATCACTTATAGTGTGTGTTGTTGATTATAGAAGGAAACTGTGTCCTAGTGATCTAGGTTGAGAATATCCCCAAGAGGAGCTCATAAGGATTGTCATGTTAAACCCTGCAGGTGGACTTAGTCCGACATGATGATGAAGTTGAGTGGTACTACTCTTGGAGCTAGATATTAATTAAGTGAGTTGTCAGTAACTTACTTAATTAGTGGACATTTGTTATCTTAAACACAGGGAGACTAACACACTCATAATAAGAAGGAGCCCAAAATGTAATTTGGAATTGGTGCGGTAGTTCAATAATAGTTCTTTAGTGAATGAATTATTATTGATGAAATTAAGTTGTGTGTTCGGGGCGAACACGGGATGCTTAAATTCATTGGGAGACCAAAACCAATTCCTCCTCTCGGTCCCTATCGTAGCCTCTAGTATATAGAGATTTATACCCACCGCATACCCACCTTCTTATCCATCCAATGGGGTCGGCCAAGCTAGCTTGGAACCCAAGCTAGGGCCGGCCAAGACCAAGTGGATGAGCCATGTAGGTGGCCGGCCAAAGCTTGGGTCCCAAGCTTAGGTGGTCGGCAACTAGAATATTAAAGAGGATTTTTATTAAAATTATTTCTTATGTGGATATCATGGTTTAAAAATTAAAAATTTCCTTTTATAGCTTTCTACAAAAGATTAAGAGAAGAGATTAATCTCTTTCCTTATTTGTAGATTAAAAGGATGGTTTTAATTTTTGGCTAAAACTTTTCTTATTTGTAAATCATCTACATGTTTAAAAGAGAGTTTAAAATTTGAAATATTTTCTTATTTTTTGATTACAAGGTGGATTTTAAATTTTTAGAAAACTTTCCTTTTTAATCATGTTCATGATTTAAAAGAAAGTTTAAAAATTAAATATTCTCTTTTATAAGTTTCTACAAGAGATTAAGAAAAGATTTGATATCTTTCCTTATTTGTAGATTAAAAGAGATTTTAATTTTTAGAGATAACTTTCTTTTTACCCACATGTTTAAAAGAAAGATTTTAATTTATTAAATTTCCTTTTTATAAACCAATCATGAAGGGATTAAATTATTGGAGAAATTTTATAAATTTCTGGAAACAAATTAGGAAGTTTTAATTCTTGTTTTAATTAAAACTTTCCTTGATTTGGGGTTTGAGGTGGCCAGCTATTGTATTTGAAAAAGAAAATTATTTTTAATTAAATAATTTTTCCTTTTCAATGGAAAAAGAATTAAGGAAATTTTTATTAAATTTTCCTTATTTGCCAAGACCAAGGATTATAAAAGAGGGGGTAGAGAAGACTTCATGGTTAATAATCTCTATTCTTTTCCTTCCTCTCCTCTTTGGTTTTGGTGGCCGGCCCTATTTCTCTTCTCTCCTCTTGTTGGCCGAAACTTATCTCTTGGTGGAGCTTTTGTTAGTGGCCGGATCAAGGAAGGAGAAGAAGGAGAGAAAGCAAGCCTCGTTTCTAGCATCCCTTGGAGCATGGTGGTGGTGGCCGAACCTCTTCATCCTAGAAGAAGTTTTGATGGCCGAAACTTGCAAGGAAGAAGAAGGTGATTGGTGGTTTCTCATCTCGGAAGATCGTTGCCCACACAACATCCGAGGTTAAAAGAGGAATACGGTAGAAGATCAAGAGGTCTTTCTAGAAGGTATAACTAGTAATTTTTCCTTTCCGCATCATGCTAGTTATTTATGGAAATAATACCAAATACAAGAGGCTTACGATTCTAGTATTTCGAATATGTTTTTCGATGATGTGTTCTTTTGTTTTATTTTTCCTTATGATTTGATTGTTCTTTTCGGTTAACCTAAAGTATTTTAGGAAATTAAATATTAGCTTTCCATAAAAGGTTTTGTCTAGTCGGTGGTGGTTGCTCCCAAATTTAAGAAGGCCATGTGCCTCGCCACGTCAGTACTGGGAACTAATTATGAAAATTAATATTTAATGGAATTAATAACTTAAGGTGACTTGGGTCGAACGTGTTAAGTTTCGCAGGAGATCCAAGTCAAAACCTAAAAGAACAAATAAATTAAGTTTTGGATCAAACGTGTTAAGTTCCGCAGGCGATCCAAAATTTAATTTAAAAGAACACATGGTAGCTAGGAAAAGGTTCAGACCTTTGTACAAAATTTTTGTACAGTGGAGCCTCTAGGTTTTCCGAGTAGCAACCAACAGCAGGTACTAGTCGAACACGGGAACCAAGAGTATAGTGAAAAATTGAACCGAAATCAGAAGACGAACCCGACTCAGAAGATGAAGAAGACGAACTGACCAGTGAACTCGTGAACCTCGTGAAGAAGCTCTACAAGAAGAAGAAGGGCTTCAACAAGAAAGACCTAAAGAAGGCAGTACAATCCAAGGAGGTCCAACCGAGTTCGAAGGTAAAGTTTGAAGTTACCTGCTACGGGTGCAACCAGAAAGGGCATATCAAGGCCAACTGCCCTAACCAAAAGGAAGCCAAAAAGCAAAGAAGAAAGAAGGCCTTGAAGGCGACGTGGGACGAATCTTCTTCGGAGGACGACGACGACGAACTCGATCAGACGAGTTTACTCGCATTGATGGCCCAGGACCAGATCGTCGAATCTGAGAGCTAGGGTGAGTCGGAGGCCGAGTCCGAGCGAAGCCACGGATCCGCATCCATTTTCGAAGGGCCAGACTCCACTGTAAGTATTCCTAGACTTAATAATTTAGTCAATTATTTATTACGCAAGTTAGCTAAGTCAAACCTTAGGATTAAATCACTTCTAAAGGAAGTAGCTGTCCTTAAAGAAGTAACTAACACTAAATCCTTACCTGATCAAGTTTAGACTGGAAATTCAACTCAAGTTCAAAAACTTGAGGAAGAAAATTCTAGTTTAAAAAATCAGGTCAAGGATTTAAAAAATACCTTAGAACGGTTTTCTTTGGGCTCCAAGAATCTTGACCTAATCCTTGGGACACAAAGAGCCGTTTACAATAGAACTGGGCTAGGATATAAAAGTAAAAAGAAATATAAATCTTATTTATCCTTAATAAACAAACAAAATAGTAAATCAGTCCAAGTATGAGTCCCCAAGTCCAAATTGATCAATCAAGTTGGACTTGGTCAATACTGGGTCCCGAAGGATCAAATACACTACCTCAATAGACCATATCGAGGTCATGATCCAGGGGGAGCAAAAAGAAAAACGATCTTAAAATTTTGAAATTTAAATTCAAAATTCAAAAAACAAAATTTAAATTCAAAATTCAAAAATCAAAATCAAATAAATTAAAAATTTGAAATTTAAATTCAAAAATCAAAAATCAAATTCAAAATTCAAAATTAAAATCAAATAAAAGATAGATGGAGGATCCAAAATAGCTGGCACCCCCAACTGAACTACCCGACAAGGTAACTGAACTTAATCTCCCCGAAATGGGTAAAACAAGAGTAGATTACCCGGCAGGGTAATTAAGGTTAGATTAAAACGGGCCAGGTTTAACTTGACCCACAGTACTGGTGAAATTTTTGGATGATAGTACGTTAGGGAAGCTTGGGCATCGCATGTCTAGGAAGATATGGCTTCGACCTGGTGCATTTGGCCAAGTGGAACTGACCGAAGCTACCCTTAAATGGATCATAACTAGTTAGACCAAGGTTTAGTATTAAGTTCAATGGATAGGACTATTTGTGTCACGCCCCAGGTAGTCCCTGTCCGAAGAAATTTCGGCAGCATCTCCCCTGTACGGCGGACAATATGAATCTCAGTATACATATATCTATACCTCGGCCACACTCGGCCGGAACAATATAGTACAAATAAGAAACAAACCACGCAGTTTATATCAATATTCCACACAGCTCAACATATACTCAATCCACGCAGTTTAATAAGGAAGAACGATATAAAACCAACAAAGATATACGTACACATCATACTCCACTACAACGAAGAAAACAAATCCACGAAGTAGTGTGAAAATCTGCAGCGGAAAACAAAAATAGCAAACCCAAAGGTTCGACATAAAGTCCACAATACAAACCCACAATACAAGTATATACGACGCAAAAGCAGAATATAATCCGACAAAGAAAATCCTCGCGATAATGGGGCTAGCGACTGGAATATCTCCCGACGGCCTCAACCTGAAAAATAGTAACAACGGTGTGAGTTCAAGAACTCAGCAGGTAAACCAATAGACATGTACAGCAATATATCCGACTAGCCTTTACACAACAACCATGGCAACAACACAAAACACAATAACAACACTAAATACCAAATACACGGAAAGCGTAAACAAAACTGAAGCGATATTGGATGTAACGTAGTAACCGACAGATAGGATATAACAAGAAAATAGCAAACAAAATGCAATAATCGTAAGACCCAGTACTCACCAGGGCATCCTATCCAGAATATACAATAGTCAGATAAAATACCTCATATTGATGCATGTCAATCATATGCAATCACCAAAATGCATCAATCAAATTGCAACAATACAAACCATAAATGCAATCAATGCATAGATCTCACACACAATGGTGAGACCGCGTGGGTAGGGCTGTGACACCGTGCACTCTGCCGTCACTACCCCTGAAGAGTGACTGAGTGGACGGGATGCACCAGAGTACACCTATCCTCCAACCTCAACTATAGGAGGGAGCGCGATGCTCTCATCTCCCGGTGCGCAATGACGGGGAGGGACCCCGGTGTGCTACCACGCTGCCTATCACACTACCCATGAGTGGAGCCTTCAGCGGAGCACCACCGAGCAACCTACACACCCTGTGTGCTGTGCCACTACCCATGCAATGGTCACGTGGTGTGCAGGTCAATGTAGCCGGCCGACGAGCTCAACAATAATGGAGTCGTCAATCGCCCAGCATGCAATCATGCGATATGGTGCATGCGGCTACAATATGACATACCTGAACAAAGCCTCCTCCATATGTGTAGATGCCAAGCAGATAAACACATATATAACAAGGATAATAAACAGCATAAATCTAAAGACATCACATATAACAATGATGTAAGTATCATGAATCCAAGAGCATGTATCACACATGTAAAGCAACTAATCCAGTAGAGTAGAGCACTATAGGTATGCATCTCTATGATCATATATACACATGGCAAAAGATATAATATCCAATCCTGAAGTAAAGCAACTAGCAGATGAAGCATGTGATAGGTATCAACTAGCTAACACCAGGGAAGAAATGATCTACTATCTACCATTAGTAAATATATATAAGCTACACATATCATAAGACATTATCAAAAGATAAGTCAAAGGGTACCCGCCTCAAATAGAAGGTACAGTCAATCCAAATCCGAAGTCGAGACGCCCGTCTCGAATCAGAGTCCTGCGTCAAACAATATATATATTTTATTTAGCTAAATCCAAATGAATAGCTAAATAAAATCTCCAAAACTAAATTAGGGCAAAACCCTAATCACCATTTAGATTAGAAATCTAAACTTAGATTAAATCCAATAGTTGACTAGGGTTAATTGTCTTAACCCTAATTATTCCATTAGTTTAATCTAAGCAACCAAATCTAATCACAATCAACCACTACTTACAACCTCTAGTAATCATGTAATCCAAATCATACCTAAATCTACACATAACCAACTAAATATAACCCTAATTCGTATCATTAAAACAAGGTAACAATTGACCTCCAAAAACTTACCCAAATCCAAGGTGATCACCAGTAGATCACCACACAAGATGTTGCTGTCAGTTAGGGTAGTTGCTGTTGGAACCCAAGAAAGTTCACAGCACTCAACCTTGCTGAAATCTTGAGCACACCTCACTGATCAGAACCTATTGACTGCTGGAATTCTTCTCCACTTCAACCGAGACCTCAATCACAGTGAAGAAGAGAAAGTCCAAGTACTGATCAAGGGATTTACAGCAACCAATTGAATCTGACATCAAGATCACAACAAAGAAAAGAGAGTAAGAATCAACAATGCATTACCTCGATCGGTTGCCTCCAGAAAGTGTCACCTAATCCAATCCATAATGCAATGTATTGATTCTACTGACCCTCAACTAACCAGCGTCTGCCAAGACCTAGCTCCGGCAGAGTAATCCCAGATCCACTCAAACAATCCACGACCTGACCTAGGATCGCCGACGATCAAAGAGGAAAAGCAAGAATCGAGGATGAAACTCGAAGCTAGGGCACAAATCAAAGAACAGGAAAGAGGAAGGATCAGTCGCTTACCTGTGGAACCCTAATTGCCCCCTTCATGCCGGCGATCGGCGATGACACGGCTCAATCCAACGGCGCTGTCCGATCCGGCTAGAGAAGACACGGATCGCTCCGGAAATGACTCGTGGAGAAGGAATGAAGGGTCGATACGCTGGGGACAACACAGATTGGGCGCCTGTCGTGCCCTAGCCGCCTCGTCGTCGACACTCGGCCGCCGAATCCACCGAACAAATCTCCCCTCAGCCGAGACAGCACGGCTCCGCTGGTTTCCGTCGTGTTCCAGCAAGCTCCGGTGGCTTCCTCCTCGGGCGATGTCGACGATCGACGAAGGTCCCTCGGCTTGGCTTCGATTCGTTCGCGAGACAAAGAGAGGGAACAGAGGAAGGGAAGAAATGTCGGGGAAGAGGAGAAGCTCGGGTTCGGCGATAGGTTTAGGGAAAAAGAAATAAAAGAAAAGGAATTATATAAATAACACATTTCCTCACTTAAATGGGAATCCCAAACAGGCTTTATCCGAACCCATAATTTTGTCCCTGCAAAACCCGTCGTACGAGCTTCGAAAAATTCCCAGAAAATTTCTAAAAATTCTGGAAAAATTCTATAAGGCTATTTCTCAAATAACCCTAATAATTAAATTTTTCTGAGATCTTACATCCTCCCCTACTAATAAAAATTTGGTCCCCAAATTTCGCTATAACCAACAGCAAACACTGAAATATAACCATGCAGTATAAATGCTGAAGAAACTCTAACCCACATACCCAAGTAAAAAGATGGGGGTATCCAGCTCGGATCGTATCCTCCAGCTCCCATGTAGCCTCCTCGTCAGAATGATGCTGCCATCCGACTTTAACCAGTCGGACAGTCTTGTTCCGTAGCTGACGCTCCCTGTGGTCCAGAATCCGCACCGGAACCTCCTCGTAAGTAACATCAGGCTGAATAGGAACAGATATATCTGACAGAACATGTGCCGGATCGGATACGTATCTCCTCAGCATAGATACATGGAATACATCGTGAATGCCAGCTAGAGATGGTGGTAGCGCCAGACGGTAAGCTACTGCTCCAATCCTCTCCAAGATCTGGAAAGGCCCGATATATCG
The DNA here is from genome assembly GCF_018446385.1 of Zingiber officinale. Taxonomy (NCBI): domain Eukaryota; kingdom Viridiplantae; phylum Streptophyta; class Magnoliopsida; order Zingiberales; family Zingiberaceae; genus Zingiber; species Zingiber officinale. The sequence continues at coordinate 121,272,906 of NC_055993.1, read as the reverse complement.
CGGAGCTAACTTACCTCGAAGACCAAATCTCTTCACCCCTTTCGTAGGTGAAACCCTCAGAAATACATGATCACCAATAGAGAACTCCAGGGGTCTCCGCCTCTGATCAGCATAACTCTTCTGACGGTCCTGGGCCTCTGACATCCTCCGTCTGATAGTGCGAACCAGCTCCGCATCCTGCTGAGCTCTCTGAGGTCCTACCAACTGAGCCTCCCCAACCTCTTCCCAGAGGACGGGTGTCCGACAAGGCCTACCATACAACGCCTCAAACGGTGCCATCTGGATAGCCGAATGATAGCTGTTGTTGTAGGCGAACTCCACTAATGGCAGGTGGTCCTCCCAACTGCCTCCGAAGTCCATGACACAAGACCTCAGCAAGTCCTCCAATGTCTGAATAGTCCGCTCTGACTGCCCATCTGTCTGCGGATGGAATGCCGTACTGAAACGAAGCTGTGTGCCCAAGGCCTGCTGCAGACTCTGCCAGAATCGGGACGTGAAACGTGGGTCTCTATCAGATATAATGCTCAACGGAACTCCATGCAATCTGATAATCTCTCGACAGTATAACTCAGCTAATCGATCCAGAGAATCAGTCTTCCGGATCGCTAAAAAGTGTGCGGATTTGGTTAATCGGTCAACGATTACCCAAATCGCATCATGGCCTCGACGAGTCCTAGGCAAACCAACCACGAAATCCATAGTAATGTGCTCCCACTTCCACTCTGGAATAGGGATCCTCTGAAGTAAACCAGCAGGTCTCTGGTGCTCAGCCTTCACCTGCTGACAAACAAGACATCTAGCTACAAAATCTGTGATGTCTTTCTTCATGTCGTTCCACCAATAGGAACGTCTCAAATCACGATACATACGAGTCCCGCCTGGGTGGATAGCAAATCTAGATCGATGAGCCTCCTGAAGTAACTCCTCCATGACCGGGTGAGACTGAGGTACACATAATCTGCCTCGAAATAATACCTCGTCATCTCGTAAACTCGGTCTGCTGTCCGGAAGCTATCCGGCTGCCAATGAATCGTAATGCTGATCTCCACCTGGGCCTCCTGAATCCTCATCCCGATCGACGATCGAGCAATCATGGTAACAAGAATACCCTGCTCTGTCCGTCCCCCTCCTCAAGGCCCAACTCGAGAATCCTCGAATCAAGTCCATGACTAAAACTCGGTGACAAGCTAAAGTCCCTCTGGACTTCCTGCTAAGTGCATCAGCAACCACATTAGCTTTACCCGGATGGTAGCTAATAGTACAATCATAATCCTTCAGGAACTCCATCCATCTCCTCTGTCGGAGATTGAGTTCCTTCTGTGTGAAAATATATTTGAGACTCTTATGATCAGTAAGAATCTCAAAAGTAATACCATAAAGATGATGTCGCCAAATCTTCAAAGCAAAGATAATAGCGGCTAGCTCTAAATCATGTACTGGGTAGTTCTTCTCATGCTCCTTCAACTGACGAGAAGCATAGGAGACTACCCTACCGTGCTGCATCAAAACAGCGCCCAAGCCCTGAAGAGATGCGTCTGTGTAAAGTACGAATCCGTCATCACCAGAAGGTAAAACCAAAACTGGTGCTGATACTAATCTCCGCTTCAGCTCCTGGAAGCTGGTCTCACAAGCCTCTGACCACGTGAACTTCACGCCTTTCCTAGTCAGACGTGTCAATGGCATAGCAATGCTGGAGAAACCCTCAACGAATCGTCGGTAATATCCAACCAAGCCCAAGAAACTACGGATCTCCTGGACTGACTTCGGCTGCTCCCAGCTAGTGATAACCTCGATCTTCTGAGGATCTACTGAAATACCTCGGCTTGACACCACGTATCCCAGAAAACCAACTGAAGATAACCGAAATGCACACTTGCTGAACTTCGCATACAGATGATGTCGTCGCAGAGTCTCCAAGACTATGCGAAGATGCTGCGCGTGCTCCTCCTCAGAACGCGAATAGATCAATATATCATCGATAAACACAATAACAAACTGATCTAGGTACTCCAGAAAGATACAGTTCATCAGATCCATAAATACTGCAAGAGCATTGGTAAGCCCAAATGGCATTACAAAAACTCATAATGTCCAGATCCGTGCGGAATGTCTTCCAATATCGTAATCTCGACTCTCACCGATGATATCCGCATCGCAGATCAATCTTGGAATACACCGATGTATCTCTAAGTCGATCAAATAAATCCTCAATCCGTGGCAAGGGTACTTATTTCGATAGTCACCGCATTCACTACCTGTAATCAATGCACAACCTCGTAGTACCATCCTTCTTCTTGACGAATAGTACAGAGAGCCCCACGGAGATACACTAGGTGAATAAACCCTATCTAATAACTCCGGAGTTGAACCTTCATCGTCCAACTCTTTCTGCCATACGATACGGAGCTGGTCAGCCCCTCGAATCACCAATAGCAAACTCCACTTGCCTCGAGGAGGCAAACCCGAAGCTCGTCTCGAAATACGCCCGATACTCTCGACCACCGGACGCCCGAGAGCCGAGGGCTACCGCCGCCAAGATAATCAAAGATAATAGAAATCCTCGACATCCATGTGATAGCGCCTGTATCGCATAAATGGTCGATATCCCATCGCCTCGATGTGAAATCCCAAGAGGGTTGGTTCGGAGGTCGAAACGTAACCACCCTCTTCTGGCAATCAACTGTGGCATGATAAGCAGACAGCCAATCCATACCCAGGATAATATCGAACTCGACCATCTCCAGTACTAACAAATCTACGATGAGTATGATGCTACCAAAATCTAACGGACAACCTCTGACCTCCTGAGTGACATCCAAGGTATCACCAGATGGTAAGGAGACGGTCAGTCGTCGCGGTCTATGAGAAGGTAGTCTACCAATCTCTCTCATAAATGCACAAGATATAAAAGAATGTGAACTACCTGTATCGACTAGCATATCAGCAGAAAATGCATAAAGTAAAACCGTACCGCGAAAAACGGATCCGTCGGACCGCTGTGCGTCCTCTCGGGTGACCGCGTGAACTCGTCCAATATCTGACGGTGGTAGAGGCGGTAGCACTGCCAAAGGCTGCTGTGTCGGAGTCGTAGCCTGCCACTGAGTCGGTACTGGATACTGAGTCAGAGCTGGGGCTATGGGCTGCAGTATGTACTGAACTAGTGGCTGGGGCTGTAACTGATACTGCGCCGATGGCTGAGTCAGATACTGAGGTCCAGAAATAGAACCCTGGGACTCTATCAAAATACTGGAATGCTCCTGACCGTACATGCCATATGCAGCTGCAGCAGGGGGAGCTGTCCTCTACTGGCGATGCGAAGATTGGCCTTTCGGCCCCCCTCGCTGAGTAGCGGACTGATCAACCTGTCCTCCCGAAACAGAAATCTCGGATGCTACCTGTTGCGACTTCAGCGTACAGTCTCGTCTTATGTGTCCGGGCAGTTTGCAATGATAGCAAACTGACTGTCCCAAGGAGCACGCAGAGGTGATGTGATCTCGGGATCCGCATCTGGTGCAAAAAGAGTCACTAGTGGACTGTTTCCGGTTCTACTGAGCAGACCGGGAACGTCCTGATCGTCCTGACTTCTGGTGTCGGCCAGATGACCCAGAAGTACCCTGACCCGTCTGAGGGCGACTGCTCTGCTGCTGTCCCGTAGACTGTGGCTGCTGGCTCTGTCCGGAAGTCCGATCAGTCTGCTTCCTCTTCTTATCTGCATTCACTCTCCGATGAGTAGACTCAATCATGAGAGCTCTATCCAGTGTCTCAGTATATGATGAAGTACTAAAACCAGAAATCTTCAGCTGAAGATGCCCGTCCAGTCCCTGGACAACTCAATCATATTAAGAGTAGTCGGAACTAACTCAGATGTAAACAATTCGGCTAAACCTTATCCATTTTATAAGAGCACGAAAATCCAAGAGTGGCTTTCTGGGATACCATATGGTCTTCTTGAATTCCTAAGTGGGTTTATTGTCACGCCAATGTGAAGTTGCTACAAGTATAACTAGAGTGTCCCACTCGAAAGGTCTCTTCCTCTTTAGGTGCCATGTAAGAGAATGTCCGCTCCATAGACTCTATCCAAGATTGAGCCACGCTCGGATCAGTCTCCCCGCGAAATAGCGTAAATTGGCTTTTCACCAACTCCGCCAAGGCGGATCCACGCTCGTGCTACAACCATATCCGTAGATATCGCTGCGGTACTGGGCAGAATCACTGGAGTTGATCTTATGGGTGGTACTGATGGATAGGTTGGAAGAGGTACCACTGGTGCTGCCACATAAACAGGGTAGGAACCACTAATGGAACTACAGAGTAGGCATAAGTAGGGATGACTAAAGGTACGATGGGCGGTACCGGGTAAGATGTAACCGGTACTGCTGGTGCAGGTACCGAGTATGTAGTAACCAGCACAGATGTCTGTGGTGGTACCGAGTACGCAGTAGGCACGGCTAGAGAAGGTGCCGAGTACCCTGTAGGTACTACTGGCGGTACATGCGAGGTAGGTACCTCTGAAGTCGGAACCGTCAGGATCTGACAGTCTAACGTGGTCACAATACCCTGAGGAGTCTATCCCTGGCGGACAGGCTCAACCCTAACAGAACTCTCTGGAGACTCTGTCTCTAGAGAATCGATCGCCCTCATACATGTGCGACCACGTTTAAGTACTAGAACACGTATCATATATGTAAAAAAATGTTATCCAGATATCACTACAGGTGTGAAAACTATAAAATTACCTGTCTTACCTATTTGCCGTCCGGAGATGTCCTGTCCCTGCTTAGCCCCAAATAGAACCAATAAAATCTCGTCAAAATACCTCGGAATTCCGAAACGATAAAATCGACGGAAATCCGTACAATCCGAAAACACCAAGAAAGGCTCACGAAAGTAAGCATCGTAAATCCGAAACCCGACAAGTAGGTATAGCAAAACTTTGCTCTGATACCAAATAAATTGTCACGCCCCAGGTAGTCCCTGTCCGAAGAAATTTCAGCAGCATCTCCCCTGTACGGCGGACAATATGAATCTCAGTATACATATATCTATACCTCGGCCACACTCGGCCGGAACAATACAGTACAAATAAGAAACAAACCACGCAGTTTATATCAATATTCCACACAGCTCAACATATACTCAATCCACGCAGTTTAATAAGGAAGAACGATATAAAACCAACAAAGATATACGTACACATCATACTCCACTACAACGAAGAAAACAAATCCACGAAGTAGTGTGAAAATCTGCAGCGAAAAACAAAAACAGCAAACCCAAAGGTTCGACATAAAGTCCACAATACAAACCCACAATACAAGTATATACGACGCAAAAGCAGAATATAATCCGACAAAGAAAATCCTCGCGATAATGGGGCTAGCGACTGGAATATCTCCCGACGGCCTCAACCTGAAAATAGTAACAACGGGGTGAGTTCAAGAACTCAGCAGGTAAACCAATAGACATGTACAGCAATATATATCCACCAGTAATAGCCTACGGTACAGTCTCCTAAACCATGGGATCAAGAGTACAGTTCTCTAACCATACAACCTACGGTATAGTCTCCTAACGTAATAATGATATGCATAGTCAAATAAACTGTAGTAACCAAGAATAGGCATAAAGTACACCTATAGCAAGAATAACAAGAAAATGCATAATTGTAATAAAACTGTACTCACCGCGAGGCTTGTGCAACTGATTGTAAACATACAGGATAAAGATAGTAAATACATAATACTCAGATGCATGTCAATCATATGCAATCACAAAATGCATCAATCATAATTAATGCAACTGCATATGATGCAAATGACATGGTCACCCCCGACGCCAGTCGTAATCTCACACAATGGTGAGACCGCTGGGTAGGGCTATGACACTGTCGTCACTACTCCTCAAGAGTGACCGAGTGGACGGGATGCACCGGAGTACACCTATCCTCCAACCTCAACTATAGGAGGGAGCGCGATGCTCTCATCTCCCGGTACGCAATGACGGGAGGGACCCCGGTGTGCTACCACGCCTATCACACTACCCATGAGTGGAGCCTCCAGTGAGCACCACCGGGCAACCTACACACCCTATGTGCCGTGCCACTACCCATGCAATGGTCACGTGGTGCGCAGCCGGCCGACGAGCTCAACAATAATGGAGTCGTCAATCGCCCAGCATGCAATCATGCGATATGGTGCATGCGGCTACAATATGACATACCTGAACAAAGCCTCCTCCATATGTGTAGATGCCAAGCAGATAAACACATATATAACAAGGATAATAAACAGCATAAATCTAAAGACATCACATATAACAATGATGTAAGTATCATGAATCCAAGAGCATGTATCACACATGTAAAGCAACTAATCCAGTAGAGTAGAGCACTATAGGTATGCATCTCTATGATCATATATACACATGGCAAAAGATATAATATCCAATCCTGAAGTAAAGCAACTAGCAGATGAAGCATGTGATAGGTATCAACTAGCTAACACTAGGGAAGAAATGATCTACTATCTACCACTAGTAAATATATATAAGCTACACATATCATAAGACATTAGCAAAAGATAAGTCAAAGGGTACCCGCCTCAAATAGAAGGTACAGTCAATCCAAATCCGAAGTCGAGACGCCCGTCTCGAATCAGAGTCCTGCGTCAAACAATATATATATTTTATTTAGCTAAATCCAAATGAATAGCTAAATAAAATCTTCAAAACTAAATTAGGGCAAAACCCTAATCACCATTTAGATTAGAAATCTAAACTTAGATTAAATCCAATAGTTGACTAGGGTTAATTGTCTTAACCCTAATCATTCCATTAGTTTAATCTAAGCAACCAAATCTAATCACAATCAACCACTACTTACAACCTCTAGTAATCATGTAATCCAAATCATACCTAAATCTACACATAACCAACTAAATATAACCCTAATTCGTATCATTAAAACAAGGTAACAATTGACCTCCAAAAACTTACCCAAATCCAAGGTGATCACCAGTAGATCACCACACAAGATGTTGCTGTCAGTTAGGGTAGTTGCTGTTGGAACCCAAGAAAGTTCACAGCACTCAACCTTGCTGAAATCTTGAGCACACCTCACTGATCAGAACCTATTGACTGCTGGAATTCTTCTCCACTTCAACCGAGACCTCAATCACAGTGAAGAAGAGAAAGTCCAAGTACTGATCAAGGGATTTACAGCAACCAATTGAATCTGACATCAAGATCACAACAAAGAAAAGAGAGTAAGAATCAACAATGCATTACCTCGATCGGTTGCCTCCAGAAAGTGTCACCTAATCCAATCCATAATGCAATGTATTGATTCTACTGACCCTCAACTAACCAGCGTCTGCCAAGACCTAGCTCCGGCAGAGGAATCCCATATCCACTCAAACAATCCACGACCTGACCTAGGATCGCCGACGATCAAAGAGGAAAAGCAAGAATCGAGGATGAAACTCGAAGCTAGGGCACAAATCAAAGAACAGGAAAGAGGAAGGATCAGTCGCTTACCCGTGGAACCCTAATTGCCCCCTTCATGCCGGCGATCGGCGATGACACGGCTCAATCCAACGGCGCTGTCCGATCCGGCTAGAGAAGACACGGATCGCTCCGGAAATGACTCGTGGAGAAGGAATGAAGGGTCGATACGCTGGGGACAACACAGATTGGGCGCCTGTCGTGCCCTAGCCGCCTCGTCGTCGACACTCGGTCGCCGAATCCACCGAACAAATCTCCCCTCAGCCGAGACAGCACGGCTCCGCTGGTTTCCGTCGTGTTCCAGCAAGCTCCGGTGGCTTCCTCCTCGGGCGATGTCGACGATCGACGAAGGTCCCTCGGCTTGGCTTCGATTCGTTCGCGAGACAAAGAGAGGGAACAGAGGAAGGGAAGAAATGTCGGGGAAGAGGAGAAGCTCGGGTTCGGCGATAGGTTTAGGGAAAAAGAAATAAAAGAAAAGGAATTATATAAATAACACATTTCCTCACTTAAATGGGAATCCCAAACAGGCTTTATCCGAACCCATAATTTTGTCCCCGCAAAACCCGTCGTACGAGCTCCGAAAAATTCCCAGAAAATTTCTAAAAATTCTGGAAAAATTCTATAAGGCTATTTCTCAAATAACCCTAATAATTAAATTTTTCTGAGATCTTACAATTTGGAAAACCTCGAAAGCATGGTTACTTTAATGAGTTCCTTGTGACTCACCATGGCCCAGAAGTTTATCCAAAGAATGCTTATTTGTTGAACCCAAAGCTAAACCAGAATCTAACACAAAGTTAAACCAGACCCTTAAATTCAACCATAATTCATCTCACAACAATTATAGGGTTCCCTGATTGAAAATTTAGATCAGGTGATATGACTAAGAAATTAAAACTAAAATGAACTTAAACTTAATTAACTAAAAATTATTTTCAAAATTAATTAACTTAAAATTCTTTTCAAAATTAATTAACTTAAAATTCTTTTAAAAATTTAATTAACTTTAAAATTATTTTCAAAAATTAATTAACTTTAAAATTATTTTCAAAATTAATTAACTTAAAATTCTTTTCAAAATTAATTAACATAAAATTCTTTTCAAAAATTAATTAACCTTAAAATTATTTTCAAAATTAATTAACTTAAAATTATTTTCAAAATTAATTAACTTAAAATTATTTTCAAAATTAATCAACTTAAATTTATTTTCAAAATTAATTAACTTAAAATTATTTTCAAAATTAATTAACTTAAAATTATTTTCAAAATTAATTAACTTAAAATCTTTTCAAAATTAATTAACTTAAAATCTTTTCAAAATTAATTAACTTAAAATTATTTTCAAAAATTAATTAACCTTAAAATTATTTTCAAAATTAATTAACTTAAAATTATTTTCAAAATTAATTAACTTAAAATTATTTTCAAAATTAATCAACTTAAAATTATTTTCCAAATTAATTAACTTAAAATTATTTTCAAAATTAATTAACTTAAAATTATTTTCAAAATTAATTAACTTAAAATCTTTTCAAAATTAATTAACTTAAAATTATTTTCAAAATTAATTAACTCAAAATTATTTTCAAAATTGATTAAAATTTAATTAACTTTAAAATCTTTTCAAAATTAATTAACTTAAAATTATTTCTGTCAAAACTTAATTAACCTAAATTATGTGAAATATGTTGACTTAAAACTAATTCAACCTAATTAAAAAAAAAAACATGGCACTTGAATGAAGGCGCCTCCCTCACGAGGGAGGCGCCCTCAACAGCGGCGGGAAATTTCCCGCCGCCTACTTAAGGCGCCTTAAGGAACCCCTTAAGGCGCCTCCAAAGGCGCCCTAAAGAGCCCTTAAGGTGCCTTAACCCTTCCCTTTTGCCACGAACAGAAGCATTTCCTTCTGTTCGTGTTCGTGTTCTTGTTCTGCCGAAAGCCAACTTCATCCGATTCTTCCCAACCAAGGCGCCTTCTACCCATCTCTTCCCCCTTCAATCCTAGCTATGCCTCCAAGGTATAATCTAAACTCTTCTTAATCATTTATTTCCTAAATTCTTTGCTAGTTTTGCTATTTTTGTCAACAATAGGAAGCGTCGTTTTGTGGATACCACACCAGCTAGGGCCCCTTCCACGGACCCTAGATTCCCCTCGGAACAGCATAGGATAGATTTCGCTAGGTTCATGACCTTTGAGTCAATTAAACCTAGATATATTGGTCGGGAATTTTTGTCCCAATACTGTCAACCCACTATCCAGATGATAAACCACTATCATCTAGATAAACTGGTTGACTGTACCACTACAGTCAACCAAGATCTGTGTGCTCAGTTCTATCACAACCTTGAAAAGGTTGATGATAGAACCTATTCCACCAGAGTTGGTGGTACTGACCTTCAGCTTACTCCCTCCCTACTTCGCACCAGCCTAGAGCTTAGGGAGTCCCAGTGTACATTCTTATGTTACCCGAGTAGGAACCTACCCTTTGGTGATCCCTATTCCCACATTACCTTAGACGACATCTATATGCACTTCTTTGGGGAAGAGAGACCCCTGGGCCTGACCGAGTTCAAATCCACTCTTCTTCGTGTTCAGGATTATACTATGTACAGAGTCCTGACAGCTTGCATACTACCCATCTCATCTCGAGACGTCTTGAAGATGCGACCGCCCCACTCGTTCTTTCTGTACGCCCTCAGTCAGCGCCTAGATATAGACATAGCCTCCATTTGTTTCATAACATTGTTCTTGCATCTAGTACAGTTACATCTGGAGTGATTCATATGCCTTACTGCCATATCCTGACCCAGATATTCTCCAGCTCTAGGATAGACATCACTAGAGGGGTACTCATCCCGCTTACCATTTATGATGAGTTCGGTCAGCGTAGCCTTAGATTAGCGGGGGCAGAGGTCACTGCCGAGGGGATTCTGGCTTGGAAGGGCCGACCACCACCAGTTGCTGCCCCTGATGCTCCTGAGGCCGAGGACGCACCAGATGTGGATGAGGAGTGGCCCGATTTCCTGGTAGAGGACTTTTTCACAGATCCTTCCACCTCTGCCGGACCCTCCACCTCAGCCGGGCCTTCATCTTCAGCACCACTCTCTGTCGAGGACAGACTCACTCGACTCGAGATCCAGTCCACTCAGAGGCAACGAGTTGTGCTATATAGCCATCACTTCCTTCGATCTATGCGATCCGAGATGGCTGCTGGTTTTGCATCTCTCCGAGGCGAGATTCGGCGTCAGGGACAACCTCAACCGCCACCCGAGCAGCCTCTAGCCGATCCTCCAGCTGACGATCCACCTGCTTGATTCTATCCTTCAAACTGTCTGGACATGTCATTCACTTCTTGGATCTGCCTATCTTACTCATCTTTTGGAGTATCTTTTTGGATTGTATCTTGGAGTTGGTCATCTGATGTTTAGCTGTCTTATATTTAATTGAGAACTTATGTGTTTTTTTTAGTATAATTTCAAAATAACTTTTAAATTGGTTTTAAAATAAAAAAATATATAGGAATGTGTTGGGTAGAGTAGGTGTCTCGTTTTGTTATCTTGTTTTTTTTTCAAAATCTAGGAAAAATAATCTTCAAAATTCCAATTTATTAGATTTTTCAAAAGTTGGACTTAGCCTAAGCTTTCCCCTTAGAAATCATGTTCCCCTAGACTTAAGCCAGAGCATCTCACAAACACCTAGTGATCCTGTCCGAATGCTGAATCAACGGACGCTGGGCACGGGGCGCTTTTCGACTGTTGACGTGGATCTTCGCCTGGTAGCACGAAGCTCCCGTGAACCTGAACAAAAGTCGGGCCGGGAAGGGGTTCCCGGCGGCGACCCTCCGACGCTCAAGTCAGGCGAAGCTCAAGAGAGAAAAAGTGGCTCCAAAACTCATAGAAAGCGTACCTCCGGCGAAAAATGAGGGCCTTTATATAGGGCAGCGAAGAAGTGAGTGTACACCTACCGAGGTGTACACGTGTCCATGGCCCATACCCCAGTAAGGGCTTGTTGAGCTTCCCTAACCCATACTGTTACAGTCTCAGCATGTCCTCGATGGCACAGCGGAATCCCCTGTCACAAGATTTGGAGCATGGCCTACACGTGAAACATACCTGCTGTCAGAAAAAGACGTCCCTTGTCCTTTTCCCCTTTGCTCCAGATCTGGCGTCCGGGCGGACAGCTCCCCCAACATCCGGCCGGACATATGCGGTGGTTTACTTGGGGAGATTCTCCCTCACGTGCTTTGTGGAGACTATTAGCAGTATGTTACCTTATGGCTTTGGCCGAGCGTGCAGTCCGCTCGACCCTGCGACCTTTTCCACTGAGCGCCGGAACCCTGATTTCGACAAGGCGCCTTTAACCATCAGCCGAACATCGTCCGGTCGGCCAGCCGATCAGACCCATCCCTCTCCGGACGTTCGATTCCACCGGACGGCCGGCCGGCAGTCCGGTCGGACCCATCCCTTTCCGGATGGACAACTGCCACTTTGACTTCCACGTGGCGTTGACTCCACAAGGTGGGGTCCCCTGTTCTCACTACCGGATCACTTGCCTCCCCTTCAAGTCTAGTCGAAGGAGGCGAATAGTCCGACTGACTGGACTACGAATCCGGCCGAGCGGCTCCTCCATGCTGGTATCCTCCGCTCGACCAACCATAGAGGTAGCCTTAAGCGAATCAACAATGGCATTCACCGTATCTCCTCGTGTTCTAGCCAATCTTCGACATTAAGGTTGAGCATGCTTTCATTAAATGCTCCGAATGATTGAATGCCACGTGGAGCACTGCCATCGGCGTACGGCGGCGGTGGCATGGTGTTTTGATGTGATCGAAGCGATTCGAAATGGACGGCTCGATGCATGCTTTGATTCCCGTGACCTGGATCCAACGGTGGAGGCCGCCCGGCCTTCACCCTATAAATTCTTCGTTTCCTTCTCTCCCTCACTTGCCTCCGCGATTTCAACCATTGCCCCCTGCGCTTTGGAGCTCCGGCGATCCTGTTTCTGCTCTCCGACGCTCTCCCTTTCCCCGCAGCAAGGTTTTATATCTTTCCTTCCTCCTTTCCGGTGTTTCCTCCGCATTTCTTTCTTAGTTTCGATCCTTGAAACCTCCTTTCGTTTGCTGTTGTTTTTCTCCTGCCTTTTTGCCTTTTGATTCCTTCCGATCGGCCCATGGCTAGCTCTTCCAATCCCGAAGATCAGTCGCTCGGCCCATGGTACACCACCATGCAGTCCAGATTCGAACAGCGGGACTTCGATATTTTGACAGACAATTTCGAAATCCCAGAGGATTTCGAAATTCGTTTAGTTGGTCCTTCCACTCGGCCTCACAGGCCGCCGCGCGGAGCTTTCTGTGTCTTCCGAGACCAGTTTACCGCCGGTCTTCGTTTTCCTGTACATCCTTTCATCATAGATGTCTGTAATTTTTTCGATGTGCCGCTCGGCAGTTTAGTACCCAATACCTTCCGTCTCCTCTATGGTGTTGTCATTTTGTTTAAGATTCACAACATCCCCCTCCGACCGGAGGTCTTCTTTTATTTCTATTACCCCAAGCAAGCCGAGCCGGGCACCTTCATGTTCCAAGCTCGGCCCGGCTTGGTCTTTTTCAACAAACTTCCTACTTCCAATAAACATTGGAAGGATTATTTTTTCTATATCCGTATGCCCGATCAGGCCACCTTCCCGACAAAGTGGCAAGTCAACTTGCCCCCTACTCCCGAGCTGAAGAAATTCAAAACCCGACCGGACTACCTCCATGCTGCAAACATACTAGCCGGTCTGCGACTCGACATCAATAAGCTCTTTCATGAAGGAGTGATGTACATCTTCGGTCTGAGTCCTATACGGACTCCTCTTCCGACCGGCTTCGGTAAGAACTTTACTTGGGCATTTGCTTTGATCGCTAACTGATTTCTTTTCTTTCTTTTGCAGCGGACATCGTCATGGATTCGGTGATGGCCGGCGTTTTGAAGAGAAGGGCGGCAGCGTTAGAATCCACGGCCGCCAAAGAAATGGAAGCACTGGGTATCCAGCCGGTCGGATCCCATGAAGGAGAGAGCGGGACTCAGGCTGAGTCGGCCGCTCAAGCTTCCCAACAAAATGTGGCTAGCGGCGCCACCCCCTCAAGAGAACGAACTGCCCCCGAGGAAGGTTCCGCTCGGGAGGAGGAGCAGCCCTTACAAAAGAGGCGTCGAGTGGAGACTCCCCTACGCTCGGCTACCTCAGCTGTCCAGCCCTCCGAGCGGGCCACTGCCACCGCTCAAGGCAAGGCGCCAGAGGTCGAAGCCATTTCGTCCGACCGGACGCCTTCTGAATGGGACGAGCCGGCCGCGCCAATCGAAGCTATTCCGGTCAGCACCCTTCCGCCCGTTCGCCAACCAGTCCAACGCTCGACCATTCATTCGCAGTTTTCTATGCCGGCTTCTGATCCCCTCCCGACAGCCGGTCGGACGACCCCCGGTCATGGTCGTACCATTCGGGTCACTCTTCATCTCCCGACTGAAGAGCTGCTGCCAGAGGCCGATCAACCGACTGCGCCCGAGCACACTATCACCCTAAAGGGGCCTCTCGCTGAGATGTGGGCCGACGCTCGGGCACGCGTCGCCCTGATCCCCATCGCGAATTTGGCTAACAGCCATATGCAGCAGGCCACGGGGGTAAGTTTGTAATCTACCAAGTTTTGTCTTCCTTCCTCCCGATCGGCCACTAACAGCTTCTAATTCTTCCCGTCAGAGATGGGTAGAAGAAATTGCGGTTTCCAATCGCTTGGCCCTGGTGGATGAAGAGCTGCGACAACTGAAGGCAGCGGTTGGTCCGTCCGGCCTGCAGGGCCCTTCATATTCCGATCTGCAGAAGGAGCTGAAGAAGGCCCAAGATATGCTGGCGGCCGAACGGAAGAGAACAGCTGACCAGGCTCATCATTTGGCCGAGCTCGAGCGACAAGTCAAGTTGCTCGACCAAAAATTTACCCTGGCCACCACTCAGAAGAATACGGCCGTTTCTGACTTGGAGAAGAAGAATGTGGAGGCTCGAGGCCTGGAGCTGAAGGTCAAGGAGTTGATGGAACAACTTGACCAGGAGAAAGTAAGCCGCTCGGCCGACGCAACCAAGCACAAGGACGAGCTGACCGCTTTGCAGGAATCCCTCTCTGCAGCTCAACTGGCATTCAAAGAGTACTAGGAGGCCGAGCCGAGTCGGGTTGCAGCTCTAAGACAGAGCTATATCCGCTCGCCCGAATTCTCGGAGAAAATCTGCGAGCGGATGTACACCGCCTTTGAGTTGGCAATGACCGCCACCATGACTTATCTGAAGTCGAAGAGCCTTCTCCCCGAGTCCGCCTCTATTCCGGCCGGCGACCAGGTGGCTCTTCTGGATAACATCCCCAAGACCCTCTATGATTATATCGAGTAGTTTCTGTAATTGGGCTGCTCGACTGGATGTCATCTCTTTTTGTAATTAGGCCGCTCGGCCTAAAGTTTTAACTTTAATGCAATGTTTTCCTAGTATTTGATGCCTCTTTATATAACTAAATTGTGTGTTTATCCGCTCGCCCATTATCACTTCCCGTGCTCCCGCTCAGCGAAATATACCATGTCCCTCTTTCAAGATGTCAAGTACCTTTGGATACTGGGCCAATCGGAGCGTGGAGACGGTCGAACGGTATCGAAATCACGTAGCTCGGACGTTTATAGACGCCGGCTCGCCTCTCGATATTTAACGTCGGAGCTCGACGGTCTTCCGCTCGGACGTTTATAGACGCCGGCTCGTCTCTCGATATTTAACGTCGGAGCTCGACGGCCTTCCGCTCGGACGTTTATAGACGCCGGCTCGTCTCTTGATATTTAACGTCGGAGCTCGACGGCCTTCCGCTCGGAGGGTTTATAGACGCCTGCCTCGATATTTAACGCCGGAGCTCGACGGTCTTCCGCCGAGGGTTTATAGACGCCTCGCCTCGATATTTAACGCGGAGCTAGACGGTCTTCCGCTCGGAGGGTTTATACACCGGCTCGTCCCTCGATATTTAACGCCGGAGCTCGACGGTCTTCCGCCGGAGGATAGATGCCGGCTCGTCCCTCGATATTTAACGCCGGAGCTCGACGGTCTTCCGCCGAGAGGGTGATGCCGACTCGTCTCTCGATATTTAACGCCGGAGCTCGACGGTCTTCCGACCAGAGGGCCTCGATATTTAACCTGAGCTCGACGGTCTTCCGCTCGGACGTTTATAGACGCCGGCTCGTCTCTCGATATTTAACGTCGGAGCTCGACGGTCTTCCGCTCGGACGTTTATAGACGCCAGCTCGTCTCTCGATATTTAACGTCGGAGCTCGACGGTCTTCTGCTCGGAGGGTTTGTAGACGCTGGCTCGTCTCTCGATATTTAACGTCGGAGCTCGATGACCTTCTTTAAGGCTAACTTCAATACAGCCGCTCGGCAAACCCATTGGCCATCCTTGAATTAATTTTGCTTCCTGCATTACAAGGGCACGGGCGACCAAAATATATGCAAAAATAAGTTACATTAGTGCACCTTTCACCCAGCCCGATAAGGCTGTAGATGATTCGCGCTCCATGGCCGGCCCAGTTGACGTCCATCTTCATCCTCCAAATAATAAGCACCCGAGCGGAGCTTTTCAATAACCTTGAAGGGGCCCGCCCATGGTGCCTCCAGTTTGCCGACGTCGCCGACCGGCTTGACTTTTTTCCAGACAAGATCGCCAACCTGGAATGATCTGGGGATTACGCGACGATTGTAGTTTTGCTTCATCCGCTGCCGATACGCCATAAGCCGAACGGACGCCTTGGCCCGCTCCTCGTCAACCAAATCCAACTCCATGTTCCTCCGCTCGGCGTTGCCTTCATCATAATTCTGGATCCAGGCGGACTCGACGCCGACTTCAACGGGAATCACCGCTTCACCGCCGTACACCAGATGGAAAGGCGTGACGCCCGTTCCTTCCTTGGGAGTCGTTCGGATGGCCCATAGGACACCCGGCACTTCATCCACCCAGCTTCCTCCCAAATGGTCGAGCCGAGCGCGGAGAATGCGAAGAATTTCCCGATTGGCTACTTCAGCTTGACCATTGCTTTGGGGATAGGCTACAGATGTGAAGTGTTGCTCGATGCTGTAGCTTTTGCACCAGTCTTCAAGTAACTTTCCTGTGAACTGTCGTCCGTTGTCGGAAATCAATCGGCGAGGGATGCCGAACCGACAGATGATGTTTTGCCATATGAACTTTTTAACCATTTGTTCGGTGATCCTGGCTAGCAGCTCGGCTTCCATCTACTTGGAAAAATAATCGACCGCCACTAGTAGAAATTTCCGCTGTCCGGTCGCCATAGGAA
Source organism: Zingiber officinale (assembly GCF_018446385.1). Taxonomy (NCBI): domain Eukaryota; kingdom Viridiplantae; phylum Streptophyta; class Magnoliopsida; order Zingiberales; family Zingiberaceae; genus Zingiber; species Zingiber officinale. Next base: position 121,256,065 of record NC_055993.1, on the reverse strand, counting down.
ATGGACCAACGATATCCATTCCCCACTGGTCAAACGGATATGAGACTGTCGATGCCTTCATTTCCTCTGCCGGTCGGTGATAGAAGTTGTGGTATTTCTGGCACGAAAGGCACGTCGACACGATCCTCGTAGCATCTGCTTGTAAGGTCGGCCAGAAGTACCCAACCAACAGGATCTTCTTAGCCAGCGATCGTCCGCCCGGATGCCCACCGCAGGATCCTTGATGCACTTCTTGGAGGATATACGCCGCGTCTTCCAGGCTCACGCATTTCAGTAACGGGCGGGAGAAAGCCTTCTTGTAGAGCTGATCGCCGATGAGTGTGAACCGACCGGCTCTCCTCCTCAATAGCTGGGCCTCATCCCGATCGGACGATATAGCACCCGAGCGGAGAAACTCCATGATCGGAGTCCGCCAGTCGCTCGGAGATGTGAGGCCCTCCATTCGATCGACGTGCGCCACCAAAGATACTTGTTCAATCGGCTGAGGGATGGCGATCGACGTTATTGAGCTTGCGAGTTTGGCTAACTCATCAGCCGCTTGGTTCTCCGCTCGGGGTATCTTCTGAATAATAACTTCTCTGAAGTCGGCCTTGAGCTTCTCGAAGGCTTGAGCGTAAAGCTTGAGCCGAGCGTTGTTGATTTCAAAGGCACCTGTCAGCTGCTGAGCGGCCAATTGGGAGTCTGAATGGAGCGTTATCCGTCCGGCCCCTACATGCCGGGCGGCCTGTAAGCCAGCTATAAGGGCTTCATACTCTGCTTCATTATTTGTTGCTGTATAATCCAGCCGGACGGATAAGTGCATCTTCTCTTCTTGGGGAGACATTAATAATACACCAATACCGCTCCCGAGCCGAGTGGACGATCCGTCTACAAATACCTTCCACACGGCTTCGGGCTCTGGCCTTTGTACCTCAGTGACGAAATCCGCCAAGGACTGCGCCTTTATCGCCAACCGGGGCTGGTATTGAATGTCGAACTCACTCAACTCTGTTGTCCATTTGATGAGCCGTCCGGACGCTTCAGGATTCATCAGCACTCTTCCCAATGGGCTATTCGTCCGGACGATGATGGTATGAGCCAAGAAATATGGACGGAGGCGTCGAGCGGCTATGACCAAAGCAAAAGCAAGTTTCTCGAGCCCGGTGTAGCGAGATTCAGCATCTTTTAAAATATGGCTCAGAAAATACACTGGCTCTTCTCCGCTCAGCCTTACTAACACTGAGCCTACGGCTTGTTCAGTAGAAGATAAGTAAATGCAGAGCGGCTCACCCGCAACGGGCTTGGCTAGTACCGGGAGGGAGTTCAAATACGTCTTCAAGTCTTCAAACGCCTGATCGCATTCTTCGTCCCAATGAAACTTGGTCTCTTTGCGCAAGATTTTGAAAAAAGGAAGGCTCCGGTCGGTGGTTTTGGAGATGAATCTAGACAGAGCTGTTATCCGACCGGTCAAACGTTGTACCTCCCTTGTATTTCTTGGAGGCAGCATGTCTTGTAGAGCTTTCACCTTGCTGGGATTTGCTTCGATTCCCCGCTCGGTCACTATGTATCCCAGAAAACGCCCTCCTTTTGCTCCAAACAGGCACTTCTGGGGATTTAGCTTGACTCCATATTTGCGCAGCGTTCGGAAGGTTTCCTCCATGTCTTTGAAGAGATCGGCCACTCGGACGGTCTTGATGAGAATGTCATCCACATACACTTCCATATTTCGCCCGATCTGCTCTCTGAATACTTTATTCATCAGGCGCTGATAGGTGGCTCCCGCATTCTTCAATCCGAACGGCATCACATTATAGCAATATGTGCCATCGGCCGTTACGAAGCTGACTTTTTCTTGATCTTCACGGGCGAGCGGCACTTGATGATAGCCTTGGTAAGCATCGAGCATACATATTAATTCGCAGCCGGCCGTAGAGTCCACCAACTGATCTATCCGGGGCAGAGGATAAAAGTCTTTCGGGCAAGCTTTGTTGAGGTCCCGAAAATCTATGCATACTCTCCACTTGTTGCCCGGCTTGGAGACTAATACCACGTTAGCCAACCAACTCGGGAACTGCACCTCACGTATATGGCCCGCTTCCAAAAGCTTCTCCACCTCCGCTCGAATGATGGCATTCTGCTCGGCGCTGAAATCTCTTTTTCTCTGTTTCACAGGCCGAGCGTCCGGTCGGACGTGGAGCTCATGCTGCGCTACACTTGGTGAAATTCCGGGCAGCTCATGTGTCGACCAGACGAAGACGTCATGGTTTCTTCTGAGACATTGGATCAGCTCCTCTTTCTGCTTCACCTCCAGATCAGACGCGATGAAGGTCGTGGCCTCCGATCGGGTCGGGTGTATCTGCACTTCCTCTTTTTCTTCATAAACTAAAGAGGGAGGCTTTTCAGTTATGGCGTTTTCCGAGCAGAACTTGCTTCTGCTCGGACCATTTCAATGTAGCATCGCCGAGCTGCCAGCTGGTCTCCCCGTACCTCTCCTACTTTGTCTTCGACGGGGAATTTGATCTTCTGGTGGAAGGTGGAGACGGCCGCCCGGAACTCGCTGAGCGCTGGTCGTCCCAAAATGACGTTGTATGATGAGGGAGAGTCGACCACCACGAAGTTTACAGTTCGCGTCCTTCTGAGCGGCTCCTCTCCCAACGAGATAGCTAGCCGGACTTGCCCGACTGGCAGGACTTCATTGCCCGTAAACCCGTAGAGCGGGGTTGTCATGGGCAGCAGCTCGGCTCGGTCGATTTGTAGTTGATCGAACGCCTTCTTAAATATGATGTTGACCGAGCTTCCTGTGTCAATAAATACGCGGTGAACAGTGTAATTGGCTATTACCGCTTTGATGAGTAGGGCATCGTCATGGGGTACTTCAACTCCTTCCAAGTCCCCTGGCCCGAAACTGATTTCGGGTCCGCTCGCCCGCTCTCTGCTGCAACCGACCGCATGAATTTGGAACTGCCGGACGCTCGCCTTTCTTGCTCGGTTGGAGTCTCCTCCGGTCGGCCCGCCAGCGATAATGTTGATCTCGCCTCGGGAAGTGTTACTTCTATTCTCTTCTTCCCGAGCGGATGGTCGAGACCTTTCTCGTGACATTCGGCGATTTTCTTGCCTTAGAGAGCGATGCCGATCGGGAGTCTGTTGCTGTCGCCTATCAGTTCGCGTCCGATCGGCTTCATGCGTTCTCTGTCGCCTGTCGACTGAGGGAGACCGTCGGTCGCCATTCCGGGGCACAGGATGAGCCACGAAGGGAAGACTTCGGCAATCCCTTGTATTGTGCGTATCCGTCCGGTGGAAGGAGCAGAACATCGGGGTTCATTTCTTCTTTGGCTTGGGCCGGGCGGCGGCTACCTCTTGCACGTGGGACCTGGCATGAGGGGATCGGATTGCTTCGGCCCTTGGTCCTCTGGGAGGCTGATGAGTGGCGTGTTGTTTCCGCTCGGCCGGAGGAACTCGCTCGGTTGGAGTTTCTTTTTTCCTAGCTGCTTGCGCTTCTTCCACGTTGATGTATTCGTTCGCCCGGTGTAGCATGTGATCATAGTCTCGGGACAGCTTTCGGATGAGCGATCGGAAGAAATCCCCATCCACTAGGCCTTGTGTGAAGGCATTCATCATAGTTTCCGAGGTGGCCGTTGGAATGTCCATCGCCACTTTGTTGAACCGCTGGATGTAAGCTCGGAGCGATTCACGGGCTTCTTGCTTGATGGCGAACAGGCTCACGCTCGTTTTCTGGTAGCGTCGACTGCTCGCAAAATGGTGGAGGAAGGCTGTTCGGAACTCCTTGAAGCTCGTGATGGATCCGTCCGGCAGCCTCTGAAACCACCGTTGAGCCGATCCCGAGAGAGTGGTAAGAAAAACTCGACATTTTACTCCATCTGTGTAATGATGGAGCGTAGCTGTGTTATCAAACTTACCCAGATGATCATCTGGGTCAGTTGTCCCATTATACTCGCCGATCGTCGGAGCCACGTAGTGCTTCGGCAGAGGATCTCGTAGAATAGCCTCCGAAAATTGGCGATTGATCCTCTCGGGCAATGCATCCGCTCGGGGGGCTTTCCCTTTTCTGGCATCTCGTCTAGGCATTTCGTCCGAAGAAGATCCCCGATCTCTATGAGCTGCTGCGGCTTCGGGAGTGCGGAATAGGGTTCGATGAAATGCAACGGTGGCTTGAGGTGCTTCCGCTCGGCCACCAGAAGCAGACGTTGCTTGCTGCTCCGGCCGCTCGGCTGTGGCTTTCTGTTTTTGCTCCACAAGCTTGGCGGCCCTTATCTCGATCAGAGCGTCGAGTTCCTCCGTCGAAAGCGTCACCGTGTGTTGTCGTCCAGCCTCGTCCATTGTTCCCGTTCGGATGCAGGAGTGTTCCCACAGACGGCGCCAAATTGATCCTGTCCGAATGCTGAATCAACGGACGCTGGGCACGGGGCGCTTTTCAACTGTTGACGTGGATCTTCGCCTGGTAGCAAGAAGCTCCGGTGAACCTGCACAAAAGTCGGGCCAGGAAGGGGTTCCCGGCGGCGACCCTCCGACGCTCAAGTCAGGCGAAGCTCAAGAGAGAAAAAGTGGCTCCAAAACTCATAGAAAGCGTACATCCGGCGAAGAATGAGGGCCTTTATATAGGGCAGCGAAGAAGTGAGTGTACACCTACCAAGGTGTACACGTGTCCATGGCCCATACCCCAGTAAGGGCTTGTCAGTGAGCTTCCCTAACCCATACTGTTATAGTCTCAGCATGTCCTCGATGGGATAGCGGAATCCCCTGTCACAAGATTTGGAGCATGGCCTACACGTGAAACATACCTGCTGTCAGAAAAAGATGTCCCTTGTCCTTTTCCCCTTTGCTCCAGATCTGGCGTCCGGGCGGACAGCTCCCCCAACATCCGACCGGACATATGCGGTGGTTTTCTTGGGGAGATTCTCCCTCACGTGCTTTGTGGAGACTATTAGCAGTATGTTACCTTATGGCTTTGGCCGAGCGTGCAGTCCGCTCGGCCCTGCGACCTTTTCCACTGAGCGCCGGAACCCTGATTTCGACAAGGCGCCTTTAACCATCAGCCGAACATCGTCCGGTCGGCCAGCCAATCGGACCCATCCCTCTCCGGACGTTCGATTCCACCGGACGGCCGGCCGACCGTCCGGTCGGACCCGGCCCTTTCCGGATGGACAACTACCACTTTGACTTCCACGTGGCGTTGACTCCACAAGGCGGGGTCCCCTGTTCTCACTACCGGATCACCTAGGTATACCTTGATTGTGTTTGAAAGACATAGAACTGTGTGAGATGCATAGGGTACAGCCTGGATTCAAGAATGCTTATATCTATGCATCAATATGAGTCTGGGCGTTAAACACGTAATATACATCAATCAAGTCAAGTTTTCCAGCTCTAGTCAAAACTAACTGGACCAAATTGACTTAACTAACCATGTGAAAGTTGTTGACCTGTAGGCAATCATCAAGTAGCTAAAGGTTAGACAGTTGGTAAAGGATACTCAATTTTCTAGTTAAGCATGTTTGATCTTTAGGGCTCTGATACCTCTTAAAGTCAATCTATTGAACATGACTTATGCTTGGACTTAAGGACCAACTGACTTTGAATAAATAACCTAAACCAAATTTTTAGCTACGTTACTCTCTCCTTGTCCTAAAATTTAAGTATTGTTTAAAATTAAGCTAAGTTTATTTTTAACCTAAGCTATAGTTTTCAAAATTCAATACTTGTAAAGAGCTAAGCTAAGTTCCAATCTTAATTTTCAAAACTTGTAAAACTTAGCTCACTTTAAAATCTAACTTTGTAAATTCCTGCACAGTTTTTGCAAAACTTAACTCATTGCCTTCAAAAATTAAAAAGCGACTTTAAAAATATTTTCTCCTAAGTAAAAATTATAGTTTTACTAGCCTTTTAAACTATCAAAAAGATCCACTTTCTAGTAGTTTTATAATTTTAACTAAGTTTCCAAAGAGCTAACATCATCTTTTTACTTAGCTAAAAATAAGAAATGACAATTATAAAACTGTTAAGTGCTTTCAAAATCTAGTTAAATCAAATAACTATTCTTGCTTATTTTTGATATATGGCAAAGGGGGAGAGTAGCAATTTCAAAATAATTGTAAAATTCAAATTTAAAATAATGAATATTAAAGGGGGAGTAACAGTTAAGGGGGAGCCTATACTTGGCGCTATACTTTAAATTCATAGAGTTTACTTTAGCAAATTTGCTTGTGTTAAATGTGTTCATCTATTCGTTTTTGATATCTGTGTACTTAACTTTAAATTTGAGTTTCCATAATCAAAAAGGGGGAGATTGTTGATGCGGGAAGCATCCGATGATCGAACTCGTGTTTTGATAATGGTAAAGGATTCAAAGTTAAGGTGTTTTGTGATCTAACAAGTCTGCTTGAGTATTTCAGGAAAGTCTTAGTTGCGGTTAGGCAAAGGGGAAACCCTAGGGGGTGGTAACCCTATACGACAAGTCTTGGTAGGTCGATGGCTTCAGGCAAAAGTCGTAGGGGGTGGTAACCCTAGGTGGAAAGTCCTGGTGTCGCGAACCAGGTGAAAGACTGGACTAGCCGGGAAGCGGATGTCCAGCAGAAAATCCGGAAGCGTCGAGTGCTGAGCAAAAGTCTAGTCGATCTGGAGGATCGTACTGGCAGCAGGTAAATCTCCTGAGTGGAGTAGGTGAGGACGCGTTCCCCATAGAGGGAACAGTAGGCGTCGGGTCGACCTAGGGTTTCCGGACGGAAATCCAAAGTCAGACCCGGACAGTCCGAAAACTATCATTACTTAATATCATATTCATACAGTTGTGTTATGCTAACTTTGTGGTGCAGGATATTGTTTGGGACTAACATGTCTTGCAGGTACAAAATAATGAAGTTTTCCCTCAGATGAACAGTGTTCGAGGCGCCTCCATGGAGCTTGGAGGCGCCTCGGGTGTAAAGCTGGAGCTGGCTACGAAGCACCCATGGAGGCGCCTTGAAGGAGGTATAAGGCGCCTTGGATAGGGCATAAGGCGCCTTATGCAGATGAAGTTTGACCAGTTCAAGCTTGATCCACGCGGAGGACTCGGCAACATGGAGGCACCTTGAACAACCTTCAAGGAGCCTTGAACACCCTTTATAAGGGGATTTTGAGCAGCACCTTAATAAATCAACTTCCAAGCGATTTCTTTGCATCTAACTGCTAACGACACGATCCAGAAGTGCTGCAACAACCTCCCGACGACCTGGAGCTCTATTTTCTTCTTCTTTAATTGTCGGTATAAAGTTGTTATAATACTTTCATTGTAATTAGTTTGTAATTCATATCGAGCTTATAGTTGTTGCCCACGGAAAGTGATCAAGGATCACGAGCCTTCGAGTAGGAGTTGCCTTAGGCTCTGAACGAAGTAATTCCTTGTGTCTCTGTGTTTCTTTATTTTATTTCCGCTTATTCCGCTGCACGTTTTAACTCCGATAGTTTTCCGATAATCGAAAAACGAAATAGCCGCGAGCGCTATTCACCCCCCCTCTAGCGCGTCTCGATCCAACACAATAAACACAACTACCAGTACCAGTCTATCTCACATGGTATAACGATCATAACTGACATACAAAAACTGCACATACTACAACTGACAAAATGATAAACACATACCCAATCTGGAAATGACATATGGTACAATGATCAGTAAACTCACCTGATCTGCAACAAATCCACTCATGACACCTGTGCAATATAAATATAACTGCATATACATGTAAAATAAATGACATGTATGTAGTATAACAACCATATGCAACAATCATATCTCAAACAAGTGTAACATATCACAATCACATGCAACTAGTATCTACTAGGCATGTATGCAAATATAACTCCACAGATGCACCGCGCATCATATGCATATGCGTATGCATGCTCCATGGCCACCTCCACCACCTCTCTAGACACCACGACCCCTGTATGACCGAGAGGCTTGGGTCCGTGACAAACCGTACTAACCTCATACACCTAACCGCTATAGAGCGGCTGAGGCGGACGGTATGCCAAGTAGTTATCTAACTACATAGCATCAGGGCCCCTGACTGCTCACAACGCCGGATCTCACAAGCCTCGTGACCGGGTGGCACGACAGGACGAGCGGCAACTGCTCCAGCTACCACTACCCATGAGTGGTCGAGTGTGCGCTGCTAAACCAAAACGACTAACGACTCTCTCACCATAAGGGAGAACACAGTCGTCAATATGCAATGAATGATGAACATGATATATATATATATATATATATATATATATATATATATATATATATATATATATATAATCATGATACAGACACCGTCATCGTCCATGCAACTTCTAAATCCATATAAGTACCCCTAACATGAATATAATCGTCATGCTACCTCCATATATCCCACCAAACACGTGTACACAACTACACATGTATAGTCAATCAAAAATCTCCAATAACCCCACTAAACACATACACCACATACTCGTACACACCCTAAAACATAGGTATAACCAACATAAGTCCTCCACTATCATAATCAGATGTAAAAACATAAACACATGGGTACAATCCACAAGAAACCTCAGTAACCATACTGAACTCAAATAGACAGTCAATCATATGACCCTGACAACACATACCCATCATGAGTACACTCAACATGGACATGCATAAACAACATAATAACCTAAACCAACCAGACCTCCCAATAATACATACTCTACATGTGTATATACAACAGAGTCCAGGTATCGAGAAATGAGACTGTATATGAACATCTCAAAGACTAAACATAAGTATCAAGCAGGAAACACAACAAACGAACACGATATAATTTGAAACAACCTAATCCATCTAATAATAACCATGCACTAAGTACAAGAAAATCTACGTAGAGGCCAAGGAAGAAATACCTGCCTTAAATCTGTCGATCGTGATAAACTAATCCCACGTAGAGACGCTTACCTCGAATCACCGTCTTACAAATCACATGATATATATATAATGTTTAGCTAATCACATAATCAACAACTAAACCCAAAACCTAATCCTACGTCGATTAGGTTACCCTGTTTAGTTTCCACCCAATGATCCAAACCAAAGTAGAAGATAGGTCCATCCGTAAATTTAACTCTTTCTAAATCCAAACATAATCCACAATCATCACACTAATCAAATCTCCTCATGAATTAATCCAATTAAATTCACAAAATTCATCATCAATCAAACACTGATCCAAACTCATCGTAAATCCTTCTAAATCCACTAATCAATCCAATACAACTTAATTTAAATTTCTACAATCCATCACTACTAATCCAAACCAATGTAAAAATGAAATCACCTCTAGAAATAAACCTTAATCCTTAATCCACAATAATTCATCCAATCCACATCACACCACTCAAAAATCCAACCAAGAACAGACCCTACCATCATTTAGAAACCTATTTTAGCAACATACTAATGAAACCAATAGAAATACCCTACTAGAACATCACTTACCTTAATATATGGCAGCCAATCCAAACTCACAGCCCCACAAGAACCCCTGCCAACAGCCACCAAGAGCCCCCTACACCAATTCTTTCCAAGATTAACCCAGAACCTAGACGTAGAGTATCTATTTTGCTTAATCTCTAACATCCATAGACCTTACTCACCTCAATTGATCCCTTATCCTCCAACCGAGACCCAATCAGCCGCAAGAAATGGAGAAAGGCAGTGATCGACAACAGAGGAACTTCCACAACACACCGATCCAACTCCTCCTAATCCAGATCAAAGAGAGAACATCACAAATGAACCCAATTATACTAGAATCCTTGAATCCACAAAATTTCCGACATAGCTTACCTTAACCGATCGCCCTCAGTTGGTGTCTTGTGATCCACTTTAGCTGGTGGTGATCCAGTTTGCCCCCAGCGAGCAGATCAATGAGGAGAAGCGAAAGGGGCTCGATCGGTCGGGAAAGATACGAAACAACTTCTCCCCGCTGTGCCCTAGCTCCGTCGGATCACCGTCGATCGCCTGCAAGAAAAAGCCACCGAGACGTCTGCTCAGCCAGATATAATCGAGACCTTTCAAGCTCCAACGACCCTTCTTCGAGCAACTCGACGAGGCCGCGATCATGGTGGAGGGCGTGCACAGTCGGCGTCGAGGCGCTCGTGCGAGAGAGGAAGAGAAAGGATCGCAAGAGGAGCCAATGGAGTCTTTGCCCTAGTCTCACACGAAGGAAGATGGCCGACAATCATGAGCTCGGCGTCGGTGAGGTGAGAAACCGCCGGAGAGGGAGAGAGAGGGGTTCGAGCAAAGGAGTTGTCGGGGAAGATGAGTTTGGGAAATAAAAGTCTCGGCGGTATACTTAGGTTTAAATCATTAAACCCTAAGTCTTCTTAATCAACTCCCACTTAATTTGGGTATTCCAAACAGGCCTTCACTGTACCCCAAATCTATCCCCTCAAAACGGGTCATACAGACTCCGTTAAATCCCGAAATTTTTTTAAAAATTCCTGAAAAATCCAATAAAATTTTTCATCCAATTACATTTATTATTTAATTTTACAGTATCTTACATTCTCCCCCACTAATAAAAATTTGATCCCCAAATTTATTAGTCAATTCAGGGATCCTCCTCCAAGAGTAACATCCAAGCAATAAACTCATATACCACTCACTCCAAGTATCATGAACAAATCTCCAACCCTAAAGGATGTCTCTATGGGTTATGAGCTCACCCTACTTTTGTTACTCCCACACTATTACCTAACTAACTGTGGATAAATCAACTATCTTTGAAATTCAAAATCCACTATCATCATATCCTCCAACATCCGTATAGGACGCTCAAACTATCCATCAGTCTGAGGATGAAAATCTATACTAAAGCAACACTCTGATCCCAAAGTCTGCTAAAAACTCACTTAGAACCATGATGTGAAATCGCAAATCTCCATCCCAATACAATACTCAAAGATATACCATAAGATCCGGTAATCTCTCTATAGTATAATCTTGCTACTCAATCCAAAAGAATCCATACTACAAATCGATAGCCTGGGAGTAAAGTTGTCACCCAATAATGATTACCCAAAGCATCCTATCCTCTCTATGTCTTGGGTAATCCCACAACAAAAATCCATTATATCATACTCCCCACTCCACTCTAGTACCTGAATCAATAAAGACATTCCGACTAGTAACTGATATTCAGCCTCCACTTGCTGACACACTAGACATCAAGCTACAAAATCTACGATGTCTTTCTTAATGTCATTCCACCAATAGGAATGCTCCAATCTCTATACATCATATATCCCAAATCCAGATGGAGGTGTTTCCTGCAGTAACTTCTCCCGGATAAGATGTGACTCTGAAACACACATACTCTCCCATGGAAATCAAAGAATCTCATTACCATCACACGATAATTCGGTATACTGACATGAGACTGCTCCACTCATGCTACATCAGAACTGCACCAAACCCCAGTTATGTCACACCTGTGTAGAGTACCAATCCGTCTACACCAGAAAGCATAACTAAGGCAGTGCAGTTAACAACTTTTTGTTTCAACACCTGAAACTGATCACGTAAGCAACTATCCAGGAAAAATTCTATAGTCCTCCCAGACTGTCCAGTTAGCGTCATAATGCAGAATAAACCCTCAATCAATCTCCGGTAATATTCAGCCAGACTAAGAAAGCTGTAAGTCTCCTGTATAGACTACAACTATTCCCAACTGGTAAAAACCTCTATCTCCTATAGCTCCACAGGTGTATACCCCTACTAGTGACCATGTATTCCAAAAATCTCGCAGAAGAAAATCAAAATACGCACTACTGAACTTCGTATATAGATGTTCCCGTCAAAACATCTCTAGAATTATGTGAAGATAGTGTATGTGATCCACCTCGAATCAGGAATAGATCACAACATCGTCAATGAAGACAATGCAATCTGATCCAAACACCTTAGGAATACCAAATACATCACATCCATAAAAACATCTAGGGCACTGTAAACCTAAATGGTAAACCAAGGACTCATAATATCCATAAACAAACACACTCAACCATAAGATCACTGACAACAAGTTTAAAATCTGATCACCAACCACAATTCACCAAATCTATAAATATCACACATGTGCTACTCCCCATATCGCTATCAGCATCAAACACCAAACAGTAGATCATCAAATCAAATATCCACCAATAGATCATCAACAAATAACATATCACCACACATGATCTCCCAATATCCATCAATCAAAAATCATCCTCAACATCAATCAAACCTGATAACTCCATGAACAATGATAGCGAAAAAGGAAATCATCCAACCTTTAACACCCACTACCAACAAACTAAACGTATCCAAATGGTCTGCCAAATCTCATCATCTCATCCTTTCCGATAATTAAATATCCACACTAAAAGAATGTCAATCCAAAGTCAAAGGGTCACACAACCTTCTGACTAAGAGTCTACCCATCAAGACAGTATCTCACAACTCTCATAATCATCCCATATATGCCCCTCGACAAATGTCGATAAAAGATTGAATCCTCTATCCTAAACAACTGATCATAATATGCGTCAACCGATGCCTTACTCCTCGAAGATCATCATATGAAATTATACCTAGTTACTGTCGGACCTCTTAGGTATTACTCAACTAACACCATTTCCTCTGTATCATTATGGGATATATTTCACCAAGTACATCAAAGATATCCAATCATATCTAATAGTTCCATGAGTCAGGATCTCCCATGGAACAGTGTTAGGCGAGTCGACTGATCATCGCCTTGTAAACCATCATGCTACCGAAAGAGGTAAAGAACTACTCTCTTTCCAAACACCTCAAGGAAATCACTAACTGATGACCTGATCTCCAAAAAGCACTCTCTGCTTCTTCCTTCACGTGATACCGGGTCACGTAAAGATTAAGCAGCTAACTTCAACTCTCTCACATCAGTACAAATCGTATATCCAAATGTACTCTCCAAGTTATATACCCTAGTAATGACTGTATCTCATAAGTGTTAAGCAAGTAGCTTTACACTTTTTCACACCGTGGGGTATCCTGTCTAAATGTACCTTCTAAGTCCTCCAACCAGGTAGAGACAGTCCATGGTCAAAGTCCCCATGGATTAGGATACATCAATCCTCTATAGACTGCCTAAGCCGATAATGGTATACGGCTAATTCAGTCCTTTCTACACCGGTACAAGTCAAAATATCTAACCAAGTACGAAACATCCCGAAGATATGAATCTCCAAAAATAGAGTAAGTCAGTCCCCTACTGGTCGGACCAATAAAATAAATCGGTCAACTACTATCTAATATACCCAAGTCACAAGAGTGATAAGTCAAACCACAACTACACAAGTCAATCAGGTAAATCAATCCTAAACTAATCGAACCAACAGGAGTAAACCAATACTCTACTAACTGTGTCATCATGAGTATATAGATATCATCCACTACTCAGCTAATAATAACAAGAACTAGTGTGTGACAATAATTATCAACCAACTAGTAGTAATTGACACTAAAACTACTAGTAGTATGATATGAGAAATCTTCTGAGACTGTAATTCTTGATCTCCAACAGGGTCAACCGTGATCAGTGATTGACCCAACACATGAAATGCATGGTATAATCAACTAGACATGTACTAACAAAAGAGTACTAACACATGTCATCACTGTCAGAACAACAATGCATGTACTAACAGAAATGTATGATAACAATATGCATACATACCTCCTATAGCCAGGAGATGTCCTGCTACTGCCTGGTCCCAAAACCCGAAAACACACATCAAGAAAATCGAAATATGAAATCCCAAAACACGAAAAATAAACATTGAAACAAAATAGGTATCGTACATGCTCTGATACCACTAAATTGTCACGCCCCTAGAGGAGTCTCTGCCAGACAAAAATATGGTAGCATCTCCCCTGTACCGATAACAATCCAAAGCATATATACATACAAAATATACATCAGCCACATGCGGCTGGAATATATACACAACCACAGTTAATAATCTCAGCCTACACATCTGGATAAATATAACAACAACCACGCAGTTATATATATTTTTATCAGCCCACTCGGCTGTAATCAAAACCAACACAGCGGAAAAACATAAAGACAAGTCATACAAAACAAATCAAAACACTGCTAGTCGGCTAGGTTTTATACAACAACCACAACAAACACGAATACAACAACAACACCAAATACACAAATACCAAATACAAGTAAAGTATAAACGATCCCAAAGCGATCTTCGGATGTGACGTAGGACTTGGCAGACAGGATACTCTAAGCGACACACCAACAATCTAATTGATACCTGAAAGATACAGGTATAAATGTGGTGGTGAGTATAGGTAACTCAGCGGGTAAAAGACAAGATAGTGCATGGACCATAAATAACATGGAGATTAAAAATATACAGTCTCAGTAGAGAAAAAAGAACATGATCATACTAATATATCCAATAAACACAACTACCAGTACCAGTCTATCTCACATGGTATAATGATCATAACAGACATACAAAAACTGCACATACTATAACTGACAAAATGATAAACACATACCCAATCTGGAAACGACACATGGTATAATGATCAGAAAACTCACCTGATCTGCAACAAATCCACTCATGACACCTGTGCAATATAAATATAACTGCATATGCATGTAAAATAAATGACATGTATGCAGTATGACAATCATATGCAACAATCATATCTTAAACAAGTGCAACATATCACAATCACATGCAACTAGTATCTACTAGGCATGTATACAAATATAACTCCACATATGCACCGCGCATCATATACATATGCGTATGCATGCTCCATGGTCACCCCGCCACCTCTCTAGATACGACGACCCCTGTATGACCGAGAGGCTGGGGTCCGTGACAAACCGTACTAGCCTCATACACCTAACCGCTATAGATCGGCTGAGGCGGACGGTATGCTAAGTAGTTATCTAACTACATAGCATCAGGGCCCTTGACTGCTCACAACGCCGGATAAAAATATTTGGTTGTGAAGTTTGAAAACTATTTTCATAAATAGATAAAAATACTAAACATGCTGCTGATGGGCCCGACAACTATACTTATTGTGCGCGCATCCCTAACTAGGCCCGAGGTAGCAAGTCCCGAATCTAGTAGGGTACTAGGTTATCTAAACCTAGGGATGACTATGGGAGCCCAACCCAAAGACAACTGAAATCCAGTACAGTGCCACTGATAAAGTAAAATACTGTTTATAACTGATTTATCATATCTTACTTTTTTCTAGGTTATCTGACCTAGAGGTAGGTTATCTAAACCTAGAGGCGACTATGGGAGCCCACCCATTGGACCGTAGTCCCATATAACTGAAGCAAGGCTATGTATACTATTTAAAATGCATCTAGGGCATTTAACTAAGCTATTAAAATGCCTACTATAGCATTTAACTATACTAGGCATGTTATCGAGCACTTGGTGTGCCCTAATTCTGCATATGCTAAACTGAGAACATAAATGCGAACTAAGGGCATAAAAACATACAATTAGCTACTTATACTGCAGGTGAGGGGTTACTTACTTCCTGCGCTAGATTTCTTACAATTCTGATCGCTAGGTTTCCGGAGGAGAAGATCTTTTCGACGATCTTCTTACGTCTATACTTTCTTCTCGCGGAGGGGAGCGTTCTTGTGTCGGAATTGTCGCTGAAAGGTGCTCCTATGGCCCTAGGGACGGAACCCTAGGTTTTCTTGGGCTTGTTGTGCCGAGAGGGTGCGGGAGAGAAGCTAAGGAGGCGTCGGGTGAGGGTTTGAGGGAGAAGAGAATTGCCGATCAAAATAATAACTCTCCACTTAATTTCCCTATTTATATTAAGTGATAAATACCACCCAACTAAATCTTAAATATAATTGTTCTCCTCTTCTTTCAACACACCCCTGCTGGGGCCCCTTTGTTACTAGAGTCATCTATAAGTCGTAGAGTCTAATAGGTCTCGGGTTCAATTCTCGCTTAGGCTATTTTATGTTTTTATTTAATTTTGCTACTTCGGCTATTCTAAAAATTCCATAAAAAATATCCTAAAATTCCAGAAAAATGATAGAATATTTCTAAAATTTATTTGAGAATTTTTGGGCGTTACAATCCCCCATACCTTATAAAAAGTTCTCCTCGAACTTAGAATAACTCTGGGTAGTTCTGTCTCATACTAGCTTCTATCTCCCAAGTTGTCTCTTCTGTTGTATGATTTTGCCAAATGACTTTTACTAATGGTACCTCCTTGTTCCACAATTTCTTAACTGCTCAGTCTATTATCTGAATAGGTCGACTATCATAGTTGAGGTCTTCGCGGACTTGTACCGACTGGGGCTCAATCACCTGGGTGGCATCTGGGATATGTTTCTTCAGCATAGAGACATGAAATATGTTATGGATAGTTGACATCTCCTGGGGTAGCTCTAGCTCATATGCTACCTTGCCAACTCTTCTAGTGATAAGGTATGATCCTACATATCTGGGACTTAATTTACCCTTCTTCCCAAAATGCATTACTCCCTTCATGGGAGCTACTCGGAGAAATACTGTATCTCCAACTGAAAACTCTAAGGGTCGACACCGTGTATCAACATAGCTTTTCTGGCGGCTCTAAGCTGTCTCTATCCTCTGGCAGATCTGTTGTATAGCTGCTATGGTATCTGCTACTAGATCTGTCTGGAGTTCTAGTTCTTTCTGTTCACCACTTTCATACCATCAGATTGGAGATCTACACCTCCATCCGTAGAGAGCCTCGTAGGGTGCCATGCCGATAGTGGCCTGATAGCTGTTGTTGTATGCAAATTCTACTAAACACAGATATTTGCACCAACTTCCCTTGAAGTCTAGGGCACACGCTCGGAGCATATCTTCGAGTACCTAATTTACTCGCTCCTTCTGACCATCTGTCTGAGGATGGAAAGCTGTGCTAAACTTTAACCTGGTGTCCAATACTGATTGTACACACTCCCAGAAGTGTGACGTGAATCTACTGTCTCTGTCTGAAATGATGGTCTGTGGGACTCCATGCAGTCTGACAATCTCCTTAAGATACAACTGAGCTAGCTGCTCCATGGAGTAGGATATCTTGATAGCTAAGAAGTGGGCTGACTTAGTCAATCTGTCGACTATTACCCAGATGGCATCAAAACCATTCGTGGTTCTGGGTAGTCCCACTATGAAATCCATGGAGATATCCTCCCACTTCCATTCTGGAATCTGAATAGGCTGCAAAACTCCTCCTGGTCTCTGGTGTTCTGCCTTGACCCTCTGACAGGTCAGACAGGTACTGACATATCTAGCGATGTCTCTTTTCATTCCAGGCCACCAAAAATGTCTCTTTAGGTCTTGGTACATCTTGGTGGAACAAGGATGCATCGCATAAAGAGTCCTGTGAGCCTCGTCTAGGATCTTCCTTCATAGTTCCTCCTGATCCGGAACACATAGTCTGTCACCAAAATACAATACCCCACTATCAGATACTCTGAACTCTCCACTTTCTGATTCTGCTAACCCTTGCTTGATTTTCTGAATTTCAGGGTCCTGATCCTGAGCTGTCTGGATGTCACCAAGTAGGGTAGATGCTAAGGTCATAGTAGAGAGTCGTCCAACTATAAGTTCGAGATCGAAATCTGTAATCTCCTTTTGTAGGGGCGGTGACATGACTGCTAGGGATAGTAAGGTAGCACTGGACTTCCTGCTAAGTGCGTCTACCACCTTATTAGCTTTTCATGGATGGTAGAGGATGTCTATGTCATAGTCTTTGACCAGCTCGAGCCATCTACGTTGTTGCATATTCAGATCCTTCTAAGTGAAGAAGTACTTCAGACTCTGATGATCTGTATACACTCTGCACTGAGCTCCGTATAAGTAATGTCTCCAAATTTTGAGGGTGAATACTGTAGGACCGTTGGGCCGGCTAGAAGGGGGGGTTAAATAGCCCTGAATAAAACACAACCCTTTCTCGGCAATTAAGCTAACACTTGAAAAATAGATTAAGCAGAAAATAAGGCATAAAAATGAGGCACCAGATGTTTACTTGGTTACAACCGATGTGGTTGTTAATCCAAGGAAGATTAAGCTCAAAAACTCCTTCAGGTGGAGAATCCTCTTACAGCGTTTAGGCACAGAAAACAGAAGCTTAATTACAACTAAAGCATACAAGTGTTTGGAAATAGAATGATCGTGATTGTTGAAAAGATTCTGGACTAAGGCTATATTTATAACCTTGGTCGGGGCGCCTGGAAGGGTTCCGGGGGCCCTGGGGGGGATAAAATTTATCTCCCAACGGTTGGATTGAGTCAAAGCTCGATCCTGTGAAAAATGTCACTTTAGGGCGACCGGAAGGGTTCCGGGCACCCCGGACAGCTCCGGGCGCCCCGGACAGTTCCGGGCGCCCCGGAGCCAAAAGTCAACCTAATTAACTTTTGGTCCGTGCTCTCTTCTCCGGTTCAGCTCACCTCTGGTCTAGGTCTTTCTGCTCCGGCTCCGCTTGCTTGGGTGATCTCTGACATCCAGAATAGGGCTCACCCGAACTCATCTTCCGGTCTTCTCGAGCGTGCTTCCCTCCGGCTTCTCGTCCCTCGGAATTGCCGCATGTCCCTTCTCGTCCACCAGCGTACTCATCCGCAGATTTCGTCCCTCGGTCGCACCCCGTGCCGACCTTCGCGCTAGCTACGTCTCTTGCTCCCCGAGCAATCTTCCGCTCCGGCTTTCGTACCTCGGAACCACCGCGCGCACTTCCTTCTCGTCCGCCGGAGTACTCTTCCGCAGCGCCTCGTCCCTCGGACGCACAGCGTGTCGTCCTTCTCGCTAGCTGCGTCTTCCGCTCGAGTACCTGTGCTCCTAAGCTCCTGCACACTTAGACACAAGGTTAAATACAACGCAGGACCTAACTTAACTTGTTGATCACACCAAAACAACCTTGGGGTTCCAACAATCTCCCCCTTTTTGGTGTGATCAACCCAAGTTAAGCTAGGGTCAAAAATAGATATGAAATTAAATAATTTATTGCAATAATGTGCAACAAGATAGAAAAAATTAAATTTCAAAAATTTTTAATTTTCAATTTGTACCTCCCCCTAGACTTATACTTTCCTTTTCCCCCTTTGATCACAATAAAATGGGGTTTAAAATTCTAAGGGTTTAAAGACTTAGAAAATTTTGAAAAGTTATCTGTTAAAATATTTCTAAGTCAACAATAGTTTTTTGAAAAGTTTCTAAGTTAAAAAAAACTTTCTAAGCCCAAAAGACTTTTATGCAAGAAAATTTAAACAAAAAAAAATTCTATGCATTTATTAGTTCTTAATTCTATTTATCAGAAAGTTTTAAATTTCCATTTTAACTTATCATAATTTCTTAAATCAATCTTTTTCAGATTTAAAACCGCAAGTATTAAACATGTAAAAATTTGTATCATGTTAATTTCTATTTTTTGAATTTCTACTTCACAAAAATATTTGAATAGCATAAATTTTAACTTGATAAAAGTTTTTGACAATATAAGAAGTTCTTTCGGAAATGTGTAAAATTCGTTCGAAAGACTATTTTGTAATTTGCAAGAATTTTTTAACAATAAGAGTTTGCAGGAATCTATTAATAATAGATTTCTTAATCTGAAAATTTTGTTTGATGAATCAATTTCTAATTCACAAGACTTTTTCAGTAAAGTAATTTGTAATTTGAAATTTTTAGATCCGGAAAAGGTTTTTGAAAAAATACTTTGTGATTCGCAAGAATCTTTCGTCAAAATATTTTGTAATTCGAAAAAAATTTTAGATCCGGAAAAAGTTTTCGATAATATTTCTAAGTTGCATAATTCTTTCGTAAAAATATTTTGTAATTTGCAACAATTATTCGACCGAAGATTTTCTAATTCAAAAAGTTCTTTCGATAATTCAAATTTTGGTTCGCAAAAATCTTCAGGTAATTTGATTAATTGAATCAGTTGTTCAGAGGGTAGAGGCCATACCTTACTTACCTCGTCGGTCGTTGGTTCTCCCCCTGTTGAATTAATTTCTTTCAAAGATTCTCCCCCTTTATCGATCTCGAGATGTACTTCGGCTGTTGGGGCTGTCTTGGTAATTTCTTCCGTCTCGGATTCTTCTGATGGCGGCTCGATGTCTATTGAGGAGACGACTTCAACCGGTTCTTCGTAGAGCATTAAGAACTTTTCCCAAAGTTCTTTCGCGCTTTTGTACTCTCTGACTCTGTCGAAATCTTTAGTTGGTATTGCGCTTAGAATATGAAACTCTGCCCGACCGTTTGCCATTGACTCGTCACGTTGCTTCTTGTTCCATAGGCGTAGATCGAGTTCTTCTCCATTCGTTGTCTTTGGTGCTTCATAACCTGTTTTCATTATTTGAGAAATACCAATATCAGGGTTAAGAAATACCATCATTTGTTGCTTCCAAGAAGCAAGCTCCCCCTCGAATGCTGGTGGGTAGTCGCTAGCTCCGGCCATTGTTTTGTTGCTTCAGACGGCAGTTAGTCCTTCTGAGGCGTACTTGGCTCTGATACCACTTGTAGGACCGTTGGGCCGGCAAGAAGGGGGGTTGAATAGCCCTGAATAAAACACAACCCTTTCTCGGCAATTAAGCTAACACTTGAAAAATAGATTAAGCAGAAAATAAGGCATAAAAACGAGGCACCAGATGTTTACTTGGTTACAACCGATGTGGTTGTTAATCCAAGGAAGATTAAGCTTAAAAAATCCTTCAGGCGGAGAAGCCTCTTATAGCGTTTAGGCACATAAAACAGAAGCTTAATTACAACTAAAGCATACAAGTGTTTGGAAATAGAATGATCGTGATTGTTGAAAAGCTTCTGGACCAAGGCTATATTTATAACCTTGGTCGGGGTGCCTGGAAGGGTTCCGGGCGCCCTAGGGGGGGATAAAATTTATCCCCCAATGGTTGGATCGAGTTAAAGCTCGATCCTGTGAAAAAGTCACTTCCGGGCGCCTGGAAGGGTTCCGGGCGCCCCGGACAGCTCCGGGCGCCCCGGACAGCTCCGGGCGCCCCGGAGCCAAAAGTCAACCTAATTGACTTTTAGTCCGTGCTCTCTTCTCTGGTTCAGCTCGCCTCTGGTCCGGGTCTTTCTACTCCGGCTCCGCTTGCTTGGGTGATCTCTGACATCCGGAATAGGGCTCACCCGAACCCATCTTCCGGTCTTCTCGAGCGTGCTTCCCTCCGGCTTCTCGTCCCTCGGAATTGCCGCGTGTCCCTTCTCGTCCACCAGCGTACTCATCCGCAGACTTCGTCCCTCGGTCGCACCCCGTGCCGACCTTCGCGCTAGCTGCGTCTCTTGCTCCCCGAGCAATCTTCCGCTTCGGCTTTCATACCTCGGAACCACCGCGTGCACTTCCTTCTCGTCCGCCGGTGTACTCTTCCGCAGCGCCTCGTCCCTCGGACGCACAGCGTGTCGTCCTTCTCGCTAGCTGCGTCTTCCGCTTGAGTACCTGTGCTCCTAAGCTCCTGCACACTTAGACACAAGGTTAAATACAACGCAGGACCTAACTTAACTTGTTGATCACACCAAAACAACCTTGAGGTTCCAACAAATACAACTGCTGCAAGCTCAAGGTCATGAGTAGGGTAATTCCTCTCATAGTCCTTGAGTTGTCTGGAGACATAGGTGATCACCTTACCTTCTTGCATCAGTACTGCTCCTAATCTCAATTTAGAGGCGTCACTGTAAATATCAAAGCTGTCTGTGTTTTCTGGCAGAGTCAGAATGGGAGCACTGGTCAATCTTCTTTTGAGCTCCATGAAACTGTTCTCACAGTCCTCTGTCCACTGAAATTTTCTGTTCTTCCTGGTGAGAGCTGTCAGTTTTATTTAATTTTGCTACTTTGGCTATTCTAAAAATTCCATAAAAATATCCTAAAATTCCAGAAAAACGATAGAATATTTCTAAAATTGATTTGAGAATTTTCGGGTGTTACACACAACCAAGAAGAAGCTTCTAGGGTTTTCAGAGAGCTTGCAAATCTAACCTTTTCTTCGTGCCTACGGATTCCCTAGATGAGAAGGTCTCTAATCCGTGAAGAGCTCACGGGATTTGTCCTTCACCGACCACCGGAGATGAAGCTCTAGTTTCAGCTTCGTCTTCCGCCCAAATCGAGCCGCCGTCGCACGCGAGAGAGGGAGAAGGGAAAAGTTATGTCACGAGCAAATAACTCAAATTCTCCTCTTAATACCCAAATTTTCTGTTATCTATTACCACATAAATATATTTCGCCCTCTCTTTGATCAGCACGACCCTGCTGGGTTCTTGGTTATCATGCTTCGCTTAAGTCTTGGATGGGTCGGAGGTCGCGGGTTCGAACCTCGGTCAAACCTCTTTATTTTTTGAAACTTCTTTCTTTTGGTAAAAATATCAAACGAACTCTGAAAATTACATAAAAATACTCTAAAAATTCCTAAAAATCTCTAGAATATTTCTAAAGCATTTCTAAATATTTTTAAGCACTATTATGACTCGTAATGAGGAAATTTGGGTTGTTACAAGAGGCCTTTTGGGGAGAGCCCAAGAGCAAAACCATGAGGGCTTAGGCCCAAAGTGGACAATATCATGCAATTGTGGAGATATCTAAATTATTTTCAATCCTACAATTGGTATCA
Source organism: Zingiber officinale (assembly GCF_018446385.1). NCBI lineage: Eukaryota > Viridiplantae > Streptophyta > Magnoliopsida > Zingiberales > Zingiberaceae > Zingiber > Zingiber officinale. The sequence goes on along the minus strand of NC_055993.1, from coordinate 121,233,383 downwards.
GAGCTCGGACTACCAGAAAGTTTAACCGCCGACTGTGCACAAGAGTTATGATATGATTGAGCCATGTGGGTATAATATTGACCTCGAACAAAGAAAGTGGGGGCTCCTATGTTCGGATCAAGAGGACCAGACACCAGGTAGGAACTCCTAGTTGCGACTTGGCAAGGAAGTCCTAGTAGGTCGGGTGGACTGAGGGGCAGGAAACCTGGTGGGTCGAGGATTGGACGTGGGAAGCCTATAGTCCTTTGTTTGAGGGGGGGGAGATTGTTGGGGTTGTAAGGTTGCAAACATAGTCTCATATTGGAAACACATGGGAAAGATCATGGGTTTATAAGAGAAAAGATATCTCCATTGGCATGAGGCCTTTTGGGGAGAGCCCAAGAGCAAAACCATGAGGGCTTAGGCCCAAAGTGGACAATATCATGTAATTGTTGAGATATCTAAATTCTTTTTGATCCTACAGTTAGATCACAATGAACCTAACTTAACTTACTTTGTCATTAATCAAAACCTGAGTTAGACTATTAGTGATAACTGCACCAACACTGATGACATTGCGATTTTTCACCTTTTGTCCTATTGTGTAAAGACCGTTGAGGAGGTCTTAGATGTGAGCGTGAAGTTGGTTTACCGATTTACCTTCTTGCATTTTTATATTATACAATTTATTTAATATTAAATCATGCTTACTTACCTTGGTGTCAGAAGTCCTTTCATGCAGTTCGATTAGCTTCTCCCACAGCTCTTTTGCTCTTAAAAATGACCCGACTCCGTTCAACTCTTCTTTTGTTAGGCCGCATTGTAGGGCTCAAGTCACCTTGGCATCAACCTCGATTTTCTTCATTAGACTTGTGTCCCAGTTTACACATGATACTAGTTTGCTTGCACCGTCGAGTGGAAGCGCGAGGCTAGTTTGGACGATTATCCATGTTTCAACCTTAGTCTTCAGATAGTACTCCATTTGGCCCTTCCAGTAGCCGAAGTCTTCGCCGGAGAAGAGGGGAGAGCGTGCAGTGATATACCCTTCTTGGTAGACCATTTAAGAAAAGTCTCTTGCAAAGATGAAATTGATAAAACTTGTTCCAAGACTTAGTCTTAGATTAATAGTAATGGAGAAGATAAAATAAGGGTGTTTCATAAATTTTATGAAAAAATAAAAAAATAATAATAATAAAATATTAAAAAAATATTAAAAAAATATTGTGGCAGATTTTATTAAATGCGATATTTTACTAATTTTAACTAATGGTGAAAAATCTGAGAATGGATTTTTCAAAAAAAAAATTGGAAGGAAAAAACGAAAGGTGTAAGAATTTATTTTTACCAAAAATGAACGAAAAAGCGATGAAAAGATGCTCAAACGGTAGTTGTACTGATTTAGAGCGGCCCCACTCTGATACCAATTGTAGGATCGATATGCACTAGAGGGGGGTGAATAGAGCTCATGGATTTTTCATGTTTTTCGGAAAGCACATAGTAACGAAGTGGAAGATAGAAATTGAGCGGAAGCAAAACAACACAAGCGCTAACACTTCTCTTTTACTTGGTTCAGAGTCTGTGGCGACTCCTACTTCAAGGCCTGCACATGAGAGTGCTTTCGATGGGCAATCCACTAATTAATCCAAAAATTACAAGTATAATAATTAAAGTACAATCAAAAGTATACCGACAACTAAGAACAAGGAGGCTTCCAGTTGTCGGAGTCATATTACGGCTTTGTCAGATCATCTTTTGAGCAACGCACAGTAGAAAGAATGTGAAGATAAAGTATATTTCAACACCTGCTCGAGACTGGCTTAAATAGCCTACTGAAGGCGCCTTTAGCCTCCATGGAAGGCGCCTCCAGCAGGGATACTTATCCCTTCCGCATCGGAGTCGATAGCTTCCGTGGCTTGCGTTGTTTATCCATTCGAAGGCACCTTCAAGTTCCATGGAAGGCGCCTTCCATTGAGCATCTAAGGTGCCTTCAAACTCCTTGAAGGTGCCTTTGTGCCTTGCTGCGCAGAGCCTTCGCCTAAAGCACCCGAGGTGCCTCCAACAGCCCCGGAGGCGCTTCGGACACTGTTCATCCGAGCCTTTTAAGTCCTTTTCACTCCCTGCAAGATACGTTAGTCCAAAATACCAAAAATATCTTGAAAAATAGAGTTAGCACAATAAAATATGAAATGATAAATTATTTTGATAGTCTCCAGATAGTCCGGTTCTGACTTTGAGTTTTGCTAAAACTCTAGGTAAAACTGACGCCTACTGTTCCCTCGTCAAGGAACGCGTCCTCACCTATTTCTTTAAGGAGAGTTTACCTTTTGCCAGACTAGTTCTCCAGACCGACTAGATTTTTGCTCAGTGTCTGAGTCTTCAGAACGTTTTCGCTGGACGTCCAATCCCCGACCCATCCAATCTTCCACCTGGTTCGCGACCACCAGGATTTTCACCTTGAGTCCCCGACTGTAGGATTTCACCCAAAGCACTCGACCCACTAAGACTTTCCACCTAGGGTTATCACCCCCTAGAACCTAGGATTATCCCTCCTTAAAGTTTTTCATAACCTAGAGTTATCACCCCCTAAGACCTAGGGTTACTTCCCCCTAGGGTTTTCCACCTACCTAGAATCACTAGGACTTTTTCCTAAGTACACTTAGGACTTTCCTGCACACTTGGTTCAACACTTGTTAGATAACAAGATATCTTAACTTTGGACCCTTTGCCATAATCAAGACTTAGGTTCGATCGTCTGGTGTTCCCTACACCAACAATAAGTTAATTTCAAGTTATGAAATTAAGTTGAAACTTAAGTTAATTAGCATAGATTAGAATTAATTTTAACAATTAATTAGCTTAAGAATATTTATTTATGAAAAAATAGTAATTTAATTAATGGTTAATTAAATTGATTAACTTGAGGATTAATTAATTCAAGTTTAAAGGTTATTTTGAGTTAATTTCATTAATTAATTAATTGAAGATTAATTTAAGTTAGTAATTAAGTCAAAGATTAAGTTAACATAGGTTAGAAGGCTAATTGAGATAAAAATTTAAGAAGAGTAGTAGTAATACAAGCTTAGTTAAATATATTCATCTATTATTGGTCCTTAACTATCTAACCCTTGGTTACTAACTAACTATCAGAAGATAATAGTGTTTACTGGTTAGTCAAATCAAGTATTTATGTCAAATTTGATATTTACTGAAAAAAGACTACTTGATTTGATCAATATTATGTTGTATTTTTCACCCAGACGTATGTTGATACGCTAATATAAGCATCTGAAGTCTAGGTAAAATACCTACGCATCTCACACCATTCTATGTTTATACATACATAGTCAAGGTAATCTAGTGTGTTTGTGAGATGCTCAATTCCTAGATCTATAGGATCATGCTTTCTAGGGGTTTGATTGATCTAGGCTAAGGCCAAAACAAATTTTGGAAAACTAACAAAATAGGAAATGTTTAGAAAATATAAGTAAATAAATTTTGCTAGAATTTTAAAAATGATCCGAATAAATATCCTCCCCATACCTTTAAACTTATTTGCACAAAATTTTAATGAATTAATTATTTGATTTTAGTTTTATTATTTAGATTCAATTTACTTTTAAATTATCCTTATTCATCTTACCAGTCTAAATTTTCAAACAAAAGGGATCCTATGATTTTGTGAGATGAGTTAAATTAATTTTTAGGGTTTGGTTTAACTTTGTGTTAGATTTAAGTTTAGTTTTGGGTTCAACAAATAGACATTCTTCGAATAAACTTCTGTAGGCATTTTTCGGATAAACTTCTGGGCAATGGTGAGTCACATAGATATCATTAGAGTAACTATGTGTGAGATACGGCAAAATAAAATAATCTATAATGATTTATGGGAATTTTATGGTATTTTTCTGGAATTATTTGGAGGTTGTATGGAGGAGTTTAGAGGGATAAATTTTTAAACATAGAGTGGTTATGAAAATTACCGATTAAGGAGTAATAACAACCTAGATTAATGAAACCCTATCTTTATAAACCCTACCGTTTGAGAAGCTACAGTGCCAATCCCTAAAACGCCGACTTCCCTCATTTCCGTGACCTATCCTCCCGAAATCGCCGACCGGCGCCGCGACGGCATCTCCGCACGAGAGATCACGGCGATGGTTAGTCCGTCGATCTCCGAAGCTTCTTAGCCTCCACCCTGTTGGAGGATTGGTGGCCGGCTTGAAGGGGGGTTGGATAGACGGCACCCCCAAATACTCGCTTTCTACACTATTGTTAGTTTACGCAGCGGAAATCTAATACTAACTACAAATATGAATACAAAGAAAGCTTAAGACAAGAATAAGAAATGCAAACCAAGCTAACACGTTGTTTAACGTGGTTCGGAGATTAGGGCTCCTACTCCACGGCTGTCCGTAAGGTGGACGATCCCGATCCTTCGGTGGATTAGCCCCCGGCAAACTCCGGCTATCTCAAGTCGCTCCTTGTGGGTGGAGAAACCTCACCACAAACTCACCAAGACCTCTTGGATTCCATAAACACTTGAGCACTTGTAGACTACTAATTAGACCTTAACCAAGTCTAATTTCGTCGCCTTGGCCGGCCATACCAAGCTCCTTCTTATAGAGCTTGGAGCAAATCAGAACCTGATTTGCCCGTTACCAGTCGACTGGTCCTTGCACCAGTCGACTGGTGCCAGCCCAACGGCTATCTCAACGGCTCTGCTACAGTGCATCAGTCGACTGGTCCATACACCAGTCGACTGCTACAGTGCGCTACAGTACTGCTACAGTGCCGCTACAGTAAAACCCTAAAACTAGGATTTTACTCCGAGTACAATCTCTCATGCACTCGTACCCTCACGACTCATTTGACTCTTCTTTGCAGCCTTGACCTCTTGCCTTCAAGCCTACTTCCTTTGGCTCTCGTCCCTCGGATGCATCCAAGCCCGCGACTTGTCTCCAATGCCATCCTTCGCGTATGCCTCGAAGTCGCTTCCCTCGGCCATTGTCCTTGCTGCCTTGTCCATGGTCCCTCGGATGCTCCATCCTTCACCGGACCCGAAGCTGTCAACCTGAGTCACATGTGTCACTTGCAGTCCTGCACAACTCAAGTACACATATCAAATAACAAGGGTAATCCTAACTTAAACCCTTTGCCCAAACACCAAAACACATGGTCCCACGAACCATTGGGATTGCTCCAACAATCTCCCCCTTTTTGGTGTTTGGCAATACGTTTAAGTTAGGGAAAACAAATAGCAAAACAAACATGCTAAAACAGATGGGCTTACGATGCCAAGGCTACACACTTGGACTTACACCGCCGAATGGACTTACGTTGCCAAGGCTACACACTTGGCAACCGCCGAATGGACTTATGTTGCCAAGGCTACGCACTTGGCAACCGCCGAATCAAAATGTAAACATGCATTAGAACCTATCACAAGGCTCCCCCTACACCTACGCTCCCCAATGAGCTAGGATTTTATCACAGGGATTTTTAAGAACCTATCCCAAGGCTCCCCCTACGCAAAGGCACTTAAGGTTTTCCCAATTTAAACCTTACTTCTCCCCCTTTGCCTAACATCCAAAAAGTTCTCCAACAATATCCCAATTGTTGAAAACTTCTCATCCAAACTGACCCTAAACTCATGTATTAATCCCTCTTGGATCCCATACATCTAATTGAGTTGACATGGTCAAGAATAGCGCTGAAAAACACTTTCAGGCTGGTACCAGTCGACTGCCCCAAGTGCCAGTCGACTGCCCCCTTCGACAGAACCTTACAGAAACATTCTGTAGTCGAAATTTACTGTTACCAGTCGACTGGTGTTGGTACCAGTCGACTGGTGTCGTCAAAATGAGCTTACAGAAACATTCTGTGCTCAAAAACACTGTTACCAGTCGACTGGTATCTGTACCAGTCGACTGGTACCCTATTTCTGAAAAAATCAGCCTTTTCAGGCCAACTTCAGAAATGCACCAGAAATTCCCTAGACCTCCAAAAATTCCCAAATTTTGTGGAGAGGTCTATTGTACCAGTGTCCACCTGGGAAAAATATATTACAAAATATATCTATCACCAATCCCAAGATTGACACAAAATCTAAAACTAGCTCAATGGTTCAATTGAACCTTGACCTAAAGTCCTAGTTTTGGCTTCCTCTTGATGTATTTGCCCATACCAACCCACAATGCATCCCTAGCATTGGTTTATATGGCATCTATACATCTAAAACCAATTATCATGCAATATGACCCCAATTGTCATATTTCTTGCATGAAACACAATCCAATTGTGCCAAAACCCTAGTTTTGAGACTCAAGTCCGTCTCTAAACCATTTAGCACACTCCATGGCTCCTCTAGACTCCCAAGTAGTACCCACCTGAGATCCATTGGCCATGGGTCCCAAATTGACACTTGGAGCTCTTCCTAGAGCTCTTTACCTTAGTCACCTCCCTAGGTGACTCGTCTACAATGACTAGGCCACATCGGTGCACCTCCGGTGACACTTGGTCTACAAACCTAACCTTTTTAACCTTGGACACCTTGTCCTTGGTTAATTTCTTCTTACCATTAAATGGCTTTCCCTTGCCATTTATTGGCTTCTCCTTGCTATAGTCATATGCAACCCTAGCATAAGACTTTCCCTTAGCTTTGGAGGACTCTCCCTTGCCCTTATCATGTGCCACCTTAGCACATGGTCTCCTTTTGACCTTGGAGGGACTAGATCGGTATCCCAAACCCGATCTATCATTGTTGGGTCTTTGACTACCCAACACCATATTCAATCCTTTAGATCCAATAGTGAATCTCTTAAGGAATTTCTCTAAACCATCAAGCTTTGCCTTCAAAGCTTGATTCTCCCTTTCTAGGTTCCTAAACCTAGAGTCAACATGTCCACCTTGGACATTCCTAGACCTACCCTTCCTAGGCATGTGTCTCCCCTTCTTGGGATTAATGCCTTGGTTCTCCATTACCTTCTTCTCCTTAGGTAATGAGAATTTAACGTGTCTAGGTCTATCATGTATAGGTCTCCTAGGGTTATGATCTACATTTACCCTATTTCTATCATGATATTTAAAACCAAAATTTTGCATGGGCATATAATGATTAACATTATTTTTCCTAGCATGCATGGAGGAGTTTAAATTTGACTTCAAATTTAAATTAGGGTTTACCTTACCCTTTACCTTTGGAGCTCCCCCTTGACATGAGCCTCCATTCTTCCTCCACTTCTTCTCCCACATCTTCAAATGCGCCAATTTCTTGAGCTCTCCCTTCCTTGGGCATTTGGTGTGGTAGTGCCCTATTTCACCACAAGTGAAGCATCTAATGTGCTTCTTCTCCTTCTTCTTCTTGGCACCATCATTTCTACAACCCACATTAGTATTCAAATCAACTTGAATGGGTTTAGAATTTACCTCTTTCTTACCCATAGGACATCTACTCTTGTAGTGCCCTTTTTCATTGCAACCGAAGCAAATGATATGGTCCTTTGACTTGACTTCGGTGGAGGTGCTTGCTATGTTGGCCACTTCCAAGACCTCTTCTTCATCCTCTTCACTTGTCTTGGATTTTTCTTCACTTCTTGAGGATGTTGATGATGCCTCATCTTCCTCATCCACACTTGTGGATGGCCTTTCTTCATCCTCCTTCTCCTTGGATGTGACCGAATTCACTTCCTCTTCCTCTTTTGATGTTGAATTGGTCTCCACATCCAAATGGTCATTCTTCTCCTCTTGGACCACTTCATCACTTTCTACAGATTTTCTTTCTTCTTGTGTAGGCATGAATTCCTCCCATGGAAATTTCTTCACTTTGCTCCACAACTCATGGGCATTCTCATATTTACCTACACCACTTATCACATTAGGAGGCAATAAATCAATTAAAATTGATATTACCATTGAATTTGCCTTTGATCGTGTGGTTTGCTCCTCCGTCCAACGTCGTGATCGAAGCTTCTTTCCTTTCTTGTCCTTCGGGACTTCAAACGGTTTCTTGATCACCATCATGATATCCCAATCCGTGTTGAAGAAAACCTCCATCCTCGTCATCCAATACGTGATGTCCCCAAGGCTTCCTCCTTCAAATTTTTGAGGGACAATAAACCCGGCCATCTTGTGCTTCCTTGGCTGTTAGTCCAACGAAGAGCGTCCTGGCTCTGATACCACTTGTTGGAGGATCGGTGGCCGGCTTGAAGGGGGGTTGGATAGACGGCACCCCCAAATACTCGCTTTCTACACTATTGTTAGTGCGCAACGGAAATCTAATACTAACTACAAATATGAATACAAAGAAAGCTTAAGACAAGAATAAGAAATGCAAACCAAGCTAACACGTTGTTTAACGTGGTTCGGAGATTAGGGCTCCTACTCCACGGCTGTCCGTAAGGTGGACGATCCCGATCCTTCGGTGGATTAGCCCCCGGCAAACTCCGGCTATCTCAAGTCGCTCCTTGTGGGTGGAGAAACCTCACCACAAACTCACCAAGACCTCTTTGATTACACAAGCACTTGAGAACTCTTGTGACTACTAATTAGGCTTTAGCCAAGTCTAATTATAGAGCTTGGAGCAAATCAGAACTGATTTGCCCGTTACCAGTCGACTGGTCCTTGCACCAGTCGACTGATGCCAGCCCAACGGCTCTCTCAACGGCTATCTGCTACAGTGCATCAGTCGACTGGTCCATACACCAGTCGACTGCTACAGTACGCTACAGTAACTGCTACAGTGCGCTACAGTAAAACCCTAAAACTAGGATTTTACTCCGAGTACAATCTCTCATGCACTCGTACCCTCACGACTCATTTGACTCTTCTTTGCTGCCTTGACCTCTTGCCTTCAAGCCTACTTCCTTTGGCTCTCGTCCCTCGGATGCATCCAAGCCCGCGACTTGTCTCCAATGCCATCCTTCGCGTATGCCTCGAAGTCGCTTCCCTCGGCCATTGTCCTTGCTGCCTTGTCCATGGTCCCTCGGATGCTCCATCCTTCACCGGACCCGAAGCTGTCAACCTGAGTCACATGTGTCACCTGCAGTCCTGCACAACTCAAGTACACATATCAAATAACAAGGGTAATCCTAACTTAAACCCTTTGCCCAAACACCAAAACACATGGTCCCACGAACCATTGGGATTGCTCCAACACACCCCTTGTCGACAGCATCACCGGAGGCTCTCCTCTTCGGATTTGCTACCTTGTGCGAGGACCGTCGGGCAGGAGGAGCAGAGCTGAAGACCGGAGACGCTGAGGGTCGAATCGCCGGAACCCCAAGCTCGATCTTAGCTGAGGGTGCGTTTCCAAACAGTGGTCACAACGTTCCCTAGCCCTAACACCAAGTTGATTTCATCGGATTTCGTTTCGTCGCTGGTGGTGGAAGCTGCCATTGAGGTATTGGAGGTAAGGATGGTTTCAATTAGGGTTTGGTAGCTATGGGATCTACGATTGGTGGCCAGGATAGGAGATTGGACTGACTAGGGATTGATTCTAGCAGAAACACACGGTGAGGAGCTCGGCCAAGCTTCTCCAGCAGCAAATCAACACCGACGGACATCCCCAGCAGATGATTTCCGGCCGTGAGTCATTGGGTAAGCCATCTTCAGCTTTGGATGTAGACCTGCAGTTCTGGTTGTTAGGTTTCGGTAGGGGTTATGTGTTGATTGGGTGTTGGCAGGGGGCTCACGGTGAAGGTTCGACCAAAACCTCCAGTAGCAAGTTATCACCGGCGGGACTCCACAGCAGTGTGTTCCGGCTATGAAACAGTAGGTAAGGTTTCCACAACTACAGATGTGAGGTTTGTAGAACTAGGTGTTGAATTTGGTTGGAATTGTGGGCTGATTAGTGCAATTTTAAATGTTGGTAGCCTTGTTGAAACATTGATTGTGCATCTGAGGTAGTGAGCAGCACCATTGTGCTTGTGCCGACGATTCCACCTACCGGCAGTGAGTCAACAGCGGGGAGTTAGGTAAGGTATGTTGATTTTGTTAGAATTGGAAGCTTGTTGATTAGATAATTGATAGATGTAGATTTTGTTAAGGAATGGGATAATTTCGTACTGTACCAGTGTATATGGAATCAATGCATGTCTAGAATTCCTTATGTTGATCAGATTAGGTTGGAATTGTGTGATTCGCGGGAACAGATAGATTAAGGCTTGAGACTAGTTTTTGAGTAGTTCAGTGTGGATTTGTTTAGGTAATAAATGGAACTCGGATTAAATTCACTGGTCATGTACATTAGTATAGTTATTCAGTTTCATATGTAATTAGTTAAAATTTATATGTTGACACAGGATTTTGATCGAGGCGGGTGTCGTCACGAAGTTGGAATTGAATTCAACCTACATTTAGAGGCGGGTACTTCTTACCTTGCTCCTTTAGATATCGGTCTAAGTGCATGAGTTAGTTTCATATATGCAGTATTTATCTTGACTCCACTCATTTTATTTCTTGTGCTTGATACTTTATCCACTCAATCTTCGAGATGATCACTTTCTTATCTATACAGTCTCCCGTTGTTATTCTTGATACCTAGCAGATACTAGATGCAATGCTTACCTGTTTATGCTTACCTGTTTGATTACTGTTTATTTATGCTTAGTATTGAGCATGCGGATTCATGTAGCATACCTGATTTCCTATTATATATATATGATGACTGTTGCATTATTCGCATCATGTCATTGCATGCATAGCTGACGACTTTGGTTCCCTTGTGGTTGAGACGGTCGTTGGCCTGGGTCGCACGCTCGGCCACTCATGGGTAGTGGTAGCTTAGAGCGTGCCGCATGTCCTGTCGTGCCCCCCACTCGCTCACTCATGGGTAGTGTCTGCTGGAGTCGCGGGCAGCAGGGACCCCCGTCGCAGACGTAGCTATTCAGCTACTATGCAACTGTCCTCTCGGCCACTCGAGAGTAGTGGTAGCTGGAGTGTGTACAGTTTGTCATTGTCCCGGCCTCTCGTCCATACTGGGGTCATGGACTTGAGGGGTGGGCGGGAGTGACCATCCGTGCATACGCTATTTTTTTTGATATACCTACTTATGTTGTTTATGCTTACTTATGCAGTTCTGTTATCACATACCTGTTATATATGCTTGGACACTGATTACTATTGCAGTATACTTTATATGTGATTCTGGTAGTTATGAGCAGTACTGTAGCGGTTTACTTTATCTCAGACCTTACACTGTTAGCCTAGGATATGGTTTCAGGTATGGATATGTATATACTTTGTTTACCCTGTAGTATCTGCTATTTATCTTTCCGAGACTGTATCCTTTTGTATTCCTGTTCTTTATGATACTCATGCACTGTCTATCCTATTACCCGCTGAGTTTTATACTCACCACCCGCATTGGTAATTTCACCAGGTAGCTGATAGCGATGCTAGTACGCTTGGAGGAGGATCCCGACTGCCGGTCCCATGTCACTTCCGAGGATGGTTTTACGGTTTTGGTTTTCATTTTATTGTGAGTTAAACCTTTGAATTTAGCATTGTAATAATTGAGCTGTGGACTTGTTATTTGTATTTGGTTGTTTTGCCGATGAGTCAAGCCGTGTGAGTTTTTGTTATTTTATCTTTGTTATTCTTGTTTTCCGCTGTGTTTGATTGTCCAGCCGTGTGGGCTGTATATTATCTGCGTGGTTGTGATATATATTTGTATATGTATTATCTGTGGTGTTGTATACCGGTTCTATTTGTCACTGCTACAGGGGAGGTGCTGTCCGATTTTCGTCGGACAACCTTACTCTTGGGGCGTGACACTATGCCTTCGAGGTTTTCCAAATAGTCCTATCCACTAAATTTAATAATAAAACTTTGGTCTAACTAGCTAAGATTGGTAGAGGGTAGCTTTAGTTAGTTCTACTAAGCCAAATGCACCAGGTCGAAGTCATATCTTCCCAGACATGCATAGACAGAGTTTTCCTAACCTACTATCATCCAAAACTTCATCGGTATCATTTATCAAGTTAAACTTTTGTCCCTTTTTTACTAATCCTAATCACCCAGCAGGGTAACTATTATTTTGAAGGTGTCAGCTAATTTGGAGTCTCCCCCTGAATTATTAAACTTTTAGTTTTATGTGAATTTGGTTTGGTTCTTCTTGTTTGGTTAGACAAGCTTTATGAACCCTTTCTTTAAGTTTAATTTAATTAAATTTTAGTTAAGCTTTAATTAATTATAGTTTAGGTTGAATTTATGTTTTTAGTTTTGAATTAATTAAATTGGTTAAATTATCCTTCTTTAAAGGAGTGTACTTAATATTTAAATTTTCTTTCAATTTTAATTTTATTAAGTTACTTTGAATTATATTTCTTTAAGAGATTATTTTAATGCTTAAGTTTTTATTAATTATTAATTTTAAACTTGCTAGATTATCTTTGTTTAGGATGTTATCTTTAATATTTAATTTCAAATTTGTTAAATTTAGTTTTGATTTTATTAAAGTGTTTGATTTTATCCTTATATTTTCTTTGTCTTTTAAGTCTATATCATTAGTTGAATTTATTAAATTAGTTTTATAAATATTCTTAACTTTAAGATTTAATTTTTTGTATTAAATTATCTTGATTTTGGAAAGAATTTTCTAGATTGATATTATCTAGATTATTAAATAATTTATTAAGATATTTATTGATTTTATCTAAATCTATTTTCACATTTTTTTAAGTTTTAAATTTGAATTTATTTTAATGTTTGGATTAACTATTTCTGAATTTTTATTTAATTTTAAGTTTTCTAAGTCAATTAATTTATTTGAATTGATTTGATCAATGTTCTGTTAACCAAGTCAAGGTTGATGCTGATTTGATCAAAGTCTTGATTGAGTTGATCATAATCTAGATTATTTTGTAGTTTTGAATTTGAATCATGTAAATTTAGATTATTATAGACCATATTTGGGATAATTTCATATTTATCTAAATTATCATATAGATTATTTAAGCTACTACTGCTAGGGGCATTTTTGATAAATTATACTAACCTTAAGTACATCCCCTAATTCAGTAGGCTTCTCTGTTAGATTTGACTCGAGTCTAGATTCACTTTTGATTTGCTCCTCTATCTTCACTGGATCCTCATGAAGCTTAGTCAGGCGGGTCCAAACTCACAAGCATCTTTGACCTTTCCTATCCTGCTTGTAATTTTGTTAGGTAATAAGTCTGAAATTAATTTTATTACCTTTTGGTTTGCTTTTGTGCTTTGGGTTGATTGTCTCAATGCCATGCCACCATCCAAGTCGTTCATAAGGATGAAAATTTTCATCTTCACCCTCCATAGATTGAATTCGTGCCTCTTGTGCATTTCATATGGTGGTGGTTTGTAGATGCTCCGTCCATCTTGATGAGACATTGGTATACTAGCAAAAAATATAGACGAGAAGCAATTTCCAAGACTTTGTCTTGGGGGTAAGTAGTGTGGGAGATAAAAAGAAAAAAATGTTGTTTCACCAATTTCAAAAATAATAATAAAATAATAAATATAATAATAAAAAATATTATGATAAATTTTATCAAAAAGATTATTTCACCAATTCTAACTAATGGTGAAAAAATGACAGTGAATTTTTCAAAAAACTTTGGGGGTCGTTCATAAGGACCCCCCTTTGCTTGATTGGTGGTTGCACCAATTCAAAGCGGTATCGGCTTTGGTACCAATTGTAGGATTGGAAAGAATGCTAGAGGGGGGCGAATAGTAGTTGTCGAAAATTTAATTTTAAAATAGATATGTAGTTGAAGAATAAGAAGCAATGCTAACACGACCAAGTTTTTATTTAGTTCGGAGCCTTCGACGACTCCTACTCCAAGGCCCACACTCATCGAATGCTTTTGTTGGACAATCCACTAATAGTTCAAAATGGTTACAAATTGCAAGTACAAGAACTATATATATAAAAATTACCGACAATAAAATACTAATTAAAGCTGAAGTCTGTTGGATCGAGATCGCGCTAAAGGGGGGGGGGTTAATAGCGCTCGTGGCTATTTTGTTCGATTATCGGAATCGTAAGAATTATCGGAGTAATTAAGCAGCGGAATAAAACAAAACAAGCACACAGAGACAGGAGGATTTTTAGTTCGTTCGGAGCCTTGATCGACTCCTACTCGAAGGCCCGCGATCCTTGATCGCTTCCGGTGGGCAACAACTATAAGCTCGATAAAATGATTACAAGATGAAGTACAAGTAAATGGAAAAAACTAGTTATACCGACGACAAGAGTAGAATTTTGAAGCTTCGGGTCGTCGGAGACTTGTGGTAGCACTTCCGGGCGTCTTTCGGAGCAGCACGTTGAAGAGAGAAGACTTAGAATGCGTTGTCCTGAAGTGCTGGTCGAAACCTCTTATAAAGGGTGTTCAAGGCGCCTTGAAGGTTGTTCAAGGCGCCTCCATGCTGCCTGGTCTTCCGCGTGGATCAAAACTGACCTGGTCGAATTTCATCCATTCAAGGCGCCTTATATCCCTCTCAAGGCGCCTTCTACCTACTTTAAGGCGCCTCTAGTGGTGCTTCGAAGCCAGCTCAGCTTTTGCACCCGAGGCGCCTCCAAGCTCCATGGAGGTGCCTCGGACACTGTTCATCCGAGGCTTTAGGTTGCTCTTTTGCACCTGCAAGATACGTTAGTCCCAAACACTATCCTGCAGCACAAAGTTAGCACAATAAACATGATAAATGAAGTATAGACAGTCTCCGGACTGTCCGAGTCTGACTTCAGATTTCCATCCGGAAACCCTAGGTCGACCCGACGCCTACTGTTCCCTCTACGGGGAACGCGTCCTCACCTACTCCACTCAGGAGATTTACCTGTTGCCAGTCGATCCTCCAGATCGACTGGACTTTTGCTCAGCACTCGATGCTTCCGGACTTTCTGCTGGACATCCGCTTCCCCGGCTAGTCCAGTCTTTCACCTGGTTCGCGACACCAGGACTTTTCACCTAGGGTTACCACCCCCTAGGACTTTTGCCTGAAGCCATCGACCTGCCAAGACTTTCCGCATAGGGTTACCACCCCCTATGACCTAGGGTTACCGCCCCCTAGGGTTTTCCCTTTGCCTAACCGCAGCTAGGACTTTCCTGAAATCCTCAAGTAGACTTGTTAGACTACAAAACATCTTAACTTTGAATTCTTTGCCGTTATCAAAACACGAGTTCGATCGTCGGATGCTTCCCGCACCAACAATCTCCCCCTTTTTGATTATGGCAACTCAAATTCAAAGTTAAGTAAACAAACGAATAGATAGACATTTTTAACACAGGCAAATCTGCTAAGTATAGATGAACAAGGTAACTAAAGCAAATTTGCCCTATATGCTCCCCCTTAACTTTGGCTCCCCCTTAACTTTTGCTCCCCCTTAATTTTTAACTTGAATTTTATGTTTATGTTTACATTTTTGCTACTCTCCCCCTTTGCCATAACTCAAAAATGGGCAATAATAGATGTTTGAATGAGTTGTACATGATTTTATTAAGGTTAGCAATGTTCAACAGGGTTTGAAAGTTAAGGTCAATTGGAATAATATTTTAAGTTTTTAGGACAAGATTATTCATTTAAGTTCAGTTTGTCCTTAAGTCCAAGCACAAGTCATGTTCACTAGATTGATATATTAGGTATCAGAGCCATAGAGAACAAAACATTCTTAAAAAAAATTGAGTATCTTTTGCCAACTGTCTAACCTTTAGTTACTTGCTGATTGTCTACAGGATAATAGCTTTTACTAGGTTAGTCAAGTTAAGTTATTTTGGTCCAGATAGACTTGACTAGAGCTGGAGAACTTAACTTGATTAATGTTTATTGCATATTTAATGCCCAGACTCATATTGATGCACAGATATAAGCATTCTTGAGTCCAGGCTATACCCTATGCATCTCACGCCGTTCTATGTTCTTCAACCACAATCAAGGTAAACCTAGGTGTTTGTGAGATGCTCTGGCTTAATTCTAGGGGAACATGATATCTAGGGGGAAAGCTTAGGCTAATTCCAAAATTTTGAACAATCTAACAAAAATTGGAGTTTTGAAAATTGTTTTTCCTAGAATTTGAAACACAGTAAAAAAAAATAGTAAGATATCTACTCTACCCAACACATTCCTATTTGCCTTCTAAGTCCACTGAACTCAAGTTCAGGTAAGGGTTTTGTAAGGATGTCAGCTAGGTTTCATTTGGACTCAATGTGGTTGAGTGCAATTTCACCTTTAGCTACATGATCCCTTACAAAGTGATGTTTTACCTCTATGTGTTTGGTCCTAGAATGGTGAATAGGATTTTTGGTCAGATTAATCGAGTTGATATTATCAATAAAGATTTTAGTATTTTTATAGTCTAGTTGATAGTCTTTTAGTGTATGCATCATCCATAACAATTGAAATGCACATTCTCCTAGAGCTATGTATTCAGCTTCTGTAGTGGATAGAGCAACACATTGTTGCTTTCTGCTTGACCAACTTACTAGGCACTGACCTAGAATTTGGCAGCTACCACTTGTACTTTTCCTATCTAACTTGCACCCAGCATAGTCTGAATCAGAATAGCCATAAAGGTCAAAAGTGCAAGTTCTTGGATACCAAAGTCCTACATTTAGAGTTCCTTTAATATGCCTAAGTATTCTTTTAACATAAGTTAGGTGTGACTCTTTTGCACAGGATTGGTATATCGCACACATACCTACTGCAAATAGTATGTCAGGTCGACTTGCAGTTAGATAAAGTAAACTACCTATGGCACTCCTATAGTGTTTTGGGTCTACAGGTTTTCCTTCAGGGTTAGAGTCAATGTTTATGTTGGTTGCCATTGGAGTATTTATAATTTTTGAATTTTCCATGCTGAATTTTTTGATTAACTCCTTAGCATATTTAGTTTGATAAATGTAGATTCCATCTTTGGTTTGTTTTATTTGTAATCCTAAGAAAAAGTTGAGTTCCCCAACCATGCTCATTTCAAATTCACTTTCCATTAACTTAATAAATTCTTTTAGAAATTTTGAGTTAGTTGAGCCAAAAATTATGTCGTCAACATAGATTTGGGCTAAAAAGATGTCTTTTCCTATAGTTTTCACAAACAAGGTCGGATCGATTTGACCTTGGTTAAAGTCTTTGGATATTAGGTAATTAAATAATCTTTCATACCATGCTCTAGGGGCTTGTTTTAATCCATATAATGCCTTTTTTAATTTAAATACATGGTTAGGATAGTCTATGTCTTCAAACCCTGGAGGTTGGCTTACGTAGACCTCTTCCTTGATAAAACCATTTAAGAAGGCTGACTTAACGTCCATTTGGTACAACTTGAATCCTTTATTTGCTGCATAGGCTAGTAACATCCTAATGGACTCGAGTCTAGCTACCGGAGCATAGGTTTCATCATAGTCTAAGCCTTCGACTTGACTAAATCCTTTGGCTACTAGCCTAGCTTTGTTTCTTATTATTTCACAGTGATCATCCAACTTGTTCCTAAAAACCCATTTGGTGTCTATTATTGATTTATCTATGGGTTTAGGTACGAGGTCCCAGACTTGGTTTCTCTCAAATTGTGCTAATTCTTCTTGCATTGCAATAATCCAATCTGGGTCAGGAAGAGCTTCTTCTATAGTTTTAGGTTCAATTTTGGAAATGAGGGCAATCTGACTAAGGTTTCTATGGGATGACCTAGTTCTGACTCCTAGGTTTGGGTCACCCAGAATTTGGTCAGGTGGGTGAGAAGTACTTATTCTAGTTGGTCTTGGCTGTGGTTCAAGTACTGGTTCTTCTGTCTCATTAAGATTAGGTTGGATTTCATCATCTTCTGTACCTCTTGGATGAATGTCAACATTGTCAGTTATATTAGGTAAATTGTTTTCTTCATCAAATATTACATTAGTTGTTTCTTCAACTTTCAAGGTGTTTTGATTATATACTCTAAAGGCTCTACTGGTTGAGGAGTATCCTAAAAATATTCCTTGGTTGGATTTGGGTGTAAATTTTCCTAGGTAGTCTTTAGTATTTAAAATGTGAACTTTACAACCAAATACTTTTAAATAGTTTAGGTTGGGAATTTTATGATAGTAGAGTTCATACGGTGTTTTGTTGTGATATTTATTTATTAAGATTTTGTTTTGAATATAATTTGCCGTATTTATTGCTTCAGCCCAAAATTGGTGACTTAACTTATATTGGTTTAACATTGTCCTAGCGGCTTCTTGTGGTATTCTATTTTTACGTTCTACTAGTCCATTTTGTTGGGGGGTTCTAGGACATGAAAATTCATGTTGGTATCCATTTATTTTACAAAATTCGGTAAACCTATGATTTTCAAATTCTCCCCCGTGATCACTTCTTATTCTTTTAATTTTAGTATCTTTTTCATTTTCCGTTAATTTGCAAAAGTTACTAAATATTTCATAGGTTTCATCTTTTGTTTTTAGAAATTTTACCCATGCATACCTGGAGTAGTCATCAATTATTACTAGGCAATATTGGTTCTTGCTTAGTGACTTGGCTCCATGTGAGTCAAATAGGTCAATATGAAGATGTTCGAGTATGGTGTTGGTTCTTTCCAGATTGGTTGATTTGTGGATTGACTTGGTTTGTTTTCCTTTTTGACACGCATCACAGATTGAGTTTTCAATGAATTTCAATTTGGGCAAACCTCTAACTAGACCATTGTGACTCATTTTTGAAATGAGTCTAGTGCGAGTGTGACCTAGCCTTCTATGCTACAGTTGGGTTTCCTCTTGTTGTGTCAAGAGACACTTTATTGAGGATATTGATAAGTCAATCGTGTAGATGTTATTCTTCCTAAGTCCCTTAAGTCTAATTTCAGGGTTTTCTATGTTTTTAACTAAACATCCAGATCTCTCAAAATTGACTAGATATCCACTGTCACATAATTGCCTTATACTTAGTAAATTAAAGTTAAAATTTTCAACCAATAAGACATTTCGAATAATGAAATCGGAACTAAGTTCAATATTACCTTTTCTGATTACTTTAAGTTTACCGTCGTTGCCGAATGCAACCGATCCTAACTTTTTGTACTTCAGTTTTGTAAACTTCAACTTATCTCCAGTCATATGTCTAGAGCATCCGCTATCCAACATCCATTGATCTAACTCCTACATATGAAGGAGTTTGAGTTGGATTTAAATGGATTTAAAGATGGCTTATTTGAAGTAGACTCCTTAGATTTTCTATTTTACTCAATTATATTTGAAGTAATTCAGCAGATACTTAAACCTATTTTGAAGTTTTGAGTTGATATAATTAGATTTTGACAAGAATAATAAAGATAATTTAGTAATTTTGAAATTTAAGTTTTTAAAATAATTTAAGTTTTTAAAATAATTTTGAAATTTAAGTTTTTTAAAATAATTTTAAAATTTAAAATAATTTTGAAATTTAAGTTTTTAAAATAATTTTAAAATTTAAGTTTTTAAAATAATTTTGAAATTTAAGTTTTTAAAATCATTTTGTAATTTAGGGTTTTTAAAATAATTTTGAAATTTAGGTTTTTTTAAAAATAATTTAAGGTTTTTTTAAAATAATTTTGAAATTTAAGTTTTTTTTTAAAATAATTTTGAAATTTAAGTTTTTAAAATAATTTTGAAATTTAAGTTTTTAAAATCATTTTGAAATTTAAGTTTTTTAAAATAATTTTGAAATTTAAGTTTTTTAAAATAATTTTGAAATTTAAGTTTTTAAAATAATTTTGAAATTTAAGTTTTTAAAATCATTTTGAAATTTAAGTTTTTAAAATAATTTTGAAATTTAAGTTTTTAAAATAATTTTGAAATTTAAGTTTTTAAAATAATTTTGAAATTTAAGTTTTTAAAATCATTTTGTAATTTAGGGTTTTTAAAATAATTTTTCAAATTTAGGTTTTTTTTAAAAATAATTTAAGGTTTTTAAAATAATTTTGAAATTTAGGTTCTTAAAATAATTTTTTAATTGAATTTGAATTAATTATCAGTTTGATTTTAATTACTTAGTCATCTCATCCGATCTAAATTTTCAATCAGGGAATCCTATAATTTTTGTGAGATGAATTATGGTTGATTTTTTAGGGTAAGGTTTAACTTTGTGTTAGATTCAGGTTTAGCTTTGGGTTCAACAAGTAGGCATTCTTTGGATAAACTTCTGGGCTATGGTGAGTCACAAGGAACTCATTAAAGTAACCATGCCTTCGAGGTCTTCCAAATAGTCCTACCCATTGAACTTAATACTAATCCTTGGTCTAACTAGTTATGATCCATTTAAGGGTAGCTTCGGTCAGTTCCACTTGGCCAAATGCACCAGGTCGAAGCCATATCTTCCTAGACATGGGATGCCCAAGCTTCCCTAACGTACTATCATCCAAAAACTTCACCAGTACTGTGGTTCAAGTTAAACTTATCCCATTTAATCTGACCTTAATTACCCTGCCGGGTAATCTATTCTTGTTCTACCCATTCCGGGTAAATTAGGTTCAGTTACCCTGTCGGGTAGATCAGTTGGAGGTGCCAGCTAGTTTGGATCCTCCATCTATTTTTCAATTTTGAATTTTAGAATTTGTAATTTAATTTTTGATTTAATTTAGAATTTAATTTTTAATTTAATTTCGAATTTTGAATTTAGAATTTAATTTTTAATTTTTAATTTAATTTTGAATTTTAGAATTTTTAATTTAATTTCGAATTTTAATTTAATTTTGAATTTTTAATTTAATTTTAATTTAATTTCTAATTTTGAATTTAGAATTTTAAGATCGTTTTCATTTTAGCTTTCCCTGGATCACGGCCTCGATATGATCTGTTTGTTGGTTGCTACTCGGAAAACCTAGAGGTTCCACTGTACAAAATTTTTGTACAAAGGTCTAAACCTTTTCCTAGCTACCATGTGTTCTTTTAAATTAAATTTTGGATCGCCTGCGGAACTTAACACGTTTGATCCAAAACTTAATCTATTCGTTCTTTTAGGTTTTGACTTGGGTCTCCTGCGGAACTTAACACGTTCGACCCAAATCACCTTAAGTTATTAATTCCATTAAATATTAATTTCCATAATTGGTTCCTAGTACTGACGTGGCGAGGCACATGACCTTCTTGGATATGGGAGCAACCACCACCGACTAGACAAAACCTTTTATGGAAAGCTAATATTTAATTTCCTAAAATAACTTTAGGTTAACCGAAAAGAACAATCAAATCACAAGGGAAAAAAAACAAAAGAACACTATATCGAAAACAAATTCGAAACTCTAGAATCGTATGCCTCTTGTATTTAGTATTATTTCCAAAAATAACTAGTATGATGCGGAAACAAAAATTACTAGTTATACCTTTTAAAAAGACCTCTTGATCTTCTACCGTATTCCTCTTCTAACCTCGGACGTTGTGTGGGCAACGATCTTCCGAGATGAGAACCACCAAGCACCTTCTTCTTCCTTACAAGTTTCGGCCATCAAAACTTCTCCTAGGATGAAGAGGTTCGGCCACCACCACCATGCTCCAAGGGATGCTAGAAAAGAGGCTTCTTTTCTCTCCTTCTTCTCCTTCTTAGATCCGGCCACCAAAGCTATCTCCACCATGAGAAGGTTTCGGCCACACAAAGGAGAGGAGAGGAAAGAAAGGGCCGACCACACCCAAGGAGAAAAGAGAGGAGAAATAGAATAGAGTCGTTAGCCTTGAAGCCTCCTCTACCCCCTCTTTTATAATCCTTGATCTTGGCAAATAAGGAAAATTTAATAAAAACTTCCTTAATTCTTTTGCCATTGAAAAGGAAAATTTATTTAATTAAAATAATTTTCTTTTTTCAAATTATAATGGTCGGCCACTCTTCTCCCCAAAACAAGGAGAGTTTTAATTAAAACAAAAATTAAAACTTCCTAATTTGTTTCTAGAAATTTATAAAAATTTCTCCAATAATTTTAATCCCTTCATGATTGGTTAATAAAAAGAAATTTTATAAATTAAAATCTTTCTTTTAAACATGTGGATAATTTCAAAAGGAAAGTTATCTCTAAAATTAAAATCTCCTTTCAATCTACAAATAAGGAAAGATATTAAATCTTTTCTTAATCTTGTAGAAACTAATAAAAGAGAATTTTTAATTTTAAACTTTCTTTTAAATCATGAATATAATTAAAAGGAAAGTTTTACCAAAATTAAAATCAACCTTTTAATCTACAAATAAGGAAAGAGATTTTAACTCTTCTCTTAATCTTTTGTAGAATCTTATAAAAGGAAGGATTTAAATTTTTAAACTCTTTTAAATTATATTATCCACATAAGAAAAATTTTAAAATTAAAATTCCTTTTTATTTTAATAGGGACGACCACATGAATTCACCCATGAACATACCCATGGCCGGCCCTAGCTTGGTCTCCAAGCTAGCTTGGTCGGCCCCTATAGGATGGGTAAGAAGGTGGGTATAGGTGGGTATAGTACTCTATAATTAAGAGGCTACGATAGGGACCGAGAGGAGGAATTGGTTTTGGTCTCCCGATAAAATTAAGCATCCCGTGTTCGCTTAACACACAACTTAATTTTATCAATAATAATTCATTCCACTAGAGAATTATTATTGAACTACCGCATCAATCCCAAATTACATTTTTGGGCTCCTTCTTATTATGAGTGTGTTAGTCTCCCTGTGTTTAAGATATCGAATGTCCACTAATTAAGTGAGTTACTGACAACTCATTTAATTAATATCTAAATCCAAGAGTAGTACCACTCAACCTTATTATCATGTCGGACTAAGTCCACCTGCAGGGTTTAACATGACAATCCTTATGAGCTCCTCTTGAGGACATTATCAACCTAGTATCTCTAGGACACAGTTTCCTTCTATAATCAACAACACACACTATAAGTGATACCATTTCCCAACTTATCGGGCTTGTTGATTCATCGAACTAAATCTCACCCATTGATAAATTAAAGAAATAAATATCAAATATATGTGCTTGTTATTATATTAGGATTAAGAGCACACACTTCCATAATAACCGAGGTCTTTGTTCCTTTATAAAGTCGGTATAAAAGAAACGACCTCAAATGGTCCTACTCAATACACTCTGAGTGTACTAGTGTAATTATATAGTCAAGATAAACTAATACATAATTACACTACGACCTTCTAATGGTTTGTTCCTTTCTATTTTGGTCGTGAGCTACTGTTTATAATTTATAAGGTACTGATAACATCATCTTCTGCATGTGACACCACATACTATGTTATCTACAATATAAATTAAATGAACAACTACAAACAAATGTAGACAATTTGACCAAATGTGATTCTTTATTCATAATAAATATTTATACCAAAAGCTAGGCTTTTAGTATACACTCTAACAATCTCCCACTTATACTAAAAGACTAAGCTGCTATATCTGCTGCCATACATCTGATTCCTAACCCTTCAACATGTCCATCAAAAGCTCTTGCCTTAAGGACCTCGGTGGAAGGATCTATAGGTCATCACCTGATGCAATCTAGACGGCAACAACTTCTCCTCGTTTATACGATTTCTCGTATTGGGTGGTACTTGCGTTCTATTGTGTTTACTTGCCTTATAGACTTATGGTTTCTTCGAGTTTGCTACTGCACCAACATTATTACAATAAATTGTAATAATCTTTGGACAAACCAAAAATCATATCTAAGTCTATCTTGAGGTTATTAAGTCATTCAGCTTTTATGGCTACCTCAGAGGCTTGCCATATACTAAGCTTCTATGATAGAGTCCAGAAAAACACCTATGCTTATCACTCTTCCATAGTTATGACTTTACCTCCTAAAATAAACACAAAACCCCGAGGTTGACTTATTATTGTCCCTATCCGATTTGGAAGTCAAAATCCATGCAACCCACAAGGACCAAATTAACTGCCTTGTAAGCTAGCATATAATCTCTAGTGCCACTAAGGTACTTCAATATATGCTTTACTGCAATCCACTGTCCTTATCCAGGGTTACTTTGATATCTGCTAACTATGCCCTTGGCAAAACAGATTTCTGATCTCGTGCATGGCATACATTAGGCTTCCGACAGCCGAAGCATAAAGAACTTGTCTTAATTTCCTCTATCTCCTTTGATGTCTTCAGAGACATACCTTTAGATAAAGTTACTCCATCCTGAAAAGGTATGAAACCTTTCTTGGAGTTCTGCATGCTTAAAACGAGCAAGGATTTTCCGATGTATCAAGCTTGGGATAAGTAAAATATATTTTTTCTTTCGATCCCTTATTAATTTGATCTCAAAAATATATACATTCTCCCAAGTCCTTTATATCGAATTATTTGGACAACCATACCCTTACTTCTGACAACATTTTGATATTGTTTTCAACTACCAAAAATGTTATCTACGTATAGTACAAGAAATACCACCACGCTTCCATCACACCTTTTGTATACACAAGACTTATCTAGTTACTAAATGAA
Organism: Zingiber officinale; assembly: GCF_018446385.1. NCBI lineage: Eukaryota > Viridiplantae > Streptophyta > Magnoliopsida > Zingiberales > Zingiberaceae > Zingiber > Zingiber officinale. The sequence continues at coordinate 121,208,999 of NC_055993.1, read as the reverse complement.
TCCAAAGGTCTGGATTACTTTGATAAACTGGATGTTCCAAGACCTTGAAGCTTTGTATCAGTCTATAGACTGATTGAGCTTGCACACAAGATGCTCTTAGCCCTTTGCAATGAACCCTTCTGGTTGCTTTATATGGATTCTTTCTTCAAGACTTCCATTAAGGAATGCTGTCTTGACATCCACTTATAAAATAGATAAAAGAATCCGGATAGACTTAAGCATGACTACCAGTGAAAAAGTTTCCTTTTTCATCTAGCCTTGCTTTGAAAGTTTCTACCTTCCTGTCTATCCCTCTTTTCCTATTATAGACCTTTTTATACCCAAAGGCTTTTACACCATTTGGTGGTTCTACAAGCTTCCAAATTTTATTAGAATACATATATTTTAATTCTGTTATTCATTACTCTTTGCCAAGATACTACATCTTTATCTTGGAGTACTTCATCATATGACCGGAGATCAGGTTAATGTCCTCCAGGGATCGAATCCAAAAACTCTCCCAAAACATGAACCTATTTAGGTTGCCTAACAACCCTCCCACTACGACAGGGCACTTTCTTCAATTGTGTATTATTTGTGATACGTGTTGCAGTTTTCTTGTGGTATCTCATCTTGTATAGTTGGTACTAGGTTAGACATGTCCTTTATTATTTCCTTAAGAACAAATTTACTTATGATCACATGGTTCATTATATAGTCCTTTTCTAAAAACAGTCATTGATGCTAACAATGACCTTCTGATTTTTAAGACTATAAACCTACTTTTGTTTATCTAGGATAACTTTCAAACAAGTGAACTCCTATCCAACTTATCATTGTCTCTCTTTAACATATGTGTTGGATTACCCGAATTCGAATATGCTTTAAAATAGGTTTTCACCTATACAGCAATTCTATATGAGTAGAGAGTTCTAACTTGGAAGGTACTATGTTCACTTTCGTTTTCAGAGTTTTATCCTTAAAACAAATTTGGTAATTCTCTGAATAACTCATCATGTATCTAATTATTCCATAAGAGTCCTTTACTTTCTTTCTACTACACCATTCTGTTGGGGTGTACCAGATGCAGTTAGTTGGGATTGAATCTCTACTTCTGATAAGTGACTCCTAAATTCTCCCAAGAGGTACTTGCCACTATGATCTCACCATAGTGTCTTTTTACTTTGTTGTTTCTCCACATCAGCCTAGTACTCTTTGAACTAATCAAAGTACTTAGTCTTGCGGTACATTAAGTAAATTTATTTGTATCTTGAATAGTTGTCTATAAAATAGACGAAATATTCAATACTACCTCTTGTCTGGATAGTCATAGGATCACACAAATCAGAATGAACCAATTTCAACATATCTTTGACTCCATACCCCTTAAACTTAAAAGCTTCTTGGTTATTTTTCCTTCCAAGTAAGACTCACAGGTTGGAAAGATTTCCACTACTAATGAACCCAAAAGTTCATCAGCTACCAATGAAACCTACTCAAGTATAACCTAGCTTTAGATGCCAAAGATATAATTGGTTCATTTCCGAAGGTTGCTTTCTCTTAAAATTAGAAGATGTGTTACTAATTTCCATTTGTTGCATCGTGGGAGTTATTGGATTATAAATTGTCGACCATCATACCAGAATAGATAACTTCCCTATTTTTCTTGATAACAACTTTGTTATCAAAATAGACACAATATCTATAATAGTTTAGAAACTGAAATCAGGTTCTTTCTAAACTTGGTACGTAAAGACAATTACTTAAAATCCATATTTTATCAAAGGATAAACATCTCCCACTGCAATAGCTACCACTTTTACAGTAGTGCCCATGTGGACGGTGATTTACCTTTCATTTAGTTGTCGGGTTTCCTGGAACCCTGCAATGAATTGCAGACATGATTAATGGCATCTTGTATCTACACTCCAGGTTCTGGTAGATAACACCACTAGACATGTTTCAACTAATGAATTAAATACACCTAAATTGTTCTTAGTTCTAAGAAGACAGTCTACCTTAATGTCCAAGTCCTATTTCCAATCATTACAATTGGGACTACTAAGTCTTTTTCTATAGTATGACTACTAGGGATTGACAAACATCCTAAGAATCACAAAAATATTTGGTCAAGATCAACTCCTTAAAATCTCCATGAATTTTGTGTATACAAAATCGAAGAGGAGATTTTATTCATTAATTTTATTATCTCGTCAACTTGACGAATAAAATTAATAGTTGATCTGTCTTTGATCAAATATTTGGTCAAAACTCTTTGAATTTAAAATAACATTGATTCCTCAAACAATATTATTTAAATTCACCAACACCTCAAACACCGTGAATTTTGCATGCCACGTTAGTGTGGACGTATACAAATTCATCATTTGTAAGAGGAGGGTTTTACCCATTGACTATCTTGTCAATATAACTTTTTGACAAATAAAATTACCTCAAACACCATGAATCTTGTATGCCACGTTAGTGTGGACGTATACAAATTCAAACATTTGTAAGAGGGGTTTATTAATTTTATTATATTGCCAATCTAGTTTTATGACAAATCAATAGTTGGTTTCCCTTTGGTCACACAAGTGATAGTAGTGACTCCGTTGGGGAGGATACTATTAAATGTGTCTAAGTGTATACCATTACTTGACACTAAGTCCATTAATAAGATTATGCCCCTTCCGTTGGGGAAGATCACACGCTCTTAATTAACTTCCTATAGTCATCCAAAAATGGAAGTCTGTTCTAGTGATTCACAAACAAGCTCATCCGTTATGGAGGAAGGCACTCAGAGCCAACGCGCAAACTTGTTTGCATCACTTACAAACCAGTAATGGAGACCATGGGATTTACTTAAAAATCCCTCTCCCACTTAGTTATTTATAAATGAGGAATTTTAACTATGCTAGCCTACTAAATATGTAAACCAACATGCACACACAGCACAATATAAAAGCAATAAATAGAAAATCTAATTTTCAACTATTATGGCTTTTATCTCTAGTTGTCCTCCGTGTGTTGTCATCCCAAGCTGCTGTCATATTTGGCCACCGCCACCGGGTCTAGCTGTCGCATCCATCTTGCTCCTAGTTCCGCTGCGCCTCTGGTCCTTAGAAGGTTCCACGCTTTGCAAGATTCGATCCGCGACATAAATAGAATTTTACATTTTTGATCCTATATTCCATAAAAGGAATGTACATGTATCTAGATCAAAAATAAAATCCTAATAAAACTAAATACAGCTCCTGCTGTATTTTATAATACAATCATGCACACACATATAAATGCCCTTGACATGTCCAAGGGTCCAATCACACACATAATAACTAAAAGCCATAATAGTTGGATCCTGCATCCAGAAAGTTAGCACATCCTACTATTATCCTGCCTAAATTATGTATGACATGTGCATAATTAAACTAATACCAAATACACAGAGGCAAAACCCTAGCTCTGATACCAATTGTTGGTTGCTACTCGGAAAACCTAGAGGTTCCACTGTACAAAATTTTTGTACAAAGGTCTGAACCTTTTCCTAGCTACCATGTGTTCTTTTAAATTAAATTTTGGATCGCCTGCGGAACTTAACACGTTTGATCCAAAACTTAATCTATTCGTTCTTTTAGGTTTTGACTTGGGTCTCCTGCGGAACTTAACACGTTCGACCCAAATCACCTTAAGTTATTAATTCCATTAAATATTAATTTTCATAATTGGTTCCCAGTACTAACGTGGCGAGGCACATGGCCTTCTTGGATATGGGAGCAACCACCACCGACTAGACAAAACCTTTTATGGAAAGCTAATATTTAATTTCCTAAAATAACTTTAGGTTAACCGAAAAGAACAATCAAATCACAAGGGAAAAAAAACAAAAGAACACTATATCGAAAACAAATTCGAAACTCTAGAATCGTATGCCTCTTGTATTTAGTATTATTTCCAAAAAAAACTAGTATGATGCGGAAACAAAAATTACTAGTTATACCTTTTAGAAAGACCTCTTGATCTTCTACCGTATTCCTCTTCTAACCTCGGACGTTGTGTGGGTAACGATCTTCCGAGATGAGAACCACCAAGCACCTTCTTCTTCCTTACAAGTTTCGGCCATCAAAACTTCTCCTAGGATGAAGAGGTTCGGCCACCACCACCATGCTCCAAGGGATGCTAGAAAAGAGGCTTCTTTTCTCTCCTTCTTCTTCTTCTTAGATCCGGCCACCAAAGCTATCTCCACCATGAGAAGGTTTCGGCCACATAAAGGAGAGGAGAGGAAAGAAAGGGCCGGCCACACCCAAGGAGAAAAGAGAGGAAAAATAGAATAGAGTCGTTAGCCTTGAAGCCTCCTCTACCCCCTCTTTTATAATCCTTGGTATTGACAAATAAGGAAAATTTAATAAAAACTTCCTTAATTCTTTTGCCATTGAAAAGGAAAATTTATTTAATTAAAATAATTTTCTCTTTTCAAATTATAATGGTCGGCCACTCTTCTCCCCAAAACAAGGAGAGTTTTAATTAAAACAAAAATTAAAACTTCCTAATTTGTTTCTAGAAATTTATAAAAATTTCTCCAATAATTTTAATCCCTTCATGATTGGTTAATAAAAAGAAATTTTATAAATTAAAATCTTTCTTTTAAACATGTGGATAATTTCCAAAAAGGAAAGTTATCTCTAAAAATTAAAATCTCCTTTCAATCTACAAATAAGGAAAGATATTAAATCTTTTCTTAATCTTTTGTAGAAACTAATAAAAGAGAATTTTTAATTTTTAAACTTTCTTTTAAATCATGAATATAATTAAAAGGAAAGTTTTTACCAAAATTAAAATCAACCTTTTAATCTACAAATAAGGAAAGAGATTTTAACTCTTCTCTTAATCTTTTGTAGAATCTTATAAAAGGAAGGATTTAAATTTTTAAACTCTCTTTTAAATTATATTATCCACATAAGAAAAATTTTAAAATTAAAATTCCTTTTTATTTTAATAGGGACGGCCACATGAATTCACCCATGAACATACCCATGGTCGGCCCTAGCTTGGTCTCCAAGCTAGCTTGGTCGGCCCCTATAGGATGGGTAAGAAGGTAGGTATAGGTGGGTATAGTACTCTATAATTAAGAGGCTACGATAGGGACCGAGAGGAGGAATTGGTTTTGGTCTCCCGATAAAATTAAGCATCCCGTGTTCGCCCCGAACACACAACTTAATTTTATCAATAATAATTCATTCCACTAGAGAATTATTATTGAACTACCGCACCAATCCCAAATTACATTTTTGGGCTCCTTCTTATTATGAGTGTGTTAGTCTCCCTGTGTTTAAGATATCGAATGTCCACTAATTAAGTGAGTTACTGACAACTCATTTAATTAATATCTAAATCCAAGAGTAGTACCACTCAACCTTATTATCATGTCGGACTAAGTCCACCTGCAGGGTTTAACATGACAATCCTTATGAGCTCCCCTTGAGGACATTATCAACCTAGTATCTCTAGGACACAGTTTCCTTCTATAATCAACAACACACACTATAAGTGATACCATTTCCCAACTTATCGGGCTTGTTGATTCATCGAACTAAATCTCACCCATTGATAAATTAAAGAAATAAATATCAAATATATGTGCTTGTTATTATATTAGGATTAAGAGCACACACTTCCATAATAACCGAGGTCTTTGTTCCTTTATAAAGTCAGTATAAAAGAAATGACCTCAAATGGTCCTACTCAATACACTCTGAGTGTACTAGTGTAATTATATAGTCAAGATAAACTAATACATAATTACACTACGACCTTCTAATGGTTTGTTCCTTTCTATTTTGGTCGTGAGCTACTGTTTATAATTTATAAGGTACTGATAACATCATCTTCTGCATGTGACACCACATACTATGTTATTTACAATATAAATTAAATGAACAACTACAAACAAATGTAGACAATTTGACCAAATGTGATTCTTTATTCATAATAAATATTTATACCAAAAGCTAGGCTTTTAGTATACACTCTAACACTGTTGAGGTAGTATATTTGATCCTTCAGAACCCAGTATTGGCCAAGTCCAACTTGATTGACCAATTTAGACTTGGGGGCCCATGCTTGGACTGATTTACTACTTTGTTTGTTTATTAGGGATAAATAAGATTTATATTTCTTTTTACTTTTATATCCTAGCCCAGTTCTATTGTAGACGGCTCTTTGTGTCCCAAGAATTAGGTCCAGATTCTTGGAGCCCAAAGAAAACCGTTCTAAGGTATTTGTTAAGTCTTTTACCTGATTTTTTAAACTTGAATTTTCTTCCTCAAGTTGTTGAACTTGAGTTGAATCTTCAGTTTGAACTTGATCAGGTAAGTATTTTGAGTTAGTTGCTCCTTTAAGAATAGCTACTTCTTTTAGAAGTGACTTTATTTTCAGATTTGATTTGGCTAATTTGCGAAGTAAATAATTGACTAAATTATTAAGCCTAGGAATACTTACAGCGGAGTCTGGCCCTTCAGAAACGGATGCGGATCCGTGGCTTTGCTCGGAGTCGGCTTCTGATTCGCTCTCGGATTCGATGATCTGGTCCCGGGCCATCAATGCGAGTAAACTCGTTTGGTCGAGTTCATCGTCTTCGTCCTCCGAAGAAGATTCGTCCCAGGTTGCCTTTAGGGCCTTCTTTCTTCTTTGCTTCTTGGCTTCCTTTTGGTTGGGGCAGTTGGCTTTTATATGCCCCTTCTGGTTGCACCCGTAGCAAGTGACTTCGAATTTTACCTTTGAGTTCTGTTGGGCTTCCTTAGTTTGAACTGCCTTCTTCAGATCTTTCTTGTTGAATCCCTTCTTCTTCTTGTAGAGCTTCTTTACAAGATTCACAAGTTCGCTGGTCAGTTCATCTTCTGAATCTTCTGAATCGGGTTCGTCTTCTGATTCCGATTCAATTTTTCGCCGTCCTCTTGATTCCCGTGTTCGACTTGTTCCTGCAATCAAAGCAATATCTTTCTCGGATGGCTGTGCATTAGTTTGTTCATGGAGTTCAAATTCACTAAATAACTCGTCTAATTTTAAGGACGACAAATCCTTAGAGACTTTGTAGGCATCTACCATTGATGCTCACAATGTACTCCTAGGAAATGAGTTAAGTGCATACCTTATTATATCTCTGTTTTCTACCTTCTGCCCGATTCCATGAAGGGAATTCAGGATATCTTGAATTCGAGCATGTAAAGAACTTGCCGTCTCGTCTTCCTGCATTTTCAAATTGTATAGTTTATTAAGTAACAAATCACGCTTACTTACCTTGGTTTCCGAGGTGCCCTCGTGAAGTTCGATTAGTTTCTCCCATAGTTCCTTTGCGGAGGAGAATGGACCGACTCTGTTGAGCTCTTCTTTGGTCAGACCGCACTGGATGGTGCAGGTGGCTTTGGCGTCGACTTCCACTTTTTTGATAAATGCGGGCTCCCAGTTCTCACAGGATGTAGGCTTACCGTCTGTACCAGTTGGTAGTTGCAGCCCTGTTTTGACGATCATCCAGGTGTCGAACTGGATCTTCAGATATATCTCCATTCGCCCCTTCCAATATCCGAAGTCTTCTCCGGAAAATAGTGGGGGACGAACGGTGCTATATCCTTCTTATTGGGCCATTTAGATCTACAAAAACAGAAACAACAAGATTTATTCCAAGACTAAGTCTTGGATTAGTAGTGCTGGAGGAAGGAAGAAAAAAATAGCAGGCTCAAGTTGTATTGACCAACTTTGAGCAAAAAATTGATTCGTGAAAAGAAATTAGAATATAGCTATGAGGCTAGATTCTAATCGACCAAAAAAAATGAAAATACCACGTGAAAATTGTTTTGAATAGTGGTTACACTGATTCAAAACGACCCCGCTCTGATACCAATTGTTGGATCGAGATCGCGCTAAAGGGGGGGGGTTGAATAGCGCTCGTGGCTATTTTGTTCGATTATCGGAATCGTAAGAATTATCGGAGTAATTAAGCAGCGGAATAAAACAAAACAAGCACACAGAGACAGGAGGGTTTTTACTTCGTTCGGAGCCTTGATCGACTCCTACTCGAAGGTCCGCGATCCTTGATCGCTTCCGGTGGGCAACAACTATAAGCTCGATAAAATGATTACAAGATGAAGTACAAGTAAATGGAAAAAACTAGTTATACCGACGACAAGAGTAGAATTTTGAAGCTTCGGGTCGTCGGAGACTTGTGGCAGCACTTCCGGGCGTCTTTCGGAGCAGCACGTTGAAGAGAGAAGACTTAGAATGCGTTGTCCTGAAGTGCTGGTCGAAACCCCCTTATAAAGGGTGTTCAAGGCACCTTGAAGGCTGTTCAAGGCGCCTCCATGCTGCCTGGTCTTCCGCGTGGATCAAAACTGACCTGGTCGAATTTCATCCATTCAAGGCGCCTTATATCCCTCTCAAGGCACCTTCCAAGGCGCCTTCTGCCTACTTCAAGGCGCCTCTAGTGGTGCTTCGAAGCCAGCTCATCTTTTGCACCCGAGGCGCCTCCAAGCTCCATGGAGGCGCCTCGGACACTGTTCATCCGAGGCTTTAGGTTGCTCTTTTGCACCTGCAAGATGCGTTAGTCCCAAAATCACTAGGACTGTCCGAGTCTGACTGTCTGAGTCTGAATCAATAAACATGATGCGTTAGTCACAAAGTTAGCACAATAAACATTATAAATGAAGTATAGACAGTCTCCGGACTGTCCGAGTCTGACTTCGGATTTCCATCCGGAAACCCTAGGTCGACCCGACGCCTACTGTTCCCTCTACGGGGAACGCGTCCTCACCTACTCCACTCAGGAGATTTACCTGTTGCCAGTCGATCCTCCAGATCGATTGGACTTTTGCTCAACACTCGATGCTTCCGGACTTTCTGCTGGACATCCGCTTCCCCGGCTAGTCCAGTCTTTCACCTGGTTTGCGACACCAGGACTTTTCACCAAGGGTTACCACCCCCTAGGACTTTTGCCTGAAGCCATCGACCTGCCAAGACTTTCCGCATAGGGTTACCACCACCTATGACCTAGGGTTACCGCCCCCTAGGGTTTTCCCTTTGCCTAACCGCAGCTAGGACTTTCCTAAAATCCTCAAGTAGACTTGTTAGACTACAAAACATCTTAACTTTGAATTCTTTGCCGTTATCAAAACACGAGTTCGATCGTCGGATGCTTCCCGCACCAACAAAGTCCGGTTGTCGGTGGAGCGTAGTAGCATTGCGGGAGCCTTTTCGGAGCACCAAGAAGAAGAGAAAGTCATTGCAATTGTTGTTCTGAAGCTCCGGGTTGAAGGCCTTAAAGTAGGTCCATTTCGGGTGCCTAGAATCCCTCCGGGCGCCTGGACCAAGTGGTCAGGCCAATCAACGCGCTTCACAGAAGCTTGTGGATCTATTGTGGGTCTGTGCACCTAGACCGAGTCCGGGCGCCCAGACCGCCTGGGTGCCCATGGCCCTGCCCAAGCGAGTTTGGTCTCGGAGGCCGGACTGCCTGGGCGCCTACGACCCTGCCTAGGTGAACCTGGTCCGAGTGCCCAGACCCCTTTTCTTCAGTCTTTCCACCTGCAAGAAAAGGTTAGTCTAAACAATCAAAAAAATATATTTTACCCTACAAAATAGAGTTAGCACAACATAATAGATTATAAATAATAAATATATCATGTTTCCTTGAGACCATAATCTAGTCAAGGTCTCAGCTTAGGTTTCCCAAATGAACCTAAGCTAAACCAATGCCTACAGTTCCCTCAACGAGGAATGCGTCCTCACTAGATCTCTCCTCCAGTTGCTTACCGTTTCTTATCACTTGCAATCACTCAACTTGCCTCTGACCCACCGGATCTTCCCGCCAGTTGTCAGGTCCGCAGACCCAACTGGACTTCGACCGGTTGTTAGGTCCCACAGACCCACCAGACTTCTCACCAGATATCGGTCCCCGCGAACATCTGAACTTCGCACCAACTATCAGGTGCCGCAGACCTAGCTAGATTTCCCACCAGCTATCGGGCCCCGCAGACCTAACTAGATTTTAGCCTGGTGTCAGGTCCTTCAGACCAGTCAACTCATGCACACTTGGTAGAAGCGTAAGATAAACAACCCATCTAACTTTAACTTATTTGTCATACATCAAAACTAAACTATTAGTGCAACCTGCACCAACATCTAATGAAAAGTGACCTCGCTCTGATACTACTTGTTAGGATACTTCTAGAGCTAAAGGGGGTGATTAGCTCCAGTCATTTCGTCTTGTTGATTATGATTTACAGCGGAAAACTTGAAGCAATGCTAACACCCTTGATTTTACTTGATATCTACTTCCTTGAGGTGACTAATCAAAGGATCCATTCTCCTCACTCACAATACACTATGAATAGCTCCTTCTAGGAGGTGGAGAAGTCTCATACAAGAAAATAAGAGAAATACAACAAGAAATATAATAAGAACAAGGAAATAAATACAACAATGAATGACCTTTACTCTTGATCTCTTATTGTTGTGGATTGCCTCTTGATACTTGGAAAGTGCAGGAATACTTATTTCCAAGAAGCTTCAAGAACTGATGATAAAGAGTAGAGAAAAAGATATAATGATTTGAGTCTTTGAACGCCTTTATATCCCACGGATTAGGGTTTTTAATTGATTGGTCTTACCCCCAATCGATTGCCAAGACAGATCTAAGCAAATCTAGTCATCTAAACCTTGTAACGACACTTTTCTTCTTCTCTCAATCGATTAGCCAATCGATTATGAGGCTTCTTAATCGATGACCCAATTGATTTAGAAGCCCACTATTCGCTTGTGAACTTCTCCCAAACGACCACCTGATCGATTCATGTGGCTTAATCAATCACCTAATCGATTTAAAAGCCCATTATTTTTCGTGAGTTTCTCCCAATCGATTAGGTACTTCCCCAATCGATTCAGCATAGTTAAACACCGTACTTCACAAAAAAAACTCAATCGATTACCCAATCTATTAGAGAGGGCTAAATCAATTAGCTAATTGATTCAGTACCTCTTTGTTCTCGCAAGAACAACCCCCCCAATCAATCACTTGATTGATTAACTTTGGCCGAATCAATTACCCAATTGATTGTCCAACCCTAACTCACTTAACCTGAGACTAAAGTTCCCTTTTCCAATATTCGGTCAACCGTGACCTGTTGAGGCTTCTTCATCAAGTGTCCAATCAACCTTTGACACACTTGAACTTTTCATCTTGTGCCAACTTTTCGTTGGACTTCTGATCACCAAGTGTGGTCCTCCTTGACCCACTTGGATTTTCCTCTTGCCTAACCACAGTTAGAACTTTCTTCATGCTAACGTACGGTCCTCCTTGACACTTGGACTTCTCTTTGCCTAATCGTAGTTAGGACTTCTCTTTGCCAACGTGTGGTCCTCCTTAATCCACTTGGACTTTTCTTTGCCTAACCGCAATTAGGACTTCCCTCTACCAACGTGAAGTCCTCCTTGATCCACTTAAACTTTCTCTTACGTAACACTCGAGTTAGGACTTTTTTCTTGCCAGTCAAGTATCCAATTAACCTTGATCTCTTTCAGATATTTTCTAAACATATTGTCCAAACATCAAAACTCAAGCTTGAATCCACTTGAGCTTAGTCAAACTGGTCAATCTTGACCTAAAGACGATTGCACCAACAACTTCCCAACATATAGTCTTTGTGAGATGTAAAATAAGTTTTTCCTAAACTAAGCGATCATGCATCTCTATTTAAATATTTTAACTTTGATCATCCTACCTAGGATGTTAATTTATGTCATTGTCCCTAATTTTAAGAAATTAGAAAGTTATGCATATAATGAATATAACATGCATCAAATGAGCATTTTTCAAAACAAAAACTATTATAGTTTAAAGATACATATATGACATGACATATAGCATTTTCATAAGAATATGAATGTAATATATGATGTCATGATATATGATAGAGCACACAAAACATGACAATTATTGCACAAAGAAAATACCTAGATTTTTATTTAAGTATTATTCCTTAACTATTATGCCAAAATAAGCATAAGTTTCCCCTTATCTCCCTAAAAAATGTCAAAGTCCCAACTTGACATTTATTTGAATTCTATCCTATCTGTGCCAATTTGATTACTCTCAAAACTTTAAATTTCATTTGATACTCTTTAAGCTCTTTAAAAGTAAATGTCAACTTCTCATTTTTTAAGATTTCACAATACTTTGAAAATTCCCTAAAGTGTCAACTTCACTATAGTTGGTTAACTACCTTCCAATTAAAGTTGACACACTCTAAACTCATTTAGTATGTAGAAAATATACTCTTAGAAACCCAAAATCTATTGGCGCTCCTTGGGTGTTATAGGTATTCACTAGAGATAACTTCCCATCATACCTTTTTAATTGTTGGTGCAAGCTGCACCAGAATCGAACCTGAGTTTTGATATTGTCAAAGGTTCAAGTTAAGTCTTGTTATAATCTAACAAGTTGACTGAGTGTGCAGGATGTTTACTCAATCGGGAAAGTCCTAGTTGGAGGCTAGGCAGAGAAATCTTAGCAGATCATGGAACCCAGGTGCAAGTCCAAGTGGGTCGAGAGGATCCGAAGCTTGGCAGAGTGATCGAGAGGTCTGGAGGACCGAAGATCGAAGGAAAAGTCCTGGGGAGCCGATCAAGGCTGAGTGAAAAGTCCAAACTAGATCTGGAGGATCAAAGTTTGACAGTTAGGTTGAGGTAAACAAACTGGAGGAGCGACATTGAGGTCGGGTTCCCGAAGGGAACAACCTTAGGTCGCTGATCCAACTGAAGAAACCGGGAAGGTTTCCAAGTTGAGATCAAGAACAGTTCTACTGTTCTTTTATTTCTCATTATTATACTATTGTGCTAATATCTGTGTTGCAGGTTGTTTTGGTCTAACATCTGTGTTGCAGGTTATTTTTAACACTGTCTTGCAGGTTAAGTTGGATCGGTCGATCGAACCAGAGGATCGGTCGATCGAACCAAGTAAGATCAACACATAAGTCAGTCCAAATCAGAACTCAGCCAGAATCAGATCAAAGACTGATCGATCGACCAAACCGTAAGATCGGTCGACCGAACCATGATGACTCAGCCTAGCCAGTTCATCAGCACCGATCAGCAGCAAAGGAAAGATGGGCTGATCGGTCGACCGAACCCAGAGATCGGTCGACCGATCCAATCAACATTAAAGCTGCATTAAATCAAGATCACGGCAGATTCTAACGAACAAGGAAAAAGCTTGTTCGGTCGACCGAAAAAGGGGTTCGGTCGACCGAATCATTAAAGACCAGTAAATGCAAAAGATTGAGCCAGCTTCAAACTTTAGCCAGGAAGGAAGGGAGCGGGTTCGGTCGACCGAACCTTCAGTACATCTATAAATTTAGACTCAAAGACAGAGGCCAGGAACAACTTTCTGATCAATTCTTGTGCTACTCAACAAGCTGCTCACGCTACTCATCTTCGTCAGCTCAGCAAGCAACATCGTCCGTAGTACCGACCTAAGCTTCATCTGCAATATATTGTCGGTATAATTTAATTAAAGCTTGCTTTGTACTTTTATTTAAGCAAGATAGTAGGGTGTTACTATCTTGCTCCATTGTACGATTCACTTCTTTCCGAGGATTTCGGAAAGAAGGATTATAGTGCTTTGCCCATCGGTGCGGTCAAGGACCGTGGACCTTCGAGTAGGAGTCAAGCTAGGCTCCGAACAAAGTAACCGAATTGTGTCTCTTTCTTATTTCCGCTGCACGACTTTGATTTCAAAAGGGTAAAAGAAAAAGTTTTAAACGCGCGATATTCACCCCTCCCTCTATCGCTTCAAACGATCTATCACTAATGACTTTTCTAGGCTTCTTAGAAGTCTTGGTCACACTAGGCTCCTCAAAGTAAACTCTAGAGATAACCTCCCTTGTAACCTTGACTTGACTGCTAGCCGTAGGGTTAGTTTCATAACTATATGAAACTCTATGGTATGATACCATATTCTCCTTGGCTTTAGGTTTGTATCTCAAACCTTGTTTTCCCTTGAATGATTTTTGACTTCCTAAACCTAGGTTTTACTTCTTAGACCCTTTGACATTATTTGTCATTTTCTATAGGGTCTTCTCTAATTTTCCAAGTCTTAACCTCAATACTTGATTTTTAATCCTTAATTCGTCAAACTTGAATTTTTCATGAATGCTTTGGATATTTTTCTCCTTAGGCATATATCTACCTTGCCTAGAGTTCTTGCCTAAGTTATTTTCTACCTTCCTATCCTTGGGTAAAATTGTTCTAACATGATATAATCTATAATTTTTCATAAGATTATCATGCTTCTAATTTTCATGGTAAATATCACCAAAATCATAAAATTTATTTCTAGCTTGCTTTTTATCATGATATGAAGAAATACCATTAACTAATGGTACCTTAGATGTGCTCTTAGAAGTTTCCCCTTGCTTTGAACTTCCTCCATTGTTTCTTCTTTGATGTGTCCCCCTTAGACATTGATTTTGATAAAGCCCCTTTTGATTATATAAGAAGCACACTATATGCTCCTTGTCCTTTCATATTAATGTTATGGCATCCTTTGATTTTTCTTTCACCTTGAGTGTCATTTAAACCTTCTTCTTCATCAAATTGGACACTTGCTCTTATATTATCCATTCTCCTTACACTCAAAGCATAATATATAATCTTTATTTTTAACAATTGAAATTATTATACCTTCATGATTTGTGCTCTCTTGACTTGTAGAGGTGGAGCACTCCTTGTCTTTATTGGCTCCAGAAGTTAAGACTTCTTCTCATTCAGCTGTCAATGAGCTCTCCCTCTCATCCTTTGAGGTGGATGCCTCTTTGATATCCTCCTCGGATATTGAACATCTCTCAACCTCCAAAACCTCTCGTTCTTTATCCAATGGATCTTCCTCTTTGGATTTTGCTTCACTTTGCAATGAGGTTGGATGTTCATAAAACTTTGCCAACTTGCTCCATAATTTGTTTGCACTCTCATATTCTCCTATTTTACACAATATATTGTTAGACAATAAATTAACCAAAATTTTGGTTACCTTATTGTTAGCCTCAGATTTTTAGAGTTGTTTCTCGGTCCACTTTTTTTGCTTGAGGAGTTTTCCTTTGTTATTCATTGCTCTTTTCTTTCTTTGGATTTCATCTTGGTGATGAAAAATGTAGCAGCACTTCATCTCCATCTTGAGAGATTGTTGGTGCAATCGTCCTCGGGTTAAAGTTAACCAATTTGACTAAGTTCAAGTGGATTCAAGCTTGAGTTTTGATATTTAGATAATATGTGATAAGATGTCAAGTAGGTCAAGGTTGACCGGACACTTGACTAGGAAGTCTTAACGAAAAGTTGATAAAGTAAAGTTCAATTAGCTCAAGAAGGATCGCACGTTGGCAAAGGAAAACCCTAATTGAGATTAGGTAAGGTGGAAGTCTACCAAGTGACTAGTCCTAACTCGAGAGTTAGACAAAGAAAAGTGTCAAGGAGGATCAAACATTGGCAAAGGAAAGCCCTAATCGAGATTAGGCAGGGTGGAAGTCTACTTAGTGACTAGCCCTAATTGATGTTAGGAAAGAGGAAAATCTAAGTGGATCGAGGATGATCACACTTGGTGATCAAAAGTCCAAGTGGGTCAAGGAGCAACACATTTGGTGATCGAAAGTTTAAGTGGGTCAAGATTGACTGGACACTTGGTGAAGAAGTCATGGCAAGTCAAGTTTGACTAGATGTTAGGCAACGAGAAGTTCCAATAGGTCACAGTTAACTGGATGTTAGGTAAGGGAACTCTAGACTTTGATCAAGCAAGTTAGGGTTGGGAAATTGATTGGCCTTTAGCTAATTGATTAGGGTAATCGATTAGGAGGTTCTCACGAGAAACAAAAAAGGACCTAAATTGATTGATTAATTGATTAGGCCAAGCCTAATCAATTGATTAATCGATTAGGGACATTTTTCTCAATCGAACAGAAGAGGTCTGAATCAATTAGGAAGATTTCCTAATCGATTAGGGATGACACCAATCTACTAGGATTAATTCCTAATTGATTGGGAGCCCCACTGAGAATAGGTGATGAATCGATTGGAACAATCGATTGAGCCCTTGTCAATCAATTGGGCAATGGTTTGTCGCGAAGAGATGGAATCAATTGAAGCAATCAATTAATTCTTCTTAATCGATTGGGCTAATCGATTAAGGTTTTTCACAAAAGAATAGAAAGGTTGGGAATCGATTAGGTAATCAATTAAGGCTTTCTGAATCGATTGGTATAGCTTATCAATCAATTAAGAGTTTGAAAAAAGAGTTATTCTATAGGTTGAATGAGCAGATCCTATATGGCAATCGATTAGGGGTGAGCTTAATCAATTATGAGGCATCGAAGAACCATAGAAAATGATTTTTGTGGACATTTCGAAGCATCTCTCACATACATTAGTTCCTGTTGGATCAAAAGCGCTAGAGGGGGAGGTGAATAGTACTCATGACTTTCACTTACAATTCAAAAAACTAAGAGTAAAACGCAACGAAAATATAAAATAATTGCAAACACACAAACACCAAGTTTTTTACTTGGTTCGGAGCCTGAGGCAACTCCTACTCCAAGGCCTACGCTTGCTGAGAGTTTACTTTGGGCAATCACTATCAGTTTGCAAAAGTTATAGTTTTAGAGTACAGTAATTAAGTACAGTAAGAAAAATATACCAACAACTTAAGAATAGGAAATTCGAAGCTTCAGGTCATCGGTGTCTTGCTATAGCTTTATCGAGTGGTTCTTTGAGCAATGCACGGAAGATGATCGCGTTTTCATTGTTATCCTAAGCTGCTACTCGGAACCTACATATAAATCCTGTGGAGGGCACCTCAAACACCATGGAGAGCGCCCTCATCCACACCAAATCCGTAGCGTGGATGAGCTTTGACCTCTTTGCCGCTTATCCGCCCGAGGGCGCCTTCAACCGCATGGAGAGCGCCCTCCACTTGCATCCAGGGTGCCCTCATCTCCATAAAGGGCGCCCTCAAGCTCCATTAGGGCACCCTCGTGCCTTACTGTGAGGAGGTCTCCGCATGTGACCCGAGGCACCTCTAAGCTCCATGAAGGGTGCCTCGGGTACTGTTTATCCGAGGCAAGCATATCCAATTCACTTCCTGCAAAATATGTTAGTCCAACAAACCAACATACCCTACAAAATAAATTTAGCACAATATAGATATCTAAAATAAAGTATTTGATAGTCATCGAACTGTCCGGTTCTGACTTCAGATTCCCGACCGAAAACCCTAGGTCAAACCTACGCCTACTGTTCCCTCACCAGGGAACGTATCCTCACCTACTCCACTCAGGAGAGTATACTTGTTGCCAGACCAGTCCTCCAGATCGACTGGACTTTTGCTCAGTTCCTGAGGCTCCAGGACTTTCTGTTGGGCGTCCGTTCCACGACCCGTCCAATCTTTCACCTAGTTCGTAACACCAGAACTTTCCAACTAGAGTCCTCAACTCTAGGACTTTTGCTCGAATCCCTCGACCCGCCAAGACTTTCTGCCTAGGACCTAGGGTTACCACCTCCTAGGATTTTTCACCTGCCTAACCGCAGCTAGGACTTTTGTCTAAGTACACTTAGGACTTTTTTGCAAACTCATTCAAACATGTTAAATCATAATTGACCTTAACTTTGAACCCTTTGTCATTATCAAAACTTACGTTCGATCGTCGGATGCTTACTGCACCAACAATCTCCCCCTTTTTGATTATGACAACAAAATTCAAAGTTAAGTAAAAATATAGCAAGATCATAGCATAAAAACATAGCAAGATAAATACAACCTAGCATAAAAACATAGCAAGTAACAAATTGTTCTAATTATTCATCTTTAACTTAACTTTTTATTTATTTTTAACTTAACTTTCACTTTCCTCTCCCCCTTTGCCATAGATCAAAAATACTAATTATAGAAGGGAATAATTAGCTCCCCCTGAAAGGCAGCTTGTCGAAATTTAGCTTTGAAAATAATTTATTTTTAAAAAATTTAGCTAAAGTAGAGATTTTTTAAAAAATACTTAGCTATTTCAAAAAAACATAGATAAACGTAAGTTTTGAAACTGACATAGCCTTTCCAAAGAAACTTAACTAAATTTTTAGTTTTGAAAATACTTAGATTAAAAAATACTTTGATAAATTTAGTAGTTAGCTTTCAAAACTTAGATTTAAAAAGACTTTGATAAATTTAGTACTTAGCTTTAAAAATAAAGGTTTTGAAAAAAAACTTAGTTAGAAGTACTAAGTTTAAAAAAAATTTGATAAAATCTTAGTTTTTAAAAATTTTGATAAAAGATTAACTTTAAAAATATTTTCTTGTAAAAATACTTGAAAATATTTTAGCAAATACTTAGTTTCTGTCAAAGACAATTCATTTTTACAAAAAATTGAACTTCATTTTTAGAAATATTTTGAACTTTTTGAAAAGTTTAACTTTGAAAAACAATGTTTTAAGAAAATAAAGATAAAAATTAATGTCTTAAAATTCTTTGCACTTCCCCTTAATTAATGCCAAAATAAATTTTTAGGGTCCTAGAGTACAAGCATGTAAATAAAAAATTATAAAAGTTATTATTTATTTTTCTAATTTTTCATTTCACATATTCTAGATTATCAAGTATGTTCGGCTGATGAGTGTGTGTGAGACGAAGTTAACTTTAAAAAAATCTTGAAATATAAGTTTGAATTTTCAATGAATTTGAATTTCAAGTTTTAAAATATGAGTAAACATTTAAAATTTTGAAGATTTTGAAAATATATTAAAAGTTAATTAAGTTTAAAATTATAATCTTACATATATGATTTGAAAATTAATTATCATTTAGAAATAATTAAGATTTTAATAATTTGAAATTTAATTATGATTTAAAGATTGATAATCAAATAATTTTATTAAAATTAATTATGATTTTGGAATTATAATTTTGAAAATAATAATTTTGAAATTAATCATAATTTAAAAATAATTATAATTTAATTATGATTTTAACATTTTGAATTTAATTAGATTTGATTGAACTTTTTATAATTAATTAGATTTTGAAATTAATTATGATTTTATAATTAATTATGAATTTTAATTGAGTTAGCTTTAATTTAATTAATTTAGGTTTGGTTAACTACTTTAAAGCTAGGTCCATCTCACCCTTTTCTAGATTTTCAATCAGGGAATCTTAATAGTTTTGTGAGATGGTTAATTTAATCTTTGATTTAGGTTATTATCTAAGGATTAATTTATATTTGAGTTAGACTCAGATTTTTAAATTTGTCAATTAAATATTCATTTCAAAGATTGGCTTCCAGGTTGTGGCGAGACACTAGGTCTTCTTGGGTATGAGATCATCCACCACTTCTAGACAAAGCTTTTCAAATAAATTAGATATTTAATTTTCCTTTTGAAACCCCTAGGTCTAACTTGTCAAGTGTAAATTAAGCCTAGGTCCTTATCTATCCTAGTCTAAGCATGCATAATTAAAAAAAAAAATACTAAATCAAGCATCAAAAAAATCTATCTATTGATAAAAATGGTCTTTCTATTGGCTTCCCCTGGATTATAGCCTCGATAAGATCTATCAAGGCAAGGGACTTGATCCTTGGGGATCCAATATTAACCAAGTCCAACTTGATTAATCAAGTTTGACTTGGGGACCCACGCTTGGACTAAGTTTATATTTGAGTGTTTTAATAGAGACAAATAAGATCTGTATTTTTGTTTGGCCTTAAATCCAAGTCTGGATCTATTGTAAATAGCTCTTTTTTTTTCAATAATCAGATCAAGATTCTCGGAACCCAAGGTAAACCGTTTCAACGTGTCGTTGAGTTCTTTAACTTGAGTTTTCAAATTGAAATTTTCTTCCTCAAGTTGTTGGACTTGGGTTGAACTTCCATTTTGAACTGACTCAGTTAAAGAACTCGAGTTGGTCGCTTCCTTAAGGGTTGTTAGCTCCTTTTGGAGTGACTTGACCCGGACATTGGATTTGGCCAATTTCTTTAATAAATATGAAACTAATTTTTCTAAATCATGTACATTAGTACCAAAAATTAGAGAGCATACAGTGGGTTTTGGTCTTTTAGAAATGGATGTGGATCCGTGGCTTTGCTCGAACTCGACTTCTGATTTGATTTCGATCTCTGATTCATCAATGTGTTCCCGGGTCGTTATTGCAAGAAAGCTCGTCTGTTCAAGCTCTTCGTCGGAGTCTTCTGAAGAGGACTCATCCCATGTTGCCTGCAATGCTTTCTTCTTCCTCTTCTTCTTTGCTTCTTTTAGGTTTGGACAATTGGCCTTGACGTGTCCCTTTTGATTGCACCCGTAATAGGTTACTTCGAACTTTACCTTTGGACTTGTTTGTACCTTTTTGGACTGAACCACCATTTTGATATCCTTCTTTGTGAACCCCTTCTTCTTTCTGTAGAGCTTGCGTACTAGGTTGACGAGTTTGACTTCTATCTCGTCGTCATCATCTTCTGAGTCCATTTCTTCTTCAGACTCTGGTTTGGTTTTATGCTTTGTTTTTGTTTCCCAGGTTCTGCTCGTACCTATAATCAAGGCAATACCCTTCTCAGCTAAGCATGCTTTTGTCTGTTCATGTAATTCAAATTTGAAAAAAAGTTTGTCTAACTTAATTAAAGAAAGATCCTTGGATACCTTGTAAGCATCTACCATGGATGCCCACAAGGTATTCCTTGGAAAAGCGTTTAACGCATACCTGATTATGTCGCGGTTCTCCACCTTCTGTCCGATGGCATGGAGGCCATTGAGGAGGTCTTGTATACGAGCATAAAGTTGGCTCGCTAACTCACTTTTCTACATTTTCATGTTATACAATTTATTCAAAAGTAAATCACGTTTGCTTACCTTTGTATCAGAAGTGCCCTCGTGCTGCTTGATCAGTTTTTCCCACAGCTCTTTCGCGCTTGAGAGCGAGCCGACTCAATTTAACTCTTCCTTTGTCAAGTCGCATTGAAGGGTGCAGGTTGCTTTGGTGTTGGCCTCAACCTTCTTGATTATGTTTGCGTCCAAGTTCTTGCATGAAACTGGTTTTCCCGTGCTATCGAGTGGGAGTGTAATTCCAGTTTTGATGATCATCCACATCTCAAACTGGGTTTGAAGGTACGACTCCATTTTTTACCCTTCCAGTAGTCGAAATCTTCGTCGGTGAAGAGCGGAGGTCGGGCTGTGCTATAGCCTTCTTAATGGGCCATCTTAAAAAAAATCTCGCACAAAAAAAAAAAGAAATTTGGTTCCAATAGGTCTTGGATTTAATAGTGCAGGATAAAGAGAAATAAAAACGTGAACTCGAGTGGTGTTGCACCAACTTCGAGAGAAAAACTAGATTTGATACAACCAGATCGGAAGATGGCAATTTTACCGATTCCGATCGACTCTGAAAAGTTGAAAACTACCATAAAAAATTTCTTCAATGGTGGTTTCACCAATTCAAAGTGACCCTGCTCTAATACCAATTGTTGGATCGAAAGCAATAGAGGGGGTTGAATAGCGCTCGTGGCATTCAGTTACGTTTCGGAAAACTAAGAGTAAAATGCAGCGAAAATATAAATAATTGCAAACACGCAAACACCAAGTTTTTTACTTGGTTCGTAGCCTGGGGTGACTCCTACTCCAAGCTCCATGCTCCTTGAGCATTTACTTTGGGCAATCACTATCAGTTTGCAAAAGTTGCAGTTTTAGAGTACAACAATTAAGTACAGTAAGAAAATATACCAATAACTTAAGAATAGGAAATTCGAAGCTTCAGGTCATCGGTATCTTGCTACAGCTTTATCAGGTGGATCTTTGAACAGTGCACGGAAGATGGATCGTGTTTTCATTATTTCCTTAAGTTGCTACTCGGAACCTACTTATAAAGCCTGTGGAGGGCGCCTCCAACACCATGGAGGGCGCCCTCATTGTAACGACCCAATTTTTCTTATTTTGAGTTCCAAATGTCCATAAAAATATTTTAGAAATGCTTTTAAAATATTCTAGATATTTTTAGGAATTTTTAGAGTATTTTTATGCAATTTTTGGAGGTCGTTTAGTAGGGTCACAAAAAGAAAAAAAAATTTGATAAAAAAAAAACGTTGAAGGGGAGACTCGAACCCGAGACCTTGACCCGAGCCGAATCTCAGCCGAACCCAGCCAACCAGCTGAGCTACACGATTTTACTAACCTAGTATGGAGAGAAATAGATTTAAGCATAGTTGGAATCGAATTAAAACTAAGTTATAAAGGGTTAAGTGTTTTTCCCGTGACCTAAACCTAAGCTTTTCTTCTCTTTTTCCTCTCCCGACGGCGCGATTCTTCTCTCGGGCGAAAACCGCAGCCAAGGCTAGGGTTTCCTTCCTCCGGCGTCGGCGAAGGGTTTTCCGGCCGGTTTCCACCCGTGGGTGACCATTCCGACAAGGAGAACTCGGGAAATACAAGGAACCGGTAGAATC
Source organism: Zingiber officinale (assembly GCF_018446385.1). Lineage (NCBI taxonomy): Eukaryota > Viridiplantae > Streptophyta > Magnoliopsida > Zingiberales > Zingiberaceae > Zingiber > Zingiber officinale. Next base: position 121,186,526 of record NC_055993.1, on the reverse strand, counting down.
GAAGCTCCACCGAAACCCTAAAGCATTTCCCTTCGGTTGTAAGTCCAAGAACCCGATGTAAGTGCTTCTCACCTGCGGTAGGAGTAGCTCTCGGGGTTTTGTTTTGCATTTTGTTGTGAAATGAACAATACTAACCTTTTCATTCTAGCATATGGTTCGGATTTTGACCCTTGTTCTAGCAAATTGGATTAAGTTTTGGTTTCAATCTTTTGATGTGTTTTTAGTGCACGGACAGAAATTTTTGAGGGTTTTCCTTGATTACCACAGCATGCTAATTAGATGTATTTACCTTACACTTCAAGCATGATTAAGTAGTTAAACTTCCTTCAAATTACAGCATGATCAAGGGACTGTTAAGATTCGAAATAAGGTAGTTTTACAAGCTTGTTGTGGGGAAAACTATTACTGTCTTGAGCCTGATTAAGGTTATTCCTTATGACCATGTGTTTATTTTATTGGCTGTTGAATTCGGTTTGAACATATCATGTTACATTCTAGTGGTATAGTTGTTCTTTTTAAATTACTGTGAAATTTAGTTTGAATATGTACTGGTTCAAATTTTTATATCAGTGACATATGGTTTAGAATCTCTTGTATACTGAATAAATGAGAGAAGTGGAAGTAAAGCAAGACTAAGTCACAATCTGATCCTAAATTTCAGAATTTAGAATCAAAGCACACTAAGTGCTTAAATCAATGCCAAGGCATTTTATTACAAGAAGTATTTTAAGAAGGATATAAAAAAAAAGTATTTTACTTTTAAAGGGCATGTACCGGACACAAAGTCCAAGGGATGGGCTCCAAGTTGCCCCTAGACATAAGGTCTAGAAGTGTCTTAATGGTTTCGGGATTAGCTACCTCGATTCTCATTAAGAAAGGCGCGCAAAGTGGTACAATGCCGGGCCCAAGAAAAGTTGAATATTATTTTAAAGTATAAAAGTATAAGTTTGGGAACGAATGGAACAAGTTCTTTTATCTAAGTTACAAATTCTAGCAAGTTAAATTTGTTGTTCCTTTAGAGATGCATGATGTAGTTTTAGTTGCTATTTTCATGTGGAGCATGCACTTTCTGCGTTCTTTTATGTTTATGCATTCCGTATCGGATTTTGTGAGTAGAAAGCACTTACTAAGCTTTTAGCTTATAGATACTACCTTCCTCCTACTGCAGACATAGATAAAAGTAAAGGAAAAGCTAAAGTGTTATAGAAGAAGGCGACAAGGAGACGTCGATGGTGTGTGTGTGGTGGCTGATAATGGAAGCTTGGGACCTTGTTGGACGATTTTGGAAATGTTACTGCTAGTGTTCTTTTGATTACTGCTAAAAGGGAATTATTTTTCAATGCTAAGGATTTGTTTTAAATTGCTTCGTTTATGTGTTAGAATCAATAAATTGGCAAATTCATATGCTCAGTACTTCTTGATCACTGCTGAAATTTTAATCTGCTGGGATGTTCGGATTGTTATATGCCCAGTAAACTTATGTGCATGCTAGTATTCTATATGAGTTTTGTTTTATGGAAGAAATTGCATGGGAGGTTCGGTTTGTTATATGCTCAGTACCCTTATGTACATGCTAGTTTTTGGTTACTGCTAGTTGGGAGTTATTCTTTTGATAACTGCTTTGCATGCTAGTAATCTGCATTCTTGTAGAAGTATTTGTTTTATGGAAGGAAAACATGTGATGTTCGGATTTGTGTGCAATAAATGAGCAGTAGGTTTAATTGACTTCCTTTTATTTCTGTTCGGTTGTAGAATAGAATGAATGCAAGATATTAAAGGATGTAGCAAACAGTAGAGATACTTAAGCTTCATTTGTCTATATGTTATACTTGCTTGTTGCTTCACTTATTGGCATGTTTGATCCTGTAAAAAGATAAACAAGAAAGAAAGAGAAAAAAAAATGTATCAAGAAATTTTATGCTGTTATTTAGAGGCATGTTCTGATATATGATATGTTTTCCAATAGTTTAAAATATCTCTGGTCTTAAAGCAAGTAGTACAGTAGTTAGTAGAATCAGTAGCGGTCACCCTCAGAGTAGTAGTAAGGAGGGTGGTCGTTACAGTTGGTATCAGAGCAGGTTCCATTTTCCAGCAACACACACACATCAGCATCTACCTTGCCGTCTTCAAGTAAGAAAGTATTTAAGTTCTTTCTTTAGTGCTTTCCTTTATTATTATTTGCAATATAGAGTGATTGCTTATAAGTGCTAAAGTAAGATAAAAGTTTTTGCAGTTTTCTTTGTTCATATACATATGTGTATGATTAGAAAAGATAGAAAAAAAAATATATCAAATCTTCTTATTTGTTTAACTAGATGTCAAGAAGAGGACGTCCCCGTACCGCTCGTACTGTGGACCGAGCACAGGAGAATGAAGAGCCCAGAGTAGCTGAACCAAATCTCTCTGAAGTTGTTGCTCAACTTCAGAGACAGGTGGCAGAGCAGCAGCAAGTGATCGTCAATCTGATGACGAATCAGCAGCCAGTCCCTCCCACTCCTCCAACAGTAACTGTGGAGACTCCAGTGGTAACTGAGGTTCCACCAACTGCCCAGGGAGTCGTCACAGCATCCCAGAGACAAGAAGCCTACCTCATACAGTGGCTGAAACTGAAACCAGAGAGCTTCTCAGGCACGACTGAGCCCTGGGATGCCCAGGCTTGGTTCAAAACACTGGAGAGCACCATGGAGCTTCTTGACTGGCCAGAAGTCGAGAAGGTCAAGTGTGCCTCCTTCTGCCTGACTGGAGATGCACGCATGTGGTGGGAGAGAGTTAAGAGCAAGAGGGCAGCCAATCAGATGAGATGGATTGATTTTGAGACAGAGTTCTACGACGAGTTCTTCCGCCAAAGGATCACCAATAAGCACTACGAGGAGTTTATGGAGTTCAGACAGGGTGATCTGACAGTGGAGGAAGCAGTTAAAAGATTCAACAGGCTAGCTCGTCTCTGCCCAGAACTAGTAAGTACAGAGAAGGAACGAGTCAGACTGATGCTCAGGATGCTGAAGCCAGTGATAGCACTTAATGTGAGTAGTGGAACTCACCAACCCCAGACTGGCGAAGAGCTGGTCAGCAGAGCCTTAGTAGCTGAGCATTACCTGAACAGCATAAAGGCACAACGAGAGCAGCACAAGCCAATCAAGATAGAAACCAAGACTGGGGGAAGTCAGAAACCCCAGTTAAATAATCAGAACTGGAAAGGCAAGGGTACTAAAAGAAACAGTGGAATTCAGGAAGTAACCAGAAGGGAGAACCAGAAAACAAGCAGACTAATTTCCCTCCCTGCTCCAAATGTGGGAGAACACATCCAAGAGCCTGTCTTTTGGGTAAGACTGGATGTTATTCTTGTGGTCAGGAAGGACACATGGCTAAACAGTGTCCTAACAAGTTCAAAGCACCTCAGCCACAGCCAATACAATATGGAGGCAAGCCTCAGTTACATTACATGCCTGCAACTCTGGAAGGACCTCAGATCAGTCAAGGAAGGTTGGAAGCTCCACCAGTTCCAGCCAATGCCAGAGTATTCTCCCTCACTAAAGAGGAAGCTGCTAGTGCCTCCACGGTCGTAACAGGTCAAGTAGTTATTTTTCAGCATATAGCTACTGCACTATTTGATACTGGGGCGACCCATTCTTTTGTATCCATACCTTTTGCCAAAGAATTACAGGTACCTACAGAAAGCATGAATTCCACAACCCTACCTTCGGGAAGTCATGGAATCTAGTCAGTGGCTTCGGTCTGTACCAGTCAGAATTTCAGACCGAGAGCTATGTGTTAATCTGGTAGTCCTCGCTATGCAGGATTTCGATATCATTTTGGGTATGGATTTCCTCAGCAAGTACAGTGCTTCAGTGGACTGCCGCAGAAGAAAAGTGATCTTTAGTCCAGAAGGTGAACCATCCTTTGAATTTACAGGAGTGCCAAAGAGGAAGACTCAGAAATTTCTCTCTTCCCTCACAGCTCACCAGATGCTAGCTAAAGGGTGTGCTGGTTTTCTTGCATTCATTGTGAGTACAGAAGAAGAAGGAAGACCTAAGCAGGAGGAAGTTCGGGTAGTCTGTGAGTATCCAGAGGTATTTCCAGAAGAGCTACCTGGACTACCTCCCAACAGAGAAGTGGAGTTTGAGATTGAACTGGTTCCTGGTACCGGTCCAATTTCAAAAGCTCCATATCGCATGTCTCCAGCAGAGCTAAAAGAGTTACAAGAGCAACTTCAAGAGCTACTTGACAAGGGCTTCATTCGCCCTAGTCACTCACCATGGGGAGCTCCTGTGTTGTTTGTCAAGAAAAAGGATGGATCCATGCGGATGTGCATAGATTATAGAGCTTTGAATCAAGTGACCATCAAGAACAAGTATCCACTACCCAGGATCGATGATTTATTTGATCAATTGAAAGGTGTAACAGTGTTCTCCAAGATAGATCTGCGCTCTGGGTACCATCAGTTGAAAGTGAAGGAGAGTGATATACCCAGAACAGCTTTCAGGACCAGATACGGACACTACGAATTCGTAGTCATGCCTTTTGGTGTGACTAATGCACCTGCAGTCTTCATGGACTTGATGAATAGAGTGTTCAGAGAATACCTTGACAAGTTTGTCATTGTGTTCATCGACGACATTCTAGTCTATTCCAGAACTTCAGAGGAGCATGACACGCACTTGAGAATAGTTCTGCAGACCCTTCAACAAAAGCAACTCTATGCTAAATTCTCAAAGTGCGAGTTCTGGTTGGAGCAGGTAGCGTTTCTAGGTCACATCGTTTCTAGAGAAGGCATACAAGTAGATCCAGCCAAAGTAGAAGTAGTCAGCAATTGGAAGAGACCCAAGAATGCCAGGGAGATCAGAAGCTTCCTTGGTTTAGCTGGGTATTACAGGAAATTCGTGGAAGACTTTTCCAGAATAGCCTCTCCACTTACAGCCCTCACCAGAAAGAACAAGAAGTTTTAATGGTCAAATAAATGTGAGCAGAGTTTCCAGGAGCTCAAGAAGAGACTGACCAGTGCTCCTATCCTGACAGTTCCAGAAAGTGATAGGAGTTTCGATATCTACAGTGATGCTTCCAAGATGGGCTTAGGAGCTGTACTCATGCAGGAAGGAAAAGTTATAGCTTATGCTTCCAGACAACTCAAAGACTACGAGAAGAACTACCCCACTCATGATCTTGAGCTGGCAGCTATGGTCTTTGCACTGAAACTCTGGCGACACTACTTGTATGGAGTCCAGTGCAGAATCTTCACAGACCATCAGAATCTTAAGTACTTCTTCACTCAGAAGGACTTAAACATGAGGCAGCGTAGGTGGCTAGAGTTGGTCAAAGATTATGACTGTGAAATCCTCTACCACCCAGGTAAAGCTAATAAAGTGGCAGATGCACTAAGCAGAAAATCCAGTGCATCCCTAATGTCCTTGTCATCATTAGCCCTGCCACTGCAGAAGGAGTTGTCAGATTTCTGACTTGAAATTATTTATGGACAACTCTCTGCAATGACTCTAGAGTCAACCCTGCTTGAGGATATACAGAAGAAGCAAAGTGAAGATCCAAATATCCAAAAGATCAAGCAAGGGATATAAGAAGAAGAAAATTCCGAATTTCGAGTATCAGACAGTGGAATTCTTTATCAGGGAAGTCGCCTTTGTGTTCCCAATGATGAAGAGCTGAGAAAGAAAATTTTAGAAGAAGCTCACAGTACACCGTACTCTATGCATCCTGGTTCTACCAAGATGTACCAAGACGTGAAACAGAGGTTCTGGTGGTCTGGACTCAAAAGAGATGTAGCTAAATATGTCAGTACTTACCTGACATGTCAGAGGGTCAAAGCAGAACACCAGAGACCAGGAGGAGTTCTACAACCTCTTCCTATACCAGAGTGGAAGTGGGAAGACATCTCTATGGACTTCATAACAGGTCTCCCAAGAACTACGAATGGACATGATGCAATATGGGTAATAGTGGATAGATTGACCAAGTCTGCCCATTTTCTAGCCATCAAGGTGTCCCACTCTATAGAGCAGTTGGCACAGTTATATGTTAAGGAAGTGATCAGACTTCATGGAGTTCCCAAATCTATTGTGTCTGATAGAGATGGACGCTTCACCTCTCACTTTTGGGAGTGTGTCCAGAATGCACTAGGCACCAAACTCAAGTTCAGCACAGCCTTCCATCCTCAGACCGATGGATAGACAGAGCGAGTAAATCAGATCCTAGAAGATATGCTCAGGGCTTGTGCACTAGATTTTAAAGGCAGTTGGTGCAAGTATCTGTGCTTAGCTGAGTTTGCCTACAACAATAGCTATCAGGCTACCATCAAGATGGCACCATATGAGGCGTTGTATGGCAGAAAGTGCAGATCACCTATATGCTGGCAAGAAGCAGGTGAAAGAAAAGAAATGGAAGTAGAGTTGGGCATTCAGACAGAGCTGATAGATGAGACCACTCAGGCCATCCAGAAGATCAGACAAAGAATTGAGATTGCCCAGAGCAGACAGAAGAGTTATGCTGACACACGCCGTAGGCCATTGGAATTTCAAGTAGGAGATTCAGTTTTCCTCAAGGTCGCTCCTATGAAGGGAGTGATGAGATTTGGCAAGAAGGGCAAATTAAGTCCTCGTTATGTAGGACCTTACCTGATCATAGAGAGGATTGGGAAAGTAGCTTACAGACTGGACTTACTACAAGACATGTCAGCAATACACAATGTATTTCATGTCTCCATGCTAAAGAAGTGTCTCCATGACCCTAGCCAAGTGATTGAGCCTCAGTCAGTGCAGATCCAAGAGGATCTTAGTTATGAGAGTAGACCTACACAGATAGTGGACAGAGCAGTCAAGAGACTAAGAAGCAAAGAATTGTTGGTGCGGGTAGCACTAACGGTCTAACCCAGGTTTTGATGAATGACAAATAGGTTAAGTTAGTTGTGTTGTTGTCTGACACTTTGATCAAGTGTGCAGGAAAAGTCCAGCTAGGTCGACGGGCTGACCGGATAGCTGGCGAGAAGTCCAAGCGGGTCGACGGGCTGACCGGACGCTTGGCAAGAACTCCAGCTAGGTCGACGGGCTGACCGGATAGCTGGCGAGAAGTCCAAGCGGGTCGACGGGCTGACCGGACGCTTGGCGAGAAGTCCAGACGGGTCGACGGGCTGACCGGACGTCTGGCAGGTAAGTGAGGTAAGTCACTGGAGGGGAGTGACTGTGAGGACGCGTTCCCGGGAAGGGGACATTAGGCGTCGATCCGGCTTAGATCCATTTCGGATGTCTAAGTCGAGATCGTGACTAGATTCCGGTCTCGGAAAGACGGAATCTAAGTCATACTCTCTTTATCTATCTGCTGAACTTTAATCGTGCTAACCATTTGTTTAACAATATATATTTGCCTCGACTAACCTTGTTTTGCGGGAAAAGGAGTCTTTCGAACAAGGTGGTCCGGCGCCCGAAGGCGAATTTTATCCGGACAACTCGTCGCCACGTGGAGCATCTTGATTTGAGCAGATTCACACTCTGTGCGCCGGAAGGGATCCAGCGCCTGAACAAGATATAAAAGAAGCCCCGCATGAGCTTCGAATTAACTTTGACCGAGAACTCTTCTGCGATCTTGCCGCCGACGTTCAAGTGCGACGTCAACAACGCTCCGACAAAAGTGCTCTTCCGGTTTTTGCTTAATTTTCTCTTTGTCGGTATTGCTTTATTATTACTAGCATCTCCTGTACTTTTTCTGTAATCATATTTTGACTTGCTAGTGATTGCCCAACGAAAGTGGTCAAGGACCACGGGCCTTCGAGTAGGAGTCGTCACAGGCTCCGAACGAAGTAAAAATATTTGTGTCTACTTTATCTTTTTCCGCTGCGTTTATACTCGTCTTTTTCGAATCGATATTCACCCCCCCTCTATCGAATCTAACGGTCCTACAAGTGGTATCAGAGTAGGTACCGCTCTGATTTGGTGCAACCACCAATCAGGCAGGGGGTGAATTGTTTTTTTTAATTAATTTTAAAAACTGGTGTTTCGTTAACTTAATATTTCACTAATCAATTTAAATTAGTTCAACACGAATTTAGATTTCTTTTTCTATCTTTTTCTTCCCGCACTACTAATCCAAGACCAAGTCTTGGGATATTTTTTGGTTATTTACCTGTGCACAGAATGTCCCAACAAGAAGGATTCAGCACAGTGCGACATCCACTCTTCAACGGGGACGACTTCCCTTACTGGAAGAAGCGCATGGAGGTCTACCTCAAAACAGACTTCGACCAGTGGATGAGTATTACGAAACCTTACAAAATTCCAGTGGACAACGCCGGGAATCTAGTGGATCCTGAAGACTGGACAGCAGATCTCAAGAAAAAAGCATCAACAGAAAATAAAGCGATCAACACTCTACAATGTGGATTGACAAGAGAAGAACTGAACAGAGTCGGTCCACACAAAAACGCTAAAGAGCTATGGGACAAGCTGATCGAACTGCACGAGGGAACGAGCGACGCTAAGGTAACAAAACGAGACCTGCTTCTAAACAAAATCTTTAATATAAAATGCAGGAAGGAGAAACAGCGAATCAACTACACGCGAGGATCAAGGACATCCTCAACGGGCTTCATGCAATAGGCCACCAAATGGAGAACAGAGACCTAATAAGGTACGCTTTAAACGCTTTTCCACGTAATAGTTTGTGGGCATCAATAGTGGATGCCTACAAAATTTCTAAGAATCTTTCTAACTTAAAATTAGACGAGCTGTTTTGTGAATTAGAATTACACGAACAAACTAATGCCGGAGCCGAGAAAGGTATAGCACTATTTGCAGGTTCCTCCAAAGAAAAGAAAGGCAAGCTTGAACTTGAAGAAGACTCCGACCAAGACTCCGAAGACGAAGAACACCTGGTGAACTTGGTAAGAAAAATGTTCACCAGTAGAAAGAGGAGCTTCTTCAAAAGATCAGCTCTCCCTCAGAACAAAAGAACGTGACTTGCTACGGCTGCAACAAAAAGGGACATTACAAGAACGAATGTCCAAAACTAAAGTTCGACAAACCAAAGCCAACCAAAAAGAAGGCACTCAAAGCAACGTGGGACGACTCCTCGGACGAATCGGAGGAAGAAGAGTAGAAACATCAAAGCCACCTCGCACTGATGGCCCGCGAAGCCGAAACAGATAACGAGTCGGAAGATGACGACGGGTCTGAACCCGAAACAAGCCACGAGTCCGTACTCGTTTCCGAAGGCCCGAATGAGGTATACTTTAATTTAAACAAAAAAATTTTTAGAATTATTTCCTGTCTAAATAGTAAATTAACTAAATTAGAAAATGAAAACAAATCACTTCTTGAGGAAAATCAAAACCTCAAGGAACAATTAAAGAACTCAAATCCAACTCAAGATCTAACACTTGAGGAGGAGAATTTATCATTAAAAAATGAAATAAACAACTTAAAAGAGATGTTAGAAAAATTTACAACAAGATCAAAAAATTTAGATTTAATCCTAAATAATCAAAAAGCATGTTATAATAAAACCGGACTAGGATATAAGCCGAATTCAAATAAAACCTTCAAATCATTAATAACCCAATACAAGTCAACCAATCTAGCTTGGGTTCCGAAAGCGTGTCTGACCACGCAAGTAGGACTTAATCAATATTATATAGCTAAAGAAAAAATACATTATATAAAATTAAATAAACCAAACCAAAATCTAAAATACAAACCTAAATCAAATTCAAAATCTAAACAGAATTATCACCAAGTTAACTATAACTATAAAAAGAATCGACACAAGCCTAAAATCAAAACTTAAATTAATGGCCAATAATTCAGGGGGAGGCTCCATAATAGCTGGCACCTCCAAAACTAACTTACCCGATAGGGTAATCCAAAATTTACCAACCCGGCAGGGTAATTAGGATTAGTTAAAAAGAGACCAAGTTTAACTTGAAACATGGTATTGGTGAAATTTTTGGATGATAGTACGTTAGGGAAACTTGGGCATCGCATGTCTAGAAAGATATGGTTTCGATCTGGTGCATTTGGCCAAGTGGAACTGACCGAAGCTACCCTTAAACGAATCCTAACCAGTTAGACCAAGATTTAGTACTAAGTTCCGTGGATAGGACTATTCGGAAAACCTCGAAAGGTTGGTTACTTCTAATGATGTCCTTGTGACTCACCAAGCTTAGAAGTTTATCCGAAGAATGCCTATTTGTGGAAACCAAAGCTAAGTCTGAATCTAACACTAGTTAAACCAAAACTCTGTAATCAAACCAATTTCATCTCACAAAACCATAGGATTCCCTGATTGATAATATAGATCGGGTGAGATGAATAAAACTTAAATTAATTTCAAAATTTAATTTTAAACTTAAAAAATTAATTTTAAAATTAATTTTAAACTTAAAAAATTAATTTTAAACTTAAAAAATTAACTTCAAAATTTTAATTTTAAAACTTAAATTAATTTCAAAATTTAATTTTAAACCTAAAATTAAAAAAAAAAAAAATTAACTTCAAAATTTGAATTTTTAAAACTTAAATTAATTTCAAAATTTAATTTTAAACTTAAAAAATTAATTTTAAAATTTAATTTTAAACTTAAAAAATTAACTTCAAAATTTTAATTTTTAAAACTTAAATTAATTTCAAAATTTAATTTTAAACTTAAAAAATTAATTTTAAAATTTAATTTTAAACTTAAATAATTAATTTTAAAATTTAATTTTAAACTAAAAAAAAAATTAACTTCAAAATTTTAAAACTTAAATTAATTTCAAAATTTAATTTTAAAAAATTAATTTTAAAATTTAATTTTAAACTTAAAAAATTAACTTCAAAATTTTAATTTTTTTAAAAAAAAACTTAAATTAATTTTAAACTTAATTTTAAACTTAAATTAATACATGCTCAAAAGACTAACTTTAAATCCTACTTACTGTAGGAAACCAAGTGGATTTTGGACAGTGGTTGCTCCAAACATATGACTGGAGATCACACCAAGTTCACTCAACTCACTTACAAAAGCCTAGGAACAGTTGCCTTTGGAAACAACGGCAAGCTCAAGGTAATTGATATAGGTAATATTGAATTAAAATTAGATTTTATAATTACAAATGTCTTACTTGTTGAAAACTTTAAATATAATCTTCTAAGTATAAGTCAATTGTGTGATACTAGGTATAAGGTCAAGTTTCTATCTACAGAATGCTCAATCAAACACCTAGATAATCCTACCATAAACCTAAAAGGTTTTAGAAAAGACAACATCTATGTCATCAACTTAACCATTTCTTCCATTAAGTGCTATTTAACACAAAAAGAAGAAACTTGGTTATGGCATAGGAGAATGTCTCACACCAACTTTAGAAATATAAGTAAACTAAATGGACTTGTAAAAGGCTTACCGAAGTTACCTAACTTAGATTCAACTATATGTAATGTTTGTCAACAAGGAAAACAAACTAAATCAACCCACAAACAAACAAATCAACCACAAACTAACTCAATCTTAGAACTTCTACATTTAGATCTTTTTGACTCCCATGGAGTCAAATCCATTAATGGAAACTTATACTGTTTAGTAATTATAGACGATTACTCTAGGTTTACTTGGGTAAAATTCTTAAAACATAAAGATGAAACTTTTGAAATTCTTACAAATTTTTGCAAACAGATTGAAAACGAAAAGATATTAAAATTAAAAGAATTAGGAGTGACAATGGGGAGAATTTAAAATCATAACTTTAACAGCTTTTGTCTAGAAAACGTTACCATCATGAGTTCTCATGCCCTAAAACCCCCAACAAAATGGAATTGTAGAAAGAAAAAATAGAACCTTACTTGAAGCTTCTAGAACAATGTTAAATGAGTATTACCTACCTAAATACTTTTGGGCAGAAGCTGTTAGTACAGACTGCTATGTACAGAACAGAACAACAATAAATAAAAACTATTATATAATAAACAACCAAAAATAAAATACTTTAAGGTATTTGGGTGCCCAGTGTTTATCTTAAATACAAGAGAACACTTAGGAAAATTCACCTCTAAAATTGAAAATGGAATTTTTGTAGGATATTCCCTAAAAGTAGAGGCTACAGAATTTATAATAAAGTTACCTTAAAAATTGAAGAAACTACTAATGTAAAATTTAAAGAAACTAAACAAGACATAGAACCTACACAACCCCCAGAGTTTGTTCCAGAAACCAACCAAACTCTAAATCATGAAGACGAGGAACAACATCAAGAGAATCAACCTCCTAAAACAATAAGGGTAAACCCAAATCATCCAACTGATCAAATAATTGGTGACCCAGACTTAAGAGTTCAAACCAGATCATCCTTTAGAAACCTAAGTCAAATCTCATTAATTTCAAAAATTGAACCTAAAACTGTGGATGAATCCCTACTAGACCCAGATTGGATTATAGCTATGCAAGAAGAACTAGCCCAATTTGAGTGTAATGAGGTCTGGGACTTAGTCCCACCACCTAAGAATAAGAAAATAATAGAAACAAAATGGGTATTCAGAAACAAATTATGTGAAACTGGGGAAATTACTAGAAATAAGGCTAGACTGGTTGCCAAAGGATTTAGTCAAGTTGAAGGACTTGACTATGACGAAACATATGCCCCAGTAGCCAGATTAGAATCCATTAGAATGTTACTCAGTTATGCAGCCCATAAGGGATTTAAACTATACCAAATGGATGTTAAGTCTGCCTTTCTTAATGGACTAATCAGAGAAGAAGTTTATGTAGGTCAGCCTCCTGGTTTTGAAAGCTTAGAACACCCTGATTATGTCTTTAAATTAAAGAAAGCCCTATATGGACTTAAACAAGCACCCAGGGCGTGGTATGAGAGGCTAACATCTTACCTAACATCTAAAGGATTCAAACAAGGTCAAATTGACCCAACCTTGTTTGTCAAATCATTAAATACAAACATATTTATTGCACAAATATACGTGGATGACATAATATTTGGCTCAACAAATTCAGAATTTTTAGAAGAATTTATTAATCTAATGGAAAAGAGTTTGAAATGAGCTTAGTGGGAAAACTAACCTATTTCTTAGGATTACAAATCAAACAGATAAATGAAGGAAACTATATCTCTCAACATAAATACACCAAAGAATTACTTAAAAATTCGAATGGAAAATACAAAAGAAATAAAACACCGATGTCTTAAACACAATCTTAGATAGTGACCCAAATGGAAAACCATTGACTTAAAATATTATAGAAGTGCAATAGGTAGCCAACTGTACCTAATGCAAGTTAACTCGATATTTTATTTGCAGTTAGTATGTGTGCTAGATACCAAACTTGTGCTAAGGAATCCCATTTGACACAAAAGTTAAAAGAATTTTAGATATCTTAAAGGAACAACAAATGTAGGAATCGTATCCTAGGACAAGTAATTTTGAACTAATAGGATATTCGACTCAGATTATGCCGGATGCAAATTAGACCGTAAAAGAACAAGTGGTGGATGCCAATTATTAGGTTCATCACTTGTTAGCTGGTTTAGTAGAAAGCAACATTGTGTTGCTCTGTCTACAACTGAGTCAGAATACATAGCTATAGGCGAATGTGTTGCACAAATATTATGGATGATGCATACTCTAAAAGATTTCAACTTAAATATCACAAATGTAAAAGTATTAATTGACAATATAAGTTCAATTAACTTAACCAAGAATCCTGTGCATCATTCAAGAACCAAACATATTGAAATTAGACACCACTTCATCAGGGATCATGTTACTAAAGGCGATATTGAACTCAAGTACATTGAGTCCAAATCAAATTTAGCTGACATTTTTACAAAACCTCTCCCTGAAAGTGAATTTAGCAACTTACGACGAAAATTAGGGATGTGCTTAATAGACTAGGATCTTTCAAAAATACTTTCAAAATTGATTTCACCAACTTATAGGCTGGCTAAACTTGTTTGTTTTCAAACTTTCCATTTTCAGACTTTCGAAAACCGTTTTGGCCTTAGCTTAGACTAGTTTTACATCCTTAGAAAGCATGTACCCATAGGACTAGTTTTTTGAGCATCTCACCAACACCTTAGGTTTACCTTGCTTGTGTTTGATAAACATAGAAAGGGGTGAGATGCATAGGCCAACTGTCTGGACTTAAGATGCTTATTTCAGTGCATCAACATAAGTCTGGACGTTAAATACAATTCAGATATTAATCAGATTAAAGTTCATCAGTCAAGTCAAACACTGACTGATTATAATTACCTTAATCTGACTAACCAAGTGAAAGCTACTATCTTTTGATAGTTAGTTAGTACCTAATTGGTTAGACAGCTGGTTAAAGTTAAGTATCAAATTCAGGGGGAGAAATAAAACTACTTTAGTTTTCCAAATTGAATTTTAAACTTAATTTTGAAAATCAAAGTTTAAAAACAACTTGTTTAAAATTGTGAAATTTTTTACAAAAATTTGAAAGTTTGAAAGGTTTTGAATCTAATACTTTTAAAACTTTGAAAATTTGATTTTGAAAAACAAATTTCACAAAAACATTCTAAAAATATGATCTTACTTTTACCAAACTCCTTTGAAAACTAAAAGTAAAGATTTAAATTTAATTTAACTTTACTTTGAAAATTGTCCTGAATCTAGTTCTTAAAATTTGATTTTACTTAATTTTGACATTTTGATTTGAAGGTTAAATTTTACAAAAAAAAATTAGTTTACAAACTAAGCTTCTCAAACTCATTTTCCTTGATTTTGAAAATTAAATCTTTTACAAACTTAGTGTTGAAAAATAAATTTCAATTAGTTTTGAAAAATAGATTTTTTTCAAACTTAGTTTTGGAATTTTGGTTTTGAAAACTTATGTTTGAAAAGCGTTTCAAAGTTGAAACTTGTTTTGAATATTTAATCTTGAAATTTAGACCTTATACACTTATGTTTGAAAATTAAAACTTAGCAATTTTTCTAAAAGCTAAAAGCTACTGCTTTATACAAGTTTTCAAAACTTTATACTCCCCCAAGTAAACTTGATCTTTTCTTGGATTTCAAAATTGTACTTTTTTTTCCTTGAATTCTGAACCAAACTCAGTTATTTTTTAAGATTAAGTGTTATTGTTTTCAGTAACTCTACACTATGATTGTTTCCCTTATTTTTTTTGATGAATGCCAAAGGGGGAGGAGGGTTAGGTGGTTAAGTTAGCTAAACCAATTTGAAAACACAAACTAACTTTAAAACCACACAAATGCATTTTGTTTCGTACATATGCTTTCACTAACTTAACCAGGTTGTCATTCCATCAAAAAGGGGGAGATTGTTGGTGCGGGTAGCACTAACGGTCTAACCCAGGTTTTGATGAATGACAAATAGGTTAAGTTAGTTGTGTTGTTGTCTGACACTTTGATCAAGTGTGCAGGAAAAGTCCAGCTAGGTCGACGGGCTGACCGGATAGCTGGCGAGAAGTCCAAGCGGGTCGACGGGCTGACCGGACGCTTGACAAGAAGTCCAGCTTGGTCGACGGGCTGACCGGATAGCTGGCGAGAAGTCCAAGCGGCACTACAAGAAAAAAGCTAAACAACAACGCTTTTTTGGCGTTGTCGTATGTACTTAAAAAGTGATGTTGTAGATGGTGTTGTAGAAAGTCATATCAAAGACAACGCTTTAAAAGCGTTGTGGTTGGTCACAAAGACAACGCTTTTTAAGCGTTGTCTTTTCGTTCTTAAAAAGCGTTGTTATAGATGCTGTTGTAAAAATGCACATATCAAAGACAACGCTTTAAAAGCGTTGTGGTTGGTCACAAAGACAACGCTTTTTAAGCGTTGTCTATTCGTTCTTAAAAAGCGTTGTTAAAGATGCTGTTGTAAAAATGCACATATCAAAGACAACGCTTTAAAAGCGTTGTGGTTGGTCTCAAAGACATTGTTTTTTAAGCGTTGTCTTTTATTACTTAAAAACGTTGTCTTTTTAAATTTATAAAAAATAGTGTTTTTCTTAATTAAATAGCAAAAATTATAAAAAATACTCAAAATTTACATATAATTGAATATCCACAACCACAATCATTTTTATAATAAGACTATTTAACAAATAAATAAAACTTTATATTATACAAACAAAATGTATACATATTGATCCACAAATTAAATTTGTATCATACAAGTTATCCTTAACTTCATGACAATAATTTTTCAAACACACAAGTTTTACAAAACCTCATCATTGACTAACCGCTGTTGTTGGTGTCCATCGCATGGAATTGCTTCTTTAAGTCCAGCAATCTCTTCTTCTGAAAGGCTTTCAGCTATCACTCTTAGAGCCATCTTCTTCAACTTGTCATCAGCACACCTGGGGTTGTAGGCAATCAAGAAATTTTGTATGAAAACTTTTAGAGAAATTGCAGATGACATTACTAAACTTCTTTGAACGGAATATGGTTCAGTGGATAAGCAACCAGAACACAATAAGGTCACAGCATCCAGCACAATTAAACAGCAATCTAGCAAGTAGTATGAAGTACGAAGAAACGCAGATAACAAGATAAATGGCCTTGCCGATTAAAGGCGAGAAATGACATCTTTAACCTCGGCAGGTGTATATAGATGGTAAGTAGGAGCCACCTTTGCAATGTCAACATTATTAGGGGTTACCTGTTAATGCAAATGAGTAATTAGCAATGTAAAAGTTGCAATACTCTGCAATTTATGTAAAACAAAATGAAACCCTAGAACTGGATCCTTAAGCATCAGTCCAATTTACCCGTCTAATACAAAAGTACCCAAAACATACATTCAGGTCAGCTGGTACCAGATTGAATAGTGTATTCTCTCTTTATCATATTTAAATGCAGTGTTTATATGATTTAGAAGTAAACATCTAAGCACACCCGATTAGTTTATCCAAATAGACCAAGTAATAATTCATTAACCAGGAGCCTGAATGAACCTAATCCAGGTTTGATAACAGGGATGCTTTATCTATCTTCTAAAGCAGGTAGATACAGAAAAACCACAAGAAATATACCTTTTCTTCCATGACTTGTTTCAGGATGGAAAGAGCTATAGTTTCAGCTTCCAGAAGGGACAGGTCCTGGATAAACAAGCGCCCTCATGAAATTATTCTCATCACCGCCACCACAATACCACAAACAGAAAATTACTATAGATCTAAGTAGCCACAATAGAGAAGGCTGCCGTCAAAGCAAATTTGCCTTGCACAGCCATGTATATCTAAAATTGCCATAGTAGCTACCTTGTTGTATTGCTCTTGAAGAGAACTATAAGCTCCTTCGGATCCAGATCCTATTGCTTTTGCATTGCATTGCCAGAATGTGCCAGATGGATCGGTATAGTACCTGCAATTTATAGCATGTAACATTTGAAGCAAAACATTGAAATACAGGACTACATAGCAGAGACTGTGTAGGAGAGACTTCAGATTTTACCAGATAACTTCTGACATTTGTAATATCGAGCAGAAACATTAACATACGAAAAGGTCCAGCACAATAATACATATGCACTAGAATATTTGTATCTCCTAAAGAGTGATCTCTGGGAAGAATCGTTTAGGACACAGGAAGATTATATTAATAGTAGTAAACAACCCACTAGGATAATAAAATCAGTTCCCTAATAGGAGGGTTTAACGTGAAAATTTTATACATTTTACCACTTCAGACACTGTAGCTTATTGAGGAAATAAAATATTATCAAAAGGATTGTGTCCACCCATCCTTGTTCATCAGCTTGGAACCTTTGAAATGAAAGCTGCATTGGGTACATGGAAAAAACAACAAAAAGGGAGGATAAATGATAGCCACCAACCTAATTGTTCACAAATATCTGTATAAGTTATTAAGGGTGTTCATAGAAGTTGATCCTTTAGCCGTGTCTGTTAGATGGTCAAATCTAGGCACCAACTCAAAAATGTTGGCGTCCAAGTGTTAGTGTTCAACTACTTCTGATTTTCTTCATCTTTGAATTGTTAAATACATAGGGTATTTATAGGGAATACTCAAGATGTATCTAAATAAATACATGAACCAATATTAAATGACATACATTCATCATCCGAAGAGTCATTCATGAATCCTCCAATATTCATGCTCCAGATGACCATACATTAGATTATAAGTCCAATTAATTTGATTGCAAGGTTGTAAATAGTCCTTGAGGGCTATTGATAGTGATTCCAAGACGTATTGGAAAATAATGGAACAAACCTATGAAACAACTATCAAGGGATTCACTTCAACTTTCCTAAACCAAAGAAGAAACAGATGGATTACAAA
This sequence comes from Zingiber officinale, assembly GCF_018446385.1. Lineage (NCBI taxonomy): Eukaryota > Viridiplantae > Streptophyta > Magnoliopsida > Zingiberales > Zingiberaceae > Zingiber > Zingiber officinale. The sequence continues at coordinate 121,168,264 of NC_055993.1, read as the reverse complement.
AGAAAACAATTTGCACCATCAAACTGAAACTTATAATAAGCCTTAATAAATTAATGAAAAAAGAATTGTTTAGAAGTTCACTGAGAAACATATGAAAATACAACAAATGCAACTGCAAAAAAAAAATAAAAAACTAGTATCCAATTAACTTTTTTTATACTTTCAGATCAAAAGGTCAAATTTATATACTTTGGTTCATGTTGAAGCAAGAGGATAACAATCTCATCGACAGCTAGTATTTCCTTTTAATATAGAACACTAAAAAGAAGGAATATCAATGATGAAACAAGCCTGAAAATGCGAGCTACTGAGGCAGCGAGCAATCTGCTTGAACAAGGTAATCATGCAGCGTTGGAACTCTGTCGTGAGCATCAAAGACCAAATATTACCAAATATTAAGATCAGACAAACCAAATAATACCTTATTTTTAACAGCTATCTAGAGGATCCGCTTTTGACTTGAAGTTGGTTCAAAGAAGACAAATCAAATATACAAATACTAAGATGAAAGCATAATGAAGTAGTTAACTTTTCTACTTTACCGATTATAAGATCTACAACTTCTTGCTCAAGATTTTGCTGCACGAGTAATTATTAGAAAAATAAACCCAATAGTGGAACAAAAGCTAGATAAAGAAACTAGATAATTTACATTGACGGAACTTTACATAATAACATATAATACAGTGCTTTGTACTTGCATATTAATCCGAAACATCCTTTCACCTAAGTGACAATTTTTCCAAAACATCATCATTCACAAAACATCATCATTCACTAAAAATTTTCACAAGTTTTAAACTTCAGTGACAACTTTTCTTTGGGGTCAATTGCTCAAGGTCGATCTGGTAACTATGCACCGCATCAAAAAAATTGGCATTAACTATGATTCCACCAAAAACCACCATTCCATGAACTTAAATCTAAATAGAATTATGGCAACTATCATTCCATACCTATTCATAAATATGATCTTGTATGCACTCCGCCAACTCGACCGAACCTCATCAATTTGTTCACGAGAGTACCCTATTTTTGTGAACTGTGAGCATACACAATTTATGTTAATGGAAAAATAATCAACACCGATCACTTTGCAATTTTAAATAGTTTATGTCAAATAATTTGAGATAAGCTAAATAATGTTACTATTGATTGCAGTGAATCTCTCTCAATAGTCTCAACTTCTTCAATAATTTCTCTCATAAATCGCATCACAAAAAAATCACATTGTTTCGCATCCGGTTGTTGAGGAGCCTATATAGTAATTAGAGTCAAATTGTTAATGAAAATTATACACATTACAATATATGTTAAACAAAAGTACACATACCTTAACTACTTCCCACTTAACATTTTTCCTACCTTTCCTTCCCTTGGTTGAATTAAACAATTTTAAGGCCCTTCATACGTTAAGAATATTTGTTAAATAAGATTTTTATTATAATAAATATTTACTAAAAGAAATCTGAACTCACATTTCCATTACGTATTTTGAATCATCATCGCGAATGTGGCAACTAAGGGAATCCAGCAGGTAAATAGCATCCTTGTAAGGTTCAATAACACTAAGATTCCAATGGAAACTAGGCAAATACATAGGATTAGATCATAAAATTGAATAAATTATCGAAAGGAAGCAATTGAAAGTGATGTTTTACTTCTTGCTTACCCGACATTACATGGCACTAACACTAGTTGATCTGTTGATGCACTTGTCAGCTTATCTGCTAAAAGAGTTGCCCTTTGATTCAGGGTTTCAAGCTTAACTGATTTGTCTTGTGCCGTTTTTGCCAGATATGGGAGTTTGTGAGGATTCATAAATCTGAATTTCTTTGTCTTGGTATCTTTCACCATCTTTTTATACAGACACCTATCATTGCAAAGAAAAAATATTTAGATACTAAATAATAAAATTTAGATACAAAACACTCATAATAAGTTGGAAAAATAATGATCACTCATAACACTAAGTTATGGCTGATGATAGTAACATCCATACATGAGAACTTACTATGAACAGCCTTGCATATTAAACATACCATAAATGTATACATGCAAATTCTTTTATTTCTTGAGGACAAGCACATTTAAGATACTTAAAATATACAAGAAAAAGATATGAGCAAAGTACTTCCTGTCTAGAAGAACAAATGGCGGAAGGCAAACATTAAGGGTTGAAAATGAATGAGCTATATTTATGTAAAGTGTACCACATCAATTGATATTAGTAAACCTCTCAATAGAAATGATGAACTATTAACTTAATGAGAATAACATGGTATGAGAAAATTACTAGAAGTTGAATTTTTCAAGAGTAAACTTGTTCACACAACAATATTAGTAAACTTCTTGCAGTTCAAATCAGGGATTTTCTGTCTTGCTAGATATTAGAATTTCCCAACAAACATAAAGCAATGCAGTAATTTCCCAGCATAAGTAAAGCAATGCAGTTGCAACTGAGAAAATAATATTTAGATACTAAATAATAAAATTTAGATACAAAACAATCATGTGGATTAAAAAATAATGATCACTCATAATAAGTTGGTGAAATTGTAACAATAAACCATAATAAGTTGCTAAAATTGGGAAGCAAACATGTGATGAAAAAGTTGCTGAAATTGCTTAAATAAACTTACTTACCATATGTAGGCAACGATCAAATTTCCTGAAATTGACTCCAAATGATACAAAGAATTGATGTCCTCAAGGTCAAGAAAAAGTTCACAATCTTCATCAAACACTTCATTATCTAAGCACATTGATATACATTTTCCTCCATCTAGAGCATGCTTCCTGTAACAATATAACATATGTAATGCTCTTGGGACACTTGTTGACAAAGTAGGTTTTGATTTTTTTCGTTCAAACTTCTTCCTTCTAGGCTTCTAATAATTTCAAATATAAACAAGTTAGATAGCTAGGTTGAATAATAATAAAGTGGCAATATAATTAGAAATATAATAATAAAGTGACAATATAATTAGAAATATAATATCTCATATACCTCATCTTGCTTCACAATCTGCTGTTCAGGCCAAGCCACAACAGTTCCTATGGCATCACCAATTACTTCACATTCACTTGGAATTGGATATGGCAAAGGAGCGGATTTGTCCACTGCTTGATCAATGGAGACTCGAATGCAATTCTTGGGAAATGGAATACCATGAAGCATTTTTTCCATGCCATTGAAACAAACAATTGTACCATATGCAGCAATATTTGAGCAAGATTCCAATGTCAATGCAACTGATTGACCCTAAAATATTAAAAAAAAAACATGTTGATTATATTTAGTTTATAATGCTATAATAATAATGAATATCGCTATAACTTGTATTTTACCTGTAAAACTTCGTCTTTACCCACAATCTGTACGTCATCTTCTTCAATATTCTTCTGATGAAACTTCACCGAGCAACTGCCTTTGTCATCAATTGAATTGTCCCATGCACCCCTTTTATGCATTAATGCTTCAAGTTTTTGGATGCGTACATCTTGTTCTAAAATTTGCATCTTCGCCTCCTTCAGCTCCCTTTTATGCTCAGCGATTATATCTAGGGTAACATCATATTTCTTCCTTGTTCTACCAACATTGAAATAGATTGTTGGGTTGATATGACCTCCGATACCCCGGACACGCCCAGAATATTCCTGAGTTTCAAGTGCCTTGGTAAGAATATCCTCTTTTGCTCCTTCGCATTGCAGCTTGCCCTCCCTCTTTTGCTGTATATATTCATCCTGTAATGCAACATTAAAAAGAATTATCAGTACTTTACCAAGGATAATTACCAAAGATATGCAATATTGGTTTAAAAAATACTGATGTCCAGGCCGGTTCTTCCCGTGATAGCTCAAGTCAAGTGCTTAGTAAGTCATATTGAACAAATATGAAGTTGACTTTGAAATATTTTTTCCTTTTTTGGCATTCAATCATATATTTACTTCTGCACAGTTCTAAAAAAGGCACATATTTGATTGAGCAATTGACTACAAGTTTAATAAAATGACAAAATTTTAATAAATTTTCACTACACAAACCCATAAAGAGAGGACCACCACATAATTGAAGCTAATTGTCTGGAGTTGCAGGAAAGAATAATCAAAAGTAAAGTTGTTCCCAACCTCTCAAGTTCCGATTCATGAATCTTATGCTTTAATTCAAACTAAAACAGCACAAAGAGAATGCTCAAGGAGACAAGGAGCTTTATTTGTCACCAATCAAGTGGGAAAACATAATAGAAGCTTCAGAGCAGTGGTCTGGGGAACAACTTTACTGGCCCTTGGGTTACTCAAGCTTACAAATTGCTTACTGCCAAGAACGTTTCAAACCTGGTTGATTTATCTGCATCTGTTCTATAGAAACTCTAGCTATCACCTCTAAGTTCTCAATGCATTCACCATTAATTGATTGCAGCAAAAGGAAACCACTGCATGTAATAGACTTTTCGACTTGATCTCTTCTCCAAGTAAGAACATTTCAAACCTAGATACCTAGTAAATCCACATCTGTTCTATATAAACCCGTCACCTCTAAGCTCTCAATGCATTCATTCACCATTTACTTCCTCAATACATGCTCTAGTATCGAGAATTCAAGCTATGCAAGGAATGGCTGTTAAACTCCTCATTGCACTGCTTGCCTTGGCTTCCTCACGCAAAGGGTATGCATGCATGCAACTTTACTCTCGAAAACTAGAAGATATATTGAAGTCATTATCAGAAGAACATGAAAATTTACTTACAATCTTGTGTACTGTGTCCACCAAATCTTCACCTTCAAACTCTCCTCCTTTGTTGGTGCGTCCTTTCTTCCACATAATAGCTCTATTGATGTCATTATCATCACATAATTCAGTCCCCTACAACAAAGAAAAATCAAATAACAAATGTGAAATAATTTAATGTGAATCAATTAGAGGGTTCTTAGAGGAAATATATTTTAAAAATACTTACAATTTCTTCAGCAAAGCGTGCATACCCTTTGCGTGAGAGTCGATGAGGATATCTATTTTTTTTTCCTTCGCTCTTTTTGTTGATCACTGAGTTTCTAGTTATTTCAAACATGCGACATATTAAATTTGAATAATACATAATGAATTATGATCGAATAGTTTCAAAAGAAAAAATTTAGAATCTTACAATGAAATCTTCAGAAATGCGACTAATGACAAACGCACGCCAATCTTCTCTTGTAATTTCAAAGCCAACAGGTGGCTCATTCAACTCCTCAGGTTTGTCACGCCTGCTTAAAATAAATTTTTGGGTGAGATGGGTCTTGTATTGCCTCCACTTACTGTTTGCAGACCTCAAACATCCCTTTTTCCACTTTGAGTCAACATTATAAATCAACTGTACATCAAATAAGTGGAAAACATTAATAAGATTAATTAAGACAAACATAAAATATATCTATCATTAGTAGTGAAATATTATAATTGTTAAAACATGCTAACTTGCTTACATTGACTGATTCCCATATTAATTCTTTGACAGCAATTGGGACTTGCTTCCATGTCTTGTATTTAATATTAACCTTTTGCCGAGCCAAGACACCAATGTAACTTTGCATGGCTACAGCAGTTGGTCCTATCGGTTGTCCAAAATTATTGAATGACACCTCATTTCTAATACCTTGCATTCTTTGCTTTGTAATCTTATCCAACTGTGTGCGACCTCTAGAAGTTCTTGAGGAGATAGTGTCTTTGGAATCCAACACTTTATCACCCTCGCAACTCTCTTCACGAGCAGCTGTAATGACTTCTTTACCCTTGTCCAACTTTGCAAGTTGCCCTATTCTCTTACTCTTTCTAGTAGAATCCATTGATCTGTAACAACTTAGACTGATCAACATAAGTTTAGTTAGAAACATGCATAAACTCACAGCAAGATGATATATTTACACCAACAAATTCACAACAGTATGAAAAAAAATAAAAGATAAAAGCAGAAACTTGCAGCAACATCACAACATATTTGTGAAATCCCTATCGTAGATCTTTTGCCGTGCCATATCCATGTATGATATGTCATATCTATACCGTTACAATACAGATGTGCCCTGATAGTTTGTATATTTTTCTTCTTTAGATTGCCACATTTTGCACATGGGCAAGATATTCCCATATTCGGATCATTAGTGTTTTCCATTGCAAATTGCAAGAAAGACTCAACTCCATTCTCATATTCACGTGATAGTCTATCCTTTGACATCCAATCTTTGTCCATTCTTTATAACTAATCAATCAACAATGAGCTAATACCTAAAAATATTAACACAAACAATAGTGTGAAACTATAACAAAATATTTAAACAATTAATCAAAATTGTATTTCTACCTGAAAATTTTTGACCATACAGGTTTCTCATCAAAATGCAATCCCAATAGCAAATTTCTCACTTGGGGAGATAACCTAGTTATCTATATTATCCATATGTACATGTTTGTTAGAGTCTACGTATAGGTAGTTAGGTACTTTTGCCTTGGTATAAATTGTAGAGTCATATAATATTGGAGCATTCACCAAAACATATTCTCTATTGAAACATGTTAACCTTTAGTTGAAAAATGAAACCATTCCAGGAAAATGCTTGAATTATAACTTATAATAAGCAACTTTGTTTCTTTAGCACTTGAGAATCTGCAACTTCCTCAAAGGGACATCAACATAAGCAACTCAATGCAATAGTGCATGATGTATTAAATCATACTTAAGCCATTAAGCTCTTAGAAGGCAAGTGACATAAATATAACAATAGTAGTTGATATAAATTCAACAAACTGAGTATGCACAAGTCACTGCCCAGAATTAAGATGAGATAATGCAGAACACAAGTTTTAGATACAATAAAAATGAGAGATATTCTCTGCGCATTAAGGGTACACAATAAAAATAATAGTAGAATAACACTAGAGATTGATTAATTTCAAGCTGCACATTATACCTGACGACAAAGAAAGGCTGGAATGTGAATAATATCTGCAACTTGGCCAACAGCTTCACACTGAATTTGAGAAAAAAGGATAGCATGTTATATGCTTCATGCTATTTTTAAGGATTAATACCTACTGCCAAAGTCTATAGCTAAACGTTTAAAAATTCCAGATTAAATCATGAGAAAATACAATCAGGGGAGGGGGAAAATTGATGCAGATGAATCCGGCAAAATGGCTAGTTCGGAAAATAATCAAAAATAAACAAAATCTTATTCTAGAGGGATGGAAGAAATTTTACCTTTCTTTCTTCCGTTCCTCCTACTCTCGAATCTGCTCTGCGAGGAAGGAACTAAGATCGAAGGGTTCAGAGGAGTTGAGGAGCCGTGAGAAGATTAGGAAGGGTAAGCTGACTTTGATTGAGGAGATGGGGAAATGCAAGATTAGGGATCTCGACTTGGAGGAGTTGGGCCGGCGTGAGGAGTTTTGCGTGAGGAGTTTGGGTCGAGATTAGGGTTCAGAGGAGATCACGCGGCAAGGAGAGGAGAAGGCGCTCGTGGAGAGGAGAAGGTGCTCGTGGAGAGGAGTGGAGAGGAGAAGGCGCTCGTGGAGAGGAGAAGGCGCTCGTGGAGAGGAGTGGAGAGGAGAAGGCGCTCGTGGAGAGGAGAAGGAGAGGAGAAGGCACTCGTGGAGAGGAGAAGGAGAGGAGAAGGCACTCGTGGAGAGGAGTGGAGAGGAGAAGGCGCTCGTGGAGAGGAGAAGGAGAGGAGAAGGCACTCGTGGAGAGGATAAGGAGAGGAGAAGGCACTCGTGGAGAGGAGTGGAGAGGAGAACTCGTGGAGAGGAGTGGTGAGGAGAAGGCGCGCGCGCGTTGAGGGTTTAGAGTTTAGCAAAGCGAGGGCTGCGAATTTATTTTAAGTGAGTTTAGGGGAAACATACACAACACTTTAAAAAACGTTTTTTAAAAAAATGTTGTCTTTGACCATAAACAACAACACTAAAGACAACACTTCATTAAAAACCGTTGTCTTTAGTAAAAAGTAAATACCATAGACAACGCTTTTCACTAAAAGCGTTGTAAAACAAAGAACGATAACGTTTTTATTAAAAAGCGTTGTCTATTGGGTGTTGTTGAATGCAAAAATTCTTGTAGTGCGGGTCGACGGGCTGACCGGACGCTTGGCGAGAAGTCCAGACGGGTCGACGGGCTGACCGGACGTCTGGCAGGTAAGTGAGGTAAGTCACTAGAGGGGAGTGACTGTGAGGACGCGTTCCCGGGAAGGGGACATTAGGTGTCGATCCGGCTTAGATCCATTTCGGATGTCTAAGTCGAGATCGTGACTAGATTCCGGTCTCGGAAAGACGGAATCTAAGTCATACTCTCTTTATCTATCTGCTGAACTTTAACTGTGCTAACCATTTGTTTAACAGGATATATATTTGCCTCGGACTAACCTTGTTTTGCAAGAAAAAGGAGTCTTTCTGGAACAAGGTGGTCCGGGCGCCCGGAAGGCGAATTTTATCCAGACAACTCGTCGCTACGTGGAGCATCTTGATTTGAGCAGTTACGTCACACTCCAGGCGCCCGGAAGGGATCCAGGCGCCCGGAACAACATATAAAAGAAGCCACAGACAAGAGCTTCAGAATTAACTTTGACTGAGAACTCTTCTGCTGATCTTGCTGCTCGACGTTCAAGTGCGACGTCAACAATGCTCCGACAAAAGTGCTCTTCCGGTTTTTGCTTAATTTTCTCTTTGTCGGTATTGCTTTATTATTACTAGCATCTCCTGTACTTTTTCTGTAATCATATTTCGACTTGCTAGTGATTGCCCAACGAAAGTGGTCAAGGACCACGGGCCTTCGAGTAGGAGTCGTCACAGGCTCCGAACGAAGTAAAAATATTTGTGTCTACTTTATCTTTTTCCGCTGCGTTTATACTCGTCTTTTTCGAATCGATATTCACCCCCCCCCTCTATCGAATCTAACGATCCTACAAGAAGTACCACTAGTGAAGGTCGTCTGGCAGAACCAGAGGCACGAGGAAGTCACTTGGGAGCGGGAGGACAGTATGAGACAGAAATATCCAGAACTATTCTAAGTTCGAGGACGAACTTTTTATAAGGTATGGGGAATTGTAACGACCCAATTTTCCTTATTTAGAGTTCCAAATGTCCATAAAAATATTTGGAAATGCTTTTAAAATATTCTAGAGATTTTTAGGAATTTTTAGAGTATTTTTATGCAATTTTTGGAGGTCGTTTAGTAGGGTCACAAAAAGAAAAAAAAAAGTTTTGAAAAAAAAACGTTGAAGGGGAGACTCAAACCCGAGACCTTGACCCGAGCCGAATCTCAGCCGAACCCAGCCAACCAGCTGAGCTACACGATTTTACTAACCTAGTATGGAGAGAAATAGATTTAAGCATAGTTGGAATCGAATTAAAACTAAGTTATAAAGGGTTAAGTGTTTTTCCCGTGACCTAAACCTAAGCTTTTCCTCTCTTTTTCCTCTCCCGACGGCGCGATTCTTCTCTCGGGCGAAAACCGCAGCCAAGGCTAGGGTTTCCTTCCTCCGGCGTAGGCGAAGGGTTTTCCGGCCGGTTTCCACCCGTGGGTGACCATTCCGACAAGGAGAACTCGGGAAATACAAGGAACCGGTAGAATCGAAGCTCCACCGAAACCCTAAAGCATTTCCCTTCGGTTGTAAGTCCAAGAACCCGATGTAAGTGCTTCTCACCTGTGGTAGGAGTAGCTCTCGGGGTTTTGTTTTGCATTTTGTTGTGAAATGAACAATAGTAACCTTTTCATTCTAGCATATGGTTCGGATTTTGACCCTTGTTCTAGCAAATTGGATTAAGTTTTGGTTTCAATATTTTGATGTGTTTTTAGTGCACGGACAGAAATTTTTGAGGGTTTTCCTTGATTACCACAGCATGCTAATTAGATGTATTTACCTTACACTTCAAGCATGATTAAGTAGTTAAACTTCCTTCAAATTACAGCATGATCAAGGGACTATTAAGATTCGAAATAAGGTAGTTTTACAAGCTTGTTGTGGGGAAAACTATTACTGTCGTGAGCCTGATTAAGGTTATTCCTTATGACCATGTGTTTATTTTATTGGCTGTTGAATTCGGTTTGAACATATCATGTTACATTCCAGTGGTATAGTTGTTCTTTTTAAATTACTGTGGAATTTAGTTTGAATATGTACTGGTTCATATTTTTATATCAGTGACATATGGTTTAGAATCTCTTGTATACTGAATAAATGAGAGAAGTGGAAGTAAAGCAAGACTAAGTCACAATCTGATCCTAAATTTCAGAATTTAGAATCAAAGCACACTAAGTGCTTAAATCAATGCCAAGGCATTTTATTACAAGAAGTATTTTAAGAAGGATATAAAAAAAAGTATTTTACTTTTAAAGGGCATGTACCGGACACAAAGTCTAAGGGATGGGCTCCAAGTTGCCCCTAGACATAAGGTCTAGAAGTGTCTTAATGGTTTCGGGATTAGCTACCTCGATTCTCATTAAGAAAGGCGCGCAAAGTGGTACAATGCCGGGCCCAAGAAAAGTTGAATATTATTTTAAAGTATAAAAGTATAAGTTTGGGAACGAATGGAACAAGTTCTTTTATCTAAGTTACAAATTCTAGCAAGTTAAATTTGTTGTTCCTTTAGAGATGCATGATGTAGTTTTAGTTGCTATTTTCTTGTGGAGCATGCACTTTCTGCGTTCTTTTATGTTTATGCATTCCGTATCGGATTTTGTGAGTAGAAAGCACTTACTAAGCTTTTAGCTTATAGATACTACCTTCCTCCTACTGCAGACATAGATAAAAGTAAAGGAAAAGCTAAAGTGTTATAGAAGAAGGCGACAAGGAGACGTCGATGGTGTGTGTGTGGTGGCTGATAATGGAAGCTTGGGACCTTGTTGGACGATTTTGGAAATGTTACTGCTAGTGTTCTTTTGATTACTGCTAAAAGGGAATTATTTTTCAATGCTAAGGATTTGTTTTAAATTGCTTCATTTATGTGTTAGAATCAATAAATTGGCAAATTCATATGCTCAGTACTTCTTGATCACTGCTGAAATTTTAATCTGCTGGGATGTTCGGATTGTTATATGCCCAGTAAACTTATGTGCATGCTAGTATTCTATATGAGTTTTGTTTTATGGAAGAAATTGCATGGGAGGTTCGGTTTGTTATATGCTCAGTACCCTTATGTACATGCTAGTTTTTGGTTACTGCTAGTTGGGAGTTATTCTTTTGATAACTGCTTTGCATGCTAGTAATCTGCATTCTTGTAGAAGTATTTGTTTTATGGAAGGAAAACATGTGATGTTCGGATTTGTGTGCAATAAATGAGCAGTAGGTTTAATTGACTTCCTTTTATTTCTGTTCGGTTGTAGAATAGAATGAATGCAAGATATTAAAGGATGTAGCAAACAGTAGAGATACTTAAGCTTCATTTGTCTATATGTTATACTTGCTTGTTGCTTCACTTATTGGCATGTTTGATCCTGTAAAAAGATAAACAAGAAAGAAAGAGAAAAAAAAATGTATCAAGAAATTTTATGCTGTTATTTAGAGGCATGTTCTGATATATGATATGTTTTCCAATAGTTTAAAATATCTCTAGTCTTAAAGCAAGTAGTACAGTAGTTAGTAGAATCAGTAGCGGTCACCCTCAGAGTAGTAGTAAGGAGGGTGGTCGTTACACTCATCCGCACCAAATCCATAGCGTGGATGAGCTCTGACCTCTTCACCACTTATCCACCCGAGGGCACCTCCAACCGCATGGAGGGCGCCCTCCACCTGCGTCTAGGGCTCCCTCAGCTCCATAGAGGGCACCCTCAAGATCCATGAGAGTGCCCTCGTGCCTTGCTGTGAGAAGGTCTCTGTTGGTGCGGGAAGCATCCGACGATCGAACTCGTGTTTTGATAATGGCAAAGGATTCAAAGTTAAGGTGTTTTGTGATCTAACAAGTCTGCTTGAGTATTTCAGGAAAGTCCTAGCTGCGGTTAGGCAAAGGGAAAACCCTAGGGGGTGGTAACCCTAGGTCATAGGGGATGGTAACCCTATGCGGAAAGTCTTGGCAGGTCGATAGCTTCAGGCAAAAGTCCTAGGGGGTGGTAACCCTAGGTGGAAATTCCTGGTGTCGCGAACCAGGTGAAAGACTGGACTAGCTGGGAAGCGGATGTCCAGCAGAAAGTCCGGAAGCGTTGAGTGCTGAGCAAAAGTCCAATCGATCTGGAGGATCGCACTGGCAACAGGTAAATCTCCTGAGTGGAGTAGGTGAGGACGCGTTCCCCGTAGAGGGAACAGTAGGCGTCGGATCGACCTAGGGTTTCCGGTCGGAAATCCAAAGTCAGACCCGGACAGTCCGAAGACTGTCATATCATTCCATTTATATTATTGTTTTGTGCTAACTTTTTGCTGCAGGGTATTTTTGGATTAACATATCTTGCAGGGACAAAAGTGCACAAATGACCTAGGATGAACAATGCCGAGGCACCTCCATGGAGCTTGGAGGCGCCTCGGGTGCGAGCCAGAAGAGACCAGCGCAGCACAGTCCCAGGCGCCTTGGAAGAGGTTTAAGGCACCTTGGACCAGTGGATGGAGGCGCCTCGGGTGGATTAAGGCGCCTTCAGATGGGATAAGGGTAGAATGGTCAGCGCTCATCTTCACGATGAACTCGGAGCAGTGGAGGCACCTTGAATGGCTTTCAAGGTGCCTTGGATGCCCTTTATAAGGGGACTTCGAGCAGCAGTGAAGTACATCAACTCTTAAGCGATTCTTCTACATTCAACTGCTAACGAACTCATTCCGAAGTGCTGCAACTCGACACCGATGACCTGGAGCTTCAATTTAGCATTTTAGTTGTCGGTATAAAAGTTTATTTACATTATTTATTTGCTTCTTGTACTTAAACTTGTAAATCTATTCGAGCTTATAGTTGTTGCCCACAGTAAGCGATCAAGGATCGCGGGCCTTCGAGTAGGAGTCGCTACAGGCTCCGAACGAAGTAAATTCTCCGTGTCCTTCTGTGTGTGTTTGCTTTTCTTTTCTATTTCCGTTGCTTATTACTCTGTTAGTTTTTGATACGATTTACGATTTCAAAAAGTGAAAGCCACGAGCACTATTCACCCCCCCTCTAGCGCATCTCAATCCAACAGTCTCTGCATTCAACTCAAGGCGCCTCCAAGCTCCATGGAGGGTGCCTCGGGTACTGTTTATCCGAGGCAAGGATGTCCAATTCGCTTCCTGCAAAATACGTTAGTCCAACAAACCAACATACCCTGTAAAATAAAGTTAGCACAATATAGATATGTAAAATAAGGTATTTGACAGTCATCGAACTGTCCGGTTCTGACTTCAGATTCCCTACCAGAAACTTTAGGTCGAACCGACGCCTATTGTTCCCTCATCGGGGAACGCATCCTCACCTACTCCACACAGGAGAGTATATCTGTTGCCAGATCGGTCCTCCAAACCGATTGAACTTTTGCTCAGTGCCAGAGACTTCAGGACTTTCTACTGGACGTCCGCTCCACGACCCGTATAGTCTTTCACCTGATTCGTAACACCAGGACATTCCACCTATAATCCTCGACTCTAGGCTTTTGCCCGAAGCCCTCGACCTGCCAAGACTTTCCGCCTAGGGTTACCACCCCCTAGGATTTTCCACCTGCCTAACCACAGCTAGGACTTTTGCTTAAGTACACTTTGGACTTTTCTGCAATCTCATTCAAACATGTTAGATCACAAATGACCTTAACTTTGAACCATTTACCATTATCAAAACTTAGGTTCGATCGTCGGATGCTTACTGCACCAACAATTCACGCTAGTTCTTGAGATTTGGGGGAGAACTGTTGCTGTACTTTCCAAGTATCAAGAGGCTAACCAAAGCAACAAGAGAGCAAGCTAAGCAAGATTTCATTATTGTAAATCATTTTAAATTTAATTTATATTCAATTGTTTGTTTATTATTGTATTTCTTGTATTTGCTTGTACAAGGCTTCTCCACCTCCAAGAAGGAGGTATTCAAATTGCATATATGACCGAGGAGAGTAGACCCTTGGATTAGTCACCTCAACGAGATGGATACCAAGTAAAATGAAGATGTTAGTGATTACTTCAAGTTTCTATTACAACAAATCATCAATAAAGCGATCGAAACTATTTACCCCTCTCTAGCTCTCAAGTGTTCTAACAAGTGGTATCAAAGCGATGCCACTTTTCATTGGACTAATCACGACAAGAAACAAGAGCTAGAGGAAGAAGAAGAAGTTGAAAATTTGCGCCCTACTTTCAATAAGTCAAAAGACTAATCATCAAGGGAGCTCAAGTTTAAAATGAAGTTTAGAGATGGATTTGGATATAATATCTAAGCACCTCCACCATTTGGATTGGGAAGCTTCGATCTTTGAAAATCAAGGATTGTAAATTTCTCCATGATGGAGACAGAGCAATGGTTTGCACTAATGGAGGGTTTTGAAGATCCAAGAAATTCAAAGAGGAAATGGATCAAGGAGCAAATTAAGTGATGCGAGACAAATGATAAAGTAATCAAATTGTTGGTTAATATCAAGAACCATCTTGTGCAAAAATGGAAAATATCAAGATACCAAGGAGTTATGGAGCAAGTTGGCAAAGCTTCATGAAGATTTATTCTTAACGGAATGTAATGACAAAGGCAAAGAGGGAAACTCTTTATTTCATATGCATGAGGATTAGTAGGTTGAGAAGTGCTCAACATCCAAGGATGAAGTTGAAGAGGAATCCTCCTCAAGGTTTGAGGGGGAGTGTAGTTCATTGATATCAGAACAAGAAGAAGCTTCAACTTCCAGATTAAATGAAGAACGACTACATTCCACCCCTACAAGAAAAGGTATATAAATTTTAATTTGTAAAAATAAAGATCACATCATTTTCTTTATGTGTAGGGAGAATAGATACTATAGGAGCAAGTGTCCAAAATTGGTCAAGAAGAAAAGTCAAGTAGCACCTAAGGTCAAAGAAAAATCAAAGGATGTCAGACCCATGATACAATAGGGCAAGGAGCATATCGTGTGTTTTTTTGTGCAATAAAGGAGCACTACCAAAATCAATGCCTAAGGGGAACCATCAAAGAAAAGTCAAAGAAGGAAGCTCAAGTCAAGGGAAAACTTCCAAGGGCAAAACTAAGGTACCATTAATTAATGATACTTATTTAAATTATGATAAAAAGTATGCTAGAAATAATTTCTATCATTTTAATGTTATTTATCATGAAAATACAAAACATAAAAATCCTAAGGAAAATTATAAATTATCTCATGCTAGAACTACATTACCTAAGTATAGGAAGACAGAGAACTATTTAGGTAAAAATTCTAAGGAAATTAAAAATATACCTAAAAAGAAAAGTGTCCAAGAAAATAATATAACATCATAATTTTAGGAGTTAAGAAAAGAAAAATCAAGTCTTGAGGTCAAGACTTGTAAAATTAGAAAAGACCCTTAAGAAAATGATGGATAGTGTCAAATGGGTCAAAGAAGTAAAACCTAGGTCAAAATAAGCAAGAGTCATTCAATGGAAAAGAGGGTTTGGGATACAAACCTAAGTCCAAGGAAAAGGTGGTCTCATACCATAGAGTTCTATATAGCTATGAAGTCAACTCCAGGTCTAGGAGTCAAGCTAAAATTATAAGGAAAGCTATTCCTAGAGTTGACCTTGAGAAGACTAGTGTGACCGAGGCTTCTAAAAAGACTAGGAAGGTATCAAGGGAAGTTGTCCCTAATGAATACTTAGAACACCCAAGGAGTACCAATAGATTTTGGATTCCTAAGAGTGTATTTTCTACATCCTATATGAGTTTAGAGAGTGTCAATACTAATTGAAAGGGTAGCTAATCCAACCTTGGTGAAGTTGGCACTTTGGGATATTTTTAAGGTAGTGTGACACCTTAAAAATAAAGAGTTAACTTTTACTCTTGAAGAGTAAAAGTGCCCCAATAAATTTGAGGAATTTATGACTAAATTGGTACAAATAGGTTAGAAGTCAAGGAAATGTCAAGTTAGGATTTTTGACATTTTTTAGGCAGAAAAGGGAAACTTAGGTTTATTTTTTGACTTAGCGATAAGCTAATGATACCTAGATAAAAAATCTATGATATTTTCTTTATGCTAAAATTATCATGATCGTGTGCTCTATCAATGCTATGACATCATATTTTACATTCGTATTCAATGTTATATGTTATGTCATACATACATCATTTAGATATAAAAATTTTTCTTTTGAAAAAAATACTCATTTTGATGTATGTCATAATCATTAGCATGCATTATTTTTAATTCTTTGAAATTAAGAACAATGGCATCAAATTAACATCTTAGGTTGAATGATTAAAGTTTAAATGCCTAGTTAGAAATGCATGAGGCCTTAGTTAAGAAAAACCTAATTTACATCTCACAAAAATCATAAGGATACATTATATGTATTGAGGCACATTAATTACAAGTGAGATATTAGGTTGATCTTGTCCGAAATCTAACTCAAACAAACTATCAAGTAAGGTGGATGGAATGTTGACCAAATTGTGATATCCCAGAGAGGGGTATGCTAAGATGGCTTCTATGTTGACCAAGTCATCAGAAGTCCTCTGGTCAATGCTACCTGCAACTAGCGACCGGATCACCCCGGTCCCTGGTACCCCGATGCTCGAGGTAAATCCAACGAGTATATAAGTAACAAACTAAGATGTATAATAATGAAACGAATGTAGAGTAAGTATGAAGAACATACCCTGGCCCAGGGGGGCGCCCTCGGGTGGATCGATGAGTTGGTCGAGATGCTGCTCGAGTTGTCGTGACCTGAAATATTAGATGAATGGGAGACGGATGTGGAGCTGGGTTTGGCGGTGCAGAGCTGAATGCGACCTAGATTCGAAAGATGACCCACAGGCCGGGACCTAGCAGAAACATGTAGACCAGGATATGACATTGGTACACAGGCTAGGATATAATATCGGCACGTAGGTCGGGATGTGACACACAAACTGGATTAGTGCATAGGTTGGCACACAGTGCACAAGCCAAATCGGCGCGAAGGCCAGAACACTATCTAAGTGAAACATGATCTGATCGGTGACCTACATCAACAGTAAGTACTAGGGGCGGCTGTAGCCGTCGGTGGTGTCACGTGGAGATGACTACTGCGGCCGTACTATGTCGGTGATGGAAGATGGAGGACAGAAGGGTTGGCATGGTAACTGGCTCCGATAGTGGCATGGTGCGTTCAAGGAAGAAAAGGAGGAAAAGGGTGGAAGCTAGCAATGAGAGGCATGGTTCGACAGCCGACGAAGGTAGCGAGGCGACTTACTAGGAGAGATGACGGCGGTCGGAGACTGCTTGCCGAGGGCTGTGGAGTGGATGACGACACTGGAAGGCGAAGGTGTGGTCGGCCGCATGCTTAACCGGAGGTGAAGGATGGTCATGGCAATGGAGAAGAGGTGGAGGAGGTATGCCCCTTTGTCCACAGCAGTGTCAGCGTCGCCACCCATCCTTGTGTGTTAGCATGAGGCAGTGCCAGCGCTGAGGGTGTTGGCATGAGAGGCCACGGCGACCTGTAGAGGCAGCTGTGGTGAGCACAGAGGAAGAAGAAAAGGATGTGGTGGTCGGACGAAGAGGCGGAGGGAAGAGGGTGGCGTCGAGTCTATCCGGTGGTGGCGTCGCGAGGAGGAGAAGGAGAGGAGTAGTGGCTGGCATCGACGAGGAGCGGAGCGGAGCGTGAGGGAGAGAAGTTGGCCAAGTCTCTTGGCGGCGGAAGTAAAAGCGAACCTCTGCCTTACCACAGTACCTCTTCCCCTCCCTTAAGCCCTAAACAGTGGAAATATCGAAATGCCCCTCCTCTTTATCCTAATTCCTCCTCTTCTCTTAAGGCCTCTCCCTCATGTCTAGTCTAAGGAGACACAAGTTCGACTGACTACACCAAGCCTTAACATAAAGCAGAATTATTGCCGAATGCAAAGTCAGATCGCTGGACCTATTGTATAACGTTAAACGAATAGCAACGAACGATGAGTGCCAGGCAGAGCGATGAGTGATACGCGAATGATGAGCGTCGGGCAGAGTGACGAGTGAGATGCAAACGATGAGTGCAGGGCAGAGCGAGGAATGCAGGGCAGAGTGACGTGTGATACGTGAACAATGTGTGTCGAGTAGAGTGACGAGTGAGACGTGAACGATGAGTACCAGGTAGAGTGAGGAATGCAGGGTAGAGCGATGAGTGAGACGCAAATGATGAACGCTGAGCAGAGCGATGAGTGAGACATGAACGATGAGCGCCTGGCAGAGCGGTGAATGAGGCGCAAGTTATGAATGAGATGCGAACGATGAGCACTGCGCAGAGCTACAAGTAAGATGCGAATGATGAGTGACGGGTAGAGCGACAAATGAGGTGTGAGTGATGAATGAGATGAATGTCGACCAGGCGACGAGCATCAAATAGAGCGGCAAGTGAGACCAACACCTAATCAGGGAGAGAACCCAGCTGACTAGTCTTTATGTCCGACTGAGAGGTCATTGGCCATGAGAGCCTTACTCGCTTATAACTTGCTATCGAGCGAGAGCTTAGAAAGCCGACCAAGAGGATTTGATCGACCGATCAAATGGTGCCTAGCGGATGCCAAGCGAACACAAGAATGTCGAGCGTGTGTATAAAGCGAAAGATCGAGTAGTGCCAAGTGTACATATTAATGGAATAAAGCGAAAGTCCAAGTAGCACTGAGCGGGAGATAGAAGAAATGCCAACCTAGCACTCGGGAGAATGTCGAGCAGGAGGAAAGACGATGGGCGAGCGGTGTCGAGCGTGCGATCGAGAAAGTGCCGAGCGGATGGAAAGACGATGGGCGCATGGTATGGACTGTGTGACCGAGAAAATTTCGACCAAGCGACAATAAACTACGACCAGACGATCAAAAAATGTCGACCGGGTGATCAGAGAATACGACCAAGCGACCCAAAATGCTGACTGGGCAATAGAGAGAATGCCAAGCGGGTTGAAAGATGATGGGCAATCAGTGTCAAGCGTGTGATCGAGAAAATGTCGACCGAGCGATAGTAACCGCGATCGGGCGATCGAAAAATGTCAACCGGGTGATTAGAGAATGCGACCAAGCGACCCGAAATGTCGATCAGGCAATAGAGAGAATGTCGAGCGGGTCGAAAGACGATGAGCGAGCGGTGTGAAGCGCGTGACCGAGAAAATGTCGACCAACCGACAGTAACCGTGATCGGGCGATCGAAAAATGTCGACTGGGCAATAGAGAGAATGTCGAGCGGGTCGAGCCAAGAGGTCGATGGTGAACAAAAGCGAATCCTGTAAGCAGAGTAGATCCCATGAGCAGAGCAAGCACAAAGCCTATGAAATCGAAGGCAAACAGGAGCAGAGCCCTTGAGCCGAGCAGCAAGTGAGACGCGAGTGTCAAGTAATGCGGCGAGTAAGATGAGTGTTGGGCAGAGTAGCGATTGAGCGGTGAGTGCTGACCAAGCAACAGTGGTGAGTGAAACGTAAATAGTGAGTGGCGGGCAGAGCGGTGAGTGAAGCGAGTGAGATGAGTGCCTGACTAGGGAGGAAACTTGACCAGCTAGTAGTTGGCCGCGAGAGCCCGACCGAGAGGTTGTTGGTCACAAGAGCATGCCCGCTTATAACTCGCACTGGGACGAAAGTTTGGAGCCCGACCGAGAGGTCGTTGGTCACGAGAGCATGCTCGCTTATAACTCGCACTAGGGCGAGAGTCTGAAGGCATGAGAGTTGTTGGTGTAGGAAGCATCCGACGATCGAACCCAAGTTTTGATTATGGCAAAGGGATTCAAAGTTAGGATTCCTTGTTATCTAACATGCTTAAATGAGGTTTCAGGAAAGTCCTAACTGCGGTTAGGCAGGTGAAAATCCTAAGGGGTGGTAACCTTAGGTCATTGGGGGTGGTAACCCTAGGTGAAGGAAAAAATCCTAAGGAGGATAACCTTAGGTCGTAGGGGGTGGTAACCCTATGTGGAGAAAAACCCTAAGGGGCGGCAACCTTAGGTCCTAGGGGGCGGTAACCCTAGGTGGAGGAAAATCCTAAGAGGGGGTAACCTTAGGTCCTAGGGGGTGGTAACCCTAGGTGGAGAAAAACCCTAGGGGGCGGTAACCCTAGGTCCTAGGGGGTGATAGCCCTAGGCAGAAAGTCCAGTCAGTCTGGAGAACTAGACTGGCATCAATATTTTATTTACTATGACTATTATGTGCTAACTTTGTTTTGCAGGGTATGTGTTTGGGACTAACATATTTTGCAATAAAGGAGCAAGTCACACCTCGGATGAACAGTGTCCGAGGCCCCTCCATGGAGCTTGGAGGTGCCTCGGGTGTAAGGCTAAAGCTGGCTGCGAAGTGGACTGGAGGCGCCTTCATGGGAATTGGAGGCACCTTGAACTGCTGCTTGGAGGCGCCTTGGAGTGGCGTTGGAGGCGCCTTTAGGTGGATAACAGGCAGCAAGCAAAGGCTTATCGCAGAGTTGATTTCAGGATCAAATTTCGGGTTGGAGGCGCCTTGGAGCTTGATGGAGGCTCCTTGAACACCCTATATAAGAGGGTCTCGACCAGTAGATAGAGATATCACATTCCAAGCTATTCCTCTGCTACAAGCTGCTAACGAGACGATCCCGAATTGCTGCAACAACATCCCGACAACCCGGAGCTTTAGTTTTCAGTATTCTGTTGTTGGTATAAAGTTTCTTTACTGCTTTTACATTGTACTTAGCTTGTAATAACCTTTTCAGAGCTTATAGTTGTTGCCCACCGGAAGCGATCAACAATCGCGGGCCTTGGAGTAGGAGTCACCACAGGCTCCGAACCAAGTAACCAACTTGTGTTAGCATTTGTTCTTTTCCTTTCCGCTACGTTTATCTACTCGATACGTTTTAAATCGAACGAAATAGCCACGAGTTCTATTCACCCCCCCCCTCTAGCGATTCTCGATCCAACAAGAGCATGCTCACTTATAACTCACGCTGGGGTGAGAGTCTGGAATCTCGACCGAGAGGTCGTTGGGCGTGAGAGCATGCTCACTTATAACTCGCACTGGGGCGAGAGTCTGGAGGCGTGAGAGTATGCTCACTTATCACTCGCGCTAGGGAAAGAGTCTGGAGGCATGAGAGCATGCTCACTTATAACTCGCGCTAGGGAGAGAGTCTGGAATCCCGATCAAGAGTTCGTTGGGTGTGAGAGCATGCTCATTTATAACTCGCGCTGGGACGAGAGTCTGGAGGTGTGAGGGCATGCTCACTTATAACTCGCGCTGGGGCGAGAGTTTGGAGCTTGACCAGGAGGTAGTCTTGCAGCCCTACTGAGAATTAATCTGGAAGCCCGACCAAGAATTGGTCTAGAAGCTTGACCAAGCACTACAATAAAAATCCTCATAGACATCGGTTTTCCACCGGTGTCTATTACATTTTCGACCGATGTCTATGAAGGCGATGTAAAAGGTCTTATAAGTAAGCATGTTCTCATGCCCAACGACCTCTCAGTCGAGATTCCAGACCTTTTACATCGCCTTCATAGACATCGGTCTGGAAGCGTGAGAGCATGTTCACTTATCACTCGCGTTAGGGAAAGAGTCTGGAGGCATGAGAGCATGCTCACTTATAACTCGCGCTGGGGAGAGAGTTTGGAATCCCGATCAAGAGTTCGTTGGGCGCGAGAGCATGCTCACTTATAACTCGCGCTGGGACGAGAGTCTGGAGGTGTGACGGCATGCTCACTTATAACTCGCGCTGGGGCAAGAGTCTGGAGCTTGACCAGGAGGTAGTCTGGCAGCCCTATTGGGAATTAATTTGGAAGCTCGACCAAGAATTGGTCTAGAAGCTTGACCAAGCACTACAACAAAAATCCTCATAGACATCGATTTTCCACCGGTGTCTATTACATTTTCGACCGATGTCTATGAAGGCGATGTAAAAGGTCTGTCATTTTAGACATCGGGTTAAAAACGGTGTAATATCACTTAACGACACCGGTGTTCGAATCGGTTATTAACCGCTGTAGTATCACTTAACGACATCATTTCATCAATGATGTAAAACTGATGTAATATTATATGTTAATAACACCATTTTTGGTGGCGGTATACAACCGATGTAATATTAGTTAATGACACTGGTTTTACAGCGGTGGAAAACCGATGTAATATCAGTATTTTTTAACAACACAAATTTAATTTCCAAAACAGTGAAAAACCGACTATAACAAAAAAATACACAAATATTCATAAATTAAACAAATATTCTTCATTCAACAGTATCCATAAAATATACAAACATTTACAAATTACATAAATATTCTTCTTACAACAGTATCCATAAAATACACAAACATTCTTTTTACATCAAAAGCTAATAGATATCAGAATCAAGGTAGAACATTCTTTTAACAACACATCAAGGTAGAACATCGTGAGTCAAAAATCAAGCTGAGGCTACATTAAATTATGAGAATCAGAATCTGTTCAACTTGCTATACTGCTCCATTCTTCTTGCGCCTTTCATTTCCCTAATCTCACTGCTTTTCACCTTTAAATGCTTAGTTTTCTGAGTTAAAACATCCACTGTTCTAATATGTTAAACAAAAGTATCATTAAACTTAACTACAGCAAAGAACAAAAATAGAAGAATTATACATGCTGCAAAAGTCCTAGAATATCACCATCAGAAAGAAATTGACATGGGACAATCTACGCAATTTACATTCCATGCAAATGCATGCATCATCCAAAGTTTTCAAAAATCAAATACCTTTCCTACTCAAATGTAATCTAGCATGCATTCAACCCACTCGAACCGCACTTCATCAATTTCAACTCTGGAGTACTTGAGATTTGTAAACTGTAAAAACACATAAATAATATATTAGTAAACCAAGACCAAAAATCATAGTTGAAAATGCAATAAGAGCACCAGGTAACAAGATGACTAATTGGAATGCTTAAAAAGATAAACATTCATCAATTATCTCAACCACATCATATAGTGATAGATCTATCATTCCTGAGAACTTAATATAATCCAAACCAGAAATTATTGCAACGAAGTTAATCATAACCTGGTTTCCTATTGCATTTTTAAATTTTTTTATAAGATAGTGGGCATGCTAAAAGATTAACCTGGTTTCCTATTGCACTTGTAATGCAATGAGAGCGGAAATGGTAAAGATGTAATTTTGATTTATTTATTTTTTTTTCCAAATATCTGCTCTAGCTCTAATGAGGCCAGTCTAGTTTTTCTGATCTCTATCCTTCTAACACTTCAAATCAAGCATTTTGAAAGCTTTTCAGTCTGGTTTTGTAATGAGAACTACCAACAAACTAAATTTGGAATGAAAAATATCTAAACCGAAGAAAGTCCCTTTCTAATTGATACTTAAAAGGAGAGCAGTGTGATATACAAATTGAAATAATTTCTGGATGTCTAAAGCAATCTTTTAGAGCATGATTTGATAAATTTAGCTTTGCTCTCCTTCAGCTTAAAATGATCAGAAATGTCTTCGATCATTCACTATTTTATCTTATCTCTCTTGCTGGAAAAGGGTATTCACCTTATTGTTGTGTAAGCTATCATCAAACTAGTGATGATTGATCACGAGGCTAAAAGCCTATTTTCATCTATACTTCCAACCTAGGTTGAGATATTTTCTTAGCATATAGGTAGGAAGACATTTACCTCTCCTTGCAAAAATATGTATCTAATGTGCTCAAGGAACTGAGATATTGGAAGTTAAGCCAATTGATATCCTTACAGATTCAAATGTCAAATTAATGTACAGACAGAAGGAGCCATTGATTGATAGAAATGTGCAAAAGACTAGCTGAAAATTGAACTACCTCACACTATACTCTTCAAGAGTAGGGACATCAATTCTTTAAGGCTTCAAGTCATGATGATTTGAAGGAAAAGAATTGTGTGTATCTAAAGAGTGCTCTAATAAAAAAAATCTTGTTTGGAAATCAATGTAACGTTCAAATTATGGGCAGGTTCTCCTATGAATAGCAGGTTTACATCTCACCCTTGCATCCTTTTGGGAGGCAATCTAATTTGATAAACGAGCAAAAAGAGATACTATAGTCAGATTGAATGCAAAGGCAAAGAACACTATTAATACATACTGCATGTAAGCTTCTCTAGGTTAAGCAGAAAGTGATCGAGTTCAGATGTGCTCCTAAAGAACCAACAAAGCTATATAATGTCAAGAGAGTTACCATAAACAACCTCCATCTCTTTTCTACAAGAGAAAAAAATCATATAGAGATCAATTGTCGCTTAGTTAGAGTGAAAGCTATATATAATGGGTACTTTCCTAAGCGACAACTTGGTAACATGAAAAAAAAAAACCAAGATGATGCATAGAGCAATCATACACAACTCTAAGATGATGTGGACAAGTGACAATCAAATAATGATCTGTATTATAAATAGTCTAGTGTTTATGAACACATTAAACATATTGAAGATCATAGCCACCACCCGTGCCACAATTATGTCCAAAAATATCAGCTAGGTACACATGCACTTTGACACGAATTAATAATTTGATTCCTTACTATTGTCCAACCTGATTAGTGTTTATTACTTGGCATGTGTCCACAATTTAATTTTTTACTATTTTCCTTAATTTGATATCATCTGAACCTAATAATAATTATTTTCAACAAGAAAGAAGGCTTACCGCCCATGTCCAGAATCAGATATTGACCCACAAGAAATAAGGCTTACCGCCCAACTATGCAATCTAATAATATCCACTATCTAGCTTGTTCATATTCATATAGTTCTCATGTGTGTTCAATATTCTCCCAGATATGATGAGTACAATAATTCAAACTACATGTCATAATCATGCGATCAAAAAAATCAAGATCTTTGTTTGCACAACATGGAATTACTATATAATAAAACACCTGAAAGAACAAAAAATGATTAAGCAACATATGTTGGCATCAGTCACATCATATGGTAATGCTCAAATACTCAACATTAAATCCATAAAACCACCACATTTTAAAGCAGTAAACTTATGTTTACAGAGTGCTATTACAACTTGCTAAGTTGTTAGTAACGGGGCCAGCAACAGCATACCTTTTCTATATTGTCCATCATTATTCCTTTAACCTCAGTTATATGAGCTTTCAGCTTTGAAAGTTTGCTCATTTCCTCTGGATGATTTATGCAATACTCCATATGCTCCTTCAGCCTTGGATTGTAAAAAGCAGTCACATGTTAAAGTATGAACAAACAACTACAACTAAACTAACAAACTATAAAATCCCACTATTTCTAGTTGCAAATGTTTTTAACTGAAAATTCCAATTAAGTTTATGTGAATGCAAACAAACTTAATGTTGTTAGAATTGAGACCTTACCTAAGAGTTGTGAGGCAACATGGTTAGATCATAGTATCAGAGAGCCTAAACCAATTCAGGTCTTCAGAATGAGGTTCATCTAAAAGCTAAGTTGGGTCACGGATCTTCAGATACTAGTGCCCTGATCTCAATTGGGTTTAGTGCTCTTACATTTAGAGAAAGCTCCACCCTTACTGAATCTGACACTGTTTCACCTTAATAATAATCTTGGTAGAGACCATCTCCTAAAAGATCCATCCATCCTTCAAGGTTAAAGTAGATTACATATGCTAATAGAGACTAACCTAGTTAAGCCTTGTTGATCATTTCCTAACTGCCTGCATAAATTGACAAATCTAATCCATCTTGTGTCTTTAACTTAATAAAAAAAATTAATCAAGTGAGAAACCTTACTTAACCCTCAAACCCAAGCAAACAAAGCAAAATCATTCACCCAAGTCCACCAGTTAACCAAAAGGCCATTCAGGATAAGGAAGAAGCAGTTTGTGCATCTTAAAGACAATAGAATTTTGACACTAACCCTTGAAGAAATCTTGATACTAGATTCAACTACATGTCTGAAAGAACTTCAGTAAATAAGAAAGCAAGAGGATCAAATTATAAAGAACTACGAGACATACAAGTAAGATCAATCTATAACCATCACAATCATGATAAACAACTCAACCCAAATTATACATTAATCATTATATTTCATTCTATGACACGACAAGATCTAAGTTTGATACTTAATTCTATTTCTAGTTACAATTAAGTTTGATGGCAGGACATAACTACTTTTCAAATGATTCTGTATAGTTTATCAGGAAAATTGATATATATCTATGTGTGTGTGTATCACAAAATGCGTGTAACATTTGGCTATATAATGTGAATTTGGCCCAAGTGCTTAAACTAAAAAAGTTAGCAAATTCTAATCAGATGACTTGTACATCTTATAAGCAAGATTGCATCGTTGGGAAATCCTAAAAATTCCCAATCATAGACTAAATCTCCATGAACTCTAATAGAAACACCAAGTCTGGATATTTAATGGCAACATACCACAGAAATGATAATAACAAGATCATTCCAATGAGATTCTGGGGCAAGGGGAACTGCAATGCTATCACTTCCGCTAGCATCCGGAAAAATAGCACTATCAAGTCATCAACTGATAAAATTTGAACATACCATCAACTGAAACATCCTGACTTATCATTTTTAACTTACATCACCCATCGCCCATTTAACAAAACCACCATACAGACTACGCCACACGCTACCTGATCCCTGCCTACACAACAATGCCACACAAATTTGCACCATGTATTACATGTCTACTGTAATTGGCATTTCACCATATTACTAAGCCCTGGATTCTTTTACACAAGATAACAATAGAATAAATCTACAGTGGAGGCCAATGAACAAACATTTACACTATGAGCACCACATGTAAATGAGATCATTGACAACTGTAAATTCATAGTAGGAACACAAACCTCGCTATAGATGAAAGCTTTCCGTGATCCTGGACTACGTTCATTAGCTTTGCCAGGGTGAAAACTATCAGAAATACATTTCATTAGAGCCATTTTCGAAGCAATAATCATACACTACAGGGAAGACAAGTTCTAACCAAGGCAAACAAAGCCAGCAGCTAAAGAAGCCAACCCTACAGCAGTGGGGAAGTTATTATAAGAAGCAATGTGGACATGCAGTTTCTGCCAATCTTCCTTCCTGATCAGGACGCCTTTGTCCACATCCTCCACATCTCTCGCGAGCTTCCTGATTTCCCTCAAACAATTCTGGAACCTGTCCCTGGAAATAGAAATCTCCTACAAAATCAGAAAAAAGTTACTAGATTTAATCCCATCAAAATCATCAGCTCACTCAGACTAAGAGTTGCAGACCAAGATTTAAGTGGGGGGAGTTTACCTGGCCATTAAGCCAGGTCCGATCTCGATCGAAGGTGGGGCTAACGGCGACGGTGGTAGTGGTAGAGAGGTGGTCGGGATCGAGGGTGACGCTGATGCAATCGTTCACGGGGAGGATGAGGGCCTCGTCGCGCTTCCCCCAGCAATCAAAATGAAAAAAAAAAATTAAGCACTCGTCTCGGCGCACCCACCTGTAGGGGTCCTCCTCCTCTGGGTCGGTGGGCTCGACGCCGGTGTTTTCATGGGAAGCCGGAGGGAGACTGCGGAAGATATTGACATCCACAGTACGGATGAGCTCTTCCTATACCTACTCATTGAGCCGACCGGAGCCAGATTGCACGAAGTCGACGAGCTCCGACAGCGTCTGCCGCTTCACCTCCTTCTCGCGGGCCGACTTGAGCGTGTCATAGAAGTCGAAGAGCACAGAGCAGATCCGGAGTTTGCGGAGAAAGAGCGCCTCGCGCTCGAGTACGGGCACATCGCGAAAGAGCAGGAGGGACTCGATTTGCAGGACGGCACCGGGGGCTGGGGAGGAGTGTAGTTGGCGGGGGGAGTTGGGATCGGAGCCTGAGGAGTGGGAGGTAAAAGAAAGTGCCTGAGGAGCGGGATCGGCGCCTGAGGATTAGAGTTTCTATTTATGATGGGCGAGGAGAAGCCCAAAAGAAAACGCGCTAAGAAAGTCCGCCAGAATTTTGGTTCATAAACACCGGATTTTAAAAATCGCTGTTAAAATCGATGTCTATTAACAAAAAAAAAGGCGCTAATAGACATCGCCTAAAAACCCGATGTCTATGAGCGAAAATCTGCGCTCATAGACATCGATTTTTGGAAAAATCGGTGTAAAATACTCAAAGACATCGATTTTTGCTTAAAACCGTTGTTGTTCCACCGATGTCTATGAGGATTTTTCTTGTAGTGAAGAATTGGTCTGAAAGCCTGACCGAGAATTGGTGTGGAAGCCCGACCAAGAATTGGTCTAGATGACCGACCGGGAAGTACTCTCAGAAAATTTAAATAAATAGGGTTATTTGAGAAATAACCTTATAGAAATTTTTCGGAATTTTTAGAAATTTTCTGGGAATTTTTCGGAACTCGTACGATGAGTTTTGAGGGGATTAATTTCGGGTTCGGATAAAGCCTATTTGGGGATACCGTTTAATTGAGGAAATATTTTATTTATAAAACATTTTCCCTTTTATTTTCTTTCCCCAAACGGCGACCCCGATCCTCTCCTCACCCGAACCTTCTCCTCCTTCCCCGATCTCTCCTCTCTTCTTCTTTGTGCTCTCCCTCTCTCGCGGATCACTCGGCGCCGAGGCGGAGACCCCTGGAGTTATGTTGATCAGAGACGGAGACCCCTGGAGTTCTCCGTTGGTGATCACGTATTTCTTAGAGTTTCACCCACGAAAGGGGTGAAGAGATTCGGTCTCCGAGGTAAGCTAGCTCCCCGATATATTGGACCATTCCAGATCTTGGAGAGGATTGGAGCAGTAGCTTACCGTCTGGCGCTACCACCATCTCTAGCTGGCATTCACGATGTATTCCACGTATCTATGCTGAGGAGATACGTATCCGATCCGGCACATGTTCTGTCAGATATATCTGTTTCTATTCAGGCGGACGTTACTTATGAGGAGGTTCCGGTACGGATTCTGGACCGTAGAGAGCGTCAGTTGTGGAACAAGACAGTCCGACTGGTTAAAGTCGGATGGCAGCATCATTCTGACGAGGAGGCTACGTGGGAGCTGGAGGATACGATCCGAGCTCGATACCCCCATCTTTTTACTTGAGGTATGTGGGTTAGAGTTTCTTCAGCATTTATACTACATGGTTATATTTCAGTGTTTGATGTTGGTTATAGCGAAATTTGGAGACCAAATTTTTATTAGTAGGGGAGGATGTGAGATCTCAGAAAATTTAAATAAATAGGGTTATTTGAGAAATAACCTTATAGAAATTTTTCGAAATTTTTAGAAATTTTCTAGAAATTTTTCGGAACTCGTACGATGAGTTTTGAGGGGATTAATTCCGGGTTCGGATAAAGCCTATTTGGGGATACCGTTTAATTGAGGAAATGTTTTATTTATAAAACATTTTTCCTTTTATTTTCTTTCCCCAAACGGCGACCCCGATCCTCTCCTCACCCGAACCTTCTCCTCCTTCCCCGATCTCCCCTCTCTTCTTCTTTGTGCTCTCCCTCTCTCGCGGATCACTCGGCGCCGAGGCCGAAGGAGACTCTTTATCGGGGCTCGACGGTGCCAAGGAGCTGGATCCGATCGAGGGTCCTGATCCGGTGAGTTCTGCGGCTGAGCGTCAACGGCGAGGTGGCTAGGGCACGGTGAGGAGCAAGATTCGCCGACTCCCAACCGATCGACCTCCGTTCTTCTCTCCTCGCGCTGCTCATAGTGCGATCCACCTCTTCACTGGCCGGATCTGGATCG
This sequence comes from Zingiber officinale, assembly GCF_018446385.1. NCBI lineage: Eukaryota > Viridiplantae > Streptophyta > Magnoliopsida > Zingiberales > Zingiberaceae > Zingiber > Zingiber officinale. The sequence goes on along the minus strand of NC_055993.1, from coordinate 121,138,519 downwards.
AGCCGTGCCACCCGACCATCTGCGTGAAAGGGGCAGTTAGGGCTCCGAAGGTTAGGGCTCTATTTCGGTGTTGACCTTCCTTGTTGGATTCGTGATCGTCTTCCAGTTCTGGGCTAGGAGAAAGTATCGGATTTCTGTGGATTGTCCTTGTGGCCGATCAATGCGTTCTCCTTTGTGATCCGATTGAATCCATTGAGGTGAGGTTCTGTTCTATTCTGTGGTGTTGATTCTTGATCGCTTTGAGATGTTTATTGCATCAGATCAGTTCTGGGATGTTTCCTTCTTTGCTGTGATTGAGGTTTCGGTTGAATTCTTGATCCGAATTGTGGAATGGATCCAGCAAGGTGCTGTTCAGTGGGTTGTCTAGCTCCAGCAACAGCTACCCTTCCTGGTAGCATCACTTCTTCGTGTGGATCAACAGATCAGAGCTAGGAATTAAGGTAAGATGAATTAGATTGTTGTTGGAATACTTGGTTGAATCCATGATCTCCTTGTGTTTGATCCGAACAGAGGAGTGAATTCCAAATAGGTTCTGTTCTGTCCTGTTTTGTGGATTGGTTGGCTTCAGCAGTAACTCATCTTGGTCTCGGCAGCAACAATCCTCTTGTCCCAATAGCCACAGTAGCTGTGGAATTGAGGTATGGTTTTTGATCGAGGTGAGGTGTTTAGGTTTTGTTCTTTGTTTTAGATAATTGATCTTAGTTGTAGATCATCATGTAGTTTTGTTATTTTAGATGGTTATGCCTGTTGTGGATGAATTAGGGTTATGTTGATTTGTGATTAGATCTAATTGCTTAGATTAACCTAAATGGAATGATTAGGGTTAAGACAAGTAACCCTAATCGACTATTGGATTTAATTTAGGTATTAGATAACTAATCTAATTGGTAACTAAGGATTAGGAAATTATTCCTAATTAACCGTTAGAAAGGTGGAGGGTTATAGGTTAGGGTTTGTCCCTAAATTTCTGTTTAGGATTTATTTAGCTATTTGGTTGTATTCTAGCTAAATAAATGTAAATGTATTTATTTACATAGGACTCTGATTCGAGACGGCGTCTCGACGTCGACTTTGTATGGCGTGATTTGTACCTTCTATTTGAGGCGGGTACCCTCTGACTTATCTTTTGATCATGTCTTATGATATGTGTAGCTTATATATATTTACTAGTGGTAGATAGTCGATTATTCTCCCTCTTGGTCTTAGCTAGTTGATACCTATCACATGCTTCATCTGCTAGTTGCTTTACTTTAGGATTGGATACTTTTACCGCTTGCCATGTGTATATGTTCATAGAGATGTATATCTATAGTGCTCTACTCTACTGATTAGTTGCTGTACATGTGTGATACATGCTCTTGGATTCATGATACTTATATCATTGTTATATGTGATGTCTTTGGATTTATGTTGTTTTATATCATGGTTATATATATGCGGTTACCTTTTGGGCACACACATATATGGAGGAGGCTATGTTCAGGTATGACATACTGTAGCCGCATGCACCATATTGCATGATTGCATGCTGGGCGATTGACGACTTCATTATTATTGAGCTCGTCGGCCGGCTACATGGACCCGCACACAACGTGTTCACTGCATGGGTAGTGGCACAGCACTCAGGGTGTGTAGGGTAGATTGCCCGGTAGTGCTCCGCTAGGACGCTCATGGGTAGCGTGACAGGAGCGTGGTAGCACACCGGGGTCCCTCCCCGTCATTCCGTACCGGGAGATGAGAGCGTTACGCTCCCTCACTATGTTTGAGGCAGGAGGATAGGTGTACTCCGACAGCATCCCGTCCACTCGGTCACTCATCAGGGGTAGTGACGGCAGAGTGCACGGTTGTCACAGCCCTACCCACTCGGTCTCACCATTGTGTGTGAGACGGCTGAGCATGGCAGTAGGGGTGACCAGGACATGTCATTTGCATCATATGCACAGATTGCATTACTTATGATTGATGCATTTTGGTGATTGCATATGATTGACATGCATACAGGTTATATGCTTTTGCTCTGACTATTTTTATCTGTGTATGTTCACAGTCAGTTGCACAAGCCTCGCAGGTGATTACAGTTTATTGCAGTTATGCATTTTCTTATTTTTCTTGCTATAGACTATACTTTATGCCTATTGCTGGTTATTACAGTTTATTTCAGTTATGCATATCTGTTATACTGTTAGGAAACTGTACCGTAGGTTGTATGGTTAGAGAACTGTACTATTAATCCTATGGTTTAGGAGACTGTACCTTAGGTTTTTACTGGTGGATATATATTGCTGTACATGTCTATTGGTTTACCTGCTGAGCTCTTTGAACTCACCCCGTTGTTACTATTTTTCAGGTTGAGGCCGTCAGGAGAGATTCCAGTCTCTAGCCCCTTTATCGCGAGGATTTGCCTGTTGTCGGGATATGTTTTATTTTTGCATCTTATATACTTGTGATGTGGGTTTTGTATTGTGGACTTTACATTGAACATTCGGGTTCACTACTTTTGTTTTCCGCTGCGGTTGTATTTTCATTACTTCGTGGATTTGTTTTCTTCGTTGTAGTGGAGTAGGCTGTTTACATATATCTTCGAGGTTTTATATTGTCTTTCCTTATTAAACTGCGTGGATTGATCATATATTATATCTGTGAGGAATGTTGATATAAACTGCGTGGTTTGTTTCTTAATTGTATTGTATTATTCCGGCCATGTGTGGCCGAGGTATGGAGATATATGTATACTGAGCTTCATATTGTCCGCCGTACAGGGGAGATGCTATCGAAATTTCTTCGGACAGGGACTACCTGGGGCGTGACAGCGGAAGATATTGACGTCCACAGTATGGATGAGCTCTTCCTATACCTACTCATTGAGCCGACCGGAGCCGGATTGCACGAAGTCGACGAGCTCCGACAGCGTCTGCCGCTTCACCTCCTTCTCGCGGGCCGACTTGAGCGTGTCATAGAAGTCGAAGAGCACAGAGCAGATCCCGAGTTTGCGGAGAAAGAGCGCCTCGCGCTCGAGTACGGGCACATCGCGAAAGAGCAGGAGGGACTCGATTTGCAGGACGGCACCGGGGGCTGGGGAGGAGTGTAGTTGGCGGGGGGAGCTGGGATCGGAGCCTGAGGAGCAGGAGGTAAAAGAAAGCGCCTGAGGAGCGGGATCGGCGCCTGAGGATTAGAGTTTCTATTTATGATGGGCGAGGAGAAGCCCAAAAGAAAACGCGCTAAGAAAGTCCGCCAGAATTTTGGTTCATAAACACCGGATTTTAAAAACCGCTGTTAAAATCGATGTCTATTAACAAAAAAAAGGCGCTAATAGACATCGCCTAAAAACCCGATGTCTATGAGCGAAAATCTGCGCTCATAGACATCGATTTTTGGAAAAACCGGTGTAAAATACTCAAAGACATCGATTTTTGCTTAAAACCGTTGTTGTTCCACCGATGTCTATGAGGATTTTTCTTGTAGTGAAGAATTGGTCTGGAAGCCTGACCGAGAATTGGTGTGGAAGCCCGACCAAGAATTGGTCTAGATGACCGACCGGGAAGTACTCTGGAAGCCCGATTGGGAAGTACTCTGTCAGCTTGCTGAAGCTCCAAGTCAATCCCTCAACTCCCGAATACCCGTGGAGCGAGGGGAGAAGATAATAATCTGAGCACTGACTGTCAAAGGGATTAAAGCCCATGACAATATAAGGGAACATAGTCCATTGCAATAGAAGGAAGCAGAGCACCGTGGGTGAAGGGAGCAGAGCCTGTAGACATAAGAGGATGCAAAATAGGTGGAGGATATAGAGCATATAATAGTAATAAAGTACAACGCCTATAGCAGTAAGAGAATGCAGAGCCCCATGGTGAAGGGTGCAAAGCCTATAACAGTAAGAGGATGCAGAGTCCCATGGTAAAGGATACAGAGCCTATAGCAGTAAGAGGATGCAGAGCCCAATGGTGAAGGGTGTAGAGCCTATATCACACCTGACCAGGGAGCTAGGACCCTAGCCCATGATCGGAGAGTAAGGCCCCTAGCCTGTAATCAAAGAACGAGGCCCCTAGATCCTGATCAGAAAGCTGTACTGCGAGTCACTAATTAGGAAGTTGTGTCCCTAGTGTCCGATCGGGGAGTTGTGCCCCTGATGTCTGATCGGGGAGCTAGGCCCTTAGTGCCCGATCAAAGATCGAAGGCCCTAGTCTTTGATCAAGGAACTATGATCTTACTCTTTTATCAGGGAGCTATAACAGATCCTATAATCTTAAAAAGGGAGAAGAGCTCGTAATATACTTGATCGAGGAGCCATGTCAACTAGCTGAGGGTTTTTCTCGGTCCCTTGACTCCCGATTACTCATGGAGTCAAGGAAAAAATATAATGAAAAAATTAACCTGTCGGCCAGCTGAAGCTCCAACTCAATCCCTCGACTCCCGAATACCAATGGAATGAGGGTAGAAGATAATATGTACGTAAGGATCCTCCGAGACTATGACAGTGGCAGAGAAACTCCTAGCGTCGTCCATCTTCACATTCTAGAACAGGTGGAGAAGATTCCACAGACAACGTCAAATTGATCCTGGCCAAAATCTGGGTCAGATGAATCGTCAGGTGAGGTGGATGGAATGTTGACCGAATCATGATGTTCCAGAGGGGGGCATGCTGAGATGACTTCTATGTTGACCAAGTCATTAGAAGTCCTCTGGTCAACACTACCTGTAACCCGTGTCCGGGTCGCCCCGGTCCTTGGTACCCCGATGCTCGAGGCAGATCCAACGAGTATATATGTAACAAACTAAGATGTATAATAATGAAATGAATGTAGAGTGAGTACGAAGAACGTATAGCCCAAGGGGCACCCTCGGGTGGATCGGTGAGTTAGTCAAGATGCTACTCGAGTTGTCGTGACCCGAAATAGTAGATGAATGGGAGCTGGATGTGGAGCTGGGTCTAGCGGCGCGGAGCTGAATGAGACCTGGATTCGAAAGACAACCCACAGGTCGGGACTTAGCATAAACATGTAGACTAGGATATGACACTAGCACACAAGCTAGGATATAATATCGACACGTAGGCCGCGATGTGACACACAAACTGGATCAATGCATAGGTTGGCACACAGTGCACAAGCCAAATCAGCGTGAAGGCTAGAACACTATCGAAGCGGAACAAGATCTGATCGGTGACATATGTCAACAGTAAGTACTAGGGGTGGTTGCAGCCACCGATGGTGTCACGTGGAGATGACTACTGCGGCAGTACTATGTCGGTGATGGCAGATGGCGGATAGAAGGGCTAGCATGGTAACTGGCTGCAATAGTGGCATGGTGCGTTCGAGGAAGAAAAGGAGGAAAAGGGTGGAAGCTAGCGATGAGAGGCGTGGTTCGACAGCTGGCGAAGGTAGCGAGGCGACTTATTGGGAGCAATGCTGGCGGTCGGAGACTGCTCGTCAGGGGTTGTGGAGCAGATGACGACCCTGGATGGAGAAGGTGTGGTCGATCGTGTGCTTAACAGGGGTGAAGGCTAGCTGTGGCGATGGAGAAAAGGTGGAGGAAGTGTGCCCCCTTTGTCAGCGGCAGTGTTGGCGTCGCCAGCCATCCTTGTGCGTGAGTGTGAGGCGGTGCCAGCGCTGAGGGCGCTAGCATGAGAGGCCGCGGCGGCCTGTTGAGGCAGCTGTGGTGAGCACAGAGGAAGAAGAAAAGGATGTGGTGGCCGGTGGTGTCACCATGAAGAGGCGATGAAAGGAGTCCCCTGCGGGGTCGCCGACAAGGAGGCAACGGACGAAGAGGAGGGGGGAAGAGTGTCACGCCCCCAGAGGAGACCGTACCGAAAAATTTCGGCAGCATCTCCCCTGTACGGGTGACAATCTGAGGCATACATACATACAATATACATCAGCCACATACGGCTGGAATATATCTACACAACCACGCAGTTATATAAGCAGCCCACTCGGCTGAGACAGAAATAAACACAACCACGCAGTTATATAAATATATGAATCAGCCCACACGGCTATACTAAATCAACACAGCGGAAATCACAAACAACGATAACAAAACATAAAGTAACTAACTGCGAGCCGGCTCGGCTTGACACAATAATACCAAACCAAATACAAAATAATACAAATACATAAACAAGTACAAAATCCAAAATACAAATAACGTAAGAAATACCAAAATCGTAAGGTCGTCCTCGAATGTGACGTGGAACTGGCGGACAGGCTCTCCAGGCGACTCCATAAATCTTTTACCTGCTACCTGGTGAAATTACCAATATGCGGGGTGGTGAGTATAAAGACTCAGCGGGTAATAGACAGATAGTGCATGAGTATAGTAAAGAACTAGAGATGCAAAGGTATACAGTCTCGTAAAGAAATAGCAGATACTACAGTGATAACACAATAAGTGTCCATACCTGAACTCATATCCTAGGCTAGTAGTAAAAGATAAAGTGTAGCAAAGTCCTGCTACAGTACTGCTCATAACTACATGGTATCATGTGAGGTATATACAGGTCAATGGTAAGTAAGCCAGTGTCTAAACACATATCACAGGTATAAATCTCAACCTATGTAAGCATAACAGCATAAATAAACAACAGCAGCATAATCATAGATAAGCAACAACAGCATAAGTAAACAACCAGCAGATATAATAACAACAGCGTATGTACGGATGGTCACCCCGCCCACCTCTCTGCACCATGACCCCTGTATGGGCGAGAGGCCGGATCGATGACAACTGTACCACCCAAAGGCCGCCACTACTCTCGAGTGACCGGATGGACAGGTGCATAGTAGCTGAATAGCTACATCTGCGACGGGGGTCCCTGCTGCCGCGACTCCAGCAATCACTACCCATGAGTGTGCGAGTGGGGGCAAGATAGGACATGCGGCACGCTCCAAGCTACCACTACCCATGAGTGGCCGAGTGTGCGGCCCGGGCCAACGACCGTCTCAACCACAAGGGAGCCAAAGTCGTCGGCTATGCATGCAATGACATGATGCGAATAATGCAACAGTCATCATATATATATAACGGGAAATCAGGTATGCTACATGAATCCGCATGCTCAATACTAAGCATAAATAAACAGTAATCAAAGCAGGTAAACATGGTATCAGGTGTCCATATATCCAATACCTACTATCTAATGTCTGGTATCTGGTCTCCAATACCTAGTACTATAGTATCTGCTAAATATCATGAATAGCAACGAGAGACTGTATAGATACAGAAACGAGTAGCTCAAAGATCGAGTGGAAGTATCAAACGCAGGAAGAATAAGAGTGGAGTCAAGATAGATACAGCAACTATCTGAACATAAAGCTCATGCACTAGGATCAAAATACTAAAGAGATAAAGCAAGAAATACCCGCCTTAAAGACATAGATCGTGTCCGGAAATCCCACGTCGAGATGCTCATCCTGAATCCAAGTCCTGCGATCAATCAATAGATATATTTTATTTAGCTAAATCCATATAAATTTAAATAACTAAATAAAAGCCCTAACCCAATTAAGATCACTCCAATCAAATCTGATCTCCGATTAATCCTCCAAATAATCCTTAATCATACAACCTTATTTGAATAGATTTATATAGAAATCATCTCTAGAATTCCCTGAATCAACACATCATTTAATCCAATAACAAATCCACATAATGATATCAACTCACAATAACCTATCATGATCATCCACAACTAACCAAAACCACCACATCTGATAATCCAACCAACGATCAATCCAATGATCTTAAGAGTGATCACATAACAATCTACATCAACCAATCATCATATCCACAAATTCCAACCCAATACAACCCTAATCACTCCATTATATACCAATAGCGATCATGAATCCATCTATATAAATCATTCACTAAATAAGCATTATAAATCAACTTCAAAACTTACCCAAATTCGGATACACCGTTATTGATCCAAAACCAACTCACACCCTTTGATTAACAAATCCAAAGTTTGCTGTGGAGAAAACAATGGAGCTTCCCCACCCATTTGCAGCTGGTCCGGCACAACAGGGGAGACAAAAGACCTAAAGCATTTCGTCAAACACCTGTTAAGCACAAGAAAAAGCACTGCCCTAAACCTCAATACAAAAACTCACCTCAACGGAGCCTCACCTCCTCTCGGATGAATGCTACTGCTGTGATCAGGAGCAAAGGTGGTAATGAATAGCAGCGTGTTGCTGGCCTAGGCTAGGGCACAACCAAGGGGCACAGCGTCGGTGTTGGCATCACGTGGTATGGGAGAAGGGAAATCGACTCACGGACACAACCCCACTGCCTCCTGCTCGTGGCCGGAGAGGGAAAACGACGGCGGCATCAGGTGTCCTTCGAGGCGACAGAGAATCGGCGATCTGGCGATGAGGATGGCTAGGCACGGGCTGCAACTCAGAGGGAAGGACAACCGTAGCAAACATCCGGCGATCCGTGGAGATGGCAAGTCCGGCCAACGGTGAGAAGAGGGAAAGATCCCGGCGGTGCGGATGGTGGTCGGCGTGATCACATACGTGAGATCGAGAGAGGAAAAGAGGCGGCTAGGGCACGGTGAAGAGGGGAAATCGTGAGAGGGAGAAGGCTCGGGAGACTCTGCCGGTGCGGGTGAGCGAGGCCGGCGATCTGCTGACGCCGTTGCAGCCCTCGGAGGGTGGCACAGAGGAAGCGAAGGGGAGAAGTCGGCGGTGAGGGAAGGCTTTAGGGCACAGGTTAGGAATAGGTGAGGTTTATAAATTTAAACTTAGGTTTAGATAAATCAAAAACCTAAGTTTATTCCTCAATCAACTCCCATCTTTGGGTATTCCAAAATAGGCTTTCACTAAACCCAATAATTGATCCCCTTAAAATACGTCATACGGGCTCCGATTAATTCCCAGAAAATTTCTAAAAATTCCTGAAAAATCTAATAAGATTATTTGTCCAATAACCTTATTATTTAACTATTATTTGGGTACCGTATTTTACAAAGAGGGCAACGCCAAGTTTGTTCGGTGGCAGTGTCATCAGGAGGAGAAGGAGAGGAGTGGCGGCTGGTGCCGGCGAGGAGCGAAGCGTGAGGGAGAGAAGTTGGCCAAGTCTCTTGGCATCGGAAGCTAAAACGAACCTCTGCCTTACCATAGTACCTCTTCCCCTCCCTTAAGCCCTAAACAATGGAAATACCAAAATGCCCCTCCTCTTTCTCCTAATTCCTCCTCTTCCCTTAAGCCATATCCACATCATAGGTGAATGAACAAAAACTCAATATGTTGATTTAGTACATCTTTTTGAGTTTTAATTTTATCAAAACACATAGATTATGTGAACTTCAATTATAGGGAAAGCAAGTGTACAAGTCATGTGCATTTAGGCCAAAGATCGTAGTTGACAATTTATTTTGAAAAATATTTCAAAATTATTTTAAAAAATCTTGGTAAATTCTATCTTTTGATATCAATCACTATTGATTAGTTAGATAAAAAAAATAAAGTGAAACATTGAACGTTTTCAATGGTTTCAATTTTATATCAATCTTTGAAAATAAGATGTATTTCCTACGAAAATATTTTTTTCATGATAGTATATGATATAAGTAATGTCTACATAAGATTTTATGATTTTTAGAAAATCATATAATTATTTAGAAATTTATGAATTTCAATCTGAAATTGAAATAAAAAATTTAGTTATGGTAACCTATTGGATTAATCGATTAAAACGGGCGAAATCGATTAGCTGCTAAGGTTAATCAACTAGCATGGGCTGTAATTGATTGGACTCAACACTAATCGACTTAGACAGACTAGTTAACCATCCCTAATCCTATGAAATGTCTTGATAAGCATTTAAGGGTATTTTTATTAATAAAAATGAGAAAGGAATGGTTAAAATGGACTAGTTTGGAGTTTCAGAGAAGGTTTGGATTTAAAGTTGAACTTTCAACCTCGAAACTTCAATTTTAGATTTCCTAAAGATTTAGAAACTCCAAATCATTGTTAGTACAATGATAAAAGTTAGAGCATATTTTAAGGGGCAGATCTTCCTTAAAGATATGATTTTGTTTTTTTTTCTAGACAATGCAAGATTGGAAATCTTCATTGTGATGGATAATATGTTCAATGTTGAGCATAAGATACAATGAAAGGTATGAAACTTTCAATGGGTCCCTTTGAACAAATTGACTCTCGGGGAGATTTTTTGAAGTGTGTCAAAGGGGGAGAAATGTGGGATTTAAGTTTGAAACCCTCATTCATGTTTTGGCATAGGATGAAGTTAGGCTAATGGTTTAGACTAACTTAAACATATTGTCAAATATCAAAAGAGGGGAGATTGTTGATGCAATCGTCATCGGATCAAAGTTGACCAGTTTGACTAAGCTTGAGTGGATCCGATCTTGAGTTTTGATGTTTGGATAATATGTGAGAAGAGATCAAATATGTTAAGGTTGATCGGATACTTGATAATATATGAGAGAGAAGTTAAGTAGGTTATAGAGGACCGAATACTTGACTGGGAAGTCCTAATGGAAAGTTAAGCAAAGAAAAGTCCAAGTAGATCAAAGAGCATCATACATTGGCAAAGCAAATTTCTAAATGAGGTTAGGCATGGTAGAAGTCTATTGAGTGATTAGTCCTAACTCAAGGGTTATGTAAAGAAAAGTCTAAGTGGATCAAAGAGGATCAAATTTGGTAAAGGAAAGCCCTAACTGAGGTTAGGAAAGGTGGAAGTCTACTGAGTGACTAGCCGTAACTGAGATTAGGCAAAAGAAAAATCTAAGTGGGTTAAGGAGGACCGCACATGGTGATCAAAAGTTCAAGTAAGTCAAGGAGGAACACATTTGGTGATCAAAAGTCTAAGTGGATCAAGGTTGACCGAACATTTGATGAAAAAGTCCTAGTAGTCAAGGTTAATTGGATGATATGCAACGTAAAGTCCCAACAAAGTCATGGTTGACTGGATGTTGGGCAAGGGAACTCTAAACTTTGATCAAGAAAGTTAAGGTTGGGCAATCGATTAGGGCAATTGATTGGCCCTTAGATAATCAATTATAGTAATTGATTAGTAGGATCTCAAAAGAAATATAGAAAGGACCTGAATCGATTGATTAATTGATTGGGTGAGCCTAATCGATTAGGGCCATTTTTCTCGATCGAATAGAATATGTCTAAATCGATTAGGAAGATTTTCTAATCGATTAGGCATGACTCCAATCAACTAGGATGAATTTCAAATTTATTGGGAGCCTCGTGGTGTCAAGAGAATAGGTGTCGAATAGATTGGGCAATCAATTGGGTAGTGGTTTGTCGCGAAGAGATAGAATTGATTGAGACAATCGATTAATACTTCTTAATTGATTGGGCTAATCGATTAATATTTTTCGTGAGAGAACAGAAAGATTGGGAATTGATTTGGTAATTGATTAATGTTGGGACACTTAGAGCTAGGAGGGAGGATGAATAGCTCACTTTGCTTTGATGATGATGATTTGCAGCGGAATACTAGAAGCTCAGCTCCTCCAATACTAACAAATAGGATTTACTTAGTATCCATCTCAAATGATGTGACTAATCCAAGGATATGTACAATGCACACCTTTAAACTATAAAAACACTCATTCTCAGAAGCAATCTAAGGGTAGAGAAGTCTCGTACACACTCAAGAACAAAAATATAACTTGAAATAAGGAAACAAATGCAAATACAAATCAAAACACAACTTAGCACCTTGAACCTTGATTTGCTTGAGCTCTTCTTGCTTTGAAATGCCTTTTGAAGGTGGGAAATGCAATAGCACTTGTCTACTCCAAATCTCAAGAATTGGTGTCGAAAAGCTCTGAGTGAAATGGTCATGAAAACCCTTTTCTAGGGTTACCATTGGCACTTTAATCACTTAAGCTTCTTCCTTAAATGTTTACACATCTACAACCTACTCAGAACGGCTATATTTTCAATCTTAAGTGATTACTCTAATCTCTTAAGTGTTCTTAATTGATTTATTAAATCAATTAAGAACCTTTCTATTCAATCGTGAGAAACTGCTTAATAGATTACCATAATCGATTAAGCATGTCGTAATTGATTACGACTTTTCTATTTCCTCACAAAAAATCCTTAATCGCTTAGCCTAAGTGATTAAGCCATTCTTAATCACTTAGCCTAAACGATTAAGCCATACTTAATCGCTTAGCCTAATCAATTCAACTAGCTTTTGTTTCCTCACGTCAAATGACTCTTAAGATATTAAGTAAAATGCTTAATCGCTTAAGCTCAGTGTAATTGATTACCATAATCGATTACCAAACTCTAACTTCCAAATCTAAGTATAGGGTCTGTTTACCCAATATCCGGTCAACCGTGACCTGTTGGGACTCCTCCTTACCTAGCATCTAGTCAACCTTGACTTGCTGGGACTTCTTCACCAAGTGTCTGGTCAATCCTTTGACCCACCTGAACTTTTCTCCTCGTTCCAAGTGTTCGATTAATCCTTTGACCCACTTGGATTTTTCTCCTTGTGCCAAGTGTCCGGTCAACCTTAACCCACTTGGACTTCCAATCACTAGGTGTTTGGATAACCTTTAACCGACCTAGATTTTCAACTGCATGGTTTCTCTCACCATGACTTCCTCACTGCCTAGCTTCACTCACAAAGGCTTTTCACCTGGCTTTATTCACTAGGACTTTTCATCAACTAGCTTCACTTACTAGGATTTTCATCTGCCTAGCTTCACTCAGTAGGGCTTTTCACCTGACTTCACTCACCAAGAATTTCTTCTGCCTAGCTTCACTCACTAGGGCTTTTCACCTAGCATCACTCATCAGGTTTTCTAACTGTCTAGCTTCAATCACTGGGGCTTTTCACCTGGCTTCACTCGCCAAAATTTTCTATCTGCTTAGCTTCACTTACTAGGGCTTTCACCTAGCTTCACTCACCAGGAGTTCCCAACTATCTGGTTTCACTTACCAGGATTTTTCACACCAAGTGTCCAATAAACATTGACCCACTTAGATTTCCTTCTTCTTCTAACATTCCTATTGGTCTTGCCTTTGCCTAACCTCCAGTTAAGACTTTCCAATTAAGTATCTAGTCAATCTTACCTTAATTGACTCTTCTTCACATCAAACTGGTCAAACCTTGACTAGAGGGGAATTACACGAACAAACTCCCCAAATGGATAACTGCATCTGCAATCTTCATATATTGTAAAATATTAAAATTCAAATATCAAGACTCAAATTTGAGCCAACTCAAGCTTAGTCAAACTAGTCAATCTTGACCTAGAGAAATTGCACCAACAATTAAGGCATTTTGAATTAATTGGTATGGCTCACTAATCGATTAAGAGTTCAAAAATAAAGAGTTGTTCTGCAGGTTGAATAGGCAGATCCTACATGGTAATCGATTAACAGGAGTCAAAAAAACACTAAAAAAAGGATTTTTGTAGACATTTCAAAGCATCTCTCACATACATCGATTCACGCCAATTCTTGAGATTTAGAGAAGTGTTGTTGCAATTTCCAATATCAAGAGGCCAACCAAAGCAGCAAAAGAGTAAGCTAAGCAAGATTTTATTATTGTAAATTGTTTTCGATTTCATTTGTATTTGCTTGTTTATTTCTTATTCTATTTCTCGTATTTGCTTGTACAAGGCTTCTCCATCTTTGAGAAGGAGGTATTCATAGTGCATTTGTGAGTAAAAAGAGTTGACTCTTGGATTAGTCACCTCGATAAGGTGAATACCAAGTAAAATGAAGGTGTTAGCGATTACTTTAAGTTTCGACTGCAATAAATCATCAACAAAGTGATTGAAGTTATCTACCCCCTCCCTTCTAGCTCTCAAGTGTTTGAACACTCCAACACCCAAGAACTAGCAAAAACAAGTGTTTTTCAAATCTTTACAAAAACCCCTTTTCTAGGGCCCCCCTAAATTGATTGTCACACCAGTTTGACCATTCAAAACATGCAGAACAACTCTTTCCACCCATTTAATCAATTGGTAAGTCATACCAATTGATTCGGAAGCTTCTAATCGATTTCCTCAATCGATTCAGAAGCTTTCTTTTCTCACAAAAACACTCCCTAATTGATTTCCCTAATCGATTGGCATTTACCTTAATTAATTGCCTCCAATCAATTCAAGGCTTTCTATTCACAAGAGAAACACAACCTAATCGATTATCCTAATTGATTGCCATTGTCGGAATTGATTGCCTAATCGATTAAGGCGCCTTCTGTGCCCTCACAATGGCACCTCTAATCGATTAAGGCGCCTTCTGTGCCCTCACAATGGCACCTCTAATCGATTAACCTAATCGATTACTATGAGTAAATCGATTCCTAACTAATCCTTCTATGCTCTCTCAAAAAAACTCCTAATCAATTACTCTAGTCAATTACTTTGGACATAATTAATTACCCTAATCGATTGTACAACTCTTAACTCAACCCGAGTTTACGGTTCCTTTGCCCAACCCTAAAGTCACCCGTGACATGTTGGGATTTCTCGTTATTTAGCATTTGGCCAACCTTGATCTGCCAGGGTTTCTACACCAAATGTCTGATCAACTCTTGACTCACTTGGACTTTCCATCTCGTGCCAACTTCCTATTAGACTTTTGATCACTAAGTGTCTAGTCAATTTTTGACACACTTGAACTTTTTTCTTTCGTAGTCCTGCTAAGACTTTCATTGCTTAGTTCCCAACTAGGACTTCATTGTCTATTTCCACTAGGGCTTTCATTATCTAGTTTTTAACTAGGTCTTTCATCACTTAGCCCTGCCAGAACTTCCATTGCCTACTTCCCAATTAGGTCTTCACTTCCTAGCTCCACTAGGACTTTTTGTTTCCTAACCTTCAGTTAAGACTTTTCAAGACAAGTATACGATCCTCCCTTGACCTACTTGACTTCTCTTAGACATATTGTCAAACATCGAACTCAAGCTCAAGCCAACTTGAGCTAAGCTAAATTGGTCAATCTTGACCCGAAGACGATTGCACCAACAATTAAATTTCAACACGGTAGTAATAATAATAACGGTTGGGAATATAATCAAATGTTCACATTAAAAATATATAGAAAAGATCATGAGTTTAAAAGATGAAAGATATCTCCATTGGTATGAGGTCTTTTCAGTCGCCCAAAAATAAATCCATAAGGGCTTACGCCCAAAGTGAACAATATCACACCATTATAGAGATATGTGAATTCTTTTGGCATTAACAAGTGGTATCAAAGTCATGGTCTAGATTGGATGTCATGTGTGGCGGACTTAAACAAAGTTTAGGGGAGGCATGGAGGAAGTCAAAAGTAACTAGATGCTTTCGAGGAGACTCGGAGTATGTTAACAGTGACCGGATACTTGTGAGAAGACCCGGAGCAGTTTAAAAGTGACCAGATGCTTGTAGGGGGTCAGGAGCGGGTCAAGAGTATTGGTGGTCCTTCGTTTGAAGTGAAGATTGTTAGGAATACAATTAAAATCCTGAAAAGATCATGAGTTTAAAAGATAAAAAATATCTTCATTGATATGAGATCTTTTATGTGAAGTTCAAAAATAAATCCATGAGGATTTTGGTCCAAAGTGAACAATATCATACTATTATGGAGATATGTAAATTCTTTTGACACTAACAATAACATCTTCTTGTTTTAGTTTTTTCATTTTTTATTTCTTTTTTTTTATTTTATTATATTTTTTATAATTTTTGAACGAAATTGTAAGGAGAATCTTAGCATAGTAAAATTATTGCTATGCAATCTTGAAGTCATATGCCTGAGTTGTGAAAACAACCAATATGCTTGAGTTGTGAAAACAACCACTTATAAATTAGTATGGTTCGACTCTTGGACGATCAGTAATGTATATTCTGTAGGTGATTAGATGAGAGATAGAGATAAAGAAGTATCTATTTTTTTGAATGTATATAAAGCAGGAGATATCTACTGATTAATAGATATTATGTATTTTTGGGTGTTTTTTAAAGGCGGTCAAATCTGAACTAAAGTCGGGTATCTTGTAGTATGGGTTTTGATACAGTTAGAGTAAGAGGATTTATTGAGGTATACAAATCCATATTATTGGGAGTGTTCTCTGATGCATTACGTTACTCCTGAGATAGTATTCTCCAAGTATTGTACTTTAATATTATCTTGAAATATATACATATAAAAAATACAAATTTTCTATTTTACTGTAATTTATTATTCTTATTATTTACTAATTAACGATGATTTGTTTCATGATTATATTGGTAAAATCATAATATATATATATATACGCACACACTTCCTATTCTATTAAATAAAATATATTCCTAAATATTAAACTATTTTCACGTGTTTATCCTTTTTAATAAATGATTTTAAGAAATTTTATTTATTTTCATAAATTAAACATGTAGAACAGTATTAAATATGTATTTTGTGTGAAAAATAAACAAATTTTATATTGCTGAAAATTTAACTTATAATTTCAAATTTAAACATCTAATTTTATGAGGAATTTTCTTAAAAGAATAATAAATTTAAATATTACATTAAATAAATAAATTTAACACAATTTATTTCTTTTGTTTTCTTCTTATTAAAAATATTTCATTTTAACTACTAAACATTGCTTAAGTTTCCTAAATCATCATGTAATTAAATTTTTATTTGTGGTTTTTCAAAATTGATTGTTAGAATAGAAGCTCTCATGAATTTGGGCCTTAGTTTGAGAGGAAAATTATTAGGAATAAAATCAAAATCCCAAAATACATTAAATAGATCATGAGCTTAAAGATAAAAGATATCTTTCCTCTTTTAAACTAAACACTAAATTCAATGAATTTTTATTCATGTTGAATTGAAAAGATCCTCAACATATTAGTTTTAATGCATGCAACAACATTCAAAACAACCCAATGATGGCTCAAGCGGTTCAAGTAAGCAATGGCTACAATGTGCTAATTTGCACTCTTCATAACAAATCTCTCGTGTTGGTGAACAAGTGAGAATTTGACATTTAGCATCTAAAATCTTATATCCAGATCTGGCTTCAACTTCAGCTGCATAAAATCATCTTATTATTATTATTATTATTATCACTATATAGTCATCTAAAAGGAAGAAAAAAATATATATATACACTTACCTTCATGTGAAAGGAGCACCAATGTGACTAGAAAGAAGAAGATCAAAGTCGAGAGTTTAAGAGTCATATCTTCCTTGGTTTCAAAGAAGTTTTTTTTTATATTCTCTAATTGTATACAGTGATCGATTTATATAGAGTTTAGATCCAATCGAAAAATAAGATAATTTTTGGAAACTGTTAAATAATATATTTTTCCTTTTTAAATATTTTAAATATTTTTGCTCATAGAAATAAAACCTTGCTTTAATATCAAAAGATTATCTAAGTTAGTGAATAATTGGTAGTATCAATATTACTATTTAGGAATATAATCAATAACCAAATCTTTATTTTGAAGAACTAATTCAAGTCGATTATTCTAAAACGTTTATTTAGGGAATTATTTTAATTTTGGAGAATCATATGTTACATGGTAGCATTTCACACATGCCAAGAATAAATTAAGATGCCAATTTTAAATTTGTTTTTTGAATTATTAAAACATTATTAGTTAATTATATTAAACATTAGATTGGGTTTTGTCCATTAATGGTGAGAAAATTAACTATCAATTAATTAAAGAGTATATAAGTTATTATAAAAAAGATCTGGCAAAATTAAAAGAGCAACCTTTCTTTTCAATATTATCAAAATAGCACCTCATTTTGAAATTGAACAAAGCATTGTATATGATATTTGATCAATTTTAATTAAATTTTAATCAATATTTAAGTAATTTTATTCGATATTAAAATAATTTTGAAAATAATTACTTAGTAATTTTGAATTACGTTGAAAGAGTTTTTGCTAAAGGATGTTTTGTCGAGTAATTAAAGAGTATAAGGTATTATCATGAAAAGATCGAGCAAAAATTAAAAGAGCAGCCTTGATTTTTAATAATATAAAAATAACACCCCATTTTAAAATTTAGCAAAACATTTTATATTGTACAAATTTTAATCATAAGTAATTTTATTCAATATTAAAATAATTATGATAATAATTACTTAGTAATTTTGAATGTTGTTGAAATGATTTTTACTAAAGGTTTTTAATTTAAAATAAAGGCATTTTCATAATATAGGTGTTGGGAGATCGTTGATGCAATCGTCCATGAGTTAAGATTGACTAGTTAGGAGATTGGCGGAGTCAAGCTTGAGTTTCAATTTTTGAATAATATGGTGTGGAAAATATGTTTGGATAATATGTTGTAGGACATATGTGAGAGAAGTCAAGCAGGTCATGGAGGGTCGGTACTTGATTGGTAAAGTCCTAACTAGGGGTAAGTAATAGTAAAGTCTTAACTACGGTTAGGCAAAGGAAAGTCAAAGTGGGTCAAGGAGGACCGCACGTTTTGACAAAGGAAAGTTCAAGTGTATTAAGGAGGATCGCACGTTGGAAAGGAAAATTTTAACTACGGTTAGGTAAGCAAGTTCAAGTGGATCAAGGAGGGCCGCATGTTGGCAAAGGAAAGCCTAACTGTGATTAGGCAAAGGGAAGTCCAAGTGGGTCAAGGGGAACTGTAAGTTTTGGTAAAGGAATGTCCAAGTGCATTAAGGAGGGTCGTACGTTGGAAAGGAAAATCTGAACTGTGGTTAGTCAAACAAGTTCAAGTGGATCAAGAAGGATCGCATGCTGGCAAAGGAAAGTCAAATTGTGGTTAGGCAAAGGGAAGTCCAAGTGGGTCAAGGGGAACCGCGCGTTGGCAAGATAAAGTCCTAATTACAATTAGGTAAGAGAAAAATCTGAGTAGGTTAAGGAGGACCACACTTAGTGATCAAATGTCCAATGGGAAGTTGACAAAGTCCAAGTGGGTCAAAAGGTTGACCAGATACTTGGTGGAGAAGTCCCAACAGATCACGGTTGATTAAAGATTGGGCAAGGGAACCCTAGATTTAGATTAAGCAAGTTAAAATTGGGTAATCGATCAGGTAATCGATTGAGACATGTGTCAATCAATCAATAGTGCATGGTGAATTGATCTTCACCCTGAACCCAATCGATCAAATGATTGATGGGAAGTTGGTTTTTCGTGAAGCATAGTGTATTGCACTATGCCAAAACGATTGGAAAGAATTCCAATTGATTGAGGATGTCACGAGAGGCTTAATCAATTGGCTGATCGATTAAACTTGATCCTAAGCGAACATAGAGCTTCTGAATCGATCAGGTGATCAATTGAAGTTGCTTGATCGATTGGGAGAAGCTCGTGAGCGAACCGAGGGCTTTGTAATCGATTGGGTGATCAATTAAGAAGGCTCAGAATCGATTGATTAATCGATTAAGCGACGGAGAAAAGAGTTGTTATGAGATTTGGACGGCTGGATGCACTTGGATTTGACATGGCAATTGATTGAGGATAAGGTCAATCCATTGGGTGCCCTAATTCGCGAGATATAAAGGCAACGATGAAAATTCAAACATAACTCTTCTTCTCTGATTCTATTTGCTAGTTCTTAAAGGTTCTTAGAGCAAAGTACTGTTCCATTTCGAAGCATCAAGAGGTGACCCACAGTAATAAGAGATCAAGAGTAAAGGTTCCTCATTGTAGTATTCATTTCCTTGTTCTTATTGTATCTTTTATTATATTTCTCGTGTATTCTCATATTGGAATTTGTACAAGGCTTCTCCACCTCCTAGAAGGAGGAATTCATAGTGTACTATGAGTGAGGAGAGTAAATCCTTGGATTAGTCACCTCAAGGGGATGGATACAAAGTAAAATCAAGGATGTTAGCATTTGCTTTGAGTTTTCGCTGCAAGAAATCATCAATGAAGCGATTGGAGCTAATCACCCCCCTCAAGCTCATCGGAGTGTCCTAAGAAGTTGTATTAGAGCGAGGTCACTCTTCATTGGACTATTAACCAAGAGAGCAATGAGTTAGAGGAAGAAGAAGACATTGAAGCTTGAATCCCTAATTTCAAAGTCAAGAAATTATCATCAAAAGAGCTCAAATTCAAAAATAGAGTTTAGAGATGGATTCAGATACACTATCTGAGCACCTCCACCCTATGAAATTAGAAGCTTTGATCTTTGAAAATCAAAGGTTGAAAATTTCTTCATGATGGAGATAGAGTAATGGTTTATTCTAATGGATGAGTTTCAAGCTCTAACAAATAACAAAGGATAGCTCCTCAAGGAAAGAAAGTGGACCGAGAAGCAACTAAGAAAATCCTAGGCCAATGATAAGTTAACCAAAATTTTAGTTAATTTATTACCTAATAATGTATTGTGTAATATAGGGAATTATAAGAGTGCAAATGAGTTATGGAGCAAGTTGGTAAAGTACCATGAAGATCCCTCCACTTTGCCAAATCAAGAAAAATCCAAAGAGGAAGACTCATTAGATCAAGAGGAAGAGAATTCGGAAGTTGAAAGGTATTCAACATCCGAAGAAGAAAAAATGAAGAAGCATCCACCTCAAGGATTAAAGGGGAGAAATCATTGATACTGGAACAAGAAGAGGTTTCATCATCCGGAGTTAATGAGAAACAAGGAATTGCCACCTTTACAAGCAAAAATCATGAAAGTATAACAAATTCAATTCATAAAGATAAAAACCATATAATTTATTTTGAGTGTAGAGAAAAAGGACACTACAAGAGAAAGTGTCCAAAGTTGACCAAGAGAAAGGGTCAAGTGGCACCCAAGATCAAGAAAAAGTCAAAGGAGATGGCCTCATGGTATACAAGGGCAAGTAGCACATTGTAAATACCCGAGTTGGTTTGGATATGATCAACCATGTTAAGTTAGATCCCATTGTATTTTGATCCTTGTGTCTAAGTGTGAAAGAATTTAGAAACACAAGAAATCGAGTGGAAGACACAGGGGACGAGAAGGATGACACGGGAAGCAATTTGATGAGATCAGTGCATCTGAGGGACGAGAAGCTGTGGAAGAGTATACTGGTGGAGCGAGAAGGATGTGTGTGACGCTTCTGAGGGATAAGAAGCCGAGTGAAAAACTTCTTAAGGAGAAGGTCGGAGTTGGGTTTGGGTGAGCTCAACTTTGGATGACCGGAGAATCACCCAAGTGACTGGAGCAGAAGTAGGACAAGTCAACACAAAGTTAATTTATCTAGGCGTCCAGACCACCCTGACACAATATGAGCGCCTCATCGAAGAGACGTTGTTGCGGATGACCAATCACCCAAACCGATCTAGGCACCTGGGTAAGGATGAGTTTTTATCATTAGATCATTGCATAGCTGTTGCGAGCAGATAAAGTTCACCACTAGGGGTAGCTAGATCGGGTCCAGATGCCTAGAGAAGCCACGTCAGTAAAATGGTTATTTTCGACCAGTAAGCTATAAATAGAGCCCTAGTCCTAGGAGTTAAAAACAATACACTTGCTTTAACTTCTGTAATCTTCATTTTTAATTGTTCGTGCTGTCAACGCGATAATAGGCTTCTCTATCTCCAAGAAAGGAGACTTTTAGTGAGCTCAATTCTTTCTTAGATTAGCAATCACCCATGTTGCAAACCAAGTAAATTACTTGTGTTCCTTACCTTCTTTTTATGCTTTTATTGCTTGTTTAACTAACGTGTGTTCATTGCTAAGATGAAAAGCAATAGAAGCTTTAAATTCTAAATTGTACACTATTCACCCCCTCTAGCCGATCGCACAAGGGACCAACAAGTGGTATCAGATCATGGATGCCTTAAAAGGACTAACCACCGACTAAAGCAATGAGAGATGGCCGGAGTTAGCATATATCCACCAATGTTTGAGGGAGAGTTCGCATTTTGGAAGCTAAGTAACGTATGGAGGAATTTTTCAAAACAGACTTCAATATTTTATTAACAATTAAATTTGGTTTTGAAGTGTCTATTGTTGTTCTAATAAGCAATGGGAAGAATTTATGGCAAATGGTAAGGCTAAGTTCCATCTTTTGAGTGTGCTACTTGCTCAAGAACTCAAAAAAATCAATGCCTACAAATGTGCAAAAGAACTTTAGGAAAAGTTCTTGGAACTCCATGAAGAATCCAACTCTTTGATGGGCATCGCTTCGTCATCCGACTCTTTGATGAACATCACTTCGTCATCAAAGGAATTCGAGACCGAGGGGATCACCGACACAACACTAATAGTCGAATACCTACTCAAAGACAAAGTCATTTCCAAGGAGAGAATTGATGAAGGGGGAGCGTCTACCGGCGAGTACAACATGGTAAGTCAGGTAAGTAAGCTTCCTCCAGATCAACTGTACGAGTGTATTAAAATGTTAAGGAGATCTTTCTATAAAACTAGATCTAAATATCTAAAATCAAAGGAAGATCAAGAAGACCTAGTTAAAAATTTTAACTAACTCAAGAATGAAAATGAAAAATTAAAAGATCAATTAGAACAATTGAAAAAGAACTCAATATGTTCAAATTTGAATATTTCTCATATTAAATACAATGGAGGGTTATATTGACATTTTAGATTTTACAAGGGTTAAATTAATAAAATTCTTAAAAATTATATACTATAAATCCAATAGGTAAAATCTATATTGGATTCCAAAATCGTGTCTAGATTAATTATTTTTTAATTGATTTTCTAGGCTATAATTTCCTTAGAAAAATAATTTTTTTGTGCAAACTTTCTGTTAGAATTTTCTATTCAAAATTTTTGTAATGATAATACAGTAGATATTCAATTAGAATAAAAAATTTTAAAATTTTTTGACCAATGATTAATTTTATATGAATTTTTACCGAATAATTCATTTTTAATATTAAAAATTCTTGAAATTTTAATTTTTTTTACAGATATACATTCAATTTTACATATCCAAAAAAATTAACAACATTTTTTTAGATCAAAATCTATTTTTAATATTTATTTTAGAAAAATATATATTTCTATATAAAATAAACTATTTCTATTAAAATAAATTTATGTTTTTTGTAAAAAAAAAAAATATCCTAATCCGAATTTTTCTAGCTAACATTGATAAAACAAACTTTAGAATTCTTTGAAATTTTAAATATTTTTAAAAATATGGTCTTTAATTCTTAAAAATCCAAATTTTTAAAAAACAATTCTTAAAAAAAATTATATTGATTGCTGTTTCAATCACCCTTTGTAAAATTTTTAGAGTTTTCTCTATTTACCCTTAAATTTTTGATGTGATCAAAGGAGGAGAGAAGTTTAATTGGTTGAGGGAGAGATAATTTAATAATTGCATTATTCATGTTTTAAATTATCAATTCTTTTTTTAAATAAATTCTATGTTTAATTTATCCTAACTTTAACTTGGTTGATGCACATCGAAAAGGGAGAGATTGTAAGTACCCCAGATTGATTTTAATATGGTTAACCAAATCAAGTTAGTGTTGGGACCGATATGCCCGATAGAGGGGGTGAATAGCGGCTCGTCACGCTTGCGTCGGTTTGCTTCGTCTTGACGATGATATGCAATGGAAATAGATACAAGACTCACACAACGCTAACAACTAGAATTTACTTGGTATCCACCTCAAGAAGAGGTGACTAATCAAAGGATCCACACACGACGCTATCTCCACTATGAAAAGCCTCCTTCTCAGTCGCAACCGAAGGCGGAGAAGCCTTGTACAAACTCTCACACACAAACAACTCACACAAGAAGAAGAAATACAAATAGAAACACTCTCTTCTTGCTTACTTGTTGCTTGCTGTTGCCTCATGGACCTTGGGAATGCACCCCAAGAGCCTTCAAGAACTGGCGGAGAAGCTCAGAGAAAATCGCCGGTAAATCACACACAAATCGCAGAAGAAAGCTTGCAAAGAACTACTGAGAAAATGCTCCGCCAAAGCTTTAAACAGTGCTCCCAATCGATCCAATCCATCCCCAATCGATTGCCACGTCTGCACCCAGCAATCCTAGCTGTTCATCGTCTGCAACCTGTGCAATGGTCACTGCCCAATCGATCGACCGATCGATTGGGACTGCCTGAATCGATCAGCCGATCGATTCAGAGCCTTTCTGTGCTCTCGCATCCGCGCAAGAGCTTCTGCTGCCCAATCGATCGACCGATCGATTGGCAGCTCACAATCGATCGCTCGATCGATTGGGAAAGCCTCTATGCTCGCGATTTCACCTCCCAATCGATCGACCGATCGATTGGGCCTTCCCACAATCACAGCACACTCCAATCGATCGACTGATCGATTGGACCGTGGTTCAATCGATCGCCCGATCGATTGACCAGCCTGGACTTGACTCAAACTCAAGTCCAAAGTCTCAAACCCAACTTCTGGTCAATCGTGACCTGTTGGGTCTCCATGCCTAGCATTTGTCCATACCCGACCAACCTCGAACTAGCCTTCTAGCCTCCTCCATCAGCCTTGCATCTCTCGGATATCTCCCATCCTTCACGCCTTGCCTTCAGGAGCTTCCTTCAGCCTTATCCTAGTTGTCGGATTATACCACCACACTTGACCAACCTCGAACTAGCCTTCTATCCTCCTCCATCAGCCTTGCGTCTCTCAGATATCTCCCATCCTTCACGCCTTGCCTTCAGGAGCTTCCTTCGGCCTATCCTAGTTATCGAGTTCTCCTTGCCAAGTCACACTAGGACTTATCTTATCAAGACCACATGCTTGGACTTACTGTAAAATACCGAAAATAGGCGAATATTAATAAGGGAATTTTTGGAAATTTTTCGGGAATTTTTCGGAGCTCGTATGGACGAGTTTACGGGGACAAAAAAAATGGGGCCCGGAAAAGCCTGTTTAGGCTACCCATTTAAGCGAGGAATTGTTTCTTTTATAAATTCTTTCCCTTCTTCTCCCCGAAGCCGCCCGACGATCCTTGCCCTAACCGCCGGCCCGGCGGTTTCTTCCTCGCCGCCCACCCACTTCTTCTTCATCTCCTTCATTTTATTCCTCCTGAGCCGCACCCTTGGTGCCCTAGATGAGCACATCGACGCCACTGTCGATCCACCGCAAGCGCGTCTGTGCCCTAGTGTCGGCGCCACCGTCGACCACCCGAAGTCCTAGTTTTGCCGTGGAGTTCCTAGCGCCGGCCACTGGTGCCCTAGCCGTGCCGCTGCCGCACGGAGGTGCCGCCGGCATTCTCTGTGCTTGTCCCTTAGCGAGCCCGACGCCACTTCCTTGCCTCTGCCATCGCCCCTTCCTGTGGAGATCCCACATCCGACACCACTCGACTGTCGCTTCTCTGCTCTGATTGGTGTCGGACAGGAGCAAGGAGCCGAGCCCTCTTCCCATCAGCAAATCGTCGATGCTGACCAAGCTTCTGTTCCCCATCTTTTGCTCTCTTCCGGCTGAGCATCGCCATTGATTCCCTGTTCTTGAGCCGTGCCCTAGATCCTAGCCAACAAGATGAGTTGGTTGTACTGGAAACGCTTGGTTGCACACTTGATTTTCCCCCTTCTGATCTGATCCAGCAGGTGTAGGGTTTCAGTGGAGCAGTGGTCACGGCTGTGAGGGAGAGGAAGGCTCTGCCGTGAAGTGTTCCAACAGCAAACCTTGAGTTCCAGCACAAAACACGGCTGTGAAATGAGGTAAAGAGTAGAGAATTGTAACCTGGTTGTGGATTTAGTGTATTTGAAAATATTTGTTGTAGATTATGTTTCGAATTGGAGGATTTGGATAGATAATCATGTGGATCTTGGTAAGGAACATGATTATGATACATGAAATTAAGGTTTTGCCCTAATTTAGGGTTAAAGCATTTATTTAGCTATTTATAGGAATTTAGCTAAATAATCGTATATCCGTTGGATGCAGGACACTGATACGAGACAAGTGTTCCGATGTGGAGACAGTTCAACTACGACCTATCATTAAAGGCGGGTACCTCTTGACTTATCTTTTATGATATTGTCATTGGATATGCATAGTATTTTATAACTACAAGCAATGAACATGTTTGCCTTTGGTATGTCACTGTTGATATCCATAGCATGTTAGATTTGTCGCCTGTGAAGTGTCCGTACTTATATCTCGTGATTTGTTACCATGAGTATCTTGTTGCTATGAGTACTTTATTACCATGAGTATCTTAGTTTCTAGAGTGACATACCATGCTTTACCGAGGTTAGGACTAGGCTCTGGATTTTTGTTTCTAGCATGTGTATCCAAATTATCTGATACTTAGGTTTTTATGCCATGCCTGGATTGTGTATTTCTATTAGTATATCATATATGATTCGTGTACCTAGACCTTGTGGCTTTGATTTGTGCATATTGTTGGTACATATGCTATGGAAGGGGGATAGGTTTAGGATCTAGGTTGTTATACCATCGAGGACCTGTATACCCTAGATCCGTGGATTTGACCTACTGATACTGTGGTACTCATATTATATATATATGGATTTTTCTATGTTGATCAGGATATACCATACTTGTTATGTTCAGGACATATGTTTTGATATTCTATTTGACCTGTGTACTCTAGATTTTGGTATGTGACCATCGCTTTTACAGTACCCATTTTGTATATATGGATATGGTTATGTTGATCAGTTTTTGCTATGCATAGTGACATGCATCATGATTGCATGCTGTGCGATTGTCGGCTCCACTATGGTTGAGCCCATCGCCAGTTACATGTACTGCACACACCCCCACTCATGGTTTAGTGGTATATCAGGCAGGTGTGTGGCGGTTCTGCTGTTTGGCTCCGTTGGTCATATGACTCAGCGTGGTAGCCGGCAGACACTTCCGCTCTGTTTGGCTCCGTTGGCATTTAGTGTAGCAGCATGGTAGCCGGCAGATGGTGGACTCTGTTTGGCTCCGTTGGTCAGATGACTCAGCGTGGTAGCCGGCAGAGATTTCCTCCCCGTCATCGTGTACCGGGAGATGAGAGCATTGAGCTCCCCCATTTATGATTTGGGGTCAGAGGACAGGAGTACTCCGACAGCGTTCCATCCACTCGGTCACTGTTCAGGAGCAGTGATGTTAGAGTGCACGGTCATCACATGCATTGATTGTATTTATTTGCTTGTGTTTGCTGCACTTATATGCTGTATTTTGGTGGATGCATTTGTTTGACATGCATACAGGAGACATACTGCGTATCGGTTTGATGACCCTTTAGTTCAGGATAGGAGTTCCTGGTGAGTACAGCTTTCTTGGTTACTTTTCAGTTTTGTATATTTCCTATATATTATTCGAAAGTTGTATTCCATGTTTATTGATGTTAGATATATCTTACTAGGCATGTCTATTGGTATTCGCTGAGTTGTTGAACTCACCCCCGTGGACACTATATTTTTAGGTACCAGGTTATTTATGGTGTCGTTTGGAGCATCCTGTTTGCTGGTCCCCGCGTCACATCAGAAGACATGTCGCTGTCTTTTTGCTGTTTTATCATGGTATATGATATGTGAGTTTTTGGTTCTGTGTTCCGGTTTTGTTTCTGGAAATGTTGCTTTGTTTATTGTGTAAGCCTAGCCGACTAGCAGATTTCGTTTTGGGTTGTATGTGTTGTCTTTCTCCGCTGTGTTTTTGGTTTTAGTATAGCTGTGTAGGCTGTTAAATATATATATATAACTGCGTGGTTGTGTGTATATTCCAGCCGCTTGTGGCTGATGTATATTTTGTATGAAGAATTGCTTCAGATTGTCACCTGTACAGGGGAGGTGCTGCCGAAATTTCTTCGGACAGGGACTCCCTCGGGGCGTATCAATTAAGTGGTATCAGAGCAGGTATACGATACTTGCTATGTGTTCCGGATTTTCGAGATTTATCTGATACCAATTTATTTGGTATCAGAGATTGGCTTACGAGTCTTATTTTCCCAGTGTTTCGAATTTTCTGTTTTGGTCTTCTCGATGTGACTTTTCGGGTTTTGGGACCTAGCAGCAGCAGGACATCTCCAAGTTATAGGAGGTATGTTGGTATACTGTTATCCTACTATTTAGTTAGTGTATGCATCGTTGACTATTATAGTTTATGACATGTATTTGCACTCTTTACTAGTACCTGTCTAGTTGAGATAGCATATATTTTATGTATTAGGTAAAACCCTGATGATGATCGACCTTAATAGAGATTAAGGATTACAGTCTCTGGTGATTTTCCATATCATACACCAGTAGTTTTTAGCTTATGTTATTACTAGTTGGTTAGCAAATTGAGGCACATACCAGCCTCTACTATTATTAGCTGGATAGTAGATAGTATCTATATATATTCATGCTGACTTAGCCAGTAGAATACCATATTACCTCAGTTAATTTCCTCAGTAAATATTGGTTTACTCTTGTTAGATTGGTCAGTAGAAGTCTGATTTACACTTGTTGATTTGGGTAGTCGTGTATTGATATACCTTAGTTGCTTGTGGAGGATTAAGGTATTCTTGATTAGTTAGTAGATGACTGATTTAGTTTTGTTGATTTGATCAGTAGAGGACAGTCATACTCTATTTTTAGAGGTTCGAATCTTTTGATTATTTGTTCTTAGTTAGATATCTAGAGTACATTTGGGTACATGACTTGTACTGATGTGGAAAAGACTGAATTAGCCGTATACCATTATCGGGTTGGTCAGTCTATAGAGGATCGATGTATCCTATTCCATGTGGACTTTTATTTTAGACTGTATGCACCTAGTTGGATAACATAGAATGTAGCATATGGAATATCAAGTTGATTGGATTAAATATGCTGATTCTGCATATCTATGTGGTGTACATATGATTATTATGAGTTGTAGGAGTTCTATGAGGATAGTTCATATGCAAGTAGTGTGAGTAGTCACATCTAGATATGGTTATTGTAGGTTCCTTGTGGATTATATCTTTTTAGTTAGCTGCACGTGTCTGATTATTTTACTGGAGGTATCTTATCGTTTTAAAGCTGTGGCGTGGTATGTGCACATGGGTGTGAGTGTCTTATTGGAAGTATCTTGTTGATTAGGTTTGATTTGTGAGTGCACCTGAGTTTAGTATGCTTTACTGGAAGTATATGTTGATTATACTCTTGGCATAGGTGTATATATGTCAAGTGAATGTTGTTTGAGGTGTATTGTCGATTATACCTATATTGATATGTGCACACGGGTTCGGAATGCATTGTTGGAGGTATCACGATGGTTTATACCTTTGTTATGAGTATGTTTGGTGTGTACTAAATGGAGGATGATAGAGTTGACTATGGATTTGATTTGCTTACTGGGTGGTTATACCCTAGGCTACCCACAGTGATCTATGGTAGAGAGATCTCGTGCAGTCTCTAGCTAGATAGTTAGGTGCTTTGGGCACTTATGTATTGTTATGGTAGAGCGTAGCTTCCACATATTCTGGATTGTTGTGGTAGAGCGTAGCTCCCACATATTTAGGGATTGTTTTATGGTGGAGCGTTGCTTCCACATATTGCGGATTGCTTGTAGTGGAGCATTGCTCCCATGTTTATTGTAGGTATATATTTCGGATTATCCCACATATGGAGGATTTCTTGTGGTAGAGCGTTGCTCCCACATATGTGGTGTTTCGTGTGATGGAGCATTGCTCTCGCACTAGAGGATCTATTCTTTGGTGATTATATATCGTTGGTGATCAGATCTGTTTATTGTTGAGGATCTTATAGTTAGAAATGTCTGTGATACGGACATTATGTGTCTTGGTTTTACCATTAGTGCTTGCGGTGCTCTAGATATTATCATGGACTCGATGATTTGGGTATCCCTAGAATGTTTGGATTGGTTTCCATTGTCTTTGTTGACGATGTGGTGATATATTTCTGATCCGTGGTGGGTCACGTACACCATCTTTGCATAGTTCTAGAGATGTTTTGTCGGAAACGTCTATATGTGAAGATCAGTAGTGTGTATTTTTGGTTGTCTTCTGTGAGATGTTTGAGACACACGATCACCAGTAGGAGTGTACCGTGGTTTCCATAGGAGATAGAGGTTGTTATCGTTGGGAGTAGACGGAGTCTATAGAAGAGGCTCGCAACTTCCTTTGGTTTGACTCGATATTTCCGGAGATACGTTGAGGGTTTCTCAAGGATTGCTATGCTACTTACACGCCTGACCAGGAAAGGCGTGAAGTTCACTTAGACTGGGGATTGCAAGACCAGCTTCCAGGAGCTGAAGCGGAGACTGGTGTCAGCTCCGATTGTTATTTATACCTTCTGGAGATGACGGATTCGTGCTCTACACCGACGCATCTCTACAGGGTTGAGCGCTGTTTTGATGCAGCACGGCAGGGTAGTCTCCTACTTCTCTGTAGTTGAGGGAGTATGAGGAGAACTATCCAGTACATGACTTGTGATTGAATGCCAGTATGTTTGACTTGAAGATTTGGCAGCATTATCGGTGCGGTGTTACAATTGAGATTCTCACTGACCATAAGAATCTCAAATGTCTGTTCACTCAGCAGGAACTTAATCTCCGACAGGGGAGATGGATGGAGTTCCTGAAGGATTTTGGTTGTACCATTAGCTATCACCCGAGGAGAGCTGATGTTGTTGCCGTTGCACTTAGCAGGAAGTCCGGAGGGACTCTAGCTTGCCACCGAGTTGTGGTCACAGACTTGATTCAAGGTTTTTCCAGGTTAGGCCTTGAGGAGTAAGAATGGACAGAGAAAGGTATTCTTGTTACCATGGTTGTTCAGTCGTCGATCAGGACGAGGATCCGAGAGGTATAGGCTGCTGATCAGCATTTGCAATTTATAGGCAGCCAGATAGCTTTCGGGCAGCAAAACCGAGTTCACACGAGACGAGGAGGGTATTATATACTTCCGAGGCAGATTATGCGTACCTCAGTCTTACCCAGTTTTGTCGGAGCTATTTCAGGAGGCTCATCGTTCTCGATTTGCGATCCATCTAGGTAAGACCCGCATGTATCAAGATTTGAGGTGTTCCTATTGGTGGAACAGTATGAAGAAAGACATCGCCGATATTGTAGCTAGATGTCTTGTCTGTCAGCAGGTGAGGGCTGAGCACCAGATACCTGCCGGATTATTTTAGCGGATTTCTATTCCTGAATGGAAATGGGAACATATTACCATGGACTATGTGGTGAGTCTGCCTAGAACACGATGAGGTCATGACACGATTTGGGTAATCGTTGATTGATTAACCCAATCTGCGCACTCGTTAGCAATCCGGAAGACTGATTTCCTGGATCGATTGGTAGATCTGTTTTTGCTGGGAGATCATCAGATTACGTGGTGTCCCGTTGACTATTGTTTCGGATAGAGACCCCCGGTTCACGTCTCGTTTTGACAGAGACTGCAGTAGGCCTTGGGCACGCAGCTCTGTTTCGGTACAGCTTTCCATCCTCAGACAGATGGATAGTCATAGCGGACCATTCAGACTCTAGAGGACTTGCTGAAGTATTGTGTATTGGATTTTAAAGGCAGTTGGGAGGACCATTTGCCATTGGTAGAATTCGCCTACAACAACGGTTTGTATTTGGCTGTCCAGATGACACCGTTTGAAGCGTTGTATTGTAGGCCTTGTCGGACACCCACCCTTTGGGATGAGGTTAGGGAGGCCCAGTTGTTGGGACCTCATAGAGCTCAACAGAACGAAGAGTTGGTCCGTATTATCAGACGGAGAATGTTAGAGGCGCAGGATCGCCAGAAGTGTTATGCTGATCGGAGACGCAGACCCCTAGCGTTCTCTATTGGCGACCATGTATTTCTGCGAGTTTCACCCACGAAAGGAGTGAAGAGATTTGGCCCCGAGGTAAGCTAGCTCCGCGATACAATGGACCTTTCCAGATCTCGGAAAGGATTGGAGCAGTATCTTACCGGTTGACACTATCATCGTCCTTGGCAGGCGTTTTCGTCGTATTCCACGTATCTATGCTGCGGAGATACGTATCCGACCCGACGCATGTGCTGGCAGATATTCCAGTTCCAGTTCAGCTTGACATTACTTATGAGGAGATTTCGGTATGGATTTTGGACCGGAAAGAGCGTCAGTTGCGGAACAAGACTATCCTGCTGGTTAAAGTCGGATGGCAGCATCATTCAGACGAGGAGGCTACTTGGGAGCTTAAGGATACGATCTGAGCTCGATATCCTCATCTTTTCACTTGAGGTATGTGATTCGGTTACCGTTCAGCATTTATACTTTCTGTTTATTGTTAGTACTTGCTGATGGTAGATAACTGAAATTTGGTGACCAAATTTTTATTAGTGGGGGAGAATGTAAAATACCGAAAATAGGCGAATATTAATAAGGGATTTTTCGTAATTTTTGGAAATTTTTCGGAAATTTTTCGGAGCTCGTATGGACGAGTTAACAGGGACAAAAAAAATGGGGCCCGGAAAAGCCTGTTTAGGCTACCCATTTAAGCGAGGAATTGTTTCTTTTATAAATTCTTTTTTCTTATTTCTTTTTCTTTCCTCTCATCCTCGCCGAAAACCCGCGCCCTCTTCCCTTCTTCTCCCCGACGCCGCCCGACGATCCTTGCCCTAACCGCCGGCCCGGCGGTTTCTTCCTCGCCGCCCACCCACTTCTTCTTCATCTCCTTCATTTTATTCCTCCTGAGCCGCACCCTTGGTGCCCTAGACGAGAACACCGAAGCCACTGCCGATCCACCGCAAGCGCGTCTGTGCCCTAGTGTCGGCGCCACCGTCGACCACCCGGAGTCCTAGTTTTGCCGTGGAGTTCCTAGCGCCGGCCACTGGTGCCCTAGCCGTGCCGCTGCCGCACGGAGGTGCCGCCGGCATTCTCTGTGCTTGTGCCTTAGCGAGACCAACGCCACTTCCTTGCCTCTGCCGTCGCCCCTTCCTATGGAGATCCCACATCCGACACCACTCAACTGTCGCTTCTCTGCTCTGATTGGTGTCGGACAGGAGCAAGGAGCCGAGCCCTCTTCCCATCAGCTAATCGTCGATGTTGACCAAGCTTCTGTTCCCCATCTTTTGCTCTCTTCCGGCTGAGCATCGCCATTGATTCCCTGTTCTTGAGCCGTGCCCTAGATCCTAGCCAACAAGATGAGTTGGTTGTACTGGAAACGCTTGGTTGCACACTTGATTTTCCCCCTTCTGATCTGATCCAGCAGGTGTAGTGTTTCAGTGGAGCAGTGGTCACGGCTGTGAGGGAGAGGAAGGCTCTGCCGTGAAGTGTTCCAACAGCAAACCTTGAGTTCCAGCACAAAACACGGCTGTGAAATGAGGTAAAGAGTAGAGAATTGTAACCTGGTTGTGGATTTAGTGTATTTGAAAATATTTGTTGTAGATTATGTTTCGAATTGGAGGATTTGGATAGATAATCATGTGGATCTTGGTAAGGAACATGATTATGATACATGAAATTAAGGTTTTGTCCTAATTTAGGGTTAAAGCATTTATTTAGCTATTTATAGGAATTTAGCTAAATAATCGTATATCCGTTGGATGCAGGACACTGATACGAGACAAGTGTTCCGATGTGGAGACAGTTCAACTATGACCTATCATTAAAGGCGGGTACCTCTTGACTTATCTTTTATGATATTGTCATTGGATATGCATAGTATTTTATAACTACAAGCAATGAACATGTTTGCCTTTGGTATGTCACTGTTGATATCCATAGCATGTTAGAATTGTCGCCTGTGAAGTGTCCGTACTTATATCTCGTGATTTATTACCATGAGTATCTTGTTGCCATGAGTACTTTATTACCATGAGTATCATAGTTTCTAGAGTGACATACCATGCTTTACCGAGGTTAGGACTAGGCTCTGGATTTTTGTTTCTAGCATGTGTATCCAAATTATCTGATACTTAGGTTTTTATGCCATGCCTGGATTGTGTATTTCTATTAGTATATCATATATGATTCGTGTACCTAGACCTTGTGGCTTTGATTTGTGCATATTGTTGGTACATATGCTATGGAAGGGGGATAGGTTTAGGATCTAGGTTGTTATACCATCGAGGACCTGTATACCCTAGATCCGTGGATTTGACCTACTGTACCCATTTATATATATATGGATTTTTCTATGCTGATCAGGATATACCATACTTGTTATGTTCAGGACATATGTTTTGATATTCTATTTGACCTGTGTACTCTAGATTTTGGTATGTGACCATCGCTTTTACAGTACCCATTTTGTATATATGGATATGGTTATGTTGATCAGTTTTTGCTATGCATAGTGACATGCATCATGATTGCATGCTGTGCGATTGTCGGCTCCACTATGGTTGAGCCCATCGCCAGTTACATGTACTGCACACACCCCCACTCATGGTTTAGTGGTATATCAGGCAGGTGTGTGGCGGTTCTGCTGTTTGGCTCCGTTGGTCATATGACTCAGCGTGGTAGCCGGCAGACACTTCAGCTCTGTTTGGCTCCATTGGCATTTAGTGTAGCAGCGTGGTAGCCGGCAGATGGTGGACTCTGTTTGGCTCCGTTGGTCAGATGACTCAGCGTGGTAGCCGGCAGAGATTTCCTCCCCGTCATCGTGTACCGGGAGATGAGAGCATTGAGCTCCCCCATTTATGATTTGGGGTCAGAGGACAGGAGTACTCCGACAACATTCCGTCCACCCGGTCACTGTTCAGGAGCAGTGATGTTAGAGTGCACTGTCATCACATGCATTAATTGTATTTATTTGCTTGTGTTTGCTGCACTTATATGCTGCATTTTGGTGGATGCATTTGTTTGACATGCATACAGGAGACATACTGCGTATCGGTTTGATGACCCTTTAGTTCAGGATAGGAGTTCCTGGTGAGTACAGCTTCCTTGGTTACTTTTCAGTTTTGTATATTTCCTATATATTATTCGGAAGCTGTATTCCATGTTTATTGATGTTAGATATATCTTATTAGGCATGTCTATTGGTATTCGCTGAGTTGTTGAACTCACCCCCGTGGACACTATATTTTCAGGTACCAGGTTATTTATGGTGTCGTTTGGAGCATCCTGTTTGCTGGTCCCCGCGTCACATCAGAAGACATGTTGCTGTCTTTTTTACTATTTTATCATGGTATATGATATGTGAGTTTTTGGTTCTGTGTTCCGGTTTTGTTTCTGGAAATGTTGCTTTGTTTATTGTGTAAGCCTAGCCGGCTAGCAGTTTTCGTTTTGGGTTGTATGTGTTGTCTTTCTCCGCTGTGTTTTTGGTTTTAGTACAGCTGTGTAGGCTGTTAAATATATATATATAACTGCGTGGTTGTGTGTATATTCCAGCCGCTTGTGGCTGATGTATATTTTGTATGTAGAATTGCTTCAGATTGTCACCTGTACAGGGGAGGTACTGCCGAAATTTCTTCGGACAGGGACTCCCTCGGGGCGTGTCACTTACAACCTTTGCCAAGATCACACTTGGACTTTCCAATTGCCTGGCTCCTCACCAGGACTTTTTCCTTTGCCAAAATCACACTTGGACTTACCTTGCCAAGACCACATGCTTGGACTTACAACCTGTTGCAAGATCACATTTGGACTTCCCAATTGCCTAGCTCCTCACCAGGACTTTCTCCCTTGCTAAGATCACACTTGGACTTTCCAAATGTCTGGCTCCTCACCAGGACTTTCTCCTTTGCCTAACCTCTAGTTAGGACTTCCACCACTACCTAACCTCCAGTTAGGACTCCACCACTGCCTAACCTCTAGTTAGGACTTCCACCACTACCTAAACTCCATTTAGGGCTTCACCACTGCCTAACCTATAGTTAGGACTTCCACCACTGCCTAAACTCCAGTTAGGACTTCACCACTGCCTAACCTTCAGTTAGGACTTACCCAGTCAAGTCTCCTGTCATTCCTGACCTACTTGACTTGTATTCTCATCGACCTGGTCAACTCTTTGGCCATCTCTACAATCAGACGATTGCTCCAACAATCTCCTTATATTGTCAAACATCAAAACTCAAATCCCGACTTAAGCTTGACTCAACTCAAGCTTAGTCAAACTGGTCAAACTTGACCAAGGAAAATTGCCCCAACAATCTCCCCCTTTTTGATGTTTGACAATACTTCTAAGTTAATACCTCTAAGTTAGGCTAAATCTCATAGTCTTAACCTCTTCTTTATCACAAAGCTAAATCTCATAGCTTTAACCTCTTCTTTATCACAAGGTTATTCTTTATCACAAGGCTAAATCTCATAACCTTAACTCCATGACAAAGCATAAATGAAAGTTTCCTTCATTCTCTCCCTTTCCTAGAGGGCAAACTCCCCCTGCTTGGGATGAAGGCCTAACTTAACATTCCATTCTCCCCCTTTATCACACATCAAAATTGGAAAATAAACTTTTCTCCATAAGAGTTAACCCCACAAAGAAGATCACATACCCTTCATTGTCTCCAAGGCTCCCCCTTAAGCTCTACTTCACTTCACAATGCTCATCCTAGAGCATGCAACAAATTCCCAATGAAACTCCCATTCATTGTATTCAATGCTCCCCCTTGAGCAGTAATCTTCTTCTCAATGCTCATCCAAAAGCATTTTTCACTTTACCAATGAAGGTCTGATCTCCTTCATTAACCCAATGCTCCCCCTTGAGCAGTAATCTACTCCACACTACTCATCCGAGAGCATTTTTCATCCTAGCAATGAAGATAACGAATCTTCCATTGCTCCCCAATACTCAACCCTGAGTATTAATTCATCACGAAGGTTTAACCCCCTTCCAAGGTCTTTGAAAAGATTTTTATGTTTTCAAAGAGTAACTCCCCCTAAAAACATGGTCAAACTTCTATCATTGCACCAACAATGACTTGGGGTTCCTAAATAATTAGGAAAATCAAAACTTGAAGTTTTGAGGTTCAAAATTCAATAATGAAACTAAACCTCAACCTACACTTCACCTTAGTCTCCATTAACCAAACCATGCTTGTTTTCATTATGAAAACTTCCGCTAAGTGTATACAAATATATTCCAAAGGGTTAGGAATGGTTAATGACCCTTGAAAACCAAAACTTGAAGTTTTGAGGTTCCAAAATTCAAAATTGAATTCAAACCCCATCCTAACCTTCATTTTGATTTATCTTAACCAATTCATACCTATTTTCATCAAGAAAACTCCCCCTAAATGTATACAAATGTATTCCAAGGGGTTTGAAATAGTTAACAGGACTCAAAGTGACTTAAAGTGCTAAAATCAGGCTTTTCCAGCCAAAATCAGACTTCCCAATCGATTGAAGTTGGGACTCAATCGATTGAAATCACTTCAATCGATCCATTGATCGATTCAGCAAGCTACTGCTCGCAGAAATTCCCTCTGAATCGATCGATTGATCGATGCAGCCTGGGTCAATCGATCAGCTGATCGATTCACTACCCCTCTGTTCACGAGAATTGGCTTCCCAATCGATCGGCTGATTGATCGAAACCATCCCAATCAATCGGCTGATCGATTGGGTTTCTGATTTCCTGAAATTCAATTTCAGTGAAATTCAGAAACTCCCCAAAAATTCTACACAATTCTAAAAATCATGAAAATTCATGTGGACATTATTTAGGGTATACTTTATCAAGAAAAAATAATTTTCTATGAAAATACTTCCTATTTTCAAATATTGACACAAGTTCGAAAACTCTTGAAAACTTCAATGTTTTTTTCTAGTTTGTGTCTAACTTTCCAATGATGATTACTATCAAAAGATAGTCTTCACCAAGGTTTTCCAAAAATATTTTAAAATATTTTTCAAAACCAATATCCAACCATGTTCTTTGGGTTCAATGCACATGACTTGTACATTAGCTTTCCCAATGATTGGAAGATACATAACTATGTATTTTGATGAACCTAAAACTCAACAAGATGTACTAAATCAACATCATGAGTTTTGTTCACCATCCTAACATCTCACTTGTATCTAACGTGTATTAAAACACATACAAGTTACCTTATAATTCTTTGTGAGATGTATATTTGGTTTTACCCTAAACTAAGGGAGCATTCATATCTATCTAGGCATTATAAGACTTATGATCATCCACCAAGGATGTCACTTGGTATAATCCCACTTGTTGGGATATTTATCATTTATAATAAATGTCTTTTGTCCTTAATTGCAAGGAATTAACTATGATACATGATGATTAATGGCATACATCAAAATAAGTAATTTTTAAAAGAAAAGCATGCTATAGCTACATGATGTATGTATGACATGACATGGTATTTTTATATTTTTCATAATAATCATGAATGCAACACATGATGTCATGACATATAATATGTAATTAATCATGACATTTTAGCATAAATAAAATATACATAGATAATCTATCTGAGTATCCTTAAACCTTAGCTAAAATCTTAAAATTAAGCCTATATTGCTTATCTCTTGAAGGAATGCCAAAACCCAACTTGGCATTTCTTTTTACCCCTTTTCTATTTGGGCCAATTGAAATTAAGAATTCAA
Organism: Zingiber officinale; assembly: GCF_018446385.1. Taxonomy (NCBI): domain Eukaryota; kingdom Viridiplantae; phylum Streptophyta; class Magnoliopsida; order Zingiberales; family Zingiberaceae; genus Zingiber; species Zingiber officinale. Next base: position 121,100,163 of record NC_055993.1, on the reverse strand, counting down.
TCCTCAAATATTTGTTTGGCACATATTACTCTCTTTAAGGATCAAACATTTAGATTGAGACTTAATTTTGCTCTTAATCCCTTAAGAATATACTAATATCTCGACTAGATATTTCTTATCCTTTTTCCAAGTGTACCAACTTACATTAAATGTGATTCCTCAAGGTTTGGCACAACTTACTCTTCCAAAGAGTAATTAATTTGATTAAGGTTTACATTTTCCCTTAACCCCTCAATAGACTACCAAATTTCTAACTTGGTATTTCTTTTTGCATTTGTGCCAATTTAAATTTAAGTCCAATTCCTCAAGACTTGACACATTTTACTCCTCAAAAGAGTAAATGAAATCAAATTAAGGCTTAGATTCACCTTTAACCTTCTAAGAAAATGTCAACACCCCAACTTGGCATTTCTTATCCTTTTCTAAATGTGTCAATTTAAATTAAGTTCAAATTCTCAAAGTTTGACATATTTTACTCTTCCAAAGAGTAAACATCTTACATTAGGACTTAGATTTTCCTTTAATTACCCTAAGAAAATACCAAAACCCCAATTTGATATTTCTTATGTTTTCCCAATTGTGCCAAGTTAAATTAAATCTAATTTTCTTAGGTTTTGGCACATGTTACTCTTTCCAAGAGTAACAATTTGGATTAAGGTTTACATTTCTCTTAATTCCATAAGAAAATGTTGAATCCCCAATTTGGCATTTCTTTTGCTTCTCTCAAGTGTGTCAATTAAAATTAGATTCAACTCCTCAACTTTTGACACATTTTACTCTTTCAAAGAGTAACCCAATAGTCCTTTTCATTTTCAAAGGTTAACAATACCCTTGAAAAAGCTCTCAAGTGTCAACTTTAATAAGGTTGGGTTAACTATCCTTCCAATTGGAGTTGACACTCTCTAAACTCATATAGGGTGTAGAGAATATGCTCCTAGGAACCCAAAACATATTGGTGCTCCTTGGATGCTCTAGGTACTCACTAGGGATGACTTCACTAGATACCTTCCTAAGGACCTTTCTAGGCTTCTTAGAAACCTTGGTCACTTCTACTAGGTCACTCCTAGGGATAACTTCCCTTGTAACCTTCTTTGTGACTTTATTAGGCCTTTTTGGAGCCTTAGTCACCTTTACTATATCAACTTTAGGAATGACCTTCCTTGTGACCTTCTTTGTGGCTTTGTTAGACTTCTTAAAAGTCCTAGTCACATTGGTCTTGCCAAAAGAATCTTTAGGAATTCCTTCCCTAGTGTCCTTGACTTGACCTTTACACCTAGGGTTGGTCCCATAGCTATATGGAACCCTATGAAAAGAAGTCACATCCTTCTTGACTTTAGGTTTGTATCTCAAACCTCTATAGCCATTGGATGACTCTTGTCTATCTTTTCCTAGGTGATGCTCATTTTGACCCTTAAGCGTGTTTTTCATTCTTGCTAGAGTTCTTTCTAAGATATCAAGTCTTAAACTCAAGACTTGGTTCTCCGTCACTAAATCCATGGACTTGGATTTTTCTTGACCCCTATGAGCATTTCTATATCTAGGCATATATCGATAATCCTTAGAGTTATTGTCTAAATTGTTGTCTACCTTCCTAACCTTAGGTGTGGTAAATCTAGCATGAGGAGAAATATATTTATCCTTAATGTCATCATGCTTCCTACCTTCATGATAATTTACATTAAAATGATAGGGATTATTTCTAACATGTATTTTATCATGACTAAGAGGAATTGCACTATTAAAGGTTACCTTAGGGTTGCTCCTAAAAACTCCCCCTGGACTTGTGCTTCCTCCTCTAACTTTGATTGGTTTCTTCCCTTTAGGACATTGACTTCTATAATGTCCTCTTTGATTGCATAAAAAGCACACAATGTGCTCCTTGCTTTTGCGTTCCATGGGATCAACCACCTTAGGCTTCTCCTTAGTCTTTAGTGTCATTTGGCCCTTCTTCTTGGCCAACTTGGGACACTTGCTCTTGTAGTGCCCATGCTCCCTACACTCAAAGCAAATGATATGATATTTGTTATTTACAATTGAAGTTTCTATACCTTTGCTTGTAGGGATGATGCTCGATTCTCCATTTAATGTAGCTTGAATTGTGGAGGTAGCATCTTCTTCTTCTTCTTCTCCTCTTGAGGGTGTGAGAGCTTCCACCTCTTCAATTCATGAGGATGTGGAAGCTTTCATCTCTTCCTCTCTTGAAGATGTGGATGATCTCTCCTCATCTTCTTTTTCTTCCTCGAATGTTGCACTCGTGTCAGCATCCGATTGGTCCTTCTCTTCTAGGACCAATGAGCCCTTCTCCTTGGGTTCCTCCACTCCTTGGAGTTGTGTAGGGGTCTCATGATAAGCAATGATCTTTTTCCAAAGATCACTTGCACTTGTGTATTCACCTACACTCACAATGATATTAGAAGGTAATAAATTTAAAAAAATTTTAGTTACCTCCTTATCGACCTCCGCTTGTTCCCGTTGTTCCTCGGTCCAATGTCGAAGTCGAAGGCGCTTCCTCTTCTTGTCCATTAGAGCTTCAAATGGGTCCTCCAAGACCACCCATTGGTTCCAATCCATTTGGAACCAAGTCTTCAATCGGTTCCTCCAAAAATTGAAGTCCTCTTTGTCATATGGAGGTAGAATTCGGATGCCCCATCCGAGAGGTCCTTCACTCTCCATCTTCTTCTTCCTCTAGCTCCTTGCTCTCTTGGCGATTAGTCCGTAGAAGAGCGACCTCGCTCTGATACAAATTGTTGGGACTGATATGCTCGCTAGAGGGGGGTGAATAGCGGCTCATCGCGCTTGCGTCGGTTTGCTTCGTTATGACGATGATATGCAGCAGAAATAGATACATGACTCACACAATGCTAACAACTAGGATTTACTTGGTATCCACCTCAAGAAGAGGTGACTAATCCAAGGATCCACACACGACGCTATCTCCATTATGAAAACACTCCTTCTCGGTTGTAGCCGAAGATGGAGAAGCCTTGTACAAACTCTCACACACACAAACAACTCACACAAGAAGAAGAAATACAAATACAAATACAAATAGAAACACTCTCTTCTTGCTTACTTGTTGCTTGTTGTTGCCTCTTGAACCTTGAGAATGCACCCCAAGAGCCTTCAAGAACTGGCGGAGAAGCTCGGAGAAAATCGCCAGTGAATCGCACACAAATCGCAAAAGAAAGCTTGCAAAAAACTATGGAGAAAATGCTCCGCCAAAGCTTTAAACAGTGCTCCCAATCGATCCAATCCATCCCCAATCGATTGCCACGTCAGCACCCAGCAATCCCAGCCGCCCATCGCCTGCAACCTGTGCAACGGTCACTTCCCAATCGATCGACCGATCGATTGGGATTTCCTGAATCGATCGACATATCGATTCAGAGCCTTTCTGTGCTCTCGCGTCCGCGCCAAAGCTTCTGCTGCCCAATCGATCGACCGATCGATTGGCAGCTCCCAATCAATCGCCCGATCGATTGGGAAAGCCTTTGTGCTCGCGATTTCACCTCCCAATCGATCGACCGATCGATTGGGCCTTCCTACAATCACAGCACACTCCAATCGATCGACTGATCGATTGACCAACCTGGACTTGACTCAAACTAAATTCTAAAGTCCCAAACCCAACTTCTAGTCAACCGTGACCTATTGGATCTCCATGCCTAGCATTTGGTCATACCCGACCAACCTCGAACTAGCCTTCTAGCCTTCTCCATCAGCCTTGCGTCTCTCGGATATCTCCCATCCTTCACGCCTTGCCTTCCGGAGCTTCCTTCAGCCTCATCCTAGTTGTCAGATTATACCACCACACTCGACCAACCTCGAACTAGCCTTCTAGCCTCCTCCATCAGCCTTGCGTCCCTCGGATATCTCCCATCCTTCACGCCTTGCCTTCAAGAACTTCCTTCGGCCTCATCCTAGTTATCGAGTTCTCCTTGCCAAGTCACACTAGGACTTATCTTGCCAAGACCACATGCTTGGACTTACAACCTTTGCCAAGATCACACTTAGACTTTCCAATTGCCTGGCTCCTCACCAGGACTTTCTCCTTTGCCAAGATCACACTTGGACTTACAACCTGTGCCAAGATCACATTTGGACTTCCCAATTGTTTGGCTCCTCACCAGGACTTTCTCCCTTGCTAAGATCACACTTGGACTTTCCAAATGCCTGGCTCCTCACTAACCTCCAGTTAGGACTTCCACCACTGCCTAAACTCCAGTTAGAACTTCACCACTACTTAACCTCCAGTTAGGACTTCCATCACTGCCTAAACTCCAGTTAGGACTTCACCACTGCCTAACCTCTAGTTAGGACTTCCACCACTGCCTAAACTCCAGTTAGGACTTCACCATTGCCTAACCTCCAGTTAGGACTTACCCAGTCAAGTCTCCTATCATCCCTGACCTACTTGACTTGTATTCTCATCAACCTGGTCAACCCTTTGACCATCTCCACAATCGGACGATTGCTCTAGCAATCTCCTTATATTGTCAAACATCAAAACTCAAATCCCAACTTAAGTTTGACTCAACTCAAGCTTAGTCAAACTGGTCAAACTTGACCAAGGGAAATTGCCCCAACAGTTAGGTTATGTTGTGTTTTGATCCTTGTGTCTTAGTGTGCAGGAACTTAGGAACACGAGAAGTCGAGCAGAAGACGCAGCGCATGAGAAGGATGGCATAGGAAATGAGTAAACGGGCTCGGTGCATTTGAGGGATGAGAAGCTGTGGAAAAGTACATCGATGGAGTGAGAAGGAGGCACGCGACACTCCCGAGGGATGAGAAACTGGAGAGAAAGACTACTCAAGTAGAAGGTCGGAGTTGGGTTTGGGTGAGTGATAAAGTCGTTTTTGTCGTGAAACGATATTAAAAGAATTTAAGTACTGAACCCCTTCTAATTATATTAATAAAATATAGAAATAACTCAGGTCATTTCCCAACGAATGTAATGATAGGATGGTAATTTAAGATTGCTTATTATTTGGGGGGGGGGGGGGGGATTCAATATTGGACTTTTAATTACTTTGAATGACTTTTGTGGATTTTAAAAGTCTAGGTGTATTCAATCTAGACTTCTATAAACTCTATAGAAATCTAATGGTATCCAAATTAGATTTTTATAGAGTTTTAAAAAGTCATATGGTATTCAATTTTTTAAAACTCTATGAAAATCTTTTAATATCCAAAATTTTAATAGATTTTCATGAATTCTTTTAGAATTCCTTGAATATAAATTTTAACCAATTAGAGCTCTCCAAAATACTTTGTACAAGTTTAAATATAAAATAAAAAATCTTCTCCTCACCCTTGAGATTTCTATAGACTTCAAATCATTTTAATTTTTTATGAATAAGTCCTTTCTCTTTCTGCTCCTCGATTTTGATTATTTCTTTGAGCCTCGTCCAGAGTCTACCAATACAATAGTACACAGTCCAACTTGACGCATATTCAACAAAGAATCTTCACCACATTGATCAAATTTAACATTATTCTCAATGTTATTCCTTCACCACCTTAATCACGTCGACGGTCTACCATAAAGATTACTTTAGAGGTGTATTACCCTTAATTACAAAACTAACTATACATATTTTTTTTGAACTTTATTATTATTATTATTTTGAATTTTATGCTTTTTCTCTATTTTTTTTTAAAGTTTACAATTTTTTTTTGAAATTTATGTTTGTTTTGTTTTGTTTTTTTTTTTTAAAGTTTTTTACTTTACGTTTTTTTAATTTATGTTTTTTTTAACTTTTACGTTTTTTCCTTTATGTTTTTTTAGTTTAAGTTTTTTTTAAAAGTTTATGTTTTTTTCTTTAATTTTTTTTTAGTTTACAATTTTTTTTTAGTTTACCCTTTTTTTTAGTTTACCATTTTTTAATTTTTCTTTAATTTTTTTAAGTTTACGGTCTTTTTTTAAAATAAAATTTTTATTATAAAAAATTTGGCTTGTGCCGGATTGCATAATTTTCTTCGCAAGGAGTGTCGTTCTGATGAATTTTTAGTTGAAATAGATAATGAAGCTTCATCATCCTTACCAGAATAAGTTCATGGTGTTGATTGCTTTGATCAATTATCTGATACTCAAGAACAACAATGAGTAAATGTCAAGGTATGGAGAGATAAAATAGCGAATCGAATGTGGAGCGATGTTTATCATATCGGTAATAACAAAACAAATTTTTCTTTCTCATAAATCCATGAGTTTCTATGAAAAAGTTTATAAATATCTGTAAAAGTCTTGCAAAAAAGTCTATAGAACTCCATAGAATTCTTTTCACAATTACGCGAGATTCTATACAAGTAAATAAAAATCAATCAACTCCACAAAAGTCTATCATTAAAAAAAGTCAATGAAAGTCATTCAATCTCTTGATTAAATACTTATATTTTTAGGATTTTTAATATGAAAATAGAGGTTATTTGATTTTGATTCTAAACCTAACGAATAAGATAGCAAAACAAGTATGAAATTTACCCTAATGAAATGAACGACATCCTATCTACCCATTAATAATAATCTCACAATGCATTGTCACTCTACGCTATGATTTCACCATCAACAGAATTAAACTAAGGAATGAAAAGCAAAACATTAAATGAAACCTAATCTAATAAATGAAAGACAATGTAAATAATGAAAGCTAAGTCTAACTTAACTACAATTGTAGAAAATAAAAGGTAACATGAAGTAAAGCATTAACAAAACTAAACATGGAACAAAACTTAGAGCATGTAGAGAAACCTAAGCTAATCTATCCTAAAGGCATTCAATCAAAACTAGAACTTAAAGAAATTGAAAGAATAAGACAAAGCAAGAATTAAACAAACTAAAATGCATCAAATTACTTAACTAATGGTTGAAACAATTCATCGAACACGTTGTGTGCATGAAAGTATTTAATGTTGGTGCGGGAAGCATTCGATGATCAACCGCTATTTTGATAATGGCAAAGGAATTCAAAGTTAAGTTGTTTTGTGATCTAATGCACTTAATTGAGTGTTTCAGGAAAGACCTAGCTACGGTTAGGCAGGGGGAAAACCCTAGGGGGTGGTAACCTTAGGTCATAGGGGGCGGTAACTCTATGCGAAAAGTCTTGGCGGGTCGAGAGCTTCAGGCAAAAGTCCTAAGGGGGGGTAACCCTAGGTGGAAAGTCCTGGTGTCGCGAACCAGGTGAAAGACTGGACCAGCCGGGAAGCGGAAGTCCAGCAGAAAGTCCGGAAGCCTCGAACCCTGAGCAAAAGTTCAGTCGATCTGGAGGATCGCACTGGCATCAGGTAAATCTCCTTAGTGGAGTAGGTGAGGACGCACTCCCCGTAGAGGGAACAGTAGGCGTTGGGTCGATCTAGGGTTTCCGGTAGAAAATCCGAAGTCAGACCCGGACAGTCCGACGACTGTCAAGTATATTTATCATATTATTTATGTGCTACCTTTGTTTTGCAGGGTTTGTGTTTGGGACTAACACAATTTGCAAGAACAAAGGAGCAACTTAGACCTCGGATGAACAGTGTCCGAGGCGTCTCCATGGGGCTTGGAGGCGCCTCGGGTGCTAGCTGAAGCCAGTTGTCCAGAGACGCTGGAGGCGCCTCGGAGGTCACTGGAGGCGCCTTGGACCAGGCATTGGAGGCGCCTTGGAGCAGCTTGGAGGCGCCTTCAGTGGGATAAGGTGCGACCAGATCAGAGCTGATCCACGCGTGCAACTCGGCGGCCTAGAGGCGCCTCGGACAGGCTTAGAGGCGCCTCCAGCACTGTTTAAAAGGGGACTTCGACCAGCAGCTTGAAACAACGAATTCTAAGCAATCTTCACGCTGCAAGCTGCCTACGAGACGATCCCGAAGTGCTGCAACAACATCCCGACGACCCGAAGCTTCAATTTCCATTTTGCTGTTGTCAGTATAAAGTTCATTTATAGTTAATTTGTAGTTAGCTTGTAATAGATTTTACGAATTATAATTGTTGCCCACCGTAAACGCTCAACGAGCGTGGGCCTTGGAGTAGGAGTCGTCCTAGGCTTTGAACCAAGTAAATCTTGGTGTGCTTTTGTGCGTTCTTTATTTTATTCCGTTGCTTTATAACTCGATAGTTTTACGAATTCGAAAAGAGTGAAAGCCACGAGAGCTATTCACCCCCCCCCCCCCTCTAGCGCTTTCGATCCAACATTTAAGCATAGTATGTGTAATTTAAACTTGGAGAATCAAGTTCAATACAAGCATTCAATTAACTATCAACCATCAACAATGAATATGAAAGAAACTAAGTATCCAAATCGCAATTCACCCAACTTCAATTCCAAAGACTACCCTTGCCATCACACAAGGGCCCAGAGATGGAACGCCAAACTTCAATGAACAATAGCACACTACCGGTTATGCTTTCTTCGACAACGATGCTGATACGAATCTTCCACTAAAGAACTCCCTCGGATGGAAGTTGACCAGACTGTGGATGGACTGTGAAATGGGATGAACTGCCGCCTTCTTCTTCTTGCTCTGCCGCCTGAAGCCCAAATGGTACAGTTGTCGGAAGGAAGACGGAAGGTGGACGATCTCACCGAGAAAACCCTCTCCGATGAGATGGCAAAGATCTTAGCTCACTACCATCTTGTTTCTTGAAACTCTGCTTTACAACCGCAATGACATAGAGTTAAGGAAGCAAGGGAGGTAGGGAAGAACACCGGAGGAACTCCTCATTGATGACTTGAGCTTGATCAAAGTCATCGTCGCTGCTTGCTGCCGCCACCGCTTGGACTCAAAAAGAAGAGAAGAGTGGAAAGGGAATGGTCGGTCGACGATAGTGAAAATAAGGGAAGAAGTCGTCGACCGATGGAGAGGAGAAAGAACGGAGAAGAAGGTGGTAGCGCAAGTTGCGTCCCCCTAGTAGAAATAAAGAACATAGAGGACGTATTTTCTGCGTGTGGGAATTGGGAGAAAAGAGGACTGTGCAATTTTTAATGGTTTCGGGTTTGAGGATCTGGATTTGGATTGAGAAGTTTGGATCTGGATTTGATAAGAGAAGTGGCTTTCTTTCATGGGTTGGGCTTTTGGATGAGTGGGCTTTAGAAGTGGATTGTTGGATCAAATTGGACTCTTCTCTCTTGGAATGAGATGAATTAAGCTCTCCATTTAACTTGAACCAAATATTCTCAATTTGAACCAACTTTAGATCCATTGCTTTGAACCAATCGGTTTGACTCGACTCATGTCCATGGCTCTTCGTTAATTCCCTATAAAATCATGAAATAATGTCAAAATCAAGAAGAGATTATAATAAACTCACAAATATATCCTGACTCGTGAATCATGATATTAAATAAGATTTAAGTAAATAAGAGGATAAAAATGCTTAGTATGAGAGCTAAAATATCACATTAAAATACTAGTTATCAGTGAGCTAAACTCTAGATGGCCGGAGAATCATCCAAGTAACCGGAGCAAAATTCAGACAAGTCAACACGAAGTTGACTTGTCCAAGCACCCGGACTCCAAGCGCCCGGACTGCCTTAGCACAGCAGGGGCACCTAGTCGAAAAGATGTTGTTGTGGATGATGTTTAAGTCCACGTTAGTAGCACTCTAGGTGCCTAGACCGATCCAAGAGCGGGGGCAAGGATGAAGTTTTATCATCAGACCGTTGCATAGCCATTGCGAGCTCATAAAGTGCATTGGTGGGGGCGCTCGAACTAGGTCCAAGCTCCCGAAGATGTCATGTTAGCAAAATGGCTACTTTCAACCAGTGAGCTATAAATAGAGCCTTGTTCCGAGTTAAAAACAACATACTTGTTTTAACATTTGTAATCTTCATTTTTAATTGTTCGTACTTTCAACACTATAAGGGGCTTCTTCGCCTCTAAGAAAGTGACTTTTAGTGAGCTTAATTCTTCCTTGGATTAGCAACCACTCAGGTTGCAAATCAAGTAAATTTCTTGTGTCCCTTACTTTCTTTTTATGCTTTTATTATTTGTTTAACTAACGTGTGTTCATTACTAAGATGAAAAATAATAGAAGCTTTAAATTCTAACTTGCAGGCTATTCACCCGCCTCTAGCCGGTCACACAAGGAACCAAAACTTGTGTGTTTTTCTTATAATCAAAAGGGACATTATTAGAACCAATGTCTAAGGGAAAGATATCTGACCAAAAAGAAAGGAGGAAGCTAAAGTCAAGAGGGAGCTTCCAAGAATAACACTAAGGTACCATTAGTTAATGGTTTCTCTTTGTGTCATGATAAAGAGCATACTAGATCTAAATTTTATTCTTTTAATGCTATTTATCATGAAAATAGAAACCATGAAAACCTAGGGTCAATTATAAATTATTTCATGCTAGGACTCTCTCATCTAAGATTAGGAAGGTAAATAATAATTTAGGTAAGAACTCTAAGAATTTTAGGTATATGCCTAAAAATAAAAATGCCCAAGGAAATCAAGAAAAATCTAAATTTAAGGATTTAAGGAGAAATAATCAAGTCTTGAGATCAAGGCTTGATAAATTAAATAAGACCCTTAAGAAAATTACAATTAGTGCCCAAGGGCCTAAGAAGACAAATTTAGGAAAAGATAGGCAAGAGTCATTCAATGGCAAGAGAGGCTTGGGTTACAAATCAAAAATCAAAGAGAATGTGCACTCATACCATAGAGTTCCATATAACTATAGAACTAATTCTTAGTCTAGGAGTCAACTCAAGATAACAAGGGAAGTTATTCAGAGAAGTAACCTTGAAAAGACTAGTGTGACTAAGGCTTATACAAAGACTAAGAAAGTCACTAAGAAGATCACAAGAGAAGCTATCCCTAGAGTTGACCGTGAGGAGTCTAGTGTGACCAAGGCTTCTCAGAAACCTACAAAAGTTATTAGGAAGGTATTAAAGAAAGTTATCCCTAATGAATACTTAGAACACCCAAGGAGCGATAATAAGTTTTGGATTCCTAAGAGTGTGTTCTCTATACCCTAGATGGGTTTTGAGAGTGTCAACTCTAATTGGAAGGACAGTTAACATGACCTTGGTGAGGTTGACACTTTGGGGGTATTTTCAAGGTATTGTTATACCTTGAAAATAAAGTATTAATGTTTACTCTTTGGAAGAGTTAAAATATACCAAAATTTAAAGATTTGCACCTAATTAAAATAGCAAATTAGGTTAAAAGTCAAAGAAATGTCAAGTTGGCATTTTGGCAATTTCTTTAGGAGATAGGGCTACTAAAGATTATTTTTAAATTTGGCGATTAGTTAGTGATATTTAGATAGATAATCTAAGTATTTACTTTATACTAAAATTGTCATGATTGTGTGTAGCATTCATATATGTTTATGAAAAATGTCATATGTTATATCATACATACATCATTATTCATGATAGTTTTTCTTTTGAAAACAAATATATATTTGATGTATGTCATAATCATTTTCATGCATTATTTTAAAATTTCTTGTAATTAAGGACAATGACATCAATTGACATCCTAAGTTGGATGATCAAAGTTTAAATATCTAGTTAGATATGCATGATCCTTTAGTTTTAGGGAAAACCTATTGTACATTTCATAAGAACCATAGACTTGACTTGTATGTGTTTTTAAGACACACTAGATACAAGTGAGATGTTAGGAGGATGAATAAAACTCAAGATGTTGATTTAGTGCATCTTTTTGAGTTTAAGTTTCATCTTAATAATAGATTATGAGAAGTCCAATCATTGGGAAAGCTAGTTTACAAGTCGTATGAATTTAGCCTAAGAAACATAGTTGGAAATTATGTTTTGAAAATTATTTCAAAATCACTTTGAAAAACTTTGGTGAAGTCTATCTTTTAATAGGAGTCATCATTGATTAATTGGATACAAAGTAGAGTGAAACATTGAAGTTTTTCAATAGTTTCTAATTTTGTATCAAACTTTGAAAATAAGAGTTATTTTCATATTAAACTATTTTTTTATGATAGTATATGACATAATAAAGTCTACGTTAAAACTTTGTGATTTTTAGAAAATCATATAATTATTTAGAGATTTCTAAATTTGGTCTGGAAATGGAATTAAAAAAATTCAGAAATGTTAATTGATCAAGTAATCGATTCACCCATGCGTGAATTGATTAGTCAATTGATTAAAGGTTATTTCCGCGAGCCTCTGGCCCACACAAAATCGATCAGCTGATCGATTGAAGTGAGTTTTCGCAAGTACATAGGCTCGCAAAATTGATCAAGTGATCGATTAAGCACCCTCTGAATCATCAGCCGGTCGATTAAAGTGGTTGTAATTGATTGAATCTTAACTTCAATCGATTCAGAGTGGCTGTAATTGATTATTAACTGAAACCAATCAATTAGGAAAGTTGATTTTGGTTTAAATGATCTGATTTTAGTATATTAAGCCACGTTTAGTTGAGTTAACCATCTCTAACCCTGTAAAATGCATTTATAAGTATTTAACAGAAGTTTTCTTGATGAAAACAAGAACGGAATGGTTAAAGAAGACTAACTTAGAGTTTAGGAGAAGGTTTATGTTCAAAGTAGAATTTTGAATCTCAAAACTTTAAATTTTGGATTTTATAAAGGTTTAAAAACTCAAAGTCATTGTTGGTGAAATGATAAAAGTTTGGGATATGTTTTGAGGGGAAGTTTCTCCTTAAAAAACATGATTTAAAAAAAAATAGACAAGAAAACAATGGAAAGTTGGGAACCTTCATTGTTATAAGTGCTCAAGGATGAGAAACGGAAACAATGGAAGATTGAAAATCTTCATTGTAGATATATGGGTGCTTTAAGGGGAGCATACAATACATGCTCAAGGGTGAGAATAGGCTCAAGGTTGAGCATGCGATATATGCTCAAGGGTGAGCATAGGATACAATGAAAGGTATAGGACTTTCATTGCATTCCTTTGACAAAATTGACTCTTAAAGGGAAGAGCTTTTGATGTGTATCGAAGGAGAGAAAATGTGGGATTTAAGTTAGAAACACATGTTCATGCTTTGGCATGGATGAATGTAGAGTTAGGCTAATATGGGTTAGCTTAACTTCAACATATTGTCAAACATCAAAAAAGGAGAGATTGTTGGTGCAATCGTCCCTGTGTCAAGGTTGACTAGTTTGATTAAGCTCGAGTGGAGTTGAGCTTGAGTTTCCATGTTTGGACAATATATTGTGGACAACATGTTGTGAGACATATGTGAGAGAAGTCAAGCAAACATGGTGGATTAGTGCTTGACTGGTAAAGTCCTAACTAAGGGTTAGAAAATGGTAAAGTCCTAATTACGATTAGACAAAAGAAAGAATAAATGAGTCAAGAAGGACCGCACGTTGATAAAGAAAAGTCCAAGTGGGTCAAGGAGCACCGCACATTAGCAAGGAAAGTCCAAGTGGACCAAGGCGGACCACAAGTTGGCAAGGAAAGTCCTAATTGAGGTTAGGCAAGCAAGTCCAAGTGGATCAAGGAGGATCACACGTTGGCAAAAGAAAGACCTAACTGTAATTAGGTAAAGGGAAGTCTAAGTGGGTCAAGGGGGCATGCACATTGACAAGGTAAAGTCCTAAATGTGATTAGGCAATGGAAAATATAAGTGAGTCAAGGAGGATTGCACTTGGTAATCTAAAGTCCAACGGCAAGTGAAATCTAAGTGGGTCAAAAGGTTGACTGGATATTTGGTAGAGAAGTCCCAACAGATCACAGTTGATCGGAGATTGGGAAAGGGAACCCTATGCTTGGGTTAAGCATGTTATGGTTGGGTAGTCAATCAGGTGATCGATTGAGACCTGTGCCAATCGACAGTTGCACATCTCTTAGCGAAATGCGTGGTGAATCGATCAAGTGATTGATTCACCCTGAACTCAATCGATCAAGTGATCGATGGGAAGCTGGTTTTTTGTGAAGCATAGTTCATTGCACTATACTGAATCGATTGGAAAGAATTCCAATCGATTGAGGATATCGTGAGAGGCTTAATCGATTGGCAAATCGATTAAGCTTGTCGCGTGCAAACAGAGAGCTTATTAATTGATCAGGTGATCAATTGAAGCTGCTTGATCAATTTGATAATTAATTGGGAAAAGCTCGCGAGTGAATAGAGGGTTTCGTAATCAATTGGGTGATCGATTAAGAAAGTTCATACTCGATTGGCTAATCGATTAAATGACGAAGAAAAGAGTCGTGAGGTTTGGACGATTAGATACACTCAGATCTGACATGGCGATCAATTGGGGTAAGGTTAATCGATTGGGAGGCCCAATCCGCGGGAAATAAAGACGACAAGGAAGATTCAAACACAACTCTTCTTCTTCGATTCTTTCCACTAGTTCTTGAAGGTTGAGAAGAGTGGACCATTGGATTAATCATCTTAATAAGATGGATACCAAGTAATCAAAGGTATTAGTGTTTGTTTCGAATTTTCACTGTAACAAATTATCAACGAAACGATTAAAGTTAATAACTTTCTCCCTTTAGCTCGTCTGTGTGTTTTAACAATTGTATGTCTTTTGGAAATTTTTAGAAAATAGTGGACTTTTTTATGATAATAAAGATAAAATGGCCTTTTTAATTTTTGTTTTCCTACTAAAAATAAACACTATGTATAGATGGTTACTTATTAAATTTTCAAAATTAAAATAAATCCAAAAAATAGAAACTATTAATAACCTTTACTGCATGCCAAAAATAAATTAAAAGGCCAATTTAAATTTTGCATTTGTATTATTAAAAAAAGTTTTATTTTTGAAATGTGGGGTAATTTCATCCGTTTAGTCAATGTAAAACATAATTAACAAAGATAAAAATCACTGGACTATTTGATAAAATAAATTTCACTGCATAATTTATAAAAAAAACACTTAAACTAATTTAAATCATTTTAAAATGGTTTTGTTCGCTGCTCAGTGACAGATGCATTTTCGCCGTAGATTAGACGAAATTCGTTCATTGCTGATCTACGTTGAAACACATTTTCATTGCTAATCTTGTGACGAAACACATTTTCGTCTCTAATAAGTGACGAAAATGGTTTTCGTCAGTAATCCAATGAAATTCGTTCATCACTGATCTTGTGACGAAACACATTTTCACTGTTGATCACTGACGAAAATGTGTTTTGTAGTAAATCAATGACAAAATTTTTGTTCATCGCTCATTTGCGACGAAAATCATTTCCGTTGTTAATTTATGACATATATTGTGATAAATTTTGTATTTGTTGTAAATTTGATGATGAATTTCTATTTTTTTTTTGTAAATTTTTTTTACAATGATTTTACAAAAAAAAATTTTTGTATAATTCCTCGTAAAAGAAGTTTGCAATAATTTTTTTTTATAAAATTCATAGTACAATTCATGGTAAATATGTGATTTTTTTTTGTTTTAGTGAATCTGTATTAACAGGTACTTTGTCCTATTTATAGTAATTATTAATAAATTTTCAAAATGTTTCTTAAATTTTCATTAATTTCAACCCATAGTGGAAATAACAATAACATATTAACATCAACGATAACATCTAGTTGTTTTAGGCTTTTTTTTTTTAAGAAAAAATATTATAATTTTTTTTTTTTGTTTCTGCAATAAAATTTTAGCACAATAGTGAAATTATTGCTAAATGATCTTAAAATTACGGTTAAGTTGCAGAAAAAGTTTTTGTAAAATATAAAGTAAATTTGCTTATGTGGAGGAGACTGTAGGTGCCATGTGGCATGACCGGAGCTCGGAACTTGATTAGCCGGCTGAATTCAAAAGCAGTCAATTACGGAGGAGGCGTCGATTATAATGCAAAGTTTATTAAAAAAAATAATTAGATAATATCGAATCCGTCTGCTGTGATAAAAGATGAATACGTTCATTCTTGATATTTTCATTAATTTATCTAAGTTAACACAAAAAAAGTAAATCATGCTATCACATAAAAAAGACATTTATCTTAATTTTGGTAAAATTTGAATCACAAACTTTATAGTGGTAAGATCTCATGCGCTGATCATTAGATCGCCTTGAAAAAATTTATATAGTCGATCTTATGATCATATACGAGGAGTTAAATCATTAAATTAAAAAAGTATAGTTTTATTTATTTGACTTTTTTTAAAATCAACCTCTATTATAACAGCCCTATGGCTGACTCAGTGGATCAGGTATGCAATACTTACAATGTGCGGCTTTACACTCCTCGTAGCTTATATATTGGGTGTACAGTCGAGAGAGGTGATCTATCCGGACTGATCTCTTACCGTGGAAGACATGCGTCGACGTTGACACCGTCATCTCAGATTACTTCCTCTTCCTCTGAATGCCATCGAACCCCGGGTTATAGTCCGGATAGACTTGAACGTGCGTGTGCATCGTCATCTAAAACCATCCTGATCTTGCTTCGACTTCAGTAAAAAAAAATCATCTTAATATTATCATCGTCATTATTTAATCCTCCATTTTTTTTATTTGAAAAAGAGCGCGACAAAGTTAATTCCTTATCAATATTGTACCGATTGAGCTTCCACGGTCGTACTGGCACAAAATTTATACAGGGATATTAGTATAGATACGTCTGAGTTGATTTCTAGTATATATACTTGTCATAAATATTATAAATCATAATTAATAAAGATTAAAAGAATCAAATAAAAAACAAATAACATATGCAAATCAATGAAATAATAGATAAAATAAGTTTTACGCAGCATACCTTTTTTTTTAGAAAAAAACTTAAACTAATTTAAATTATTTTAAAATGTGTATTAAAAGATAATACAAATTGACTTTGATAAACCCTAAACAACACTATTAACACACCTTTACCTTTAGAATTTATCCCTTTATAGTAATTAAATTTCAACACACAGCAGTAATAAAAAAAATTATAAATATATAGAAAAGATAAAAGTTATCCTTATTGATATAATTTTTTGTTTTTTTGATAGAGTTTAAAAATAAATTTATCGGAATTTATATTCAAAGTGGACAATATAATATCATTGTCAAGATATATGAATTCTTTTAGCACTAACAAATGGTATCAAAGGTTTATGGGATGCATACCCGGAGTAAGTCAAGAGTGATCGGATATTTACTGGGAGGATTGTTGGGAATACATTCCACTACAAGAACATTGATATTTAACTACGCAATATTTCGTCGCTAACATTTTGATATTCGCCGCTAACAAATATTTGCAACGATATGTTTTCGTTTCTAGTATCGTCATTATAAGCTTGCTATAAACACAAATTAGCAGGGATGTTATGAGTGGCTGGATGCTTACAGGGAGGTCCAGAATAAATCAAGAATAATCGAATATTTATGGGGAGTATTTTTGGAAATACAATCCACTACAAGAACATTGATATTTAACGACGCAATATTTAGTCGCTAACATATTGATATTCGTCGCTAACAAATATTTGCGACGATATATTTTCGTCTCTATTATCGTCATTATAAGTTTGTTGTAAACATAAATTAGCAATGATTTTTTATATTTTGTCGCAGATTGTTTAATGATGTTACATAAAGCATCGATAACCCAATATTATTCGTCTCTAAATAGTTTGCGACAATTTAAGAGGTTTCGTCCCTAAATAATTATTAGCAATGAATTGAAATAAATGTGTCGTTAAATATTTTGTGACGGATTAACCATTCCTAATCACTAATATATATTATAGCGATGATTTTATTTTCCATTAGTCGCTAAACTTTATAGGAACAGTGATTTGTTAGAACAACAATTTTTTCGTCGCTAAACCTATCGTAATTCATTGCAAACATTTACGATAAGTTACAATACATCTGAGGAGCTAGCGAAGAGTTTGGATATTTCATCGCTAACCACACACATTAGCGATGAATATGATAAATTTGTCACTAACCATTTTTTTTAAAAAGAAATTGTTTTCATTTATATCTTGTATATAAATTTTCAAACTCATACAATCATCACAACTCTAACAATAATATTCACAACAATCATAACTCTAACAATAATATTCACAAACTTATACAAATACTAACTCTAATAACATTCACAAATAAACTCACAAACAACTCATACTTTAGTATATATAAGTTCACATCATTCACAATTCTAGCAACATCCACAAATAAGAGATGCAAGTACTCAACATTAACAAGTATAACAACAAATAACAAGTTCAAAACCTCATCAAGTTCACAACCAAAAATCCACAACATCAAAGTCTACAAGAAATAAACTTCACAACATCATGTTCATATCCAAAAGTCAAAAACATCAAAGTCTAAGATAGAGGAATAGGAGGAGGAGGTGGAGTTGAAGATGAATCGTAGATCAAGAATCTAATACTCAAGGTGTCAATCGGTTAAAAATTTATTCAAACATATTTTATCTTGAGTCCATTGATGTGAACTTATCTTGGATGTTTGCTAACTGAACTCTGGTGCTTGCTAACTCATCTTGGGTGAATTTAAGTTTTTCACGTAATGCGATGTTAGTTGATCTTGATGAGAAGGTGGCATATGAAGAAGTGGACCTAATTGGCTTTGGCTCACTTTTAAGTCCTCTAATATATCCAGAACTAATATCGAAGACTTGATATAAGTTTTGAAAATAATAAAACATATGATATGATATGATGATATATTGAGCATGTGGATAAGGGTTTAACTCAACAATAAATAGCAACCAAATAAATTGATTATAAAATCTAGATATATTGAAAATCAAATCTCCTAATGTACATAGTTGGATATGAAGTTTGCAATTCCAAACACTTGTACATTGATTAAAATGAAGCTTTTGAAAGAAAAGGAAAAATAGTATCAAGAGAAAAAAACTACAACTATCTTATTGAATTTCTTGATTGCATTCCATTCAGTTTCAATGTCAAGTCTTTGACGATTCGTATTGCATTCCATTTAGTTTCAATTTCAACATAGAAGCATTGAAAACAAAATTTACAAGTATCAATCAAATTGTGCAAAACATGACAAGCAAATATAAGACGAGTAGCACAGACATGATCACAAACTGTATCTACAATTTAGACTACATCGATGCCCTCTTCTAGATTTTTATGTTTGAATGCACTTATCACGTAATCTAACCATATCGTCCTAGAAAAAATAAATATGTTAAAATATCATAAAAAATAATTTTACACATTTAAGAACAAATTCACTAAATAAGGTCATAACATACATATGCAGTTTTGGTCGTGTCCCCAATCCACCTTTTTGGCGAGCTATAATGAGTTTCATTAAAGACAGTAATCCGATCTTTTCTTTATGAATGATCAGTTTGAAAAAAAATAATGTGTTAATATTTTAATCAATAAACAATATACGAAAACTATAAAATTAGCATTTACACTGTCGTAACTGTTGGAACCCCAAAGTTGTTTTGGTGTGATCAACAAGTTAAGTTAGGTCCTGTGTATTTCTAACCTTGTGTCTAAGTGTGCAGGAGCTTAGGAGCACAGGTAGTCGAGCGGAAGACGCAGCTAGCGAGAAGGACTGTAGTCCGAGGGACGAGGTGCTGCGGAAGAGTACACCGACGGACGAGAAGGAGGCATGCGGTGATTCCGAGGGACGAAAGCCGGAGCGGAAGATTGTTCGGGGAGCAAGAGACGCAGCTAGCGAGGAGGACGGCACGCGGTGCGTCCGAGGGACGAAGACTGCGGATGAGTACGCCGGCGGACGAGAAGGAAACACGCGGCGATTCCGAGGGACGAGAAGCCAGAGGGAAGCCCGCTCGAGAAGACCGGAAGTTGGGTTCGGGTGAGCCCTTTTCCGGATGGCAGAGATCACCCAAGCGAACGGATCTGGAGTAGAAGACCCGGACCGAGCCGAACCGGAGCAGAGGTCCCGGACGAAAAAGTCAACCGCTGTTGGCTTTTAGGCTCCGGGGCGCCCGGAGCAGTCCGGGGCGCCCGGAGCAGCCCGGGGCGCCCGGAGCAGCCCGGGGCGCCCGAAACCCTTCCGGGCGCCCGGACATGGTTTTTTGACCAAATCGTGTCAAACGCGATCTGAACGTTGGGGATAAAGTTTTATCCCTCCCAGGGTGCCCGAAACCCCTTCCAGGCGTCCCGACCAAGGCTATAAATATAGCCTTGGTCCAGAAGTTGTTCATCAATTCAGAAATTGTAAACAACACTTGTGCGCTTCCACTATTTAGATGAGCTTCTGTCTTTCTGTGCCTACACTGTTGTAAAAAGGCTTCTCCGCCAGAAGGAGATAATAGTACGATATCTTCCTTGGATTAACAGCCTCCTCGGTTGTAACCAAGTCAACTCTCTGTGAGCCTTTTACTTTCTGTTTTCTGATTTTATTTGTTGCTTTTATTTGATGCAAGTGTTCTGTTGAAAGTTCGAGAAGGGTACTTTTGTTTTAGTTTTACAAGGCTATTCAACCCCCCCTTCTAGCCGGCCGCAACGGTCCTACAGTAACTATATTGACTGAATGATTTAGAACCTCCACGATGGTTTTATGAGAGTTTCCCTCGATTTTCAGTATTTATTGCAGATTGTTTCTACAACACAAAATTTTGTATAAATAAAATAATAGTTATATAACAAATAATTAAATTTTTATATAAAATAGATATTTTTTTATAGAATGAGTTACCTAAAATGCCTCAAATTCAAATAGAGCACACATGTAGCCCCAATCATCTTGAGTCTCACAAAACTAGATCAAAATATGTTATCGGCACTAAGTGGGAGGAAAGTGTGATAGCTTCTTATAATAGTTATGCATTTTAGTTATATTGTCTTTATACCTTGTACTCATTAATCGGTCAGTCTCCTTTATGAAAGGTAGATGGGATTGGTGAGAGAGACGCAAGAAGTAAGCGGGTAGGACTCTCCTCTTGAACTCCTCTTTCCCTTTGATGGGCTATTGTTGACATTGTCGGATTTGGTGGTGGCAGCGTGCCACCAGTATTGGCTTGTTGTTGTTGTTGAAGTAATTTTTATGCTCTGGTGTTGATGAGCAACTCCAGATCTTCTTGTGTTAAGGTGACAGTAGCAAGTTTTCCAGCCTCCTCTATTTCATATCTTTATATTCAGGCAAAGATTCTC